>NC_136756.1:772806-1972806 GCF_936440315.1 Barbus barbus
CTCCATCCAGTCCCCCACCTAATAGGTCTGACTGGTCGTTTGATCAGGAGTTTCCCCCTCTGGTGCCCAAACCGGGCATACAGCCCACCCCAGCCTTACCTCAAAGATCTCCACTGCAACGTGCAAGACGCAGAATTCTTGCAGAGGAGATTGATGTGGATCAGGAACCTCAAGATCTGGCCACAGACATGGCCACAGAGGTTACTGATACACAAGAGGTTACGAAAAGGACATTTACGGAGGATTTTAATGAGGAACAGCTGAAACGTTATAAGGAGATTACTGACATTTTGGTTCAGGAAGGAATTTTGAAAAGAGACGAAAAAGTTGTCGTTTCAGAAGAACCAAAACGTACACATACTGAGGCTGGTCCGAGCACGTCTAACGTTGTTCCCAGCACATCTAAGGTTGAAGAGACTAAAAAGTCACTCCCTTCTTCTTCTTCTTCTTCTTCTTCTAGAATTCAGAGCCTTCCTCTTTTTTCTTCTGATGATTCTCTGGACTATCAAATTTCTGAGTATTCTGTTAGCTCTTTAGCACGTATCACACCCACAAAGGTGGTGGAAAAGGAAGAGGGACAGAAGATTGTTATGCGACCCATAGAAGAGGAACGCACAACCCAATCACTGCAGATAGAACAAACACCTCAGAAGCAAATCACAATAATAGCTCCACCGACACCAAAATCGGTCGGCAGACCATACCGTCACATAAACACAGACCGTAAACAAATTGACTGGAGCTTGAACCTAAAGAAAAGGTATGTGATAATCGGGGATTCTAACGTTTCCAGGATCCCGGCCTTCAACATCTCTGATCTTCAAATAGACAGCTTCCCGGGCGCGAAGTTCCAACACGCGGGCAATCTCATAGAAAAAGCCACAATCGCGATGGAACCGGAAGTGTTGTTGTTGTCGTTTGGATTAAATAACCGATCTCAGAGATGTTTTACTTCAACGAACAAAGAGATACAGAGGGCTTACAGAGTAGCCAGAACCCGATTACCGCATACCGAGATCGTAGTTCCGATGATCAATTATTGTGACTTGCTTCCGATTGATGAACAAAGATACCTTGAGGACATAAACAAGTACATCAAGGACAGTCTCAACTTTCTCCAATTGTTGCCCGTTGCCCAGTTTCAGGTCGAAAGCGATAACTTGCACTGGACAGCTGCAACGGGCAGATACATGTTAGAACATTGGGTTCGGTCGCTAAACTTGCCGACGCCGTCAACCCAATAGGTAGTCAAGAAAAACTTATCGTTAATTTGTCCCCGCTCGTCTTGACAACTGGACAGCGGGCGATCTTGAAGAAAGGCCTTTCCTTTGTTATGGTCCCCGATAACGTCAAAACACAAAAATTAGAATTATTGCAGAGCCTACAGGCCTATCATAGGCGTATTAAATTAGACGCCTTTTTTGAAGGCAAAAAAAGTGAGAAAAAAAGAACTCCTTTTACTCATAATTCTGATTGGACACCTGCCTTGTCTAGTTTGCCACCCCAGGTGGTTTCTCTAATTAGAGCAGATCGGTATGCGTATCAACACCTGAATTGGGGCCTTCTAGAAAGACAGAATTTGAGTAAAAGTGAGAGAAAAGCAATTCATGAACTTAAAAACAATTGTGACATCGTTATCAAACCAGCTGACAAGGGTAATGCAGTCGTCATCATGAGTAAAACAGATTATCTTTGGGAAGGAAAAAGGCAACTTTCTGTGACAGAGCACTATTGCTCTCTCACAGAACCAATTTATCCAAAAACCATACTGGAAGTACGAGAAATTTTAAATGAGATGTATGAGAAAAAGATAATTAGTGGGAAACAGAGAGATTACTTGTCTGGTTCTGGTACACCGAGACCAAGAAGATTTTATTTGTTACCAAAAATACACAAAGAACCAGAAAAGTGGAGTACACCACATAAAATACCTCCTGGGAGGCCTATCGTGTCGGATTGCGACAGTGAGACTTATTTTACAGCAGAATATATTGAGTATTTCCTTAGTCCCATTTCGCAACGTCATGGTAGTTACCTAAAAGACACCTATGATTTTATCTCTAAAACCAAAAATCTTATTCTCCCATCTAATTCATTTCTCTTCACCATGGACATCGACAGTTTGTACACCAATATAGAGACCGGAGTCGGTATGGCTGCCGTGAGAGATTGCATGAACAAATATCCTGACGTGAAAAGACCCGATGATTTTATTTTAAAACTACTAGAAATTAATTTGACTAAAAACGATTTTGAATTTGGCTCTAAATTTTATTTACAAACTAAGGGGACGGCCATGGGCAAGAAGTTCGCCCCTTCTTACGCCAATATCTATATGGCCCATTGGGAACAAACTGCGGTGTCCTCTTTTCATCTCCAGCCCTTCTCGTATTTTAGATTTTTGGATGACATCTGGGGCATCTGGACATACGGTAAGGAGGAGTTTATTGAATTTGCTGATCATCTGAACCGTCATCAAAAATCCATCAGGATAAAATACGAAATTGATGAAAATTCAGTTAATTTTCTTGATGTCATCACCTACAAAGGACCCAAATTTGAAATGACCAATCAGTTGGACTACAAAGTGTATTTTAAGCCCACAGACACTCACTCATTATTACACAGAGCCAGTTACCACCCTAAGCATACTTTTAAAGGAATTCTTAAATCACAGCTTCTTCGCTTTCATAGAATATGCTCACAAACATCTGAGTTTAAGATTGCTGTAGGAATCCTCTTTAAAGCTTTGAAGAAGCGAGGGTACTCGAGAAGCTATTTGAGGAGTGTGCTTAGGGCCTTCACTAACTTTGTGACTAATCCAACCAAGGAAACACAGATTAGAAACAAAATCATACCATTAGTTTCCTTCTATTCACAACAAAGTACTCAATTAAATAGAGCAACCAAGGAAAATTTCACCAAATTCATGGAACCAACTAAATTTCTGGCCAAACATAGACCGATAGCGGCTTACAAACGAAACAAGAACTTATTGGATACCTTGGTTTCTAGTAAAATCACAACATCCTGTAAAGTGAGTAAATCTGGGGTTTATAAGCACTTTGTGGGCAAAAGAATGGTCCAGAATAAAACCAACAAACAACTCTTCCAAGTGCAGAGAAACATGTCAGCACATGTCTCAAACTGTGTCTATCTCATATCTTGTTCCAAATGCCACAAACAATATGTGGGGCAGACAAAGAACCAATTGTTACTTAGAATCTATCAGCATTCGTATAACATTCGGAATAAAATTGAAAAGAGACGATATGTAGTTAGACATTTTTTAATACATGGCCTAGATGCCCTCAGAGTTTCAGGATTGGAGTCGAACCCCTTTTGGACGCTCTCGGAGAGGCTCAGGGCGGAGAGGGTCTGGATTAAAAAATTGGACTCTCTCTACCCCAGAGGCCTCAACGAAGCGTAACCTTACTGTCCATCTTTCTATTTTAATCATTTTTATGGTTATTTTTCTTCTAAGTCTGGTTTTTCCTTTTTTTTCTTTTGGTCAGTGTGTTGGAGACCTTAGGGTCTGTGTCTCTTATCTTTAAAATCACACAATAATGATAAGAATTCTTATGGAGTTCAGGTGTGTCTGCTGGCATGACCCAGCAGGCCCCAAGTAACACCCTGATTATTAATCGTGTACCCATTCTCCTCCTAAACCTCAAGTCCCAAAATTTTATGCATGTAACCCGTCACACCTGACACCTAAAGACACCCTATTTTATGGTGTACACCCCCATACACCTAACACCTAAAGCCACTGGAATTGACGAAACTTATCATCCCAAATCTTACACCTAGATTTAGTGGACCTAATGGATTCACCCACCCCAAACCTGACACCTAGAGTTGGTAGACCTAATGAATTCACCCACCTCAAACCTGACACCTAGAGTTGGTAGACCTAATGAATTCACCCACCTCAAACCTTACACCTAGAGATGGTAGACCTAATGAATTCACCCACCTCAAACCTTACACCTAGAGATGGTAGACCTTGGGCGAATACCCCTGGCAGGAGAACACCTGATTGGGGTGCACCTGGTTGGCGTGCACCTTGATTTTGCAGCCCTTGGGTGGTGGGCCCTCGGCGTCCCAGCCCTGACACGGTGAACCCTTGGTGTTGTGGCCCTGTTTTGCTAATTACATTCATTTTGTACATTTAATTAACTCAAGAAAAAGTATTCTGTTTAGTAACAACAATTTCAGTCTTTAAAATATAATACAGGGGTCAAAAGGTCATGGGGTAGATAGAGATGCACAATATAACGTTTTACCACTTGATGGACATGTGGGGACTTGTGAGAGTTAATAGAATATATTACTTAATCATGATTGCTTAAATTGCACTAATAAATATATTACTGATTTTTTATCATGATGGTTTTAAATACATAAATATACATATACACAATATTAAAACAACATCAGACCAATAAATATACACCTGTTTGGAGGAGATACAGGACACAGACTCTATGAGACAACATTTAGAACAATGGGAACAAATAAAACATGTGGAGGTGCTGTTGGAGGGGGTTCTTTTTTGGAGTTGGGACTGAAGCGGGCCTTTGAAATGTGTGCCAGTGCCTAACCGAGATCAGACCTGTTCTGATTTCTGGATTCTTAGATACCTAACTCAAGCCAGAGCCACGTCTTGGCACTTCAGGACCACTTTGAGAAGGATTTCTTAACATCAGCAATCTTCTACAGTATTTAACTCCACATTCATACTGACTATTATAATTTAATACACAGAAGACATTGAATAACACCACATTGAAACATCAGTGAATTGAAATACTCTTAAATATGCCTTAAACTTAAATATTCATTCACTTTTTGTCTGTTTTAAGGCATATTTGTTATAAGATCATGATTTCACGATGGATTTTCAACTATTTATATTTATTTATAATGGACAGACAAGGATTGATTGATTTGCATATGCTGTGACGCAGCAAGAAATTCTAGGACACTTTTTAGTGTTTTCCAAAAGGGAAACTTTGTTGGTTCGACGCCCAATGCACTTCAAAAAATTCTTATATTTGTTATCTTACAATATTTGGAAGTCTGGAGTGTTTTGATGAAGGAGCTCGCGAGTTATTTACAAACAAACATTACTTTGGCGTCAAAAACACGATAAACAAAATCCTACAGGGTTAGGAAAGGATGGGGGGACAGATAAAAGTCTTTGAGAAACAATGGGAGGATTGTTTGACCCAAAGCTGATCATTTTCATGTTTTATTTGCGAGTTTTCTTCATTAAATTGACTGTATATGTGCTCTGAATGAGGATGACGTCAGAAGCCGCCGCCCTCTGTGACAGCGTAACAGAGAGGCGGACACAGACAGTCATTTGCTCACTTGCACTCGAGATAGCAGTTACTCTAGCTTACATCTGATACATTCTAGCCTGACGACGTTACAGCAATAGCCTGAAGAAGAAGTTGTATACTTCGAAACGTCGCGATTTGCAATTAACGTCGTTATTTCGAAGAATCCATTCACTTTGTAACAAAGAAACACTGTAATGGCGAGAGTAGGAGAGAGATACAGACAAACACCGAGGCTGCGCGTGAGATTCGCGTCTTTTCCATCTGACGAAGAACCGCGTTACACCTCAAGAAACCCAACAGCACGTCTACGTGCTACTAGCCCACGTCGGGAGGGATGGAGGGAGAGAGGGGAATCCTTTTTCCGCGACGAGAATAACCGTCCACGTCTCTCGTACGACGCAAATCATAAACAAACAGCCCGTGTACGGGCTCACCGACATGACCGCTGGAATAATGACGATTATCAAATTGATTATCGTTATTATGATCCAAATAATTACACCACTCAGAAAAACAAATGGTCTTATGAAAATGACACAATTCCACGAGGCAGAGAAACTCGTAGGACAAACTCGAGGGGGGAAATAAGGGAAAACAGATATTTTCCAAACAAACAGATCGATTATTTTCCTGACAACCGAGAGTTTGTAAATTCTAAATACAAAAGACAACAAACATACAGAGAGGCTTTAGACGATAGAAAAATCAGATCTTTGCCCAGACAAAATTCACACGCACCACTCTCTTATGACCATTTTGAAGATGATTTTCCAAAAAGAAAACCCAAGAGAAAAAACAAGAAGAGGGTGCGCAGTCGATTCATGATGGAAGAGAGAGGAGGAGAATTCTATGGGGAGGATGAAATCGAATGTGACTCGTATGTTCAAGAAGAAGAAGATGAGAGACGCAATTTACAATCTGCCCGTCCCCATACATATAGTCAAAGAGACACACATATCGAATCCTCCCACTCCTCTTCCAACAGGGGACATAACACAATCTCGGATGCTTACCAAGCTGGCAGAGACATCAGAACCGAACAACCACCCGAGAGAGTGGAAAGACAAAGGGATAGAGTTTACCGTCCGTTCCCCAAGAAAAGACAGAAAGATAGGGGGGGACCTCAGAGATATTTTCAAGAACAAACTAACATTAAATCGAATTACACTCCAGCTTCACCCAGGTTGAGGACGGCCATGAAACTTATGTATGATTTGATAAGGCTGGTCCATCACCTAGAGAAGGTCACAACCAAAGTAACTAACAACAGTCCAGTGACCTTCAAAAGACTGACTAAATTGTTGACCAATTCCATTAAACCAGCAATGCCTAACGACACGGTGAAAAAGTTGTTAGAGGACAATGCACAAAAATGGTCAACAAATGCTCAGGTCATTTTGGAGGAACACTACGAGAAACTGATTGATAGTACGCTGGTGGAACTAAAAGAGCGTACAGACCAAGCCCATTGGTTCCAAGCCTTTCAGACGGCCACCAATTGGGCCACAAAGAACTTTGGGAGGAGAATTAACTCTGAAGTTTTTGAGAGAGCCGAGGCTCTATTCACGGCAGAGACTTGTAACGAGTACGATAGAAAACAACAGGAGAAAGATCAGAGACAAGCTACCAAAATAGAACCTCCCAAAGCTCTCTTGGTCGAACCAGACATGCACACACACGCACCTTTGGTTGTCAGACCCAAAAAAGATACTTCTCACATACATGTAGAGGTACAGACATCACCTAGAAGGTGGGAGGATGTAAGAACTCCATCCAGTCCCCCACCTAATAGGTCTGACTGGTCGTTTGATCAGGAGTTTCCCCCTCTGGTGCCCAAACCGGGCATACAGCCCACCCCAGCCTTACCTCAAAGATCTCCACTGCAACGTGCAAGACGCAGAATTCTTGCAGAGGAGATTGATGTGGATCAGGAACCTCAAGATCTGGCCACAGACATGGCCACAGAGGTTACTGATACACAAGAGGTTACGAAAAGGACATTTACGGAGGATTTTAATGAGGAACAGCTGAAACGTTATAAGGAGATTACTGACATTTTGGTTCAGGAAGGAATTTTGAAAAGAGACGAAAAGATTGTCGTTTCAGAAGAACCAAAACGTACACATACTGAGGCTGGTCCGAGCACGTCTAACGTTGTTCCCAGCACATCTAAGGTTGAAGAGACTAAAAAGTCACTCCCTTCTTCTTCTTCTTCTTCTTCTAGAATTCAGAGCCTTCCTCTTTTTTCTTCTGATGATTCTCTGGACTATCAAATTTCTGAGTATTCTGTTAGCTCTTTAGCACGTATCACACCCACAAAGGTGGTGGAAAAGGAAGAGGGACAGAAGATTGTTATGCGACCCATAGAAGAGGAACGCACAACCCAATCACTGCAGATAGAACAAACACCTCAGAAGCAAATCACAATAATAGCTCCACCGACACCAAAATCGGTCGGCAGACCATACCGTCACATAAACACAGACCGTAAACAAATTGACTGGAGCTTGAACCTAAAGAAAAGGTATGTGATAATCGGGGATTCTAACGTTTCCAGGATCCCGGCCTTCAACATCTCTGATCTTCAAATAGACAGCTTCCCGGGCGCGAAGTTCCAACACGCGGGCAATCTCATAGAAAAAGCCACAATCGCGATGGAACCGGAAGTGTTGTTGTTGTCGTTTGGATTAAATAACCGATCTCAGAGATGTTTTACTTCAACGAACAAAGAGATACAGAGGGCTTACAGAGTAGCCAGAACCCGATTACCGCATACCGAGATCGTAGTTCCGATGATCAATTATTGTGACTTGCTTCCGATTGATGAACAAAGATACCTTGAGGACATAAACAAGTACATCAAGGACAGTCTCAACTTTCTCCAATTGTTGCCCGTTGCCCAGTTTCAGGTCGAAAGCGATAACTTGCACTGGACAGCTGCAACGGGCAGATACATGTTAGAACATTGGGTTCGGTCGCTAAACTTGCCGACGCCGTCAACCCAATAGGTAGTCAAGAAAAACTTATCGTTAATTTGTCCCCGCTCGTCTTGACAACTGGACAGCGGGCGATCTTGAAGAAAGGCCTTTCCTTTGTTATGGTCCCCGATAACGTCAAAACACAAAAATTAGAATTATTGCAGAGCCTACAGGCCTATCATAGGCGTATTAAATTAGACGCCTTTTTTGAAGGCAAAAAAAGTGAGAAAAAAAGAACTCCTTTTACTCATAATTCTGATTGGACACCTGCCTTGTCTAGTTTGCCACCCCAGGTGGTTTCTCTAATTAGAGCAGATCGGTATGCGTATCAACACCTGAATTGGGGCCTTCTAGAAAGACAGAATTTGAGTAAAAGTGAGAGAAAAGCAATTCATGAACTTAAAAACAATTGTGACATCGTTATCAAACCAGCTGACAAGGGTAATGCAGTCGTCATCATGAGTAAAACAGATTATCTTTGGGAAGGAAAAAGGCAACTTTCTGTGACAGAGCACTATTGCTCTCTCACAGAACCAATTTATCCAAAAACCATACTGGAAGTACGAGAAATTTTAAATGAGATGTATGAGAAAAAGATAATTAGTGGGAAACAGAGAGATTACTTGTCTGGTTCTGGTACACCGAGACCAAGAAGATTTTATTTGTTACCAAAAATACACAAAGAACCAGAAAAGTGGAGTACACCACATAAAATACCTCCTGGGAGGCCTATCGTGTCGGATTGCGACAGTGAGACTTATTTTACAGCAGAATATATTGAGTATTTCCTTAGTCCCATTTCGCAACGTCATGGTAGTTACCTAAAAGACACCTATGATTTTATCTCTAAAACCAAAAATCTTATTCTCCCATCTAATTCATTTCTCTTCACCATGGACATCGACAGTTTGTACACCAATATAGAGACCGGAGTCGGTATGGCTGCCGTGAGAGATTGCATGAACAAATATCCTGACGTGAAAAGACCCGATGATTTTATTTTAAAACTACTAGAAATTAATTTGACTAAAAACGATTTTGAATTTGGCTCTAAATTTTATTTACAAACTAAGGGGACGGCCATGGGCAAGAAGTTCGCCCCTTCTTACGCCAATATCTATATGGCCCATTGGGAACAAACTGCGGTGTCCTCTTTTCATCTCCAGCCCTTCTCGTATTTTAGATTTTTGGATGACATCTGGGGCATCTGGACATACGGTAAGGAGGAGTTTATTGAATTTGCTGATCATCTGAACCGTCATCAAAAATCCATCAGGATAAAATACGAAATTGATGAAAATTCAGTTAATTTTCTTGATGTCATCACCTACAAAGGACCCAAATTTGAAATGACCAATCAGTTGGACTACAAAGTGTATTTTAAGCCCACAGACACTCACTCATTATTACACAGAGCCAGTTACCACCCTAAGCATACTTTTAAAGGAATTCTTAAATCACAGCTTCTTCGCTTTCATAGAATATGCTCACAAACATCTGAGTTTAAGATTGCTGTAGGAATCCTCTTTAAAGCTTTGAAGAAGCGAGGGTACTCGAGAAGCTATTTGAGGAGTGTGCTTAGGGCCTTCACTAACTTTGTGACTAATCCAACCAAGGAAACACAGATTAGAAACAAAATCATACCATTAGTTTCCTTCTATTCACAACAAAGTACTCAATTAAATAGAGCAACCAAGGAAAATTTCACCAAATTCATGGAACCAACTAAATTTCTGGCCAAACATAGACCGATAGCGGCTTACAAACGAAACAAGAACTTATTGGATACCTTGGTTTCTAGTAAAATCACAACATCCTGTAAAGTGAGTAAATCTGGGGTTTATAAGCACTTTGTGGGCAAAAGAATGGTCCAGAATAAAACCAACAAACAACTCTTCCAAGTGCAGAGAAACATGTCAGCACATGTCTCAAACTGTGTCTATCTCATATCTTGTTCCAAATGCCACAAACAATATGTGGGGCAGACAAAGAACCAATTGTTACTTAGAATCTATCAGCATTCGTATAACATTCGGAATAAAATTGAAAAGAGACGATATGTAGTTAGACATTTTTTAATACATGGCCTAGATGCCCTCAGAGTTTCAGGATTGGAGTCGAACCCCTTTTGGACGCTCTCGGAGAGGCTCAGGGCGGAGAGGGTCTGGATTAAAAAATTGGACTCTCTCTACCCCAGAGGCCTCAACGAAGCGTAACCTTACTGTCCATCTTTCTATTTTAATCATTTTTATGGTTATTTTTCTTCTAAGTCTGGTTTTTCCTTTTTTTTCTTTTGGTCAGTGTGTTGGAGACCTTAGGGTCTGTGTCTCTTATCTTTAAAATCACACAATAATGATAAGAATTCTTATGGAGTTCAGGTGTGTCTGCTGGCATGACCCAGCAGGCCCCAAGTAACACCCTGATTATTAATCGTGTACCCATTCTCCTCCTAAACCTCAAGTCCCAAAATTTTATGCATGTAACCCGTCACACCTGACACCTAAAGACACCCTATTTTATGGTGTACACCCCCATACACCTAACACCTAAAGCCACTGGAATTGACGAAACTTATCATCCCAAATCTTACACCTAGATTTAGTGGACCTAATGGATTCACCCACCCCAAACCTGACACCTAGAGTTGGTAGACCTAATGAATTCACCCACCTCAAACCTGACACCTAGAGTTGGTAGACCTAATGAATTCACCCACCTCAAACCTTACACCTAGAGATGGTAGACCTAATGAATTCACCCACCTCAAACCTTACACCTAGAGATGGTAGACCTTGGGCGAATACCCCTGGCAGGAGAACACCTGATTGGGGTGCACCTGGTTGGCGTGCACCTTGATTTTGCAGCCCTTGGGTGGTGGGCCCTCGGCGTCCCAGCCCTGACACGGTGAACCCTTGGTGTTGTGGCCCTGTTTTGCTAATTACATTCATTTTGTACATTTAATTAACTCAAGAAAAAGTATTCTGTTTAGTAACAACAATTTCAGTCTTTAAAATATAATACAGGGGTCAAAAGGTCATGGGGTAGATAGAGATGCACAATATAACGTTTTACCACTTGATGGACATGTGGGGACTTGTGAGAGTTAATAGAATATATTACTTAATCATGATTGCTTAAATTGCACTAATAAATATATTACTGATTTTTTATCATGATGGTTTTAAATACATAAATATACATATACACAATATTAAAACAACATCAGACCAATAAATATACACCTGTTTGGAGGAGATACAGGACACAGACTCTATGAGACAACATTTAGAACAATGGGAACAAATAAAACATGTGGAGGTGCTGTTGGAGGGGGTTCTTTTTTGGAGTTGGGACTGAAGCGGGCCTTTGAAATGTGTGCCAGTGCCTAACCGAGATCAGACCTGTTCTGATTTCTGGATTCTTAGATACCTAACTCAAGCCAGAGCCACGTCTTGGCACTTCAGGACCACTTTGAGAAGGATTTCTTAACATCAGCAATCTTCTACAGTATTTAACTCCACATTCATACTGACTATTATAATTTAATACACAGAAGACATTGAATAACACCACATTGAAACATCAGTGAATTGAAATACTCTTAAATATGCCTTAAACTTAAATATTCATTCACTTTTTGTCTGTTTTAAGGCATATTTGTTATAAGATCATGATTTCACGATGGATTTTCAACTATTTATATTTATTTATAATGGACAGACAAGGATTGATTGATTTGCATATGCTGTGACGCAGCAAGAAATTCTAGGACACTTTTTAGTGTTTTCCAAAAGGGAAACTTTGTTGGTTCGACGCCCAATGCACTTCAAAAAATTCTTATATTTGTTATCTTACAATATTTGGAAGTCTGGAGTGTTTTGATGAAGGAGCTCGCGAGTTATTTACAAACAAACATTACTTTGGCGTCAAAAACACGATAAACAAAATCCTACAGGGTTAGGAAAGGATGGGGGGACAGATAAAAGTCTTTGAGAAACAATGGGAGGATTGTTTGACCCAAAGCTGATCATTTTCATGTTTTATTTGCGAGTTTTCTTCATTAAATTGACTGTATATGTGCTCTGAATGAGGATGACGTCAGAAGCCGCCGCCCTCTGTGACAGCGTAACAGAGAGGCGGACACAGACAGTCATTTGCTCACTTGCACTCGAGATAGCAGTTACTCTAGCTTACATCTGATACATTCTAGCCTGACGACGTTACAGCAATAGCCTGAAGAAGAAGTTGTATACTTCGAAACGTCGCGATTTGCAATTAACGTCGTTATTTCGAAGAATCCATTCACTTTGTAACAAAGAAACACTGTAATGGCGAGAGTAGGAGAGAGATACAGACAAACACCGAGGCTGCGCGTGAGATTCGCGTCTTTTCCATCTGACGAAGAACCGCGTTACACCTCAAGAAACCCAACAGCACGTCTACGTGCTACTAGCCCACGTCGGGAGGGATGGAGGGAGAGAGGGGAATCCTTTTTCCGCGACGAGAATAACCGTCCACGTCTCTCGTACGACGCAAATCATAAACAAACAGCCCGTGTACGGGCTCACCGACATGACCGCTGGAATAATGACGATTATCAAATTGATTATCGTTATTATGATCCAAATAATTACACCACTCAGAAAAACAAATGGTCTTATGAAAATGACACAATTCCACGAGGCAGAGAAACTCGTAGGACAAACTCGAGGGGGGAAATAAGGGAAAACAGATATTTTCCAAACAAACAGATCGATTATTTTCCTGACAACCGAGAGTTTGTAAATTCTAAATACAAAAGACAACAAACATACAGAGAGGCTTTAGACGATAGAAAAATCAGATCTTTGCCCAGACAAAATTCACACGCACCACTCTCTTATGACCATTTTGAAGATGATTTTCCAAAAAGAAAACCCAAGAGAAAAAACAAGAAGAGGGTGCGCAGTCGATTCATGATGGAAGAGAGAGGAGGAGAATTCTATGGGGAGGATGAAATCGAATGTGACTCGTATGTTCAAGAAGAAGAAGATGAGAGACGCAATTTACAATCTGCCCGTCCCCATACATATAGTCAAAGAGACACACATATCGAATCCTCCCACTCCTCTTCCAACAGGGGACATAACACAATCTCGGATGCTTACCAAGCTGGCAGAGACATCAGAACCGAACAACCACCCGAGAGAGTGGAAAGACAAAGGGATAGAGTTTACCGTCCGTTCCCCAAGAAAAGACAGAAAGATAGGGGGGGACCTCAGAGATATTTTCAAGAACAAACTAACATTAAATCGAATTACACTCCAGCTTCACCCAGGTTGAGGACGGCCATGAAACTTATGTATGATTTGATAAGGCTGGTCCATCACCTAGAGAAGGTCACAACCAAAGTAACTAACAACAGTCCAGTGACCTTCAAAAGACTGACTAAATTGTTGACCAATTCCATTAAACCAGCAATGCCTAACGACACGGTGAAAAAGTTGTTAGAGGACAATGCACAAAAATGGTCAACAAATGCTCAGGTCATTTTGGAGGAACACTACGAGAAACTGATTGATAGTACGCTGGTGGAACTAAAAGAGCGTACAGACCAAGCCCATTGGTTCCAAGCCTTTCAGACGGCCACCAATTGGGCCACAAAGAACTTTGGGAGGAGAATTAACTCTGAAGTTTTTGAGAGAGCCGAGGCTCTATTCACGGCAGAGACTTGTAACGAGTACGATAGAAAACAACAGGAGAAAGATCAGAGACAAGCTACCAAAATAGAACCTCCCAAAGCTCTCTTGGTCGAACCAGACATGCACACACACGCACCTTTGGTTGTCAGACCCAAAAAAGATACTTCTCACATACATGTAGAGGTACAGACATCACCTAGAAGGTGGGAGGATGTAAGAACTCCATCCAGTCCCCCACCTAATAGGTCTGACTGGTCGTTTGATCAGGAGTTTCCCCCTCTGGTGCCCAAACCGGGCATACAGCCCACCCCAGCCTTACCTCAAAGATCTCCACTGCAACGTGCAAGACGCAGAATTCTTGCAGAGGAGATTGATGTGGATCAGGAACCTCAAGATCTGGCCACAGACATGGCCACAGAGGTTACTGATACACAAGAGGTTACGAAAAGGACATTTACGGAGGATTTTAATGAGGAACAGCTGAAACGTTATAAGGAGATTACTGACATTTTGGTTCAGGAAGGAATTTTGAAAAGAGACGAAAAGATTGTCGTTTCAGAAGAACCAAAACGTACACATACTGAGGCTGGTCCGAGCACGTCTAACGTTGTTCCCAGCACATCTAAGGTTGAAGAGACTAAAAAGTCACTCCCTTCTTCTTCTTCTTCTTCTTCTAGAATTCAGAGCCTTCCTCTTTTTTCTTCTGATGATTCTCTGGACTATCAAATTTCTGAGTATTCTGTTAGCTCTTTAGCACGTATCACACCCACAAAGGTGGTGGAAAAGGAAGAGGGACAGAAGATTGTTATGCGACCCATAGAAGAGGAACGCACAACCCAATCACTGCAGATAGAACAAACACCTCAGAAGCAAATCACAATAATAGCTCCACCGACACCAAAATCGGTCGGCAGACCATACCGTCACATAAACACAGACCGTAAACAAATTGACTGGAGCTTGAACCTAAAGAAAAGGTATGTGATAATCGGGGATTCTAACGTTTCCAGGATCCCGGCCTTCAACATCTCTGATCTTCAAATAGACAGCTTCCCGGGCGCGAAGTTCCAACACGCGGGCAATCTCATAGAAAAAGCCACAATCGCGATGGAACCGGAAGTGTTGTTGTTGTCGTTTGGATTAAATAACCGATCTCAGAGATGTTTTACTTCAACGAACAAAGAGATACAGAGGGCTTACAGAGTAGCCAGAACCCGATTACCGCATACCGAGATCGTAGTTCCGATGATCAATTATTGTGACTTGCTTCCGATTGATGAACAAAGATACCTTGAGGACATAAACAAGTACATCAAGGACAGTCTCAACTTTCTCCAATTGTTGCCCGTTGCCCAGTTTCAGGTCGAAAGCGATAACTTGCACTGGACAGCTGCAACGGGCAGATACATGTTAGAACATTGGGTTCGGTCGCTAAACTTGCCGACGCCGTCAACCCAATAGGTAGTCAAGAAAAACTTATCGTTAATTTGTCCCCGCTCGTCTTGACAACTGGACAGCGGGCGATCTTGAAGAAAGGCCTTTCCTTTGTTATGGTCCCCGATAACGTCAAAACACAAAAATTAGAATTATTGCAGAGCCTACAGGCCTATCATAGGCGTATTAAATTAGACGCCTTTTTTGAAGGCAAAAAAAGTGAGAAAAAAAGAACTCCTTTTACTCATAATTCTGATTGGACACCTGCCTTGTCTAGTTTGCCACCCCAGGTGGTTTCTCTAATTAGAGCAGATCGGTATGCGTATCAACACCTGAATTGGGGCCTTCTAGAAAGACAGAATTTGAGTAAAAGTGAGAGAAAAGCAATTCATGAACTTAAAAACAATTGTGACATCGTTATCAAACCAGCTGACAAGGGTAATGCAGTCGTCATCATGAGTAAAACAGATTATCTTTGGGAAGGAAAAAGGCAACTTTCTGTGACAGAGCACTATTGCTCTCTCACAGAACCAATTTATCCAAAAACCATACTGGAAGTACGAGAAATTTTAAATGAGATGTATGAGAAAAAGATAATTAGTGGGAAACAGAGAGATTACTTGTCTGGTTCTGGTACACCGAGACCAAGAAGATTTTATTTGTTACCAAAAATACACAAAGAACCAGAAAAGTGGAGTACACCACATAAAATACCTCCTGGGAGGCCTATCGTGTCGGATTGCGACAGTGAGACTTATTTTACAGCAGAATATATTGAGTATTTCCTTAGTCCCATTTCGCAACGTCATGGTAGTTACCTAAAAGACACCTATGATTTTATCTCTAAAACCAAAAATCTTATTCTCCCATCTAATTCATTTCTCTTCACCATGGACATCGACAGTTTGTACACCAATATAGAGACCGGAGTCGGTATGGCTGCCGTGAGAGATTGCATGAACAAATATCCTGACGTGAAAAGACCCGATGATTTTATTTTAAAACTACTAGAAATTAATTTGACTAAAAACGATTTTGAATTTGGCTCTAAATTTTATTTACAAACTAAGGGGACGGCCATGGGCAAGAAGTTCGCCCCTTCTTACGCCAATATCTATATGGCCCATTGGGAACAAACTGCGGTGTCCTCTTTTCATCTCCAGCCCTTCTCGTATTTTAGATTTTTGGATGACATCTGGGGCATCTGGACATACGGTAAGGAGGAGTTTATTGAATTTGCTGATCATCTGAACCGTCATCAAAAATCCATCAGGATAAAATACGAAATTGATGAAAATTCAGTTAATTTTCTTGATGTCATCACCTACAAAGGACCCAAATTTGAAATGACCAATCAGTTGGACTACAAAGTGTATTTTAAGCCCACAGACACTCACTCATTATTACACAGAGCCAGTTACCACCCTAAGCATACTTTTAAAGGAATTCTTAAATCACAGCTTCTTCGCTTTCATAGAATATGCTCACAAACATCTGAGTTTAAGATTGCTGTAGGAATCCTCTTTAAAGCTTTGAAGAAGCGAGGGTACTCGAGAAGCTATTTGAGGAGTGTGCTTAGGGCCTTCACTAACTTTGTGACTAATCCAACCAAGGAAACACAGATTAGAAACAAAATCATACCATTAGTTTCCTTCTATTCACAACAAAGTACTCAATTAAATAGAGCAACCAAGGAAAATTTCACCAAATTCATGGAACCAACTAAATTTCTGGCCAAACATAGACCGATAGCGGCTTACAAACGAAACAAGAACTTATTGGATACCTTGGTTTCTAGTAAAATCACAACATCCTGTAAAGTGAGTAAATCTGGGGTTTATAAGCACTTTGTGGGCAAAAGAATGGTCCAGAATAAAACCAACAAACAACTCTTCCAAGTGCAGAGAAACATGTCAGCACATGTCTCAAACTGTGTCTATCTCATATCTTGTTCCAAATGCCACAAACAATATGTGGGGCAGACAAAGAACCAATTGTTACTTAGAATCTATCAGCATTCGTATAACATTCGGAATAAAATTGAAAAGAGACGATATGTAGTTAGACATTTTTTAATACATGGCCTAGATGCCCTCAGAGTTTCAGGATTGGAGTCGAACCCCTTTTGGACGCTCTCGGAGAGGCTCAGGGCGGAGAGGGTCTGGATTAAAAAATTGGACTCTCTCTACCCCAGAGGCCTCAACGAAGCGTAACCTTACTGTCCATCTTTCTATTTTAATCATTTTTATGGTTATTTTTCTTCTAAGTCTGGTTTTTCCTTTTTTTTCTTTTGGTCAGTGTGTTGGAGACCTTAGGGTCTGTGTCTCTTATCTTTAAAATCACACAATAATGATAAGAATTCTTATGGAGTTCAGGTGTGTCTGCTGGCATGACCCAGCAGGCCCCAAGTAACACCCTGATTATTAATCGTGTACCCATTCTCCTCCTAAACCTCAAGTCCCAAAATTTTATGCATGTAACCCGTCACACCTGACACCTAAAGACACCCTATTTTATGGTGTACACCCCCATACACCTAACACCTAAAGCCACTGGAATTGACGAAACTTATCATCCCAAATCTTACACCTAGATTTAGTGGACCTAATGGATTCACCCACCCCAAACCTGACACCTAGAGTTGGTAGACCTAATGAATTCACCCACCTCAAACCTGACACCTAGAGTTGGTAGACCTAATGAATTCACCCACCTCAAACCTTACACCTAGAGATGGTAGACCTAATGAATTCACCCACCTCAAACCTTACACCTAGAGATGGTAGACCTTGGGCGAATACCCCTGGCAGGAGAACACCTGATTGGGGTGCACCTGGTTGGCGTGCACCTTGATTTTGCAGCCCTTGGGTGGTGGGCCCTCGGCGTCCCAGCCCTGACACGGTGAACCCTTGGTGTTGTGGCCCTGTTTTGCTAATTACATTCATTTTGTACATTTAATTAACTCAAGAAAAAGTATTCTGTTTAGTAACAACAATTTCAGTCTTTAAAATATAATACAGGGGTCAAAAGGTCATGGGGTAGATAGAGATGCACAATATAACGTTTTACCACTTGATGGACATGTGGGGACTTGTGAGAGTTAATAGAATATATTACTTAATCATGATTGCTTAAATTGCACTAATAAATATATTACTGATTTTTTATCATGATGGTTTTAAATACATAAATATACATATACACAATATTAAAACAACATCAGACCAATAAATATACACCTGTTTGGAGGAGATACAGGACACAGACTCTATGAGACAACATTTAGAACAATGGGAACAAATAAAACATGTGGAGGTGCTGTTGGAGGGGGTTCTTTTTTGGAGTTGGGACTGAAGCGGGCCTTTGAAATGTGTGCCAGTGCCTAACCGAGATCAGACCTGTTCTGATTTCTGGATTCTTAGATACCTAACTCAAGCCAGAGCCACGTCTTGGCACTTCAGGACCACTTTGAGATGGATTTCTTAACATCAGCAATCTTCTACAGTATTTAACTCCACATTCATACTGACTATTATAATTTAATACACAGAAGACATTGAATAACACCACATTGAAACATCAGTGAATTGAAATACTCTTAAATATGCCTTAAACTTAAATATTCATTCACTTTTTGTCTGTTTTAAGGCATATTTGTTATAAGATCATGATTTCACGATGGATTTTCAACTATTTATATTTATTTATAATGGACAGACAAGGATTGATTGATTTGCATATGCTGTGACGCAGCAAGAAATTCTAGGACACTTTTTAGTGTTTTCCAAAAGGGAAACTTTGTTGGTTCGACGCCCAATGCACTTCAAAAAATTCTTATATTTGTTATCTTACAATATTTGGAAGTCTGGAGTGTTTTGATGAAGGAGCTCGCGAGTTATTTACAAACAAACATTACTTTGGCGTCAAAAACACGATAAACAAAATCCTACAGGGTTAGGAAAGGATGGGGGGACAGATAAAAGTCTTTGAGAAACAATGGGAGGATTGTTTGACCCAAAGCTGATCATTTTCATGTTTTATTTGCGAGTTTTCTTCATTAAATTGACTGTATATGTGCTCTGAATGAGGATGACGTCAGAAGCCGCCGCCCTCTGTGACAGCGTAACAGAGAGGCGGACACAGACAGTCATTTGCTCACTTGCACTCGAGATAGCAGTTACTCTAGCTTACATCTGATACATTCTAGCCTGACGACGTTACAGCAATAGCCTGAAGAAGAAGTTGTATACTTCGAAACGTCGCGATTTGCAATTAACGTCGTTATTTCGAAGAATCCATTCACTTTGTAACAAAGAAACACTGTAATGGCGAGAGTAGGAGAGAGATACAGACAAACACCGAGGCTGCGCGTGAGATTCGCGTCTTTTCCATCTGACGAAGAACCGCGTTACACCTCAAGAAACCCAACAGCACGTCTACGTGCTACTAGCCCACGTCGGGAGGGATGGAGGGAGAGAGGGGAATCCTTTTTCCGCGACGAGAATAACCGTCCACGTCTCTCGTACGACGCAAATCATAAACAAACAGCCCGTGTACGGGCTCACCGACATGACCGCTGGAATAATGACGATTATCAAATTGATTATCGTTATTATGATCCAAATAATTACACCACTCAGAAAAACAAATGGTCTTATGAAAATGACACAATTCCACGAGGCAGAGAAACTCGTAGGACAAACTCGAGGGGGGAAATAAGGGAAAACAGATATTTTCCAAACAAACAGATCGATTATTTTCCTGACAACCGAGAGTTTGTAAATTCTAAATACAAAAGACAACAAACATACAGAGAGGCTTTAGACGATAGAAAAATCAGATCTTTGCCCAGACAAAATTCACACGCACCACTCTCTTATGACCATTTTGAAGATGATTTTCCAAAAAGAAAACCCAAGAGAAAAAACAAGAAGAGGGTGCGCAGTCGATTCATGATGGAAGAGAGAGGAGGAGAATTCTATGGGGAGGATGAAATCGAATGTGACTCGTATGTTCAAGAAGAAGAAGATGAGAGACGCAATTTACAATCTGCCCGTCCCCATACATATAGTCAAAGAGACACACATATCGAATCCTCCCACTCCTCTTCCAACAGGGGACATAACACAATCTCGGATGCTTACCAAGCTGGCAGAGACATCAGAACCGAACAACCACCCGAGAGAGTGGAAAGACAAAGGGATAGAGTTTACCGTCCGTTCCCCAAGAAAAGACAGAAAGATAGGGGGGGACCTCAGAGATATTTTCAAGAACAAACTAACATTAAATCGAATTACACTCCAGCTTCACCCAGGTTGAGGACGGCCATGAAACTTATGTATGATTTGATAAGGCTGGTCCATCACCTAGAGAAGGTCACAACCAAAGTAACTAACAACAGTCCAGTGACCTTCAAAAGACTGACTAAATTGTTGACCAATTCCATTAAACCAGCAATGCCTAACGACACGGTGAAAAAGTTGTTAGAGGACAATGCACAAAAATGGTCAACAAATGCTCAGGTCATTTTGGAGGAACACTACGAGAAACTGATTGATAGTACGCTGGTGGAACTAAAAGAGCGTACAGACCAAGCCCATTGGTTCCAAGCCTTTCAGACGGCCACCAATTGGGCCACAAAGAACTTTGGGAGGAGAATTAACTCTGAAGTTTTTGAGAGAGCCGAGGCTCTATTCACGGCAGAGACTTGTAACGAGTACGATAGAAAACAACAGGAGAAAGATCAGAGACAAGCTACCAAAATAGAACCTCCCAAAGCTCTCTTGGTCGAACCAGACATGCACACACACGCACCTTTGGTTGTCAGACCCAAAAAAGATACTTCTCACATACATGTAGAGGTACAGACATCACCTAGAAGGTGGGAGGATGTAAGAACTCCATCCAGTCCCCCACCTAATAGGTCTGACTGGTCGTTTGATCAGGAGTTTCCCCCTCTGGTGCCCAAACCGGGCATACAGCCCACCCCAGCCTTACCTCAAAGATCTCCACTGCAACGTGCAAGACGCAGAATTCTTGCAGAGGAGATTGATGTGGATCAGGAACCTCAAGATCTGGCCACAGACATGGCCACAGAGGTTACTGATACACAAGAGGTTACGAAAAGGACATTTACGGAGGATTTTAATGAGGAACAGCTGAAACGTTATAAGGAGATTACTGACATTTTGGTTCAGGAAGGAATTTTGAAAAGAGACGAAAAAATTGTCGTTTCAGAAGAACCAAAACGTACACATACTGAGGCTGGTCCGAGCACGTCTAACGTTGTTCCCAGCACATCTAAGGTTGAAGAGACTAAAAAGTCACTCCCTTCATCTTCTTCTTCTTCTTCTAGAATTCAGAGCCTTCCTCTTTTTTCTTCTGATGATTCTCTGGACTATCAAATTTCTGAGTATTCTGTTAGCTCTTTAGCACGTATCACACCCACAAAGGTGGTGGAAAAGGAAGAGGGACAGAAGATTGTTATGCGACCCATAGAAGAGGAACGCACAACCCAATCACTGCAGATAGAACAAACACCTCAGAAGCAAATCACAATAATAGCTCCACCGACACCAAAATCGGTCGGCAGACCATACCGTCACATAAACACAGACCGTAAACAAATTGACTGGAGCTTGAACCTAAAGAAAAGGTATGTGATAATCGGGGATTCTAACGTTTCCAGGATCCCGGCCTTCAACATCTCTGATCTTCAAATAGACAGCTTCCCGGGCGCGAAGTTCCAACACGCGGGCAATCTCATAGAAAAAGCCACAATCGCGATGGAACCGGAAGTGTTGTTGTTGTCGTTTGGATTAAATAACCGATCTCAGAGATGTTTTACTTCAACGAACAAAGAGATACAGAGGGCTTACAGAGTAGCCAGAACCCGATTACCGCATACCGAGATCGTAGTTCCGATGATCAATTATTGTGACTTGCTTCCGATTGATGAACAAAGATACCTTGAGGACATAAACAAGTACATCAAGGACAGTCTCAACTTTCTCCAATTGTTGCCCGTTGCCCAGTTTCAGGTCGAAAGCGATAACTTGCACTGGACAGCTGCAACGGGCAGATACATGTTAGAACATTGGGTTCGGTCGCTAAACTTGCCGACGCCGTCAACCCAATAGGTAGTCAAGAAAAACTTATCGTTAATTTGTCCCCGCTCGTCTTGACAACTGGACAGCGGGCGATCTTGAAGAAAGGCCTTTCCTTTGTTATGGTCCCCGATAACGTCAAAACACAAAAATTAGAATTATTGCAGAGCCTACAGGCCTATCATAGGCGTATTAAATTAGACGCCTTTTTTGAAGGCAAAAAAAGTGAGAAAAAAAGAACTCCTTTTACTCATAATTCTGATTGGACACCTGCCTTGTCTAGTTTGCCACCCCAGGTGGTTTCTCTAATTAGAGCAGATCGGTATGCGTATCAACACCTGAATTGGGGCCTTCTAGAAAGACAGAATTTGAGTAAAAGTGAGAGAAAAGCAATTCATGAACTTAAAAACAATTGTGACATCGTTATCAAACCAGCTGACAAGGGTAATGCAGTCGTCATCATGAGTAAAACAGATTATCTTTGGGAAGGAAAAAGGCAACTTTCTGTGACAGAGCACTATTGCTCTCTCACAGAACCAATTTATCCAAAAACCATACTGGAAGTACGAGAAATTTTAAATGAGATGTATGAGAAAAAGATAATTAGTGGGAAACAGAGAGATTACTTGTCTGGTTCTGGTACACCGAGACCAAGAAGATTTTATTTGTTACCAAAAATACACAAAGAACCAGAAAAGTGGAGTACACCACATAAAATACCTCCTGGGAGGCCTATCGTGTCGGATTGCGACAGTGAGACTTATTTTACAGCAGAATATATTGAGTATTTCCTTAGTCCCATTTCGCAACGTCATGGTAGTTACCTAAAAGACACCTATGATTTTATCTCTAAAACCAAAAATCTTATTCTCCCATCTAATTCATTTCTCTTCACCATGGACATCGACAGTTTGTACACCAATATAGAGACCGGAGTCGGTATGGCTGCCGTGAGAGATTGCATGAACAAATATCCTGACGTGAAAAGACCCGATGATTTTATTTTAAAACTACTAGAAATTAATTTGACTAAAAACGATTTTGAATTTGGCTCTAAATTTTATTTACAAACTAAGGGGACGGCCATGGGCAAGAAGTTCGCCCCTTCTTACGCCAATATCTATATGGCCCATTGGGAACAAACTGCGGTGTCCTCTTTTCATCTCCAGCCCTTCTCGTATTTTAGATTTTTGGATGACATCTGGGGCATCTGGACATACGGTAAGGAGGAGTTTATTGAATTTGCTGATCATCTGAACCGTCATCAAAAATCCATCAGGATAAAATACGAAATTGATGAAAATTCAGTTAATTTTCTTGATGTCATCACCTACAAAGGACCCAAATTTGAAATGACCAATCAGTTGGACTACAAAGTGTATTTTAAGCCCACAGACACTCACTCATTATTACACAGAGCCAGTTACCACCCTAAGCATACTTTTAAAGGAATTCTTAAATCACAGCTTCTTCGCTTTCATAGAATATGCTCACAAACATCTGAGTTTAAGATTGCTGTAGGAATCCTCTTTAAAGCTTTGAAGAAGCGAGGGTACTCGAGAAGCTATTTGAGGAGTGTGCTTAGGGCCTTCACTAACTTTGTGACTAATCCAACCAAGGAAACACAGATTAGAAACAAAATCATACCATTAGTTTCCTTCTATTCACAACAAAGTACTCAATTAAATAGAGCAACCAAGGAAAATTTCACCAAATTCATGGAACCAACTAAATTTCTGGCCAAACATAGACCGATAGCGGCTTACAAACGAAACAAGAACTTATTGGATACCTTGGTTTCTAGTAAAATCACAACATCCTGTAAAGTGAGTAAATCTGGGGTTTATAAGCACTTTGTGGGCAAAAGAATGGTCCAGAATAAAACCAACAAACAACTCTTCCAAGTGCAGAGAAACATGTCAGCACATGTCTCAAACTGTGTCTATCTCATATCTTGTTCCAAATGCCACAAACAATATGTGGGGCAGACAAAGAACCAATTGTTACTTAGAATCTATCAGCATTCGTATAACATTCGGAATAAAATTGAAAAGAGACGATATGTAGTTAGACATTTTTTAATACATGGCCTAGATGCCCTCAGAGTTTCAGGATTGGAGTCGAACCCCTTTTGGACGCTCTCGGAGAGGCTCAGGGCGGAGAGGGTCTGGATTAAAAAATTGGACTCTCTCTACCCCAGAGGCCTCAACGAAGCGTAACCTTACTGTCCATCTTTCTATTTTAATCATTTTTATGGTTATTTTTCTTCTAAGTCTGGTTTTTCCTTTTTTTTCTTTTGGTCAGTGTGTTGGAGACCTTAGGGTCTGTGTCTCTTATCTTTAAAATCACACAATAATGATAAGAATTCTTATGGAGTTCAGGTGTGTCTGCTGGCATGACCCAGCAGGCCCCAAGTAACACCCTGATTATTAATCGTGTACCCATTCTCCTCCTAAACCTCAAGTCCCAAAATTTTATGCATGTAACCCGTCACACCTGACACCTAAAGACACCCTATTTTATGGTGTACACCCCCATACACCTAACACCTAAAGCCACTGGAATTGACGAAACTTATCATCCCAAATCTTACACCTAGATTTAGTGGACCTAATGGATTCACCCACCCCAAACCTGACACCTAGAGTTGGTAGACCTAATGAATTCACCCACCTCAAACCTGACACCTAGAGTTGGTAGACCTAATGAATTCACCCACCTCAAACCTTACACCTAGAGATGGTAGACCTAATGAATTCACCCACCTCAAACCTTACACCTAGAGATGGTAGACCTTGGGCGAATACCCCTGGCAGGAGAACACCTGATTGGGGTGCACCTGGTTGGCGTGCACCTTGATTTTGCAGCCCTTGGGTGGTGGGCCCTCGGCGTCCCAGCCCTGACACGGTGAACCCTTGGTGTTGTGGCCCTGTTTTGCTAATTACATTCATTTTGTACATTTAATTAACTCAAGAAAAAGTATTCTGTTTAGTAACAACAATTTCAGTCTTTAAAATATAATACAGGGGTCAAAAGGTCATGGGGTAGATAGAGATGCACAATATAACGTTTTACCACTTGATGGACATGTGGGGACTTGTGAGAGTTAATAGAATATATTACTTAATCATGATTGCTTAAATTGCACTAATAAATATATTACTGATTTTTTATCATGATGGTTTTAAATACATAAATATACATATACACAATATTAAAACAACATCAGACCAATAAATATACACCTGTTTGGAGGAGATACAGGACACAGACTCTATGAGACAACATTTAGAACAATGGGAACAAATAAAACATGTGGAGGTGCTGTTGGAGGGGGTTCTTTTTTGGAGTTGGGACTGAAGCGGGCCTTTGAAATGTGTGCCAGTGCCTAACCGAGATCAGACCTGTTCTGATTTCTGGATTCTTAGATACCTAACTCAAGCCAGAGCCACGTCTTGGCACTTCAGGACCACTTTGAGAAGGATTTCTTAACATCAGCAATCTTCTACAGTATTTAACTCCACATTCATACTGACTATTATAATTTAATACACAGAAGACATTGAATAACACCACATTGAAACATCAGTGAATTGAAATACTCTTAAATATGCCTTAAACTTAAATATTCATTCACTTTTTGTCTGTTTTAAGGCATATTTGTTATAAGATCATGATTTCACGATGGATTTTCAACTATTTATATTTATTTATAATGGACAGACAAGGATTGATTGATTTGCATATGCTGTGACGCAGCAAGAAATTCTAGGACACTTTTTAGTGTTTTCCAAAAGGGAAACTTTGTTGGTTCGACGCCCAATGCACTTCAAAAAATTCTTATATTTGTTATCTTACAATATTTGGAAGTCTGGAGTGTTTTGATGAAGGAGCTCGCGAGTTATTTACAAACAAACATTACTTTGGCGTCAAAAACACGATAAACAAAATCCTACAGGGTTAGGAAAGGATGGGGGGACAGATAAAAGTCTTTGAGAAACAATGGGAGGATTGTTTGACCCAAAGCTGATCATTTTCATGTTTTATTTGCGAGTTTTCTTCATTAAATTGACTGTATATGTGCTCTGAATGAGGATGACGTCAGAAGCCGCCGCCCTCTGTGACAGCGTAACAGAGAGGCGGACACAGACAGTCATTTGCTCACTTGCACTCGAGATAGCAGTTACTCTAGCTTACATCTGATACATTCTAGCCTGACGACGTTACAGCAATAGCCTGAAGAAGAAGTTGTATACTTCGAAACGTCGCGATTTGCAATTAACGTCGTTATTTCGAAGAATCCATTCACTTTGTAACAAAGAAACACTGTAATGGCGAGAGTAGGAGAGAGATACAGACAAACACCGAGGCTGCGCGTGAGATTCGCGTCTTTTCCATCTGACGAAGAACCGCGTTACACCTCAAGAAACCCAACAGCACGTCTACGTGCTACTAGCCCACGTCGGGAGGGATGGAGGGAGAGAGGGGAATCCTTTTTCCGCGACGAGAATAACCGTCCACGTCTCTCGTACGACGCAAATCATAAACAAACAGCCCGTGTACGGGCTCACCGACATGACCGCTGGAATAATGACGATTATCAAATTGATTATCGTTATTATGATCCAAATAATTACACCACTCAGAAAAACAAATGGTCTTATGAAAATGACACAATTCCACGAGGCAGAGAAACTCGTAGGACAAACTCGAGGGGGGAAATAAGGGAAAACAGATATTTTCCAAACAAACAGATCGATTATTTTCCTGACAACCGAGAGTTTGTAAATTCTAAATACAAAAGACAACAAACATACAGAGAGGCTTTAGACGATAGAAAAATCAGATCTTTGCCCAGACAAAATTCACACGCACCACTCTCTTATGACCATTTTGAAGATGATTTTCCAAAAAGAAAACCCAAGAGAAAAAACAAGAAGAGGGTGCGCAGTCGATTCATGATGGAAGAGAGAGGAGGAGAATTCTATGGGGAGGATGAAATCGAATGTGACTCGTATGTTCAAGAAGAAGAAGATGAGAGACGCAATTTACAATCTGCCCGTCCCCATACATATAGTCAAAGAGACACACATATCGAATCCTCCCACTCCTCTTCCAACAGGGGACATAACACAATCTCGGATGCTTACCAAGCTGGCAGAGACATCAGAACCGAACAACCACCCGAGAGAGTGGAAAGACAAAGGGATAGAGTTTACCGTCCGTTCCCCAAGAAAAGACAGAAAGATAGGGGGGGACCTCAGAGATATTTTCAAGAACAAACTAACATTAAATCGAATTACACTCCAGCTTCACCCAGGTTGAGGACGGCCATGAAACTTATGTATGATTTGATAAGGCTGGTCCATCACCTAGAGAAGGTCACAACCAAAGTAACTAACAACAGTCCAGTGACCTTCAAAAGACTGACTAAATTGTTGACCAATTCCATTAAACCAGCAATGCCTAACGACACGGTGAAAAAGTTGTTAGAGGACAATGCACAAAAATGGTCAACAAATGCTCAGGTCATTTTGGAGGAACACTACGAGAAACTGATTGATAGTACGCTGGTGGAACTAAAAGAGCGTACAGACCAAGCCCATTGGTTCCAAGCCTTTCAGACGGCCACCAATTGGGCCACAAAGAACTTTGGGAGGAGAATTAACTCTGAAGTTTTTGAGAGAGCCGAGGCTCTATTCACGGCAGAGACTTGTAACGAGTACGATAGAAAACAACAGGAGAAAGATCAGAGACAAGCTACCAAAATAGAACCTCCCAAAGCTCTCTTGGTCGAACCAGACATGCACACACACGCACCTTTGGTTGTCAGACCCAAAAAAGATACTTCTCACATACATGTAGAGGTACAGACATCACCTAGAAGGTGGGAGGATGTAAGAACTCCATCCAGTCCCCCACCTAATAGGTCTGACTGGTCGTTTGATCAGGAGTTTCCCCCTCTGGTGCCCAAACCGGGCATACAGCCCACCCCAGCCTTACCTCAAAGATCTCCACTGCAACGTGCAAGACGCAGAATTCTTGCAGAGGAGATTGATGTGGATCAGGAACCTCAAGATCTGGCCACAGACATGGCCACAGAGGTTACTGATACACAAGAGGTTACGAAAAGGACATTTACGGAGGATTTTAATGAGGAACAGCTGAAACGTTATAAGGAGATTACTGACATTTTGGTTCAGGAAGGAATTTTGAAAAGAGACGAAAAAATTGTCGTTTCAGAAGAACCAAAACGTACACATACTGAGGCTGGTCCGAGCACGTCTAACGTTGTTCCCAGCACATCTAAGGTTGAAGAGACTAAAAAGTCACTCCCTTCTTCTTCTTCTTCTTCTTCTAGAATTCAGAGCCTTCCTCTTTTTTCTTCTGATGATTCTCTGGACTATCAAATTTCTGAGTATTCTGTTAGCTCTTTAGCACGTATCACACCCACAAAGGTGGTGGAAAAGGAAGAGGGACAGAAGATTGTTATGCGACCCATAGAAGAGGAACGCACAACCCAATCACTGCAGATAGAACAAACACCTCAGAAGCAAATCACAATAATAGCTCCACCGACACCAAAATCGGTCGGCAGACCATACCGTCACATAAACACAGACCGTAAACAAATTGACTGGAGCTTGAACCTAAAGAAAAGGTATGTGATAATCGGGGATTCTAACGTTTCCAGGATCCCGGCCTTCAACATCTCTGATCTTCAAATAGACAGCTTCCCGGGCGCGAAGTTCCAACACGCGGGCAATCTCATAGAAAAAGCCACAATCGCGATGGAACCGGAAGTGTTGTTGTTGTCGTTTGGATTAAATAACCGATCTCAGAGATGTTTTACTTCAACGAACAAAGAGATACAGAGGGCTTACAGAGTAGCCAGAACCCGATTACCGCATACCGAGATCGTAGTTCCGATGATCAATTATTGTGACTTGCTTCCGATTGATGAACAAAGATACCTTGAGGACATAAACAAGTACATCAAGGACAGTCTCAACTTTCTCCAATTGTTGCCCGTTGCCCAGTTTCAGGTCGAAAGCGATAACTTGCACTGGACAGCTGCAACGGGCAGATACATGTTAGAACATTGGGTTCGGTCGCTAAACTTGCCGACGCCGTCAACCCAATAGGTAGTCAAGAAAAACTTATCGTTAATTTGTCCCCGCTCGTCTTGACAACTGGACAGCGGGCGATCTTGAAGAAAGGCCTTTCCTTTGTTATGGTCCCCGATAACGTCAAAACACAAAAATTAGAATTATTGCAGAGCCTACAGGCCTATCATAGGCGTATTAAATTAGACGCCTTTTTTGAAGGCAAAAAAAGTGAGAAAAAAAGAACTCCTTTTACTCATAATTCTGATTGGACACCTGCCTTGTCTAGTTTGCCACCCCAGGTGGTTTCTCTAATTAGAGCAGATCGGTATGCGTATCAACACCTGAATTGGGGCCTTCTAGAAAGACAGAATTTGAGTAAAAGTGAGAGAAAAGCAATTCATGAACTTAAAAACAATTGTGACATCGTTATCAAACCAGCTGACAAGGGTAATGCAGTCGTCATCATGAGTAAAACAGATTATCTTTGGGAAGGAAAAAGGCAACTTTCTGTGACAGAGCACTATTGCTCTCTCACAGAACCAATTTATCCAAAAACCATACTGGAAGTACGAGAAATTTTAAATGAGATGTATGAGAAAAAGATAATTAGTGGGAAACAGAGAGATTACTTGTCTGGTTCTGGTACACCGAGACCAAGAAGATTTTATTTGTTACCAAAAATACACAAAGAACCAGAAAAGTGGAGTACACCACATAAAATACCTCCTGGGAGGCCTATCGTGTCGGATTGCGACAGTGAGACTTATTTTACAGCAGAATATATTGAGTATTTCCTTAGTCCCATTTCGCAACGTCATGGTAGTTACCTAAAAGACACCTATGATTTTATCTCTAAAACCAAAAATCTTATTCTCCCATCTAATTCATTTCTCTTCACCATGGACATCGACAGTTTGTACACCAATATAGAGACCGGAGTCGGTATGGCTGCCGTGAGAGATTGCATGAACAAATATCCTGACGTGAAAAGACCCGATGATTTTATTTTAAAACTACTAGAAATTAATTTGACTAAAAACGATTTTGAATTTGGCTCTAAATTTTATTTACAAACTAAGGGGACGGCCATGGGCAAGAAGTTCGCCCCTTCTTACGCCAATATCTATATGGCCCATTGGGAACAAACTGCGGTGTCCTCTTTTCATCTCCAGCCCTTCTCGTATTTTAGATTTTTGGATGACATCTGGGGCATCTGGACATACGGTAAGGAGGAGTTTATTGAATTTGCTGATCATCTGAACCGTCATCAAAAATCCATCAGGATAAAATACGAAATTGATGAAAATTCAGTTAATTTTCTTGATGTCATCACCTACAAAGGACCCAAATTTGAAATGACCAATCAGTTGGACTACAAAGTGTATTTTAAGCCCACAGACACTCACTCATTATTACACAGAGCCAGTTACCACCCTAAGCATACTTTTAAAGGAATTCTTAAATCACAGCTTCTTCGCTTTCATAGAATATGCTCACAAACATCTGAGTTTAAGATTGCTGTAGGAATCCTCTTTAAAGCTTTGAAGAAGCGAGGGTACTCGAGAAGCTATTTGAGGAGTGTGCTTAGGGCCTTCACTAACTTTGTGACTAATCCAACCAAGGAAACACAGATTAGAAACAAAATCATACCATTAGTTTCCTTCTATTCACAACAAAGTACTCAATTAAATAGAGCAACCAAGGAAAATTTCACCAAATTCATGGAACCAACTAAATTTCTGGCCAAACATAGACCGATAGCGGCTTACAAACGAAACAAGAACTTATTGGATACCTTGGTTTCTAGTAAAATCACAACATCCTGTAAAGTGAGTAAATCTGGGGTTTATAAGCACTTTGTGGGCAAAAGAATGGTCCAGAATAAAACCAACAAACAACTCTTCCAAGTGCAGAGAAACATGTCAGCACATGTCTCAAACTGTGTCTATCTCATATCTTGTTCCAAATGCCACAAACAATATGTGGGGCAGACAAAGAACCAATTGTTACTTAGAATCTATCAGCATTCGTATAACATTCGGAATAAAATTGAAAAGAGACGATATGTAGTTAGACATTTTTTAATACATGGCCTAGATGCCCTCAGAGTTTCAGGATTGGAGTCGAACCCCTTTTGGACGCTCTCGGAGAGGCTCAGGGCGGAGAGGGTCTGGATTAAAAAATTGGACTCTCTCTACCCCAGAGGCCTCAACGAAGCGTAACCTTACTGTCCATCTTTCTATTTTAATCATTTTTATGGTTATTTTTCTTCTAAGTCTGGTTTTTCCTTTTTTTTCTTTTGGTCAGTGTGTTGGAGACCTTAGGGTCTGTGTCTCTTATCTTTAAAATCACACAATAATGATAAGAATTCTTATGGAGTTCAGGTGTGTCTGCTGGCATGACCCAGCAGGCCCCAAGTAACACCCTGATTATTAATCGTGTACCCATTCTCCTCCTAAACCTCAAGTCCCAAAATTTTATGCATGTAACCCGTCACACCTGACACCTAAAGACACCCTATTTTATGGTGTACACCCCCATACACCTAACACCTAAAGCCACTGGAATTGACGAAACTTATCATCCCAAATCTTACACCTAGATTTAGTGGACCTAATGGATTCACCCACCCCAAACCTGACACCTAGAGTTGGTAGACCTAATGAATTCACCCACCTCAAACCTGACACCTAGAGTTGGTAGACCTAATGAATTCACCCACCTCAAACCTTACACCTAGAGATGGTAGACCTAATGAATTCACCCACCTCAAACCTTACACCTAGAGATGGTAGACCTTGGGCGAATACCCCTGGCAGGAGAACACCTGATTGGGGTGCACCTGGTTGGCGTGCACCTTGATTTTGCAGCCCTTGGGTGGTGGGCCCTCGGCGTCCCAGCCCTGACACGGTGAACCCTTGGTGTTGTGGCCCTGTTTTGCTAATTACATTCATTTTGTACATTTAATTAACTCAAGAAAAAGTATTCTGTTTAGTAACAACAATTTCAGTCTTTAAAATATAATACAGGGGTCAAAAGGTCATGGGGTAGATAGAGATGCACAATATAACGTTTTACCACTTGATGGACATGTGGGGACTTGTGAGAGTTAATAGAATATATTACTTAATCATGATTGCTTAAATTGCACTAATAAATATATTACTGATTTTTTATCATGATGGTTTTAAATACATAAATATACATATACACAATATTAAAACAACATCAGACCAATAAATATACACCTGTTTGGAGGAGATACAGGACACAGACTCTATGAGACAACATTTAGAACAATGGGAACAAATAAAACATGTGGAGGTGCTGTTGGAGGGGGTTCTTTTTTGGAGTTGGGACTGAAGCGGGCCTTTGAAATGTGTGCCAGTGCCTAACCGAGATCAGACCTGTTCTGATTTCTGGATTCTTAGATACCTAACCCTAACCCTAACCCTAACCCTAACCCTAACCCTAACCCTAACCCTAACCCTAACCCTAACCCTAACGTCCAGGACGGTGGGAGAATAGGGACCCTGGATATAGGGATTTCCAGCAGAATGCCCATCGTGGATGGAATGGGAGGACTCTCTTTAACACGCGTACACAGACCACTCTACCACACAGGGGGTCTAGAAACACGGGCAGGGGCGGACGCCGCCTGCCCACAATCTTTGACTTTGTTCAAAAAGAAATAAACACCAGATATGACAAATCTACCGAATATGACAACACTTATACCGGACGTGACAACAGATACACTGAACCTGACCCTATAAACACCAACCGTGACCTCAGATATAACAATAAAAACAGAACGACTAGTAGACCACGAGAATCATCACAGATCTTTCCTGAAGATGATTATAGAGACGAGATCTATGATCAGTTTGATGAAAGAGACACAATGCTGAGGAGGCCGGACCAGTTGGTGCTTCAACTAAATCAGACAAAAAATAAAAATAAAAAAAAACAGAAAGGGTCGTAACAAAAATAAAAACACAGTTGGCATTTTGATGGAACCTGAGCATCCGCAACAGGAGAGAGCTTCATCTAGATTTGACAGAAATATCTCTGAGAATTTTAAAAGAAGCAGTCTCAACAGGTTTAACAATCAGCAGAGATACAGTGCGGACACCGACAGTGATGTCTACTATAACTCTGCTCGACCAACGGCCGGAGTACCCAGAGCACCAATGGCCACTGGGAACAGGAGACAAAGAGACATAAATACTAACATGACTTACAATGAAGATTCACACAACACATACCACATACAAAGGGATAGAGGGAACCGCTTCCTCCCCAGAAACAACTGGTGGGGAGGGCGTCAGAAAGACCCTAATATGAATAGAAACCCTGATTATTCACCTCCCTCACCCAGGTTAAAGCTCACCATGAAACTAATGTATGAGCTAATACGTGCGGTGCACCATCTGCAGAATGTAACGACCAAAATCAAAGATAACACACCTACTGGGTTCCGAAAAATGACACAGTTCTTGATCGATACCATTAAACCAGCTGCCCCCTCCAAAAAAACAGAGGAGCTGTTAGAAGGTAACGCCAGAAACTGGCTGCATAATACCCAGCTAATTTTAGAGGAACACTACGAGGCCCACATACACGAGGTCCTGTCAGAACTAGAAGAAAGAACCAATCAAGCAGATTGGAGACGAGCGTTTGAGGTGGCCTCAAACTGGGCGAGAAAGAACTTCCGTGAGAGACTGAACGAAGAGGTGCTTGAAAAAGCGGAGGCCCTCTGTATTGTACGAATGAACACTGAAGCACAAACACATACAGACACTAATAGACAAACAGAGACAGTGGTACAACAGACAACGGGACAGGAGAGGATCGCTGTGGACGCACAGACCTCACCGTTGAACGTACCGGACCCTACCAGGAGGGGTGAATGGTCGTTCGATGCGGAAGAGAACCTTCCTGGAGAGCCTCGACCACTCACGCCTACATCCACACCCGCCAGACACCAAGAGCCCCTGGAGCAGAGAGCTCTCAGAAGGGGTGCCACTGGGGTGTTGGTGGAACTAGAAACAGGGAATGAGCCTGAACAGGAAACGGTGGTTGAGGATAGGGCGGTTAACTCTAATGCAGGGAGACTAGAAAGAGTCTTGAATCAGAACGAGGGCATGATCGAGATAGATGATAATGTAACCCCCCAGAAACATACAGAGAAGAGAAAGAACACAGATGACAGGCCACTGATCTCAAAGCCGTTTCTCACCAGGCTCGCGGCTTCACCTTTCCTCTTTTCTGAAGACTCGGAGGCGTCTGAGGGGGCCCCGATCTCTTGCTCAGCACTCTCGCGTTTTTTAAAAGAAGGACAGAGAGTGTTAGAGGAAAGGAGTGAGACCGACTCGGAGGGAGAGAATCAGGTTACCCGCATGCTGAATCGAGCCCTCCCTGAGGAACAGGAGAGATCCGGGTCTGTGAACGCAGTGAATAGACACATAAATACAACTAGGAAAAACCAAGACTGGAGTCTAACCTTTAAAAAGAAGTACGTAATAATTGGGGACTCCAATGTGTCTAAAATGAGAAATTTCAATTACGTAGACCTACAAATAGACAGTTTCCCAGGAGCTAAGTTCCAGCATGCGGGGAACCTGATCGAGAAGGCAACTATAACAGTACAGCCTGAGATGGTCATATTCTCCTTCGGGATAAACAACAGAACACAAAGGTGTGTGCAGAATACCACCAAGGAAATACAGCGGACGTATAAGATGGCGAGAAACAGATTGCCTAACGCTCGGCTGTATTTCCCTGTCATCAATTACTCAGAACGATTAGTGTGGGAAGAGAGAATGCATCTAGATGGAGTAAACGAGTACATAAGAGAAACATTAATGTACATAGAAAAACTTCCACACGACGGGTTCAAAGTGGAGCAGGATTTAATCCACTGGACCACAGAGACCGCCAAGGCGATCCTGGAACACTGGGCACACCAGTTAAACTGGCCAGGTCCATCAGGCAAATAAATGGCACCGAGAAACTCATAGTCAATCTGACTGCTTCGTTCCATCTCACAAAATCACAAGAATCACTTTTATTGAAAGGTCTGTCATTCGTACCAGCACCTAGAAATCAGAAAACATTAAAGATTGAGTTACTAAAAGACTTACAAAAATATCACAGAAGGATCAAGTTAGAGGCCTTCTTTGAGAAAAAGAAAAGGACAAAGGAAAAGACCCCCTTCACCCTCGGGTCGGACTGGACACCTCCTCTCTCCAGACTCCCTACACAGGTCCATAAGATCATTGATGCTGACCTACATGCGTTTCGACATCTGCACTGGAACTGTAGAGAGGAACCCAACCTGACCCGAGGGGAAGAAAGGGCCCTCAATCTCCTCAAAAGCAATACGGATATCGTCATTAAGCCAGCCGATAAAGGCAACGCTGTAGTACTTTTAGATAGAAAAGATTACTTGTGGGAGGGAATGAAGCAGTTAGAGAATACAGATCATTATATTCCTCTCGATGAACCTATCTACCCACAAACTAAAGTTGAGGTGGAAGAGATACTTGAGGAGATGTATGATAGAAAGATCCTCAGCAGAAAGCAGTGGGAATACCTCTCAGGCCCTGCCGTGCCAAGGGCACGCAGGTTTTATCTTTTACCAAAGATCCATAAAGACAGAAAAAAATGGAGCCTGCCGGGTAAAGTGCCACCCGGTAGGCCCATTGTATCGGATTGTAATAGCGAGACGTACAATACCGCAGAATTCATCGAGTACCATTTGAACACTATTTCACAAAAGCATCCGAGCTATTTGAGAGACACGTACGACTTTATTGAAAAGACAAAAGACCTGAGGATTCCCACTGACGCCCTGCTCTTCACGATCGATGTTGACAGTCTCTATACAAACATCGAGACAGAAGCAGGATTGTCGGCCGTACGGGGTTGCATGAATAAATTTCCCCATGGCTGTAGACCCGATGAGTACATCTTGAAACTATTAGAGATTAATTTGACCAAAAATGACTTCGAGTTCGATTCTAAATTTTTCCTCCAAACCAAGGGTACTGCCATGGGTAAGAAATTCGCACCCTCGTACGCCAACATCTTCATGGCGCACTGGGAGGAGACCGCGCTGGCGACGGCCACTGTGAAACCATTCGCCTATTACAGATTTTTAGACGACATTTGGGGTGTCTGGGAGCATTCGAGAGAAGAGTTTATTAAATTTATTGAGCATCTAAACGCACATCAGACATCAATTACGGTGAAGTATGAGTTGAACAGTAGGGAAGTTAACTTTTTGGATGTAGTCACGTATAAAGGCACCCAATTTGAGGAAAACAACAAACTGGACTACCGTGTTTACTTTAAAGAGACGGACACTCATTGCCTTCTACATAAAAGCAGTTTTCATCCCGGGCATACTTTTAGAGGGATACTTAAATCCCAGCTTTTAAGATTCCACCGAATCTGCTCGGAAGAGAACGAGTTTATAAAAGCCACAAAGGTACTCTTTAAAGCACTGAAAGACAGAGGATACGGTAGAGGATTTTTAAGATCAGTCCTCAGAAACTTCCTTAAATCCATCAACGACCCCAAACTGCCAACTCAAACTGATGAAACAACAACAAAAAAAGTTCCCTTAGTGGCTTTTTATTCATTCCAGAGCAAGCAACTCAATTCAACCATCAAACAAAATTTCTCCAAATTTTTAGAAGACACAGAGATTCTACAAAGACATAAACCAATTGCAGCATACAAGAGGAACACAAACTTATTAGATATTCTAGTACAAAGTAAAGTTAAGAGTAAAAGAACAATCGGGAAACAAAGACCGTGCAAGTACTATCTTGCTCTGAAATGGATAAAAAATGTAACCACGAAGCAAATTTATCAAGTCGACAGAACTCTCTCTCCAGACACCCCTAATTGTGTCTACTTAATTTTCTGCACAAAGTGCAAAAAACAGTATGTCGGACAGACTAAGAATGAGGTGAGAACGAGAATATACCAGCACACTCATAACATCATCCATAAAATCCACAAACGCAGGTTTTTGATCCAACATTTCCTATTACATGGCCTCTCGTCTCTTAGAGCAACCATACTACAAACCAACCCCTTGTGGAGTCTACGGGACAGATTGAGAGCAGAAGGACTTTGGATAAACAGACTCAACACTCTGTATCCCAAAGGACTGAATGAGGCCTAGGAGATGGGTGTGAACCATTGAGGAGATTGTATTCCTGTCCTTCCAAGACAGTGACATTTTTCATATATTATAATTGATATGCCTACATTATAGATTATATATACATATATACCCCTACCATTCCTAAAACCTACCCATTTCACCCCTTATGGACACAACCACACCATCCCTAAACCTACCCTTTCCACCCCTCAGACACACTAAAACCTACCCATTTCACCCCTTATGGACACAACCCCACCATCCCTAAACCTACCCTTTCCACCCCTCAGACACACTAAAACCTACCCATTTCACCCCTTATGGACACAACCCCACCATCCCTAAACCTACCCTTTCCACCCCTCAGACACACTAAAACCTACCCATTTCACCCCTTATGGACACAACCCCACCATCCCTAAACCTACCCTTTCCACCCCTAATAAATTACATTGAGAAGTATCATCCATAAGTATTAATAAATACCTAAAAACTAACCCTCAGCGGAAATGTCGGATTAATAAATAACACCTATATAAACCTTCATAAATAACACTTATAATTAAAAATAATACTCGTTAAAACATTTAAAAATCTCACTGTCTGTGGTACAATAGAAAGACCAAATATATTGGTGGTGGGTGATGGTCCTAGGCCGTGGGGGCGGGCCTCGGCGAGGCGGGAGAGCGGCCAGAAGGAGTATGAAGGACTGTGCATCACCAGAGCTGGACGCTGCTTCAGCTCTTGGATTCTTTCTAATCCTAACCCTAACCCTAACCCTAACCCTAACCCTAACGAGTTTATAAAAGCCACAAAGGTACTCTTTAAAGCACTGAAAGACAGAGGATACGGTAGAGGATTTTTAAGATCAGTCCTCAGAAACTTCCTTAAATCCATCAACGACCCCAAACTGCCAACTCAAACTGATGAAACAACAACAAAAAAAGTTCCCTTAGTGGCTTTTTATTCATTCCAGAGCAAGCAACTCAATTCAACCATCAAACAAAATTTCTCCAAATTTTTAGAAGACACAGAGATTCTACAAAGACATAAACCAATTGCAGCATACAAGAGGAACACAAACTTATTAGATATTCTAGTACAAAGTAAAGTTAAGAGTAAAGGAACAATCGGGAAACAAAGACCGTGCAAGTACTATCTTGCTCTGAAATGGATAAAAAATGTAACCACGAAGCAAATTTATCAAGTCGACAGAACTCTCTCTCCAGACACCCCTAATTGTGTCTACTTAATTTTCTGCACAAAGTGCAAAAAACAGTATGTCGGACAGACTAAGAATGAGGTGAGAACGAGAATATACCAGCACACTCATAACATCATCCATAAAATCCACAAACGCAGGTTTTTGATCCAACATTTCCTATTACATGGCCTCTCGTCTCTTAGAGCAACCATACTACAAACCAACCCCTTGTGGAGTCTACGGGACAGATTGAGAGCAGAAGGACTTTGGATAAACAGACTCAACACTCTGTATCCCAAAGGACTGAATGAGGCCTAGGAGATGGGTGTGAACCATTGAGGAGATTGTATTCCTGTCCTTCCAAGACAGTGACATTTTTCATATATTATAATTTATATGCCTACATTATAGATTATATATACATATATACCCCTACCATTCCTAAAACCTACCCATTTCACCCCTTATGGACACAACCACACCATCCCTAAACCTACCCTTTCCACCCCTCAGACACACTAAAACCTACCCATTTCACCCCTTATGGACACAACCCCACCATCCCTAAACCTACCCTTTCCACCCCTCAGACACACTAAAACCTACCCATTTCACCCCTTATGGACACAACCACACCATCCCTAAACCTACCCTTTCCACCCCTCAGACACACTAAAACCTACCCATTTCACCCCTTATGGACACAACCACACCATCCCTAAACCTACCCTTTCCACCCCTCAGACACACTAAAACCTACCCATTTCACCCCTTATGGACACAACCCCACCATCCCTAAACCTACCCTTTCCACCCCTAATAAATTACATTGAGAAGTATCATCCATAAGTATTAATAAATACCTAAAAACTAACCCTCAGCGGAAATGTCTGATTAATAAATAACACCTATATAAACCTTCATAAATAACACTTATAATTAAAAATAATACTCGTTAAAACATTTAAAAATCTCACGGTCTGTGGTACAATAGAAAGACCAAATATATTGGTGGTGGGTGATGGGCCTAGGCCGTGGGGGCGGGCCTCGGCGAGGCGGGAGAGCGGCCAGAAGGAGTATGAAGGACTGTGCATCACCAGAGCTGGACGCTGCTTCAGCTCTTGGATTCTTTCTAATCCTAACCAAGCCCGTGCCTCGCCTCTGGACTCTCTTGTCTCCGTCCGGGGTGGGCCCCACGGCCTGGACCCATTCTCACACTTCAAAACACAGTAACGTAAAATTTCATAAAGTGATTTATTGGAGATAAAATAGAACAAGGACACTTACAGGAAAGATGCAATCTCATGACATACTGTTTTATGAATTCCTAACAGTAACTAAAGGATCTTTTCATAGCAACAGCAACTGAGCACACCATAAGTTGGATTTTCACAAAAACATCTAATGATACACGTAATACAATTAGAATAAAAATAAACTCCATATAGATTAAAAACACAAACCTCCCTAGATGCAATTGCTGGAACTTAGAAACATTATGCTACAAAATGGTGGACTGGAAAGACTAGGTCTCAAAATGGTGGATCACAGGAAATCAAAAGTTATATATACGGACAATCAATTAATTAAATAGAAATTGATTTAATTGCATACACGTGGAACACAATCTAACAATTCAACAACATAATTAACCTAAATAACAAAGGATTTGAATCCGACTAATGGATCTAACGATACACTTGATTGAAAGTACACCTGAAATAGCTATTTTCCTGTCATTATAATACGACACAAAGTTACGATAATTCATAAACAACTCTAACATAAATATGTTTACTGGTTTGGAAAGGTACACCACCCAAATAGCATGATTGTATAAGAAAACAGAGCTCAAGGGCAGAAAACAGCATGTTTATATCTCAACACAATCGTTCAGTCGACGTACATTCGACAATAAACAACTAAAAGATTATATAAAGTATCAATATAATGTTCCAGTGGAGTTTGCAACAGTTTAACATCGGGAGAAACAGTATTTTCGGGATCGCGATCAAGGGCAGCGATCTAAAAACATAAAAAGCACATGATGTGATGTAGAATGAATAAAGGAATTTTTTGATACCTTGATTGCCGAAATTCGTATTTATAAACATACATTTATTCATGTTTTTGTGATAAATCAGCGAGGGGAGGAGTCGCAGGAAGATGACGTCACCACAGAGGATATATTGTCGCCGTGGCGACCTCACAGCCATTCGTTCCGAATCGCTCGAGCTGTCAACTTCTGACTCTCGTGCTTATTGTTGCAGATTGATAGAAAAAGAGACTTTACGACGCTTTTACTGTAGCTAGCCTGAAGAAGAAGTGATAGCACTTCGAAACGTCGCAGAGGCACGGAGAAAGCGTCTGTTTCAAATAGAGGAATTCCTTTTTCTTTTCCATCTTTTCAACTTACAAATTTATTTGAAAAGACACTTTATTTTTTTATTATTTTTTATTTTTATTTCTATTTCTCATTTCTTACTGACTTCCTACCTTTCACAAAGCGGAGATGTATGAGTATCGGGGGTACGGACAGAGGGGTGAGACGCCTCGCACACGTATCCGATTCAATAATCCTCCAGCTTTTAGGGGAAGGGAGTTTTACTCTAACTCCTATGTAGCACAACAAAGAGAGAACAATCCCCGACGTCCAGGACGGTGGGAGAATAGGGACCCTGGATATAGGGATTTCCAGCAGAATGCCCATCGTGGGAGGACTCTCTTTAACACGCGTACACAGACCACTCTACCACACAGGGGGTCTAGAAACACGGGCAGGGGCGGACGCCGCCTGCCCACAATCTTTGACTTTGTTCAAAAAGAAATAAACACCAGATATGACAAATCTACCGAATATGACAACACTTATACCGGACGTGACAACAGATACACTGAACCTGACCCTATAAACACCAACCGTGACCTCAGATATAACAATAAAAACAGAACGACTAGTAGACCACGAGAATCATCACAGATCTTTCCTGAAGATGATTATAGAGACGAGATCTATGATCAGTTTGATGAAAGAGACACAATGCTGAGGAGGCCGGACCAGTTGGTGCTTCAACTAAATCAGACAAAAAATAAAAATAAAAAAAACAGAAAGGGTCGTAACAAAAATAAAAACACAGTTGGCATTTTGATGGAGCCTGAGCATCCGCAACAGGAGAGAGCTTCATCTAGATTTGACAGAAATATCTCTGAGAATTTTAAAAGAAGCAGTCTCAACAGGTTTAACAATCAGCAGAGATACAGTGCGGACACCGACAGTGATGTCTACTATAACTCTGCTCGACCAACGGCCGGAGTACCCAGAGCACCAATGGCCACTGGGAACAGGAGACAAAGAGACATAAATACTAACATGACTTACAATGAAGATTCACACAACACATACCACATACAAAGGGATAGAGGGAACCGCTTCCTCCCCAGAAACAACTGGTGGGGAGGGCGTCAGAAAGACCCTAATATGAATAGAAACCCTGATTATTCACCTCCCTCACCCAGGTTAAAGCTCACCATGAAACTAATGTATGAGCTAATACGTGCGGTGCACCATCTGCAGAATGTAACGACCAAAATCAAAGATAACACACCTACTGGGTTCCGAAAAATGACACAGTTCTTGATCGATACCATTAAACCAGCTGCCCCCTCCAAAAAAACAGAGGAGCTGTTAGAAGGTAACGCCAGAAACTGGCTGCATAATACCCAGCTAATTTTAGAGGAACACTACGAGGCCCACATACACGAGGTCCTGTCAGAACTAGAAGAAAGAACCAATCAAGCAGATTGGAGACGAGCGTTTGAGGTGGCCTCAAACTGGGCGAGAAAGAACTTCCGTGAGAGACTGAACGAAGAGGTGCTTGAAAAAGCGGAGGCCCTCTGTATTGTACGAATGAACACTGAAGCACAAACACATACAGACACTAATAGACAAACAGAGACAGTGGTACAACAGACAACGGGACAGGAGAGGATCGCTGTGGACGCACAGACCTCACCGTTGAACGTACCGGACCCTACCAGGAGGGGTGAATGGTCGTTCGATGCGGAAGAGAACCTTCCTGGAGAGCCTCGACCACTCACGCCTACATCCACACCCGCCAGACACCAAGAGCCCCTGGAGCAGAGAGCTCTCAGAAGGGGTGCCACTGGGGTGTTGGTGGAACTAGAAACAGGGAATGAGCCTGAACAGGAAACGGTGGTTGAGGATAGGGCGGTTAACTCTAATGCAGGGAGACTAGAAAGAGTCTTGAATCAGAACGAGGGCGTGATCGAGATAGATGATAATGTAACCCCCCAGAAACATACAGAGAAGAGAAAGAACACAGATGACAGGCCACTGATCTCAAAGCCGTTTCTCACCAGGCTCGCGGCTTCACCTTTCCTCTTTTCTGAAGACTCGGAGGAGTCTGAGGGGGCCCCGATCTCTTGCTCAGCACTCTCGCGTTTTTTAAAAGAAGGACAGAGAGTGTTAGAGGAAAGGAGTGAGACCGACTCGGAGGGAGAGAATCAGGTTACCCGCATGCTGAATCGAGCCCTCCCTGAGGAACAGGAGAGATCCGGGTCTGTGAACGCAGTGAATAGACACATAAATACAACTAGGAAAAACCAAGACTGGAGTCTAACCTTTAAAAAGAAGTACGTAATAATTGGGGACTCCAATGTGTCTAAAATGAGAAATTTCAATTACGTAGACCTACAAATAGACAGTTTCCCAGGAGCTAAGTTCCAGCATGCGGGGAACCTGATCGAGAAGGCAACTATAACAGTACAGCCTGAGATGGTCATATTCTCCTTCGGGATAAACAACAGAACACAAAGGTGTGTGCAGAATACCACCAAGGAAATACAGCGGACGTATAAGATGGCGAGAAACAGATTGCCTAACGCTCGGCTGTATTTCCCTGTCATCAATTACTCAGAACGATTAGTGTGGGAAGAGAGAATGCATCTAGATGGAGTAAACGAGTACATAAGAGAAACATTAATGTACATAGAAAAACTTCCACACGACGGGTTCAAAGTGGAGCAGGATTTAATCCACTGGACCACAGAGACCGCCAAGGCGATCCTGGAACACTGGGCACACCAGTTAAACTGGCCAGGTCCATCAGGCAAATAAATGGCACCGAGAAACTCATAGTCAATCTGACTGCTTCGTTCCATCTCACAAAATCACAAGAATCACTTTTATTGAAAGGTCTGTCATTCGTACCAGCACCTAGAAATCAGAAAACATTAAAGATTGAGTTACTAAAAGACTTACAAAAATATCACAGAAGGATCAAGTTAGAGGCCTTCTTTGAGAAAAAGAAAAGGACAAAGGAAAAGACCCCCTTCACCCTCGGGTCGGACTGGACACCTCCTCTCTCCAGACTCCCTACACAGGTCCATAAGATCATTGATGCTGACCTACATGCGTTTCGACATCTGCACTGGAACTGTAGAGAGGAACCCAACCTGACCCGAGGGGAAGAAAGGGCCCTCAATCTCCTCAAAAGCAATACGGATATCGTCATTAAGCCAGCCGATAAAGGCAACGCTGTAGTACTTTTAGATAGAAAAGATTACTTGTGGGAGGGAATGAAGCAGTTAGAGAATACAGATCATTATATTCCTCTCGATGAACCTATCTACCCACAAACTAAAGTTGAGGTGGAAGAGATACTTGAGGAGATGTATGATAGAAAGATCATCAGCAGAAAGCAGTGGGAATACCTCTCAGGCCCTGCCGTGCCAAGGGCACGCAGATTTTATCTTTTACCAAAGATCCATAAAGACAGAAAAAAATGGAGCCTGCCGGGTAAAGTGCCACCCGGTAGGCCCATTGTATCGGATTGTAATAGCGAGACGTACAATACCGCAGAATTCATCGAGTACCATTTGAACACTATTTCACAAAAGCATCCGAGCTATTTGAGAGACACGTACGACTTTATTGAAAAGACAAAAGACCTGAGGATTCCCACTGACGCCCTGCTCTTCACGATCGATGTTGACAGTCTCTATACAAACATCGAGACAGAAGCAGGATTGTCGGCCGTACGGGGTTGCATGAATAAATTTCCCCATGGCTGTAGACCCGATGAGTACATCTTGAAACTATTAGAGATTAATTTGACCAAAAATGACTTCGAGTTCGATTCTAAATTTTTCCTCCAAACCAAGGGTACTGCCATGGGTAAGAAATTCGCACCCTCGTACGCCAACATCTTCATGGCGCACTGGGAGGAGACCGCGCTGGCGACGGCCACTGTGAAACCATTCGCCTATTACAGATTTTTAGACGACATTTGGGGCGTCTGGGAGCATTCGAGAGAAGAGTTTATTAAATTTATTGAGCATCTAAACGCACATCAGACATCAATTACGGTGAAGTATGAGTTGAACAGTAGGGAAGTTAACTTTTTGGATGTAGTCACGTATAAAGGCACCCAATTTGAGGAAAACAACAAACTGGACTACCGTGTTTACTTTAAAGAGACGGACACTCATTGCCTTCTACATAAAAGCAGTTTTCATCCCGGGCATACTTTTAGAGGGATACTTAAATCCCAGCTTTTAAGATTCCACCGAATCTGCTCGGAAGAGAACGAGTTTATAAAAGCCACAAAGGTACTCTTTAAAGCACTGAAAGACAGAGGATACGGTAGAGGATTTTTAAGATCAGTCCTCAGAAACTTCCTTAAATCCATCAACGACCCCAAACTGCCAACTCAAACTGATGAAACAACAACAAAAAAAGTTCCCTTAGTGGCTTTTTATTCATTCCAGAGCAAGCAACTCAATTCAACCATCAAACAAAATTTCTCCAAATTTTTAGAAGACACAGAGATTCTACAAAGACATAAACCAATTGCAGCATACAAGAGGAACACAAACTTATTAGATATTCTAGTACAAAGTAAAGTTAAGAGTAAAGGAACAATCGGGAAACAAAGACCGTGCAAGTACTATCTTGCTCTGAAATGGATAAAAAATGTAACCACGAAGCAAATTTATCAAGTCGACAGAACTCTCTCTCCAGACACCCCTAATTGTGTCTACTTAATTTTCTGCACAAAGTGCAAAAAACAGTATGTCGGACAGACTAAGAATGAGGTGAGAACGAGAATATACCAGCACACTCATAACATCATCCATAAAATCCACAAACGCAGGTTTTTGATCCAACATTTCCTATTACATGGCCTCTCGTCTCTTAGAGCAACCATACTACAAACCAACCCCTTGTGGAGTCTACGGGACAGATTGAGAGCAGAAGGACTTTGGATAAACAGACTCAACACTCTGTATCCCAAAGGACTGAATGAGGCCTAGGAGATGGGTGTGAACCATTGAGGAGATTGTATTCCTGTCCTTCCAAGACAGTGACATTTTTCATATATTATAATTTATATGCCTACATTATAGATTATATATACATATATACCCCTACCATTCCTAAAACCTACCCATTTCACCCCTTATGGACACAACCACACCATCCCTAAACCTACCCTTTCCACCCCTCAGACACACTAAAACCTACCCATTTCACCCCTTATGGACACAACCCCACCATCCCTAAACCTACCCTTTCCACCCCTCAGACACACTAAAACCTACCCATTTCACCCCTTATGGACACAACCACACCATCCCTAAACCTACCCTTTCCACCCCTCAGACACACTAAAACCTACCCATTTCACCCCTTATGGACACAACCACACCATCCCTAAACCTACCCTTTCCACCCCTCAGACACACTAAAACCTACCCATTTCACCCCTTATGGACACAACCCCACCATCCCTAAACCTACCCTTTCCACCCCTAATAAATTACATTGAGAAGTATCATCCATAAGTATTAATAAATACCTAAAAACTAACCCTCAGCGGAAATGTCTGATTAATAAATAACACCTATATAAACCTTCATAAATAACACTTATAATTAAAAATAATACTCGTTAAAACATTTAAAAATCTCACGGTCTGTGGTACAATAGAAAGACCAAATATATTGGTGGTGGGTGATGGGCCTAGGCCGTGGGGGCGGGCCTCGGCGAGGCGGGAGAGCGGCCAGAAGGAGTATGAAGGACTGTGCATCACCAGAGCTGGACGCTGCTTCAGCTCTTGGATTCTTTCTAATCCTAACCCTAACCTAACCTAACCCTAACCCTAAGTCCCACCCAACAAAAAACACTAAGTCCCACCCAAAAAAAACTAAGTCCCACCCAAAACACTAAGTCCCACCCACCTAACCCAAACCAAAAAACTAAGTCCCACCCAACCAAAAACACTAAGTCCCACCCAAAAAAAACTAAGTCCCACCCAAAAAAAACTAAATCAAGTGGGGGCTCAACAGGATATCTCGGTCCCTGATGGAGCTAGAGCAACCAAACTAAGTGCAATAGACTGGAGATGGCCCAATGAATGTATATACCGACATTGAGCTCTCTAAGTGCAATTATAGGGGGGGCTCAACAGCATAACTCAGCCCCTGGTAGAGCTAGAGCAACCAAACCATGTGCAATAGACTGGGGGGGGCCCAATAAGTATATATACCAAGTTTCAGCTCTCTAGGACCTATAGAACCCGAGATAGGGGGGGGGGGGGCTCAACTGGGGGGGGGGGGCTCAAATTCGCATTTTACCCTATTACCTAACCCTAACCCTAACCCTAACCCTAACCCTAACCCTAACCCTAACCCTAACCCTAACCCTAACAACAGCACACACACTGAACCTAACCGACACAAATCGCTGTGCAAACCTAGGTGGCATAACCACTAGTTCTCTGAGCCCTATTTGGGATTTTTTGCATCAACAGAAACATGTTTTTGGATCACTGGAAGCCGAGGAGTGGCGGCCGGTGATGTACAGAGCCCGTGCACAACCATGATTGGACTCTGGTCTGATCATTGGATTTTTTACCTCCTAACCTAACCCTAACCTAACCCTAACCCTAACTCTGGTCTGATCATTGGATTTTTTACTTCCTAACCCTAAGGTCACTAACTCTGAGGAAAATTCCCCTTTTATACCTGACACCTAAAAAGCTTTTACCCCTAGACTAAAATACCCCTAATTAATTAATTTGTTAATCTAAAAACTTGACCTACACATGGGCCTAAACCTAAGGTCACTAACCCTGAGTAAAATTCCCCTCTTATACCTTACACCTAAAACGCTTTAACCCCTAGACTAAAATACCCCTAATTAATTAATCTGTTAATTTAAAAATAAAAGAGGAAACATCCAAAATACACAGACAAAAAATTAAAAATAAAAGAGGAAACATCCAAAATACACAGACAAAGTAGGATGAGGTTTGGTGGGCGCTGAGATGAGGGGCCGAATTCAAGCAGGCACTGAAGCGGGCAGCGGAAATATAGGCCAGTGCACAACCAAGGTCAGACTAGTCTGACCTTTGGAGATTTTTAATTCCTAACCCTAACCGGCGCTAACAAGTTTTTTGGCTCTGTAATCACGTGGTGTTTCAAAAATCTACACAATATACATATCATTCGATAGATCTCCTCATAATGAGCAACTTTACCCCAGGAATTATTGCGGTCAATCAAATCGTTCATTAAATATTCTCAAATATGTTAAAAACCTACTTTTGTGAACTAGTCCTAGGTTTTTTGCTCAATCTCGATCAAACCACTGCAGTAGTATTCTCTGGACTCGCTAGATCAATAATTATCAAAAATGTTGAATTTTGTTCCTTGGTTATCTATAACGGGGTCATTTAGAAAAGGGGTGTGGCCACATGTACTCAAAAGCCAATAAAACCTAACGGTAAACTCAAAAGTTAACAAAACGTGTCAGATGACTCTTAGCAATCATGCAAATTTTCATGGAGATTGGACATAGGTGGTGCTATAACAGTTAAAAAGGGCTCACAAAAACAAGATTTCTTTGGTAAATGGCCTCAAATTGCTAGAAAATGCTCATATATTTATTCACACAAACACTAGATCTTCATATCATACAATAGATCTCATCATTTTGATCAACTTTGCCTCTAGGATCATTGCTGTCAATCAAACTGTTCTTTAAGTATTTGGGATTATTTAAAAAAAAACTACTTTAGTCAAGTAGCCCTCAGTTTTTAACTCAAAATCAATCAAATCAGTGCAGTACTATTCTCTAGACTTTCAATGTCAATAATTATCAAAATAATGTTGAACATTTGCATTTGGACAACAATAAACCGGTCATTGTATAATATGTTATTTACATAGTGTAACCAAAGGCCTATTAATACTAAAAGAAAGCCCACAAGCTGTGTAAAATGATGCATGATTTCATTCTAAACAAGCATGCAAAATTTAAGCAAGATTGGGCAAACAGAACTTTATAATGGTTATAAAGCTTAAAAACACAGTGTTGTATGAAAAATGCTATTTATAACCACAAGATGGAAGCAGAAGACCACTAATGGGCTTATTAACTTGTTAACCTTCGCCCCCCATTTGGGGCCTCACAGGTGAAAATAACCTACCTAAATTGAAATGGTAACAGTTCCTGACAAAGTGTGCTACACAAACAAATTAGGTATCTTTGGAAAGAAGACACTCTAGGCTTTACTATCCATCATCCAGAGTTGATAATGCTCAAAAAGATAAAAAGTTATAGACACTGACATGCCTTGAAAAATATTTTTCCACACTGAATGTTTTTTTATTTCATATACAAATACATGAAATAAGTCCTGGAGCAATCCAGAAAAGCAATGGATTGAAAGCCACACGTCTCATGAGTTCATATTTCAAATTTGAAGAAGATACCATGAAAAATGAGATTCCTGCAATATTTTTTCTGAAACTATTTATAGTCCCCCCAACCCCCTGTTTGAAGAAAAATAACCACCAAATGGATTGCAGAATTATACAAGCTATTTTAGTCATTATACATGTTCCTGCATAGTTTTTCAATTATAAAATAATAGACAGATTTATTTGAGCACTAAAAAATACAAAAATAATTATTTGAGTAATAAAAAAGGAAAAAAAATAGAAAAAAATGCTTTGTATATAGTATGTATACTGAAGTATTCTGATTGCCAGACATGAAGTGATATTGGCAGATATGGTCATACAGTCAGTAATCACACGCTGATGTGCTTCCATTCAGATGATAATCAAACAGATGGGCCATATAATCAATAATAGCTGATCATTGAATCACAATGATAGCCATCATAGAGTCGGTAATAAACACGCTGATGTCCGTCCATACATATGATAATCATGCAGATATGGCCACATTCCCCACACAATACACACACACATATATAAAAAATGTTGAAGAAAAAAAAGAAAGTTTTTTATGGATAAAGCAGATCGCTAAGTTACGCCCCGCTCAGATGACAGCTGCGTCACAGCGTGCATCACGCTTTCAGGAGAGAGCGCCAAATTCAAATAAACTATATTCCGCTTTTCTGAGACTTTTTTTTCCGTGGACGGTCTCATTCTGTTTGTAAAACTGTATGCTACAGCACCGTGTTGTTTTTTTACTACCAAGACGCTGTTTTTGAGCGTAATTTATTCCATAACGGACGCGAACAATAACTCTCTGAAGAAATGAAATGTAAACAAAGGAATATTCATCCATATTACAACGTAGACCCTCCTGCCAGCCATGACGCACGCTATGACGCGGCTGTCATCTGAGGGGGGCGTAACTTAGCGATCTACTTTATCAGATATATGTTTATATTATTTTTTTTGCGATCATAGCCTGAGTCCATAATCTTGAGGTCCTACGAACTGTTGTCTCCGAACTCGGGACTTCCCACTCACCAACTAATTGTTTAGCGGTTTGGTGGACATGCGATCCCTTTTTTGACATTTTAACCCCTAAAGGAGGTCGTAGGGTCACCTAACTTTCCCGCCCCCGCTCGAGGGGCCCTTGACGATACACAAATGGCGCCCTCTAGTCGATTGGCCCTTTTGGAGCCATGTGCGCAAACCTACTATGGTAAGCCCATTCAAATAAATTGAAAGAGTTGCATCACACACATAGTTGTGTCAGGAGCCTCGGAGCGACGTGCCGAAAGGGCCCGAGACTGAGACCCCGAAAAAGTATTTTTCCTAATTTTTCATCTGTTTCTCTGTCTGCCATTGAAGTCAAAGAGAGAGACCCAGAAACAGGCCTGATTTCTGCGAGACGTGCGGCTGGATTGAAAAGGCTTAGGAACTGGCTAGCACCCTCAAACTCGGGAGCCCAAACTCGGGGCCCAAGACGGCAACACGTACTGAGTTTCGAGGTCCCGTGACATTCAGTTTCCAAACGGAGACCTCCCACTTCCCATTTATGCACGTAACTGTTTCGTGTACGGGTGGTCCCTTTTTTGACCTTTTGACACCTAAAGGAGGTCATAGGGTCACCAAACTTCCCCACCCACTCGAGAAACCCCTGACGAGACATAAATGGCATTGGAGCTATGTCCTTCAACCCAGTATGGCAAACCCATTCAAATAAGCTGAAAGTGGGTCTTTGGAAGGTTCCAGGGGGCCCAAATTCGACAGGGGGTTTGAGGGGGGTTTGTGTGACACTCTGGAGCTTACTGCAGAGAGCGTTGGTTGAACGGGGGTCGAGGGGCCAATCCGCAACTATAGTGGGGAAGCGGGCAAATAGTGGGACGAGGCCCTCACTTTCAGGGACCCTTGGGAGACACCATTAGGAAACATGGTGTTAGCTATTAAATATTTTTTTTTATTTATTATCAAGAATTAGACAATGATCTAGGTTATTTCATGTAAAAGTTTTTGGTCCAATAATTAACACCGCTGTTTTTTCAGAATTCAGCAGTAAGAAACTGCTAGTCATCCAGTTTTTGATATCAACTATATATCATTCTGTTAGTTTTGCAAATTGGTATGTTTCATCAAGTCGCAAAGGAATACAGAGAGCTGGGTATCATTAGCATAACAATGAAAGCTAACACCATGTTTCCTAATGATATCTCCCAAGGGTAACATGTAAAGCGTGAAAAGTAAGGGGCCAAGTACTGAGCCTTGAGGTACTCTATACTGCACTTGTGATTGGTATGATACCTCTTCATTCACTGCCACAAATTGATGGCGGTCAGATAAGTACGATTTGAACCATGCCAGTGCACTTCCTCTAATGCCAACATAATTTTCTAGTCTATTTAAAAGAATGTTGTGGTCGATAGTGTCAAACACAGAGCTAAGATCCAGTAGCACTAATAGAGAGATACAACCACGATCAGATGATAAAAGCAGATCGTTTGTAACTCTAATGAGAGCAGTCTCAGTACTATGATATGGTCTAAAACCTGACTGGAAATCCTCACATATATAATTTTTCTCTAAGAAGGAACATAGTTGTGATGATACCACTTTCTCTAATATATTTTACAGAAAAGGGAGATTCGAGATCAGTTTGTAATTAATTAACTCTTTGGAGTCAAGTTGTGGTTTTTTAATAAGAGGCTTAATAACAGCCAGTTTGAAGGTTTCTGGGACATATCTTAATTACAATGATGAGTTAATAATATTTAGAAGAGGATCTATTACTTCTGGAAGTACCTTGTTTAGGAGCTTAGATGGAACAGGGTCTAACATACATGTTGTTGGTTTAGATGATTTAACAAGTTTATATAATTCTTAATTTCCAATAGAAGAGAATGAGTGGAATTGTTCCTCAGGGGATCTATAGCACACATCTGATGCGATACTGTGGCTGACAGCTGCAAGGTTACAATTTTATCTCTAATAGTTTCAATCTTGGAAGTAAAGTACTTCATAAAGTTGTTACTATTGTGCTGCTGGGTAATGTCTGCACCTGCTGATGTTATATTTTTTGTTAATTTAGCCACTGTATTGAATAAATACTTGGGGTTGTGCTTGTTTTTTTCTAAAAGAGACGCGAAATAATCAGATCTTGCCGTTTTTAAGGCTTTCCTGTAGGAGAGAGTATTTTCCCACCAAGCAATACGAAATACCTCTAATTGTGTTTTTCTCCAGCTGTGCTCCATTTTCCGGGCTGCTCTCTTTAGGGCCCGAGTGTGCTCATTATACCACGGTGTTAGACTCTTTTCCTTAATCTTCCTTAAGCGTAAAGGAGCAACCGTATCTAAGGTGCTAGAGAAGTGAGAGTCCATAGTTTCTGTTACATCATCAAGTTGTTCTGAGCTATTGGATATGCTGAGGAACTGAGATAAATCAGGAAGATTATTTATAAAGTAATCTATTGTGGTAGAAGTGATAGTTCTACCATATTTGTAACAAGGAGTTGGCTTTACAGCTTTAGCTATATGGAATATACATGAAACTAGATAATGATCTGAGATATCATCGCTCTGCTGCAAAATTTCAACGCCACTGACATCAATTCCATATGACAGTATTAAATCTAGAGTATGATTTCCACAATGAGTAGGTCCTGAAATGTGTTGTTTAACACCAATGGAGTTTAGAATGTCTATAAATGCTGATCCCAACGAATCTCTTTCATTATCGACATGGATATTAAAATCACCAGCAATTAAGACTTTATCTGCAGGCAGTACTAACTCAGATAGAAAATCAGCAAATTCTTTAATAAAGTCTGTATGGTACCCTGGTGGCCTTTATACAGTATCCAGTACAAACATCACAGGGGATTTATCATTAACACTTGTTTCTTTGGATAACTTTATATGAAGCACCATTACTTCGAACGAATTATACTTGAAACCCGGCCTCTGAGAAATACTGAAAATATTGCTATAAATTGTAGCAACACCTCCCCCTTTACCTTTTGTAATTTTGGGGTGTAGACTCGTTTAAAGTAATGTAGTCATCTGGTTTTAGCCAGGTTTCTGTCAAACAAAGCACATCTAGTTTATGGTCAGTGATCATACCATTTACAAAACGTGCTTTTGTAGAAACCATCCTATGGTAAGGCAATGACTTGGTCCTCTTTGCCAACTCTAGATCCCTTACAATCTTGATTCTTTCTAGCCTATCAGACAGACAATCCAAAATTTCTATAAAAAAAAAAAAACACATCCTCAGTCTGCTCCATCCTGTTATGTGGATCTACCTCGGGCCTTCCAGTGTCCAGCACCACCTAGGCGTAAGGATCCCCTGTCTCCGCCTCCAGCTTTCGAGTCCCGGACTCCACCTTGGTCCTCTGACCTATCGGCTCGGCCTTGGCTCCTTGCTTCCTCTTTTCCACCGTGGCCCTCCACGTCCAGTGGCTTCGTCTTCATCACTCGCCACCAGGGTGTCGTCTGCCAAGTCGTCTTAACCATGGCTCCTCCCACCATTGACTCTACCCTGGGGTTTCATCCTGGCTGGATTCTGGGTGTCCATCTTGCTTCTACTGGCTCCTCCCACTCCTCCATGGACTGTGTTTACCCCAGACTGTTTTTCTCCATCTCATGTTCCACATCCGCCTACAGAGACACTGCCCTGCCTGCACAGTTGGACCTTTCCAGTGGGGGCTGCACTGTCAGGTGTATGCGTTATTTGTTCCTGTCTTGACCTAGTTTCTAATCTGTGTTAGTTTCATTCAGTTCACCCGTTATTTGTTAATTTACTCATTAGTTCCCTCCTTTAGTTCTGGCATAAGTAACTCCCTGTTTTGTTCGGTTCGGGGTCCTGTCTCATCCGTGTTACTTCATGTGAAGTGGTTGGTTTCTCATGATTTCTCCTATGTGTTTGTTTTGCTTTATTATAAAGTGTTTCTTTGGACTCTCTATCGTTGTGCAATTTACATGTCACAGCCAACTGTGATGTTCATTCACAACCCTCTCCCTCCTTCTTTTTTTAAAAGTTAGAAATAAACTTTATTAGCATGCCTCAATCTATTGATTATAAACAATATATAAAAAAAAATATATATATATATATATATAAGAGAATGTCTGTTTTCTGTGGTGAATAAACTGGCAGCGATCAAAATATTGATTTTGAAGTCACTGAAAACGATAGTTTTGAGAATATGGTTGAGAATATGAGCCAGATGCTGAATGAACTGGGGAAGTGCGCTCTGATGATGGCAGTGATGGTAAAATCATCTGCTCAAATTCAGCTTTATTCTTTTATGATTGTTATTAAAATATCAGGAGAGTTTTATGCTATTGCAGCAGTTAGAGATCCATCCGTGGATCTCTAACATATAGGCCCGGGTCGCTAAAGACCCTAATATGTAACAATGACTGCTGAAACATCCATGTGTTTAAAGTTTAAACAACATTTAAATCAAAACTGCCTAACGTTGCCGAATGAAATGTTGATGGAATAGGACTGCGTAAGCTTTGGGGGTGTTGCTAGACGTGATCTACTCCATCTATATTTTCATCATCGTTCTGAATTAGATTCAGGCATAATCTTTGACAAAGACAACGCTTTTTTTTAATAAAGTGAAAGTGAAAAAAGTGAAGTGACATACTGCCAAGTATGGTGACCCATACTCAGAATTCGTGCTCTGCATTTAACCCATCCATCATGCACACACACAGCAGTGAACACACACACCGTGAACACACACCCGGAGCAATGGGCAGCCATTTATGCTGCGGCGCCCGGGGAGCAGTTGGGGGTTCGGTGCCTTGCTCAAAGGCACCTCAGTCGTGATATTGAGGGTGGAGAGAGCGCTGGACATTCACTCCCCCCACCTACAATCCCTGCCGGCCCGAGATTCGAACCCGCAACCTTTGGATTACGAGTCCGACTCTCTAACCAATAGGCCACGACTTCCCCAGCTGGCAGGAAAAGAGTTAACGAAAGACATCAGGTGAGAAACCTTACCAAACAGCTTCCAGGAGGTAATGTGTGGATATGTGATGCAAAGGAATTATAAGTTTAGACACCCTTGTGAAAAAGAAGTGTGCTTAGTTGCAGTAAAAGTGTACTTTTTGTGTACTTCAATTATTAAAAGTATACTTTTTAAAAAGTGCACTTGCAGATAATATAATGTAAATTAAAGGCCGCTTAAGTGTACTTTTTAAAAATGCACTTTATAATAATGTCTATAAGTATTACTTAAACATACATTTTACATAATTATGATTTTATTGTGTTTTAAATAAGTAAACTTATTTTGAAGTATTTATCAGTATATTAAAGCACATGTAAAATAATTGATTTTAATTTTGACTTTAGTGTGTTCTTCAAAATTACATTTATTAATGTATTTTAAATGTATTTAGTCTACAATATATACACTTGAAATGTATTTTTCTTCTAAACTTAAATACACTTTCTTATACAGTATACTCCAATAAAATGTATTGTTGAAATTTTCATCAGCTCTTGCGCTATTAACTCTATGAAGTTTAATTTTCGACATAACATTTGATACAGTGTCATTTATGAGAGTACTGTCTGTATGTAATAGTACTGTACTTTACATCAGTGTACAGAATTATGTTGTTCTCACTTAAACACACTTAATTGCATTAATTGCAAGCAAAACAGATCTAAACAAAATTAATTTGCATTCATAGACTAGGCTGCACTGTAAAGAAATGACAAACTTTTAGTTAGGTGAATGAGTCATGAATGAGTCTAACAATTTGGTCTAATTACACAATGAATTAGAACAACTTCAACTTGAACAGAAATGAAAAGCCTAAAATAACATGTAAGCACGCACAAGTATCTGTTTTGTTTTATGCGCATGCGCCATAAATACTACGTCATGATGGCGCACTACTTCAGCAGAGTTTGAAAAATGCACTGCCATGTTTCTGTAATTGCGACGCGTGAGGGAGCTTCACTGATCAAACGACAACAAAGGAGCGCCACGTTTGGTGATTACAGATGAGACTTTCTGTACTGCAGATAATGAATCAAGTAAGTATATCTTGATATACGCTTTCTTTACTCTTAATTTAGTCTTGTCATTCCAGCCATTCACACCCGGCAGTTCTTGCTGTATGGACTCAGGAGAGGAATTAACCCTACAGATCTATGAATGCATTCTGATATCGGAATGTTATTATCATGTATGTGGACTAAGAAATTTGGCTGCTGAAAATACAATACTGTATTTTAACTAAACGATTTAAAGTTCAATGTAACGCTACTAAACAAAATTCAAAGATCCGATCTTGTAATATTTAATGTATAAAATCGATATTATAACCACCAGTAATATTCAATATATCAGCCACCTCTAGAAATAATGTTGTTGTGTTTTTTTTGTTTTGTTTGTTTTTGCATTTGAAGAGCGAGATGTTCCATTACTGGTTGTGTTTGTAATATGTAATATTTTTGTACTTATCTGAAGTGATTCACTTTGCAGGATCAGTACAGATTTGTTACTGGAGGTACAGTGTGGAAACACAGACTGGTACTGAAGAGGTAATATATTCCCACCTGTGCATTTACAGATCCCCTCTAATCATTATGTATTTTACAGGTAACAAACCAAAGGAAGAGGACAGCAGCTTTGTTCTGTCAGTTGTGATAAATACAGGAACATCCTTCATGTGTCACAGAACGGCCAGGCTCATCACAAAACCAATTACCACGATCCGCCTCACCTGAGTTCTGATCACCTTCATCTGCACCTCATCACCGCTGCTATCACCACCCTCAATAAGAGCACCGTCCTCAGTTCACACAGTTGTCTGATCTTGTTGTGACTACAAGGAGAGACCGCTTACGAAGCTACTAGGCTGAATATACTACCTGTACTTCCCTACCTGTTGTACTTACCTTCTGCCTTGTTCCTCTTCATCCACCCCGCTCTCAGGAACCAGCTCCTGGTGACTACCATCTTCCCCAAGCTCGAAGTAACTCCGGTTCACCACGGACCTGCAAGTTAAGAAAGGGACGGTTAGAATCCTGACGATATATCACCAAACTCATGGAGAATCACCACTCACCTGCTCTCACATCATCCACCTGTGCTGGGAGATCACCAAAGCTGTTAATAAATATTATCACTTGAAATACTTACCTTTGTGTCCGACAGTTCCATAACATCATGAAGATGTGCGAGAGAAGCTTGCAAGGCAAGATGAGGGAAAAAAATTGAAGGTACCTTTCTTCATTTTCATAGATTTTGGGATATTTATCTATATTTGGGTAATTAATAAGGTTATGTTTTATTCCCTGTAAAGTAGGAATAAAAAATGTTTGTAAAAATGTTATTTATTTTTAAATCCCAGTGTCAGTGAAGATGGTGCGATCAGGAAATCTGAAGGAACATCTCCCAGCATTCTACTGTGATGTTGCCCTGATGATTGAGGTAATTCACCTCTTAGGTGATGCAGATGTGGTCAAAAGTTTACATACACCTTGCAGAATAAACTGCTTCATCAGAGCAGACATTGCAGTTTATTAGTGACTCTACCCTCTTACTGCTTAAATTATTAACATTTTGCAGATACTGCAAGGTGCATATAAACTTTGGACTGCAACTGTGTCTATTGCTTTCAGTCAACTGAATCATTTATAATGACTGGATATGTTTTATGACAATTCTTCTTCTTTCTTTCCTCAAGGAATTTTTTTCTGACTTTCCTGCCTCTTTGGAACATTTCCGTTCACAGAGACCGTGGAGAGATGGTGTGCAGCTTCATGACATTTGACGTTTACTGCCGATGGAGAGCTTCTGGGACACTAACAAACACCACGTCCCAGCAAATTCATTTGGAACTTTATTTAGTCAAACTTGCATTCACTAATGCTGGAGTAAGATTTTAGAAGAAACCTTTCGGTCCTGTTTAATGTTGGTGCTAGTAATGGTTTGAGAATTTATGGCCTGGTTTCACAGACAGGGCTTAGACTAAGCCAAGATTAGGCCATAGTTCATGTAACGGGGACGCTGAGGCAGAAGTTGAATCCATTTGCGGATGTTTATTAAGAAAAGCAGAGTACACAAAACAGGCATGAGGTCGGTGTCAGAAGGCAGTCTAAGGCAGATGCAACATAAACGTATTCCAGGCAGCGGTGAGATAAAGCAGGCAGAGGGTCAATACCGGGTGATCAGTCCAAATAAACAAACGTAGCAAGAAGGGGAAATCTAGAGAGCAAAAGACAAAGGCAGGCAAAAGGAGTCAAACCATAAAGCAGTCCTCACTGGCAAACCGCCCCCGTGGTCGTGGTGCAGGTCGGTCGGGTCTGGCTCGATGAAATTCCTCGATGAGTGATGGGTCTAGGATGTCGCGGGAGGCTACCCACGATCTCTCCTCAGGTCCATATCCCTCCCAGTCCACCAAGTACTGGAGCTGACCCCCTCGTCGACACGAGTCCAGCAACTCGTGCACCTGGTAAGCGGGAGTCCCGTCAATGTCCAAGGGTGGCGGTGGTTCTGGGGCTTCATGGCCAGGGTCAGCATCCGGGTGGACCGGTTTCAGGAGGGAGACATGGAAAGAGGGAGAGATACGATAGTTAGCAGGAAGCTCTAACTGGTAGGTAACCTCATTAATTCTACGAAGAATTTTAAAAGGACCGACGTACCTTGGGGAGAGCTTCCTGCTGGGTAGCCGCAATTTGATGTCCCGAGTGGAGAGCCAGACCCGTTGCCCAGGTTGGTAGGGAGGGTGTGGACGGCGTCGTCTGTTAGCCTGTATTTCCTGTGTCCTAACAGCCCGCTGAAGACGAACATGAGCACTGTCCCACACCCTCTCACTACGCCTTATCCAGTCATCGACCGCTGGAACCGAGGAGGGTTCGCCAGACCACGGGAACATCGGTGGTTGAAACCCCAGGACACACTGAAAGGGGGTGAGACCTGTAGACGAGTGGGTGAGCGAGTTTTGGGCGTATTCTGCCCATGGGAGGAATTCCGACCATCTATGTTGTTCACGGTTACAGTAGGTTCTCAGATATCATCCAATCTCCTGATTCAATCTTTCCACCTGGCCATTGGCTTGAGGATGATATCCTGAAGTCAGACTCACGTTAATATCCAACTGTTTGCAGAATGCCCTCCATACTTGAGAAGTGAATTGGGTGCCCCTATCACTCACTATGTCTTCCGGGAGGCCATAGATGCGAAACACATTGTGGAAGAGAGCAAGAGCGGTTTCCATGGCAGAGGGCAGGCCTTTTAGGGGGATGAGACGACAGGATTTGGAGAATCGATCGATGGTTACCAGTATTGCTGTGAAGTCGTTGGAGGGTGGTAGGTCGGTGATGAAGTCGATGGATAGGTGTGACCATGGACGTTGTGGTATGGGGAGTGGGCGTAGAAGACCAGAGGGCAATTCTTTGGGGGTCTTAGACTGAGCACAGAGGGAGCATGATTTCACAAATGATGTTACATCTCTGTTCATGGAGGGCCACCAGAATGTGTTCTTAGTTAAATGGAGAGTACGTGAGATACCTGGATGCCCGGAGCTTAGGGAAGAATGCACCCATTGCATCACTCGATTCCGTAGAGTACTTGGTACAAATTGCTGGTTGGGGGGACAGTTTGTGGGTGGTGGTTCGTTCTGTTGCTCACGCTGAATCTCCTCCATGATATCCCAAGAGATGGGAGCCAGGATAACCGTGGGAGGAAGTATTGGATGAATCCGGAGTCTAGAGCCTCGTTAATATATTCCTCCATGGCTTGACTTTCCTTTTGTGAAAGGGGGTAAACTTTACTTTTAGGGGGCATGGCATTCGGGAGGAGCTCAATGGCACAATCCCAGGGACGATGTGGTGGAAGTTGGGCTGCCTTGGTCTTACTGAACACTTCAGATACGTCGTGATAGCAGGATGGAATGGTAACGTCCTTGTGAGTGAGGGGACTTTCTACCGTGGTGGTGTAACAGGGTTGGGGTTTTGCGGAAAGACAGTTCTTTTGACAGAAGGCGGACCAATGTGTTAGCTCACCATGATACCAGGAGATGTCGGGGTCGTGAATCGAAAGCCAAGGGAATCCCAAGATTACCTCATGCTTGGGAGAGTCAACGACGAAGAATGAAATAGATTCCTGGTGCAGCAGGCCGACCTTGAGTGTGAGTGTCTTGGTTTGATAAGTGATTCCTTCTCCGATGAGGGCGTCATCAATGGCTTTGATCTTTATGGTGGGTGTGCAAGGTTGAACGGGGATCTGGTATTCCTCCACCACAGTCCAGTTGATGATGTTTAACGCTGCTCCCGAGTCTATCAAGGCAGTAAGTTCAAGAGACGGAGTATCATTTTCTAGGGTAATGGGAAAGGTGAGAGATCGGTTGGTAAGTAAGGCAAAGTGGTTAATATTTACCCTGGTGTTGGATGGACGTTTCTGAGGGCATCCTAGACTGCGATGGCCTGTTCCCCCGCAGTAGAAACAAGTTGTTAGTGCAACGTCTTTCCTTCTCCTCCGCTGACAATCTTGAAATGTTGATCTGCATGGGTTCCTCCCGTGGAGAAGATATGGGTGTTGGTGCTATTGCGAGTTTGCAAGCCAGTTCAGCCTGTAGAGCAGGATTAAGACTGTGGAAAAACATAGCTTTCAATGAGACATCATTCCATCCACTTTGAGCAGCCAGAGTTCGGAAGTTAATGGCATATTCCGCAGCTGTACGATCACCTTGCTGAAGTCCGATCAATTGTGTCGAAACATCCCTGCCCCCTGCGGGATATTCAAACACCTCACGGAGTTGGTCCATGAAATAGTTAACTGAGCATCTGAACCGAACGTCCGCATCCCACACTGCTGAAGCCCAATCAATGGCTCTGCCCGTTAACAGTGTCATAAGGAAAGCACACTTTGTTTCTTCGGTTTCGAATTTGTCTTTCTGGTGGTCGAAATATAACTTAACTTGATGAATAAATCCTTTACATAACTCAGCAGTACCATCGAACTTGTCAGGGAGAGCAAAGCTTACCTTTCTAGGCGTGGGAGGAGGTAGCGATCGGATGTACTGTGTTAGGTGCTCGTTGACGGACTGGAGTTTGCTGAGTTGTTCCTGATAGCTCTTTAATAATTCTCCTTGATAAGCAAATGCCGCTTGGAGGTTAGAAACGTCCGCTGGATTCATTGTAGGCGAAGTATTCTGTAACGGGGACGCTGAGGTAGAAGTTGAATCCATTTGCGGATGTTTATTAAGAAAAGCAGAGTACACAAAACAGGCAGGAGGTCGGTGTCAGAAGGCAGTCTAAGGCAGATGCAACATAAACGTATTCCAGGCAGCGGTGAGATAAAGCAGGCAGAGGGTCAATACCGGGTGATCAGTCCAAATAAACAAACGTAGCAAGAAGGGGAAATCTAGAGAGCAAAAGACAAAGGCAGGCAAAAGGGGTCAAACCATAAAGCAGTCCTCAGTGGCAAACAATCCAAAAGGGGCGATCCGTAAACTCGATAATCCAGAGGCAAAACAAGACGGCAACAGGTAATCAGACAGGGTATATGAAAAACGCACGGTAAGGCAGGTGAAACTGGCAATACTTCGCAAGGTGGAAGCACATGGTGATCGCTTTTAAAGTACCAAACAGGAAGTGGAAGTAGAAGCAGCAGAGGGAGCATGCAGTCAGTATTCAGGTGAGGGCTCCCTCTGCTGGCGTGGCGTTACAGTTCAATTAGACCATTTAAGTCATTTTCATTAACATGCCTTAGAAAAAAACATTACTGGTGTGCATCTTGAGACAAAACAAAGGCACTTATATTTTTAAAGCTCAGTCAGTGCAAGTTTCTTTCAGTTGAAACAGCTCAGAATTACATTTTAGTCTGGGGCTGGTCTTAAGCCTTGTCTGTGAAACTTATTTATTTAGTCATTTAGCAGAAAATGTATTTGAAACTGAGGGTATCATTAACACAGTTTGGTAATGTTTTATAATAAGGTCTCATTTGTTGTACGAATGATCATTTTCTTAAAAATGTTTTTTGTATTAAGTGTGTGTTTGTAATCCTATACGTTATGGAGACCAAATGACTCCACGAGGATGGTAATACCAATAAATTTTGACCTTGTGGACATTTTTAGGTCCCTAATCAGGAAACGGGCTTATACATCATACAGAATGATGTTTTCTATGATAGCGAGATTAGGTATTTGTGTACGTAAGTGATTTTGCAATGTTCTCCAGACTTTTTGTAATAAGTGAGTTAAAGTGTTTCATATTTCAAAGTACATATAAAGTCCCACTTAAGTGGAAATATCACTCTAAATTCAACTAATTGCATTTAATATCACTTTAAAATGTGATACATTTGAAGTTAATTACAATGTATTTAAATGTTGGAAATAACATTTAATTTGCGTGTTCTTTTAAAGTATATTATTTCTGCAATAAGTACACTTTATGAAAGTATACTTAAGTGCACTTCTTTTTCACAAGGGCAGTGAGGTACATAAACCAAAACACACGCACTTGATTCATAAGAACTGTAAATGAAAGTGAATTTTTTAGTTATTGTGTACAGAAGTATTTAGTTTGAACAGTTTACATGCCAGGAAAATAAAATCTATGGTAACAACAGAACTTGTCAGACCTGTGGCACAGAGGATCGTGAGTATGCTCAGGACACGTGAGAGCTGTTGTGGTTTTTAAAATAACAAAATATCTTCTTTGTATGCACTTCTGCAGCATTCCATCTCCTTCTCAAAGCACCAGAAATAATGTATGAATCGTTGTCCTGGTTTTGTCCTACTTCACATGAAGCCCAAACAAATCTCTCAACCTCTCAATCTTGCATTTATGCTGTATTATTTAGCTCTAATGGAATTCCAGCATTTGTAGTTTTCCAAACCTCTCCACTACACAATAAAATGGGGTTAATAGGGGGACATCACACCTCATGAAATTTGCGCATGACTTGTGGCACTTAATGATTGTTGTGCTGCTGGAACTCACTACTGGAATGTACTGAAGGCTGCTCAAGGTTTTATTAAACCCCTTATTTTGATACATGAATGTTTAAGGAATTGTGATACGGATAACATTTTCTTGTAAATTACTAATCTGAGTGTTTTGTAGTTTTCTGAACAGTTGTGGCAGAGGAAAGGTTAGAACAACTCTTGTATGTGTAGCGCTCCCTACGTTTTTCTAGTGGAATAGATAAGAGACAGCACCAGGTTGAGCAAGTATATGCCTGTCAAGCTGTTGAATTTAGGCCCTCTCTGAAAACGCTACCAAAGAAACATTTATATAAATAAAAATTTATCAAGATCAAAGTTTAATGAATGAAAGCTCTCCAAATAATAAAATATTGAATAAGATACAATTTAGATATATCACAAAATAATTAAAATCCAAAGCATATATAACAAAAGTTCACAATAAAAAACTGAACTAAAGTGTCACAGTGTCTTTAATGAATCAATATTTTTTAACTTGATCGTCGTGTTCACTTTGTATTGTTTCTTAAGTGGTTCTGTCCCCTTGCATTAAGTGAAAGTGAAAGTGCCGTGACATACGGCCAAGTATGGTGACCCATACTCGGAATTTGTGGTCTGCATTTAACCCATCCAACGTGCACACACACAGCAGTGAACACACACTCACACCGTGAACACACACCCGGAGCAGTGACTAAAAATTACACGGACTAAAACTCTTTGCTTGTGTTCATCTGAGAGCGCTGTACCAACATCAGATGTCAACTACACTGATATTCTATTGTAAAACAAGATCCGTGACTACTGATTATGTTTTTTTCTTCTTGAATCCATGGAAATAAACAGAAACACTTAAATAACACACGTATATATCAGGTATGATTTACTTGTTTCACTTGTTGAACAGAATCTGTTGCATGAAAGAGTCAAAGTCTGTTCACATCTCTGTGGTTAGATCAGTGTGCACAATAATGTCTCTTTGACTTTCATTATGCATGTTTTAATTATAATGTGTTGTGAATAAAATACAAAAAAAAAAAAAATTAAATTTCCTCACATTCTCTCTTACCTGCCTCAAAGTCACAGTCACACTGATGGGCCATTATGGGGCCATTAGGGGAGGGCCCTTTGTCTCTCAGGTGAAAATCACTTAATATTCAAGGCCTATGACACTCCCTCGCAAATAGGCTTTCCATCACATCAGTCTTTAAAAATTTAAATCAATATATTGTTTTCTGTGAAGGAGTAAGCAGAATGATTTTCACATCATTTTGACATGAATATTCTAGCCTACAAGACTGATTACTCAAAAGTCTTACTCAGAACTATTCAGTATGTGCTTTATGGTCTTATTTCAGCTACATTTCCCCCCAAAATTTACAAACCACACATAATATATATATATTTTTTTCTAAAAAATGCAAACATATACATCAGTCTTATTCACATATTATTGTAGCACAGTTTGTGCTGAACACAAAAAAAATACATGTTGGTCAATAGTACTGTCAGCAGATAAATGCAATACAAACAACAGGTTTATTGAAAATCAGCAGAGGGGAATGAAATGAGCCTTAAGTCCGGGTAAGCAGGCGGGGGAATGGGAATGTCTCTTGGGGCTTATCTGAGTGTAAATGTCCTTGCATCTTTATCCAGGGAATCCAGAGGGAACAGTGGAGCGTGGAAATGGTGGAGCACAGGAGCGATGGAGAACGGGGATAGGAACACAGTAGCAAATGGTAGGTAGACAAAAGGTAAGTGGGTCAGGTTAATCAACATAGAATGTTTGAGACCAGACAGTGAGTGAACGGGAGGAGTGCAGGGATACAGTGCTGCTGATTAGTGCTGACAGGTGGCGGTGATCAGAAATCAGGGGATTGGGATCTGGTGAGTGTCGTTAGTGGAGACTGCGGTGACTGTGGTGACTCTCTGACACAAATATCGGGGCATGTCAAAACACCTCAAGGGCCCCAAAATCAGCTCAGACCCCAGAGGGTCAATCCTGAAGTTATTGCTGATTGTCTTTTCTGTTCAAAAAGAGAAATGTGGAATGTGATAAACTGCAATCTTTATTCGTTATTTTGTAAAACTTTTTTTTACCTCCTTTAATGAGTTGTTTTGTATGATAATTTTTATTTTTGTTTTTAAATTTGTTAGAATTAATAGGTTTACATGTCAGATTTTGAATTTTGTTTTAGGTCAGTTAAACAAGCCATTTATATGAGCAGGCAAAATAAATTTGAAAGATTGTGTGGTGAAGATGTGGTGGTAATGATTTTAAATTAGCTGAAATCACAAGTGTTGATTGATTTTTGTTGTTAGTAGTCTACAAAGGATCTATTGATGTTTGAGATTAAATGGTGTGGTAATGGAGCGTTGTGCTGGGTTGTTGAAGAGGATTTATTTTTTACACATTTAATTCATATGTAGTATTTTTTTGTTAATTTCTTTGGTGATTATGAGATATAATGTAACGTTGGAATTGTTGAAACAAGTGTTTTAATGAAGAGTGACCTATAGTAATAAAAGGCATTTTAAAATTCAACTCTCTCTCTCTGTCTCTCTTTCTCTCTCTCTAACTGAATATACTTTCACTTTTGTTAATCCACCCAGTTTCAAAAAGGGGTGTAGTAACTACAGGAATCTAAAACAGAGAGTCATAACTAAAATCCAGGTAATAAACTCCAGACTCACAAACCCACACCTAGATCAGGACAGAACAGGATACTCAGGTGAGTACAACAAATTAAATTTATGGTAAGTTAAACTGCAATTCAAAAGATTTGCAGAACAATGATATTAAATTGTAAGTATAATCTACATACAATGATCTCTTAAGACATATTCAAAATAGGCAAACGTCTATTGTAACAGTGGTCGTCAACTGTAATATTAGGGTACTGCAGCACTGCATCTTTTGTATGTCAAATCTTATTTAGATATACAGAGCAAGAGGAGCATAAAATGACATACAGACTGATAAATGCATATTAAGAAAGTATGTCAACTTATTCTTAAAGTATGCTACTTTTTATATAAAACATTTTTTTACTTTCTAATAAAAAAAAATATATATATTTTAATAAAAAGATATATATATTAGTGGTGCAATGGATCACAAAACTCACGGATCGGATAATTTTTCGGATTAGCAAAAAACAAACAAACAAAAAAAGTTTGCTTTTTATTAATCACTGAAAAATTACTTCTAAAGCACAGTTGCTAGTTGCTAGATGTTCTCCCAGCTGAATCCTTTCAAAATATCTTGATTTTTCAGCCCTTTGCTACCCCCGTGCCAACTTTTGAGAGACCTGTAGCAGGCATCAAATTTGAAATGAGTTCAACTAGTGGATAAAAGTGTAAAATTTAGCTGTTTAAACATTTGTTATGTTCTCTATGTTCTATTGTGAATAAAATATTGGCTCGTGTGATTAGAAAGTCTTTTAGTTTTCATTTTATTCAAATTTAAAAAAACGTCCCAACATTTCTGGAATTCGGGTTGTATATATTCACAATTTACATTTATATATTCAGATTTACATCTTTACATTCAGATTCCAGGGGTAGCAAACTACAGACTTCAGCTTCAACCCTGATAAAACCTCACCTGACTGTAGCTTTCAGATCTTGATTAGCTTGTTAAGGTGTGTTTGATTAGGGTTGAAGCAAAACTCTGCAGGACTGCGGCTCTCCAGGACTGACAGTCGACACCCCTGTTCTATATATTCAGACATGTAACTAAATATTAAGATTTACTTCTATATTTTCAGTTCAGATTTATATTCAGATTCTTATATAATCATTTCCTGTTCGGTCCTTCATAGATTTGCAGTGGTGCAAAGAATACTGAAAAAATATACGCAAGTAAAACTACAATTATATTCCAAAAATGTCATGTGAGTAGAGTAAAATGTAATTGTCCAAAAAAATACTTGAGTAAGAGTAAAAGAGTACTCATGAGTATTGAGTAGTGAGTACTGAGCTGTCGATTCTACCCCCTTATAAGAATTCTAATCAATTTCTCAGCATTTAGAAAACATTTTACATACTGTAATTCACATTATCTTTTGTTGTTTGTCAGAAAGAATGAAGAATATCTATCATCCAGAAGTTTTAATTTCGACTGCCAAGTCTTTAAAATTTGTCAACAGAACATGGAAAAACTATTAAATTTATGAAAATATGAAATTTATTCCCAGTACAATCATCACCATTTGAATCATAAAGTTTGAAAAAATAGATTTAAAATCAAGTGTAATGCCACTGAGACAGAGCATGCTGTTGTTGCATATAAAATATTAATGTTTAGAATTACATTGTATGTTCATAGTTTTTTGTGTGCTTTATTTATGATGAAGCAATATCGAGCTTACGTCTCATATTTGCGTAAAGTTGAGTGTGCGCCATGACTCATGAGCACATGTGACGGCTGACAGAAAAGGAAAATTTGTTTTACTGACATATAGCCTAACAACATCTTAGTTTTAGATTTGAACCTAATATTAACTAACATTAGTAAAAGCTATATAATTAATGTTCATGTTAAGTAATATAGTTAATGTTAATAACTGAATACCAAACTTTAATATATTGTTCTGTGTGTGTGTATTTCACTGTCTTGATGGTTTAGATTAACCCTTTCATTGTCGTTTCCCTTAAAACCAACCTGCTAGAGGGTAACTGTAAATGTATGTGTTCGCTGTGCACAGTTCTCCTGACGCCACTGATGGCTTGGGCCATCAAAAAATGCTGCATTTTTGAGGGCCTAAACATGCTCAAAAAGTCATCAAACTTTGCTCACAATTCAGAACTGGTAAAGGTTTCAGAAGGGGGTGTGGCAGAATGGCTCGATAGCGCCACCTATACATGTTCAACGAAGTGCCCCTCCTGCTACATTTCCCTTACACGTATGAAACATATACACATGTAACACACCAATACCCACAAAAAAGTCTCTTGGAGCAAAATCCAAAACCCAACAGAGAGTCAGTCATTTTTAATTTTCTCAGCAAATTTTGTGTCATTTTTGCCATTTTCAAGCATCATACTTTAACGAACTCTGCATGGAGATTTATTCAGATCACCACCAAATTTGGTCAGTTTAATCTTAACCCCTTTGTGATGTTAAATTGCGAAGATATAGAGTTTTCGTTGAAGGACGTGTCCCTAGCAGCCTGACAAATTTTGATGTTTCACCATGAATCAGGAAGCTTTTATAATTAAGGCATACAATGTCTGATCCACCCCAAACTTCACGTTTGATAAGACTCCTGACCTAAAGAGATCTACAAGCCCATATCCACTTAATATATAGCGCCATAGCGTCATAGCGCCACCTGCTGGCAACAGGAAGTGACATGTTTAATGCTGTAACAAACTACTCCTAGATATTTAATGACATTAACATTATCTAATCTAAAGGCCTTTGTGATGTTAAATTGTGAAGATCTTGAGTTTTCGTTAAAGGGCATCATGGGTCGGCATGGGAATAGAAGTTGTTTTAACTCAGCCTTACAATGCATGCTTTGTCTCAGTGGCGTTACACTTGATTTTAAATCTAGATTTTTAAATCTATCTAAACTTTATAGTTTAAATGGGGATGATTGTACTGAGAATGCCTTTCATTTTTTCATAATTTTAATAGTTTTTCTGTGTTGTTTTCCATGTGTTTTAAAGGATTGCCAGTCAAAATTAAAAACTGCTGGATGATAAATATTATTTATTCTTTCTGACAAAAAACAAAAGTTAATGTCACTTACAGTATGTAGCTATAATGTTTTCTAAATGTTTAAATTACAGTGTACAGTGTTTATTATAAGGGGGTAGAATCCACACTCAATACTCAAGAGTACTTTTAAATAAGCTACTCTTTTACTTTTACTCAAGTACTTTTGGGACGAGTACTTTTATTCTACTCACACTACATTTTTTGGAATGTAATGGTACTTTTACTTGGAGTATATTTTTTCAGTATTCTTTCCTCCACTGCAAGGAATAAGCATGAAGGACAGCATGTGGGGGACTCCTGGAACTTCTGAGAGGTGTGCTGTAGGACTGTTCCCATTCTTGTCAAACCACCCAGAATTGTTAGTATGTTAGGAAATAATTCTCCAGCAGTTCCATAATAGAAGGAAAAACTGATGAGCTTTATAACTTGAGTGTTAGGTCTTGAATTATTTAAGATTGCATTTTGCATTTTGCATTGGTAACAATAAAACAAAATCCCTTTTGAAATGTTAATAAACTATATTATAACTGTAAACAAAGTGTGTTTATTAATTTTTTTTTTATTTTCAATATAAATATTGCAAACGTATCTTACCATTACTGGGAACATCAGCCTAATATCATTTTTGTTTATATAAACCTCTTTCAGTCCAAAAGCACTGTGGATGTTCTTTGCAGTCTAAAGAGGCCACAATGGGAATAATACTTGCCTGCTTCAGGTTAGTAATTACAATTACAATTACAATTTTCAAAGCAACTAAAAGTACAAAACAATAACCCTCTAACCACTCCTAATATATATAATTCCACATTTAACTTTTTCCCACCAGTGTTTTTTTTTCCCAGCCAGTGGCAGCATTTTTGATCAACTTCACAAAACGTTCATGGCCCCAGAATATTTTGTTTTATGAATATCTGAATATGCAATACATAAAATAACAGAGCCTCTGCTAAATAATAATAAAAAAAAATGCCTGTGTTTTGATCAGGAGATTATGTACTCTTTCAGAAGAGACACTATACTGCCTCCTACAGTATAAGCATGTGTATAACATGGATGCTGGAAAATTCTGTCAATGGCAAAGAAAATGTTTAGAACACTGCAACACGTACACAAACCATTTAGCCTTTCTAACACATACATACATGTGGAGGGTTGAAGATTTTATTTTATTTTAAACTAAGCCAGCCTTTACTTTGCAAGGCTTAAATGCACAGATCCAATGCTCTTAAAAATACAATTTTCGTGTTTGCATTCATGTATGACACAACCAACTGTGTTTACGTGAATGACCCACCAAGACACACTATGCTGTCAGTCGGGAACGTATCTATGTTCCTAGTGTTCTAAGTTAAACAGCTCTGTCTTCTGATAACTCATTAAACACATTTTTTTAAAGGTTTTATGTTGTCAGTGATTTTATCCTGGGTCCTATTTTCAACACCTTGAATAAACAAGAGTGAAAGGAATACACCAAACTGAATAAATGCTCAACTGCAGCATATATGACACAGTAAACAGTCAAAAAAGTAACACATATTTAGTATACACATGTTGCAGAACTCACTTATGCTGAAACCTAACCCCAGCTTTAACTGTTTTTGAATCAATATTTTACAATTACTCTTGTTCTTTCATATACCAACTCAATTCATTCACTGAAGTCTATATATATATATTTTTTTTTTTCCTTGGGAAAGAAATGCATAAATGAAGAAAATATTAAATGCCATAGATGTATATTACTGCGTAATTTGAAAAAAAATATATATATATATTTACATTTTATCTATTTATTTATTTATGATGGGGGTCAAAATAATAACTTTTCACCTGAAATTTGGAGTCGATTTGAGATAATCGTCATATTATCCAACCGGACCAGGATGTGGTGCCCATCCAAGGCTGGCAGGAATGGTAGCTTATATAAATCACCAAGGCGGTCTCAGGTCACACTCCCACTGCAGGATGGCGCAACGCCTCCAATATTGGGCACAGAACAAACTCTTCTCGCTAAGAGCGGTTCATGTGCCGGGCAGTCTGAACATGGGCACAGAACTGCTGTCCAGAAGCATAAGTGGCTCAAGGAGAATGGGCACTACATCCTCAGATGTCTGAGGACACATATGGACACTACAGTATCCTCAGGAAATTTGGTCTGTCTTTGGGAGGGCAGAGGTCGACCTCTTCGCCTCAGAAGACAACTCTCACTGCCCAATTTATTTTTCAATACAGCGAGATGCCCTGGCCCATGACTGGCCCAGTGCTCACCTTTGCGCCTTCCCCCCAATAACCCTGCTTCCTCAGGTGATCAAAAGGGTCAAGGAAGTCAAACCATTTTGGAAGAACCAGCATTGGCGCTCTGAGCCGTCGCAGCTGCTCACAGCAGCTCCATGGCCAAACCCCCTGAGACAGGACCTCCTCTCTCAAATCGATCTGGCATCTCCAGCCCAAGCTGTGGGCTCTGCACCATTGGCCTTTCGATGGGAGCCTACTGACCTTCCCGAGAGAGACTTAAACAATATTTCACAGGCTAGAGCCCCATCTATAAGACATCTTTACACCTTTAAATGGTCGGTCGCAGACCTGGGCCCGTATTCCTAAAGATTCTAAAGGGGGTCGCACACCGAACGAGAAGCGCAGCGCCGCGTCGCGTCGCGCCATGTCTTTAAAATTCGAACACATTGTTTTCTATGTGTGTACGCACACCGGCGGCGTCATTCGGCGTCTGTCCGCGGCGCCCAGCAACGACTCAGGACACTGTTCAAATTCCTGCCGCGCCACAGCGCGCCATCTGCATTGTTTTATATTAAATAACATCATATTTGTCTCAAATCGTTGTTAATACATTAGCCTATACCAAGATACCACTGCTGCTAAATACTGTACAGCTTACATTAGTTTTACAGCTTGAATAAAATGAAAACATATTAATTAAATGTATAATAAACGTAATCCTTTTAATCTTTTATATTTCTCTTGAGACATTTTTATATACGCAAAATATTACATTCACTGTCGTCGGCTGCCACCTACTGGATTTATCAGGACACAACCGTTACAACACACTTCAGGTCATTTAAATAGCGGAGTAGCGGACCGCAATGGACGACGAAAAACTAATCAACGAAGTAGGGAAATACCCAGAATTATATGCCACAAACCACAGATTCTTCAAAGACAACATAATGAAGTCATCAGCGTGGGGGAAGATTGCCGATGTCATCGGGTTTTCAGGTAAGAATGTTTAATTTACGATCTGAGGTAAAATGTTCAGTGACAGTCTAGCAACAATTGCATGTAATTGTACAGTACAATCATAAAATAACGTACAGTACAGACATTTCTTAACTTCATAATGTCCTTAAAAATAACAATAATGTTGACCACAAACTGACAATTGTTATTTTAAGTAAACAATCGTGTTGAATTATGACAACCTAACGTTACCTCAACAGGAATATGATTATAATTGAAGTTAACAAAGAAATAAGCATACCTTACACACAAAAATTTATCATCTTTGTTTTTATTGAGAAAAAAAATCATATTAGTAGCTACAGCATAAGAAATGTTGAAATTGCCTAGTCAACAGATAGCTACAACAAAAGAATAACAGATTTTCATAACACAGATACTTTTCATTGATTAACGTTGAAAACTCAGCTATTATCAATTAAAATAATATGTTTAAAATAATAATAATAATAATAATAACAAATGACGTTAAAACTCAACCATCTTGCAGCTCAGAACATGTTTCGAATTATAGAATGTACGCGTCTGGTGTGCGATACCTCGAGTTGTCCTAGACGCGGCGCTGCGCGGCGCTGCGCTTCTCGTTCGGTGTGCGACCCCCTTAAGAATCCTTTTAGAGAGCTCCTAATTTAGCTTAAACATTTCTAACTAGGAGTCTTAGTTTAAGAGTGATTCAGGACCAATCTGACAGCAACTCTGAGCGAGGAAAAGACAAAAACGTTTATCTTAGTGAGGAGGCGGGGCTGACCCCGTTGCTAGCTATGACACAGTCTTTTGAAGACTGTGATTGGTTGGTTGTCAAGAAGGAAATAAAAGAGCGCTTGAGTAGAGTATATTATAAGCCTTCACTTTGAAATTACAGGCGTAATTTTTCCTGTTTTACAGTACTCGCTCTCTCTCTCTCTTTCTCTTTCTCACACACACACACACACATTATATATGTATACATATTCTTTATTTTTTATTTACCATGCTGTCATACTTACCGTATTTTATAGCGACAGTGCTGTAACAGACCCAAATCATCACTGCTGCATAGTTGCATTTTTCCAGGTGCCAAATATGTTAATGTAGTGATTACATCCATTTCTGGCGCATTTCATCGCGGTGTGTGAGATGTTAGAGTGTCTTTAATAAGATCGGTCACAAACATGATCCCTGCATGATCTTATGTGTACTGTCTTATTAACTCATTGTCATGCATTGTGTGCAACACATTTCTTCTCCCTCTTCATATTTCGTCCATTTTCTCCACTGCTAAAGAAACTCTTAAGCCCCTTAAAAGTCCTCGTCCGTACTCCTAACAATTTTGGCCCTTAAGACTTCTTTTAAGGGTTAAGATGATTTCTGAATTACTTTTTTCTTTAGTAGAATCCTTTCTTTAATTTCAAGGGGAAACACCCACATTTCTAAGAATTTTCTTAGAATTTTGTTACTAGGAGTAACTCTTAGCACTAAAATGTTTCATGAATACGGGCCCTGAGCTAGAGACTGCTAGCTTGCATTATGCTTTTTTTCTTAATGGACTTAAAACAATTCAACTCTAATGGACTGCCAGCTTTCTATCGTGGATTGGTCAAAGTGTGGAATTTGTTGAAACAGGAAAGTATGGGATATCATGAATCGTTGTATTGATTGCTTCAAGAGCCAATCAAACACAGGACTCGTTTGAGTACAACCTGTCAAATAGTCCTAGTTTACTCAAAAAAATTTGTTTGTCCAATGTAGTGACTTTGGGACATGTAATTCAGTTTACTGGCCCTTGTCAATCATGGGCTCCTAATAATCCCCATTCACTGAATTGGTGTGTGGTGAGTGCACTGGCGCCATTGTACTGTGGCTGCCCTCACATCATCCAGGTGGATGCTGCACATTGATGGTGGTTGAGGAGAGATCCCCCCCACATGATTGTAAAGTGCTTTGGGTGTACAGAAATACACAATAAAGTGCTATATAAATGCATCATTCATTCTTTCAAACATGGACAATGCTCATCTCCTTGCCTCTCATTTAAAGGGACACTCCACTCATGTAATCACATTGTAGCGATTTGTTTTATTGGCCGAATTACATAGATTTAAAATGGGGTCAGATTAAACTGTGTGAGGTAAAATAAGTGTTTTAAAAAGATGAGACAACAACAAAAGTAGAAGTGTATCTACAGAATTCACAAGGAACTTAAAACAAAACAAAAAAACTAGAAATCCTGGGCCATTCCATACCGTTAAAACAGTCCTTAAGAAATCCAGCGTGCTGTAAGTTCCAATGTAAAAGTGTCCACCAGTGCATATACAATCCAAAGAAAGTGATAATCCAAAACAAGTGAGATGCTGGAATGGTAAATCCTTAAAACAACTCCTCAATCAAGTTGGTGCAGTCCTTTGGTCACTGACCCTGTTGGCCTCTCATGTGACCAGTCCAAAAAATGTGACTGGTCAGATGACAGGCCAACCATGCATTTCTTAAAGACAAACACACTAAAATGTTAAGAGGAATAAAATGGATTTAAGGAAACCTGTAAACCAGGTAACCTGTTAACCCGCATCGGCCCGCGGGCGGGCCGGAAGGGCGTGGTCGGGAGTGTCTGCACTTTTTATTACCTTTGTTTTAGAACAATATTCAATCAATTATCATTAACTATATATAATTTGAAAGCTAAAACACTCAAGATTAACGATCTGAGCTTGTTTTTGAAATCAATACACCAGAGAGGAAAGGGTTAACAGAAATGCTGAAAGACTGGCCATTTAAAATGAACAAAGCGAACCGCAGTACTCACGTTTGATCGCCAATAGCGCTGGTCAGCTCAGACTATTCCAAGACACACCAGCATACATTTCAAGAGAAGGGTCCACTCTTAAAAATGCATCCACTTTTTAATCCAAAACAAGGAAAAAATAGGGGAAAACACGATAGATCCTCCTTTGTTTACATAAGCGATTCGAGTTATAGTTATCGATAGCGTCCATTTTCCAATAAATATCGATTATAATTCGTATTCCAGCTTTGAAACGCCATCTATTTCCAGCAGAATCGTCTCTTCCGAGTAAGAATAGCCCTCCCTCGTCTCTCTCTCCTTCAATCACAGGAGCTGTTATAACCCGGGACAGTAAGCGCGTCCGTGACTGGGTCAGCGAGGTGTCATTCCGGACACATCACAATAGGGGTGTTTGAAGCCAGCCAATGCCTCGCCAGCACAGTTTTGATGGATGGAAGTGTTAGCCAACCACAAGGACGTTTACAGTGATTGACAGTTTGAATAGTTTACGTAAGATTGTTTACAGAATAGCTCGGCGTATTGTTCGTGTGTTTTCGTGCGCTCTCGGGTTACGCATGAAGCGTACAGATAATGGCGTCGCGGCGCAACACAGACTGGTTATCAGTGAACAGATGTTGTCCAAAGCTCACATCTGAATCTCTCCATCATGGATCTTCGACTTGAGAAGAGTTTCTGTGGCGTTTGGTGGTGTTTTGGAGGACGTGGGGACACAAAATGGCTAATTTAGTAACCGAATACGCACGGAGATCGCTGGCAAGCGGGGATTGCATTAGCTATTCATAATGATTTTATGAATAAATAGAGCGGTAAAACATGTCTCTTGTGTGGAAGAAACTAGTCTCATAAGAGTACTGTCAACCGTTGTTCATAAAATGGGCATCCTCTTTAAAGTGTGACTTAAAATGTCTTTGAAATAAATTAGCTAAAACTAGGCACTCTCATGCAGGCACTAGTTGGCTGGAAGGAACTGGGGAGCCATAACAGAGTGGTGGAAGTCTGTACCAGCCTGGGTAACCTTGGGTAGGTTGCAAAGTTCCTCCCTGGTGCTTTCTATACCCAGCTTTGCTGGTACGCTTCTCCCTCTGTAGATTTCTCCTTCCTGGTTTGGTGGTTGTTGTTGATGCAGGGTGAAGAGATGGTTCTTTGGTTTGATCGATAACGGTACACATTCCACAGGTCGTTGGCCACCAGGCGACCTCCAGGATGCTGAGGAGAGTTTTAAATTGTCCGTGATTTCTCTCGGTTGTTCTGCTGTGGAGGCTCTGTAGCGTTCGTTGGATCAAGGCCTTTGGAACGACAAGCTGCAGTCAGTGCTGGCCGTCCTTGCTCTGGATCCGTTGGCACAGCAAGCCCTAGTGGATGATCATTGTGATCCTGTCAGTCTGGTGTGTGGATGGGGAGACGGGAAGTGTGATGTCATCCTGCTGGGCACTGTTGACTTCCTCACTGGACAAGGGGAGGACAGAAAAGATATGGGTGACATAAGGCCTTGATGATGTCTTGTTGAAGGTAGTTCCTTCCTTTGCTCTACCGTCAGTCTGTGAAGTTACTGAGATGGTGGAACAGTCAGTTGGAGGTGAAGAGGAGCTGATGATGGAAGGCACAGGGTTGGAGGTTTCTGTATGAGGGGAAACAGTGGCTTCCCGGAGCTTTTTTGTCCTTCATTTGTTTTGCCCACTGTTTATCTCTCCTCCGAAAGCACTCCACAACCTCTTTTTTTAAGGCTGCCACAGCTTCCTTCACATATTTCTCCATCTCATTGAATTTTACATCTACAGCCTTTCTAAAATATACTTCACGGTTAACATGACTTTCGACAGAGTCTTTAAAATCCTTCTCCAGGTTTAAAACGACGTTTTTAAGAGAAAGTACTTCAGCGTGAGGCTGTTCACAATCACACTGGTGTAAAATCAGAATCAGAATCAGAATGAGCTTTATTGGCCAAGTATGTTTACACATACAAGGAATTTGTTATAGTGACAGAAGCTCCACAGTGCAACAGAAGGACAGTAACAGGACAGGACACAGGTAATGAAACAAAATAACAGGAAATGGCCAATAACCCATGTACAAAGCAGCAAAAAAAAAAAAATACACAATATATAATATAGGCGACTATGTATGTACCGGTCAAGTATGTGCAAATTAGAAATCAGAAAATAAAATAAAATAAAATAAGTGAGTGTGGTGAATGGATAATGTATTAGTTGTGTGTTCTACGTTTATTTATTGAGTGTTCATGAGATGTATTGACTGAGGGAAGAAACTGTTCCTGTGTCTGGTCGTTCTGGTGCTCAGAGCTCTGTAGCGTCGACCAGATGGTAAAAGTTCAAAGAGGTTGTGTGCTGGATGTGAGGGGTCCAGAGTGATTTTACCAGCCTTTTTGCTCACTCTGGATAAGTACAGTTCTTGGAGAGTGGGGAGGGTTGTACCAATGATTCGCTCAGCAGTCCGGACTACCCTCCATAGTCTTCTGAGGTCAGATTTGGTAGCTGAGCTGAACCAGAGAGTTATTGAGGTGCAGAGGATGGATTCATTGATGGCAGAGTAGAACTGTTTCAGTAAGTCCTGTGGCAGGTTGAATTTCCTCAGCTGGCGAAGAAAGTACAACCTCTGCTGGGCCTTCCTGACAATGGAGTCAATGTGAATATCCCACTTCAGGTCCTGAGAGATGGTGGTGCCCAGGAATCTGAATGACTCCACTGCAGTCACGGTGCTGTTCATGATGGTGAGTGGGGGGAGAGCAGGGGGGTTTCTCCTGAAGTCCACGATCATCTCCACAGTTTTGAGCGTGTTAAGCTCCAGGTTGTTGAGACTGCACCAGACAGCCAGCTCCTTAACCTCCTGTCTGTAAGCAGACTCGTCACCGTCCTGGATGAGGCCGATCAGTGTGGTGTCGTCTGCGAACTTCAGGAGCTTGACAGAGGGGTCTTTAGATGTGCAGTCGCTGGTGTAGAGGGAGAAGTCACTTGAGGGACTGGTCCTGGCCTACCTGAAGGACATCACTAGACCCTTGCTGGATCCTCTTCAGTTTGCCTATAGAGCAAACAGGTCTGTGGATGACGCTGTCAATATGGGACTGCATTACATCCTGCAACACCTCGACAAACCTGGGAATTATGCAAGGATCTTATTTGTGGACTTCAGCTCGGCCTTCAATACCATCATACCTGACCTTCTCTCAGACAAACTGAGACAGCTCTCTGTGCCCTCCTCCATCTGTCAGTGGATCACCAGCTTCCTGACAGACAGGCAGCAGCTAGTGAGGCTGGGCAAACTCACATCCAGGACTCTCACCATCAGCACTGGCGCCCCTCAGGGTTGCGTTCTCTCCCCACTGCTCTTCTCCCTCTACACGAATGACTGCACATCAAAGGACCCCTCTGTCAAGCTCCTGAAGTTTGCGGACGACACTACAGTCATAGGCCTCATCAAGGACGGTGACGAGTCTGCTTACAGACAGGAAGTTGAGCAGCTGGCTGTCTGGTGCAGTCTTAACAACCTGGAGCTGAACACGCTCAAAACTGTGGAGATGATAGTGGACTTCAGGAGAAACCCCCCTGCTCTCCCCCCACTCACCATCATGAACAGCACTGTGACTTCAGTAGAGTCATTCAGATTCCTGGGCACCACCATCTCTCAGGACCTGAAGTGGGACAATCACATTGACTCTATTGCGAAAAAGGCCCAGCAGAGGCTGTATTTCCTCCGCCAGCTAAGGAAGTTCAACCTGCCTCAGGAGCTGCTGAAACAGTTCTACTCTGCAATCATCGAGTCTGTCCTATGTTCTTCTATAACTGTTTGGTTTGGTTCAGCTACCAAAACAGACATCAGAAGACTACAACGGACAGTTAGGACTGCTGAGAGGATTATCGGTGCCCCTCTGCCCAGCCTCCAAGAACTTTACACCTCCAGAGTGAGGAAAAGGGCTAAGAAAGTCACTCTGGACCCCTCACACCCAGCTCACTCTCTATTTGAACTGTTGCCCTCTGGCCGGCGCTACAGATCACTGAGCACCAGAACAGCCAGACACAAGAACAGTTTTTTCCCCCAGGCCGTATCCCACCTGAACAACACATAACACACCCCGGTACTGTACATCTGTAAATAACTCATCAAACCTTCATCTGTACATAGCACACATGCACATTCACAGTTCTGTCTATGGTCATGTCTCTTTTCTGTATATTTTTATTTTTATTACTATTGTTATCCTTAATTATTGTATATTCTCTTCATTAGTGTTCTTTATCACCTTAATTATATGTTGTCTGCACTATGTTTGTACTTTCTGTACTGGAAGCTCCTAACACCAAGACAAATTCCTTGTGTGTGCAAACACACTTGGCAATAAAGCTCTTTCTGATTCTGATTCTGATTCTGATTCTGAGAAGAGTAGTGGGGAGAGTACGCAGCCCTGAGGAGCTCCAGTGCTGATGGTTCGAGTGCTGGATGTGAATTTGCCAAGCTTTACTAACTGCTGTCTGTCTGTCAGGAAGCTGTTGATCCACTGGCAGACGGAGGTGGGGACGGAGAGCTGAGTTAGTTTATTTTGAAGGGTTTCCGGGATAATGGTGTTAAAAGCAGAGCTGAAGTCCACAAACAGGATCCTCACATAAGTCCCTGGTCTGTCCAGATGCTGCAGGATGAAGTGCAGTCCCATGTTGACTGCATCATTCACAGACCTGTTTGCTCTGTAGGCAAACTGCAGGGGGTCCAGTAAGGGTCCAGTGATGTCCTTCAGATGAGCCAGAACCAGTCTTTCGAATGATTTCATGGCTACAGACGTTAGTGCCACAGGTCTGTAGTCATTAAGTCCAGTAATTTTGTGTTTCTTTGGGACGGGGATGATGGTGGAGCGTTTGAAGCATGAGGGGACTTCACACAGCTCCAGTGATCTATTGAAGATCTGTGTGAAGATGGGGGCCAGCTGCTCAGCACAGATTTTTAGGCAGGCTGGTGACACACCATCTGGACCAGGTGCTTTCCTTCTTTTGTTCTTCCTGAAGACCTGGCACACATTGTCTTCGCTGATTTGAATTGTAGGTGTGGGGGAGAGAGGGGTTGCTGGAGGTGTGAATGGTTGTGTGGAGGGGTGTTCTGGGCGGGTGTGGGGTGATCATTCAAAACGACAAAAGAACTCGTTTAAGTCGTCTGCCAGGTGTTGATTCTCCAGAGTGCTGGGGGGTGGTGTTTTGTAGCTGGTGATGTCCTTTAATCCTAGCCACACTGAAGCCGGATCGCTGGAAGAGAATTTGTTCCTGAGCTTGTCAGAATAATTCCTCTTTGCCACTCTGATCTCCTTTTCCAGTGTGTATTTGGCCTGTTTGTACAAGACTTTATCCCCTTTCTGTGAGCATCTTCTTTGGCCTGACGGAGCTGTCTGAGTTTGGCAGTGAACCATGGTTTGTCATTGTTGTAGAATAGATGAGTCCTGGTAGGAATGCACATGTCCTCACAGAAACTGATATAAGATGTTACAGTCTCTGTGAGCTCGTCCAGGTCATTTGCCGCAGCTTCAAAAACAGACCAATCAGTCAGGTCGAAACAGGCTTGTAAATCCCGCTCTGTTTCGTTAGTCCATCTTTTAAAAGATCTTAATACAGGCTTCGCAGACTTAAGTTTCTGCCTGTAGGATGGAATAAGATGAACCAAACAGTGATCAGAGAGTCCTAAAGCTGCTCGTGGAACCGAGTGATATGCGTCCTTTATTGTTGTGTAACAGTGATCCAATATATTACTATCTCTGGTGGGACATGTAACATGCTGTCTGTATTTTGGCAGTTCACAGGAGAGATTTGCTCTATTAAAGTCCCCGAGAATGATTAAACAGAGTCCGGGTGTTGTTGTTCACTCTCTGTGATCAGATCAGCGAGTTTCTGTAGAGCTGTGCTCACGTGCGCTTGCGGTGGAATGTAAACACTCACGAGAATGAACGAGCAGAACTCCCGCGGCGAATAGAACGGCTTGCAGTTAATGAAGAGCGTTTCTAGATCTGAACAGCACATCTTCTTTAACACAGTTACATCTGTACACCACCTCTCATTGATGTAAAAGCATGTCCCGCCGCCGCGCGATTTCCCCGTTGATTCTGTGTCCCGATCTGCTCTTATCAGCTGGTAATTAGGCAGATGGATCGCGCTGTCCGGTATGTCGCCATTCAACCAGGTTTCCGTGAAACATAGAGCAGCAGAGTTAGAAAAGTCCTTGTTTGTCCGGGAGAGCAGAAGGAGTTCGTCCGTTTTGTTGGGTAGAGAGCGGAGATTCGCCAGATGGATGCTAGGTAACGCCGTTCTAAATCCGCGCTGACGAAGTTTCACGAGCGCGCCGGCTCTCTTTCCCCGTTTGCGCCTCCTGTAGCGTTTGACCAGAGCTACGGCTCCGCCAACTACAATGTCCAGCAAAACGTCCGAAAAATCAAAAACCGGTAGAAGATTTTGTGGTGTGTTCTGCCGAATGTTCAGCAGATCATCCCTGGTAAAGCTGATCTTATTTGAAAAACAAAAAACAGGAAAAACAAACAAAAACAATACAAACACTGAGGAGCAACGCACAATAGCTGCCATCAGCGGCGCCGTGACTCCGTTCATCATTAAAATTAGCAGGTGTTTTAAAAGGAGCAGCATTTTCAAAATGGGTCATCATCTTTTAACACTTCGTCAACACAGCTTTTAAAATCTTAAACGTTCCCCATACGGACCACCATATGTAACTATCGGCCTTATCGGCCGAATTACATAGATTGAAAATGAAATGGGGTCAGATTAAATTGTGTGGGGTAAAATAAGTGTTTTAAAAAGATGAGACAACAACAAAAGTTGAAAGAATAAATAGTGTATTTACAGAATTTACAAGGAACTTAAAACAACACAATAAAACTAGAAATCCTAGGCCATCCCATACTGTTAAAACAGTTAAAACGCTATTATTCATCAAATCATTGCAATAAATAGAGCGGTAAAACATGTCTCTTGTGTGACAGTGTCACAACATTGTTACTCAATAAGTGGAGAGAAGATTTACAGTTTTTTTCCAATTGCTAAGAAGCATTTACCAATACTTAAAGTACTTTTCTAAACTCTTAACACAGCAACACACCTATATTACACAAATAGCCAAATAATTAATTTTCTGGCCAAAACCACATTTTGTTAAATAAATACAAACTCTACATTTCAAAATGCTGAATACCTTTTTCTACATATACTAACTCTATCAAAACACAGCAAACCCGTTACAAAATCGAGTCATTCGGTCAAAACATTAGCACTAGTTTCTATCCAACATCAACATATAGTCAATCATGGCACAGTGATTGTCAAAATACTAACAGCTGATGGTTTTACAAAAACTGTATTACTTGTCATGTTTCAGTTCTACCTGCATATAATAGACAATATAAAATCCATTGGTTTTTTTGTAATCTAGCCTTCAGTTTACCTTCAACTGAAACCCATTTTACATTTTTAAGTGTTGAATGTGTTCTTTCTTGGCAACATACTATCTAAAACTGAATGAGTCATTACTATATAGAATGTACAATAGAAAAAAATAGGGTCCACTATGCAAAAATTCAATTGGAACCTTGATTGAAATTGCTTCCAGTGGGTGGGGGTTGGATGTGGATGGTGCCCCCATGGTAGCTGATGCCAGGGATCAACAAAAATTACAACGTACATGGCCTTTGGTTACTATGCAAGCTTGTTTCCGTCACAGAATAAAAAAGTAATTACGGTCACTGTGACCTCCTTATCTCATAATTCAGACTTCTATTCTTGGAATTGTGAGTTTACATCTTGCAATTTGGACTTTACCAGAATTGTGAGATAAAAAAGTCACAAATACCCTTTACTCTTTATATTCCATGGCAGAAATAAGCTTTCATAGGTTTCACATGTGTAATTGGAAAAAAAACAAAACATCAAAATGCACAGTCCAGCACACATTCACACTCCTCTCCTCTACCTCTTATTTTCCCTTTTTCTGATCCAACTACTCCTCTACCTCCTACAACTATCCTTCTCCCTCCGCCAGACGTCAATTTCCTCTCTCTCTAATTCTGTGTTGTTCTGCATCCACAAAACCAGTTCAAAGAGGTGTTTTTTACTCTATGTTGTTGATGTAATGGGAAGAGCTTCAACACCTGACTATACCTACAACTGAGACTGGAATCAGCTATTTCTAAATATTTCAGTGATCTGTTACTTAAAAATGCTTATCAGTTGTTACAATATTTTATATATAGAGATGTATTTTTTCAATACTTTTAAGCTGCTGTTGTTGCAGAACTAGAAGCTTTATACTTTAAGGTTTGGAACATTAGGTCTTCATTTCTGACATGCTGCATTTAAGCATTTGTAAATAAGACTAAAAAGATCCATGAATTTGGTTTTGGGTAAGCTTGAATGAAAAGAAAATGTAAGTATTTTAGAAACATGGTAATTGACTGCATATTGTGTGAAAACAACAATGGTATGGTCAGAACAGTTGGCTGTTGTGCTAATTGTGTTTAGAGTTTTGAAGAAAAAAAAACAGTAACAGACTCTGAGCGTACTTTGCTGCATCTGTATTATAATGGTTCTGTTCAAATCAATGATAATGATATTTTTCCTTCGATAATGTTTCTCCCAGATTTTAAGGATTGCACAGAACTATGTTTTAGAAAAGGCTAATTCCTTTGTGTCTGTACATGATGCTGATAAGAAACTGTAGTACACTTTATTTATTAAAGTTCTGCACAGAGACCAATTAAATGGATAAACTGACACTCCTCGTCAATTAAATTCATATTGCTTCCAAAGTCTTGTACATAGCTAAATTAAAACAAAGCAAAAATACAACCATATATATATATATATATATATATATATGTGTGTTTATATATATATATATATATAAACAACATTAATGTTTCTACTAATGTAGATGTGTTCACTCTTTACCTCTTAGAAGAAGCAGTCAAGCAGCAGAAGAGGACAGCAGTCTGTAAGTGTTTTGTATCTTTCTCATTAGGTTGTAGTGCGGTTGTCATTGCTAAGACACATTGTTTCGCTTACTGTGTTTACCGTGGTAAACGTGTGCTCAAGTCACGTTTGTTCTCATGCATATTGTGTGGCTTTGTAGTTTTGGAATGATAAGTAGTAAGGTGTGGCCAGCTGAGTTCAATAACGGGGTATCAAGCCAGTATATAATTGGTTAGTACACCGCAGCATCCCTCGTGTGAAGCCCGACGAGTGTAAAGACCATCGACTCTACCTTGCACGACTCCACCGAGCAAGGACACAGACAAGGCACTGGAGTATTGTTTTTTCTCCTTTCTTCACTTTTTGAACAGCTTGTTCTAATCTACTTGTTGTAGTCAATTGTTCTCAATATCTGCTTTCAAATCTCTACTAATACTGCTAACACTTGTAAATCACGCACCCTCCTTTATGTCCTTTACTACTTTACTCTCTATTCAAATTGGTCTCTGGAACTACCAGTCTGCTGTAAATAAAGCAGACTTTATTTCATCTATTGCTACTCATTCAAGCCTCAACCTCATGGCCCTAACTGAGACTTGGATCAAACATGAGGACACTGCCACTCCTGCAGCCCTCTTCACTAATTTCACTTTTTCACACACCCCTCGCCAGATTGGGAGGGGTGGAGTTACTGGTCTACTTATCTCAAATGAATGGAAATTTGATAGTCTACTATCTCTTACTGGCAACAGTTCATTTGAATCACACGCAATTATTATTACCCACCCTGTTAAAATCCACTTTGTAGTTATTTATCGTCCCCCGGTCAACTGGGTAACTTCTTGGATGAGTCAGATGTGTTACTCTCTAACTTCCCTGAGGACAGTACTCCTCTGGTACTACTCGGTGACTTCAACATCCACCTAGAAAAACCCCAAGCTGCTGACTTCAACACTCTGCTTGCCTAATTTGACCTCAAGTGGGTGTCTACGACAGCTACTCACAAATCAGGTAACCAATTGGACCTTATCTACACAAACTACTGCTCAACTGACAACACTTTAGTTACTCAGTTGCACACCTCAGACCACTTCCTCATCACTTCCAACCTCACACTGACTCCGGACACAACACACACTCCTCCGCAGGTCACCTTTCAGCGTAATCTACGCTCATTCTCTCCCTCTCGCCTATCCTCTATGGTTTCGTCCTCACTTCCTCCACCCTCTCAGTTTTCAGCACTGGACACAAACACTGCTATTGCCATTCTTTGCTTCACTATAACATCTTGCTTAGACAACATTTGCCCTCTTACATCCAGACCAGCACGCATCAGCTCCTCTTTCCCCTGGCTGTCTGATGTTCTCCATGAACATCGCTCTAGGCTCAGGGCTGCAGAGAGGAAGTGGTGCAAATCAAAAACCTTTACTGACCTTAGTGTACATCAGTCACTCCTCTCTTCCTACTCTGCAAATGTCTCCACTGCTAAAACAACATACTACCACAACAAAATTAACAATTGTTCTGACTCTTGCACACTTTTCGAAACCATTTTTTCTCTTCTTTGTCCTCCTCCACCCCTCCTTTATTAACTCATGCTGCTGATGACTTTGCAGCATTATTCATAAATAAAACAAAAACCATCAGCGACCAATTCTCCACACCACAAACTGACAAAAACTTCATAACAAATACACACGCTCTCTCCTCCTTCTCTCCACTCTCGGTTTTCTTCTTCAGTCATACCTGTGCTTACTCACATTATCAACACCTCTCTTCACTCTGGTACATTTCCCACAGCATTTAAGCAGGCTCGGTTAACCCCACTGCTTAAGAAACCCTCTCTAAACCCAGCACTTTTAGAAAACTACAGACCAGTATCCCTTCTTCCATTCATTGCAAAGACACTTGAGCAAGTTGGTTCACCCACCTCTCTATGTTCCTTGCACAGAAAAACCTCCTGGACAACAACCAATCTCACTTCAAAAGCAGCCACTCAACTGAGACTGCCCTGTTCTCAGTTACTGAAGCCCTGAGACTGGCAAGAGCAGCTTCCAAATCCTCAGTACTCATCTTGCTGGATCTGTCTGCTGCTTTTGACACAGTTAACCACCAGATCCTCCTTTCCACCCTTATAAAGATGGGTCTCTCAGGAACCGCACTCCTGTGGTTCAAGTCTTATCTCTCAGATAGGTCCTTCAGGGTGTCTTGTAGGGGTGAGGTTTCTAAGTCACAACTTCTTGCTACTGGGGTTCCTCAAGGCTCAGTTCTTGGACCACTTCTCTTCTCCATCTACATGTCATCATTAGGATCTGTCATTCAGAAGCACGGCTTTTCCTGTCATTGCTATGCTGATGACACTCAACTCTACTTCTCATTCCAACCAGATGATCTGACAATAGCTGCTCGCATTGCAGCCTCTCTGAGTGACATTTCTAGCTGGATGAAGGACCGTCACCTTCAACTCAGCCTTGCTAAGACAGAACTGCTCGTGGTCTCAGCAAACCCATCACTTCATCACAACTTCTCTATACAGCTCGGTTCGTCAACCATACCTCCTTCCAGGACAGCCAGGAACCTTGGAGTTGTGAAGGATGATCAGTTAAGCTTCATAGGCCATATTGCTACAACAGCCTGGTCCTGCAGGTTTGCCTTTTACAACATTAGGAAGATTAGACCCTTCCTATCAGAGCAAGCAGCGCCACTCCTTGTCCAAGCTCTTGTTCTCTACAGACTAGACTATTGAAATGCTCTCTTGGCGGGCCTTCCGCATGTACTAATCAAGCCTCTGCAACTGATCCAGAATGCAGCAGCGAGAGTTGTCTTTAACGAGCCGAAGAAAGTTCACATCACACCTCTCTTCATCAGTTTGCACTGGCTGCCAATAGCCGCTCACATCAAAATCAAGGCACTAATGCTTGCCTACAAAACCTCTGTTGATGCACCAATATACCTAAACTTGCTAGTTCAGACTTATGCACCCTCCAGAAGCTTGCATTTTGCAAGTGAACGATGCCTCATGGTGCCATCCCAAAGAGCACAAAATCACTCTCACAGACCTTTTCCTGGACTGTACCCAGCTGGTGAAACAACCTGCCTATCTCAATTTGAGTCTTTAGCCATTTAAAAAAAAAAAAGTCTAAATACACGTTTTTCACCAGCACCTGACCAATTAATACTAGCACTTACCTATTCTATTCTATTCTATTCTATTCTATTTTATAAAAAAGAAGAGAAAGTGTTCCTCCATCTCAACTGCTCCAGATCTACATTTGTTACATATTCTCTTTTCTTTAGGTAACCACGTCTTCTTATGTGGTCCTCTTTCTATGGCCAGCTGGTGGTCACTCAGTCTGTACTTAGTCAGTAAATGTCTTTGTGTTATATTCATGACTGAGACAAGATAGTCAGCCAGACTGTACTCTCTGTATATATTAGCCATTTGGCGATTTTCTCTCACAAATCTCACAATTTACCCAGACGCCATGGACTGAGCTACTTCCGCATCAATGACACGATAGCTCACTTGCTATTTCCTCTAACAATTTTGGTCTAGAATCGAAATACTACATGTCTATGTTACTAGCATTTGCTAGCATGATTAGCAAGATACTAGCATGTTGTAAGCATTGTTAGCTAGTTATTAGGATGTTGCTAGCCTGTTTTTAACATGATTAGCATGTTATTAGCATGTTGCTAACATGATTTAGATAGATTAGAAATAGTATTAGAGTGTAAACTTAAATTAGTTTATATGATTATAAATAGATAGATAGATAGAGTCAGATTATAGATAGATAGATAGATAGATAGATAGATAGATAGATAGATAGATAGATAGATAGATAGATAGATAGATAGATAGATAGATAGATAGATAGATCAGATTATAGAGTCAGATAGGAGAGTCAAATTACAGTTTGGGAGAAAAACAACTATGATTTTGTAGTCATATAGTCTAGTATGTATGATTTTATAGAAGCTGTTATGATTCTGCAGCCATAGACTCACATATGCTGCGAACTACAAAAGGATGTACTTTGTACCATTAAAAAAGGATATATTATATCTGAGAAACATTGTTATTGTTTAGCACGTTATTAAATCTATTTGTGAACATTAAACATTCTTCTAAACATTCTTAGATGCGTAGCATTCATCATGTTGTCGTTTGGGAAAACCCAACTAAACGTGTTCAAGTTTATGTCACAATAACACGCTAACTAATGCAAAAAACAAGCATTTACTTACTCATCAGATCTTCTCTTCTGGATCTTCAACTCTCCCTCTTATTTTGAGGGAAATCCAGCCTTTACCCAGCGTGTCTTCTTCCAGAAACGAACAGTATAGCAGTGATGAACAGTCTCCTGACTCTTTGTTTATGTTGGGCGTCTCCAGGCGTGCGCGGGTCACGTGGTTATTTACATGTGAACACGAGGGGGCGGGATCTCATTAGAAATAATGAGTTAGACTGGACAGACTGAACATCGTGTCGGTTTCATACGGATTACTTCATCACAGAATATTTGTTTTTTCTATATGACTTAATTTGAAATTGGACACTTCAGGCTTTCTATAGAGATAACTCTCATGTTTCTGTGTTGAGTATTTGCTGAGTTACACTTCATTTTAGTGACGCGTTACTCTAAACAGATCGCGGAGACGGAGAAGACAGAGAGCGCACCCTGTTTGTTTTCTGTTTTCCCCAAAACCACAAAGTTTTGTTGTAATCGTGAGTGTACACAAAACAAATTAGAGACTTAACAGTTTCGATTGATGTATAACACTTATTTGTGCCAAAATCAACAGAGTATTTTTAGTGTCTTTTGCACTGATCTTAAAAAACCCGAACTGGTATCACCGGCGATACAACCGGCCCCAGAGGGTTAACTCTCTGGACTCTCTAGATCAATAATTATAAATTTTTTTTTTTATTTTGTCCTTTGGTTAGCTACAAAAGGTCATTTAGAAAAGAGGCGTGGCTACATATACCCAAAAGCCTATAAAACCTAAGCGAAAACTCAAAGGTTTGCAAAACTTGGTGAAAACGTGTCAGATGACTCTTAACAAGCATGAAAAGTTTCATAGGAGATTGGACCATAGGTGGTGCTATAACAGTGAAAAAGGCCTCAAAAACACATTATTTCTGTAGTAAATGACCTCAAATTGCAATAAAATGTTCATAATATTCACTTATACACTATATCTTCATATCATACGATAGATCTTCTCATTCTGATCAACTTTGCCTCTACGATCACTGCTGTTAATCAAACTGTTCTTTAAGTACTTGAGATTATTTTAAAAACATGCTTTTGTCAACTAGCCTTCAGTTTTTAACTCAAAATCAATCAAATCAGTGCAATACTGTTCTCTAGACTCTCTAGGTCAATATTTATCAAAACAATGTTGAACATTTGCATTTGCACAGCTATAAACCGGTCTATTTATAATATGCTATTTACATAGTGTACCCAAAGGCCTATTAATACTAAAAGAAAGCCCAAGATGCATAATTTCATTCTAGACAAGCATGCAAAATTTAATAGAGATTGGGGGGGGGGGGGGGGGGGGGACACTATAATAGTTATAAATGTCTAAAACACAGTGTTGTATGAGAAATTGCTATTTATAACCACTAGATGGCAGCGGAAGACCACTAATGGGCTTATGAAACACTAAAACAGTACTGTTCATAGCTTTTCTTAAGGAGATATTATAAAATCACTGTTATTTATGATTTTACCTAATAATATTTAATTCAAGTTTACCATTTTGTTCATACAGATGTCAATTTTTACAATTTAGCCATATTATGATCACAGAGAAACCTGAAAATGACTATATAAAGACTTGCAAAAAGTATCGTCACCTGTCATTTATTTCAAATATATCTATCTGCAACTAAATATGTGTGCATGTACGTCCGTGTATGACTGTGTGTGTGTGTGTGTGTGTGTGTATAAGCAAGCTTAATGATTATTAATATGATAGTTTAACCATTTCATTTCTATTTGTGTGTGTGTGTGTGTGTGTGCGCGCGCGCGCGCGCGTGTGTGTGTGTGTGTGTGTGCGCGTGTGTGCCTATTGTCCATTTTCGATGTGTTTCACTGTCAGCTATACAACCAGGTTGGCCTAGACCCTAAAACCATATCACCTTAGGCCTTAAAATGCTTGAACACCGGTAATCGCTGCTTGCAGCTATATTTTTTATTATTATTAGGGGTTCAAGCACAAAGTGTATTGAAACCCTATTGTAATTGTTAGGATTTTTATTTTTATTATTATTCCGTGCTAAAACTGGTCGTGCAGAACAAACCGTAACACTAAGTGAGATCAGTCTGAAGATCTGGGCTGAGATTGGAGTCTGTAGAGTTAAAGCTCTAGGAGGAGTTAGAGTCAGAAATTTAGTCTCAGAAGAATAATTCCTGAAGAAAATGTGAGTGGTGCTTGCCATGGCAAAACTCAGCACTAGGTCATCAGTAGAGCCTTCAGCATGATTGTAGAGAGCCAAATCCCATGTCTGTATGATGTTGTGGAGCTGAGATATGGCTTCTTTATGTTGCTATACGGTTGCTAGGGTGTAGCTGCACAGTTGCCATGGTGATACTTACAGACTGTTTTTTTAGCCCAAACAAAAGAGTCCACCCCCATATCTATTCCACTTTCTGGTGCTGAGAAATTGCTTATTCATGTGTTTGTTCAGTTGCTAAGGTACTCTAAAGGTTGCTCTGGTGTGGCTATACAGTTTATGGGATGGTATTTAAAGACTATTTGACAGTCTGAATCAACAGAGCCCAACGCCATGTTTCTACAATGTTTTGGTGCTGAACAATTGTTTGTTAATGTCCTTTTACGGTGGCTAGGGTGCTGTAAGTGGTTGCTAGAGCGTAGCTATGAAGTTGTCATGTCAGTACTTATTGGCTGCTTGATAGGTCGAGTCAAATGAGCCCTCCCCCAAGCCTCTGTGACCTCCTAATCTAAAGATATAATCTCACTAATTTTGTGCCAATGTTGAGTCTATGGGACTTTTTTGCCCAAATTTTTTCGTCCACCAGATGCCAACCTAATAATACTCTGGCTTATTCATCTATTGTAAAGGCAGTTTGTGTTTATATATCATAAAACTTAATTGGGACAACAGCTCACCAGCTAGATGTATTCAATATTTAAGTATAAGAGCAGAGGGCTGAAAGTTGTATTAAATCTGAATAACTGGTTTTGTGTTTCTGATGGATGTTTTTCTTGAATGGCATGTTCCCTTAACAGATGTAGCCATTGTGTAATTGATATTTGGCATTTATTTTTCCAATTTAGTAATATTGTTTTATTGGTGATAGCTAGAGACATGAGTAAAGGCATTGGATATTTAAAAGATGGGTTAATACGTCGGTGCCCCTGTTGGTCCCACTGGCATAGTCACTCGGAGCCTGGCTAGCACTCCCCAGTCCGTCTCCTGCGGACCATCAGACTCGGCTACGCGATTCAGTTTGCCCTGCCCAAGAAAAGCGGTGGGTTATGACCGATCTTGGATCTGCGAGTTTTGAACCGTGCACTTCACAAGATGCCATCCAAGATGTTGACGCAGAAATGCATTTTCAGGTGCGTTCGTCCCCTAGATTATTTTGCAGCGATCGACCTGAAGGACACGTACTTTCATTTCTCGATCCTCCCGCGGCACACGCCATTCCTGCGATTCACAGTCGAGCATATCAGTACAAGGTCCTACGCTTGGGGGTGTCCCTGTCGCCTCGCGTCTTCACCAAAGTCGCGGAGGCGGCCCTTGTTCCCCTGAGAGAACGGGGTCTGCGCATCCTCAACTACCTCGACGACTGGTTCATACTTGCACAGTCTCGAGAGCAGTTGTACGCACACAGGGGCCTGGTACTCAGGCACCTCAGCCAGTTGGGTCTTCGGGTCAACTGGGAAAAGAGCAAACTCATGCCAATGCAGAGGATCTCTTTTCTTGGCATGGAGTTGGATTCGGTCAACCAGACAGCACGCCTCACCCAGGAACGTGCTCAGTCGGTGCTGAACTGCCTCAAGACTTTATCAGGCAGGACGGCGGTCCCACTGAAACTCTTTCAGAGGCTCCTGGGGCATATGGCTGCAGCTGCGGTGATAGTTCCGCTCGGTCTGTTCCATATGAGACTGCTTCAGCACTGGCTCCATGGCCGAGTGCCGAGGTGGGCGTGGAAACGCGGTACTCACCGGGTTCAAATTACACCGGCCTGCCTCAAAAATCTTTAGCCCGTGGACAGAGTCCTCGTTCCTTTGGGCAGGAGTGTCCCTGGAGCAGGTATCCAGGCATGCTGTGGTATTCACGGATGCCTCGGCCACAGGCTGGGGAGCCACATACAATGGGCACGCAGTGTCAGGGATATGGACGGGTCCCCAACTGCATTGGCATATCAATTGCCTCGAGTTGCTGGCAGTACACCTTGCCTTGAGCCGCCTCAGAGGGCACCTTCGGGGCAAGGATGTTCTGGTCCGTACGGACAATACTGCGACCGTTGCATATATCAACCGGCAAGGCGGTTTACGCTCCCGTTGCATGTCGCAACTCAACCGCCACCTCCTCTTTCTGGAGTCAGAAACATCTGAGGTCCCTTCGTGCCATCCACATCCCGGGAGTGTTCAATCAGGTGACCGACGAGCTGTTTCGAGCAGCACTTCCAGGGCAGTGGAGACTCCATCCCTAGGCGGTTCAGCTGATTTGGGGACCTTTTGGAGTTGCTCAGGTGGACCTGTTTGCATCTCCAGAAACCACCCACTGCCAGTGGTTCTGCTCCCTAACCGAGGCAACGGTCGGCACGGGTGCACTGGCACACAGCTGGCCTGTGCAAATATGTGTTCCCCCCAGTGAGCCTACTAGCACAGACACTGTGCAAGATCAGGGAGGATGAGGAGCATGTCTTGTTGGTGGCTCCATATTGGCCCAACAGGACCTGGTTCCTGGAACTCATGCTCCTCGCGACAGCCCCTCCCTGGCCGATTCCTTTGAGGTAGGATCTGCTTTCTCAGAGACGGGGCACCCTCTGGCACCAGCATCCAAACCTGTGGAAACTCCATGTGTGGTCTCTGGAAGGGACGCGGAGGTTCTAGGTGACCTACCCCAGGAGGTAGCACTCATTATCACTTCAGCACGAGCACCGTCCACAAGACGGGCCTATGCTCTGAAATGGAACCTGTTCGTCAAATGGTGTTCCTCTCACCAGGAGGACCCCTGGAGATGTTCGATCAGAGCCATGCTTTTCTTTTTGCAACAAAGCAACATAGCCTGTCCTCCTCCACCCTTAAGGTTTATGTTGCTGCTATTTCCGCTCACCACGACACCGTAGAGGGGAGGTCGGTGGGGAAGCACAATCTGGTCGTTTCTTAGGGGGGCCAGAAGGTTAAATCCTTCTAGGCCTCCCTCCCTCCCTACCCTCCTGGGATTATTTGGCATTGGTGCTAAGAGCCCTACAAACTGCCCTCTTTGAGCCTTTGCAGTCAGTCGAGTTGAAGTTTCTCTCTATGAAAACCCTACTCCTGACAGCATTGGCCTCGATCAAGAGAGTGGCAGACCTGCAGGCATTTTCGGTCGACGAATCGTGCCTTGAGTTTGGGCCGGCTGACTCCAGTGCAACACTGAGGCCCCGGCCCGGCTATGCGCTCAAGGTTCCTACCACTCCCTTCAGGGACCAGCTAGTGAACCTGCAAGCGCTGCCCCTGGAGGAGGCAGACCCAGCCCTAGCTTTGCTCTGTCCTGTACACGCACTGCGACAGGACGTGGATAGAACTTAGAGCATCAGGACCTCAGAACAGCTCATTGTCTGTTACGGAGGATAGCAGAAGAGGAAGGCTGTCTCCAAGCAGAGGATGGCCCACTGGATAGTAGATACCATCACCTTGGCTTCTGAAGCACAAGGTGTGCCCTGCCCGCTTAGGCTGCATGCTCACTCCACTAGGGGTGTCGCATTGTCCTGGGCACTGATTTTACCTAATAATTTAATTAGTTAGATTAAAAAGTAAATTACTATTATAATTCATGAAACTATGGATTTAACATATGTGTTTGTTTATATTATTAGTTTTTCTTTTCTTTTTCTCTCTCTTTCTCTTTTCCTGAATATCTGTGTATATATCTGTCACTGGTCTCAGCTTTTGTATCAGTCATTACATCAAGTTGTTGCTGTTAATCTATGTTTCATTTTGCTCAATTAAAAAAATCTGATATTTCCATCTATTATTATGATTATTATTATGATTATGATTATTTTTATATTATTTATTCATTTTTTAATAGGATGAATTCCACATTGAGGAATGCTTGTCAACAAAAGTAAGTAGATATTTCAAGGGACTTAGTTTTTTTCTCCTGTAATTTTGTGAATGTGGAGATTTGTCTTAATTTTAAAATAGTTTAAAATAGCAGAAAGAAAAATCCAGTTTGTACAGTATAAAATGGTTATGTGTATGAAATGCCCCCATAAAACCTGGAAACCCAATGTGTTTGTTTGTGTGTGTGTGTGTGTGTGTGTGTGTGTGTGTGTGATCCTGGTAAACCCTACGTTATGGGGACAAAATGCCCCCACAAAAATGGCAATATCCGAAATCCTTTTTTGTTCCCCATGAGGAAACAAGCTTATAAACCATATAGAATGAAGTGTTTTGAGAATCTAAAAATGCAGAAAGTTTTCTGTGAGGGGTAGGTTTTGGTGTAGGGCAATAGAAAATACAGTTTGTACAGTAGAAAAACCATTACACCTATAGAGAGTCCCCATAAAACATAAAAACCAACATGTGTGTGTGTGTGTGTGCACTGTAAAATGTGATACACTATATTTACTCAATAAAATTGTCAACAGATTACAAGCAATATTATTAATTAAATTCAACACATAAGAATGAATTAGAATTAATCAAATGAGATGCTTACAAATTAATCATTAAAAATTAGTAAAACATTACACAAAAATTAAGAAAAAATGTAATGGTTTCTTTGGACAAAATAAAAAACAAAAACTTGGTTGAACTTGCGCGCAAATGAATAGTTTGAGCTCTCTGCTTGTAAACGACTCCTAATTAATGACATTAACATGCAAAAAATCGCCTGACATCATCCACATTATTTAATTTAGAACAGCGAGCTGCAAGAACAGCTTACATTTCCAAAAACATGCAGTACTCGAACAAGAAAAAGTGCGTACATCTGCTTTTTATAAATATGAGCACTGGCGTGGATTTAAGCGTACGCACACTCTATGATCAAATCTGAGTGTATGCACGATTTATAAATGGGGCCCCTGATGTTAACAAACAGAATCACTGAAGAAGAAAATCTAAATCTTTAGGTTACCACTACGTTGGTCAGTGTTTACTTTAGTTGGGCTTTAAACACTTGACTTTTTAACATTAGATTTGGTTTGGTTGCTGTAACTGAATTATAAAAGCTAGACAAGCCAATAGAAAAGGTGATTGGGTGGTGTTGGTTATGTTTTCACACAACCATTATTTGAGAGAAGACATTTAGAGCTTACTCTCTGAGTTAGATTTAAATTGATTACAACAGCAGTGGACCTTATTCTACCGAATAAGACCAGATATTTTCAGTATAATCTGAAGGATTTTTTAAAAATTGTTTGGATCAAAAAAACGTAGAGGAAAAAAAAAACACTATTTTAGGCACACAGTGACATCAAGAACCAGCGTATAAATCTCAACAACGGTGACAAACAGCATATTCAGATAAACAGATCAAATCTGAGTAACACAGAACAGGCTACTAAAACACATAAAAAAGCAAAAATGAATGAAAATAAAATCTTATAATTTATTCATGCCGCAATGCATGATGGGGAGCCATTAATGGTGGCACCCAGAATGCACTGCAACATGATTTTTGATGGTTACCCTTGTTGAGGTTCTCACACTGATTCTTGATGTCTGTGTGCCTAAATGAAAGTTACTGTTGTTGTTTTTTTGTTTTGATTAGAAGAGCTTTTAAAAATATATCTGATTATGCTGAACATTCTAGACCACGTACTGTACAATCACATGATGGCTGTAATCGATAAGGTAACTCAGAGATTCAGGTCAAACGATGATTATGTAAAAACATAACCGACACCACCCAATCACCTTTTCTCTTGGCTTGTCTAGCTTTTATAATTCAGTTACACCAGCCAAACAATTTTGAATGTTAAAAAGTCAAGTGTCCAGAGCCCTAACCTAACCTGAAGATTTAGATTTTCTCCTTCAATGATTCTGTTTGTTAACATGAGGTGTCTTCAATAACTCTGTTTGCCCTAAAAGCACAAACTTTTGAAGACATTGCCTGTATCATCTCCATGTAAACAACAAAAACGCAAATTTGTGAAAAAGTTGACATCATGTGCATGCGTATATGATTTTTGTGGGGTGTTTCTTTGATCGCCAACTACTGGCCTGGCATGCATAGCATAGTATTCATTAGCATAGTGTTTTTTTTTTGTTTTTGTTTTTTTGTCCAATGAAAACAATATTTTTGTTAAAATCTTTCTTAATTTTTGTGTAATATTGTACTGATTTTGAATGGTTAATTTGTAAGCTTCTCTTTTGATTAATTCGAATGAATTCTTATGTGTTGAATTTATAAAATAATATTGCTTGTAATCTGACAGTTTTATTGAGTAAATACAGTTTATCACTTTTTACAGTGTGTGTGTGTGTGTGTGTGTGTGTGTGTTTGTTTGTTTGTTAGTGTAGGTACCTTTGTTATATTGATTGAGAATTGAGAGCTTGGCAACAGAAACTCTAGAGAAGAAAGAGGACAGGACAGTTTAAGTCACTATATGACTTTGTAGCAACATTAATTAATTAATTAAACTAATTAACTGGCTGTGAATGGTACACAACGTGATCAAAGAACTGCCTATGATGAGAGAACTAAAACTAAACAAATGAAAATAGTATGCATGGAAATCTAAAGCCAGAGTAAATTCATGATCTAACAAACTAACAGGATAACCCTTATGTCTTTGAATTCAGAGACCTCAAAATCGAAGAACAAAGCAAAACGAACAAGAACCTATGGTAATTATTTAATCTTTTCTGATTACCTTTTCTGGGATTGCTCAATGTTATTTCATGATGCTATTTTTTTCTTTTCTTCTCTTTCTCCTTTCTTTATCTTTATTTTTTATTTACAAATTCAATAAAAAGCAATCACCAATATTTTGATTAACTTCATTTTGTGAACTTTCGTGAAATATCATTTAGGCCAGTACTTCTCAAAGTCCGGACTCCGGTCCGGATCCGGACCCGCTTCCATTTCATATTTCAAGAACACTAATTATATTTCCTACTTTGATAAACGCACGTTACTTGTAAATCATTTTTTTATGTCTTTTTGGAGAAGGTCCGAAATTGCAGGCGAGATATTGAAACTTTTCCTTCATGACATTTGTTGTCATCATGACATCCAGTGAGCGTATGACGTTTGACGTAATCGGACGACGTTTCACCGCTAATATTTTTATTTTTTTGTTTTGTTTTGCTATCACTTATATTATGGCAATTTGTCTTATAGCAGTGCCCAGTGTATACATTTATTTGTGGCGGCTTGTCACAATATCAAAACTGACCGCTACAAATAGATTTTCCAAAAGGCTTATACTTGGTTGAATAAACTGAGCACTGCGCGTTTCAAAAATAAAATGCTGCGCGGGTGTTTTTATATGAATGTATCTTTTAAAAGAACCGTCCGTTTTCTTCAGAAAAGCTTTGATGTCAATTTTCATTTGGTCTTTCCTGTAATGGCTGATAAAGTAGCGCTTATTTGATTACAGTCGTTACCGGGGAAACAGCTATATATCACGCTCCAACAGCGCCTCCTGCTGGCAGAGAATCAACTTGCATTTGCTAGTCTGCGGGAAACACTGGTGTCTGTCAGCAAACATAAACAAAAAAGCATGCTTCAGAACTGTTTTGAGAAGGTGCTTAAGTTTTGAGCCATGTATTATTACTATGAATTAGGCTACTACTACTACTATTACTATCTTGTGCCCTGCAATAACCATTTACGCAAACTCTCTTTTGATATAAAGGAAAAAAAAGAGAAAATCGGCCCAAAAAATCAGCATCATATATCGGCCATAGGCTGCCCTGATTTCTAAATATTGGCCAGAGAAAAAACATTATAGGTCGACTTCTACTGCTGACACTTAAATTAATAGTTTTGCCACTTTTTCATTTGTTATTAAAGTATTTTGAATGCAAAGGGAACCTTTTTTTTTTTAAATGAGTGTTTATTTGTTATATGTTATGTATGTTTATTAAAAACACGTTTTGTAATAACCAATTGTTCCGGACCTTTGACACTGATGAAAATTCAGATTTGGACCTTTGAATGTAGACTTTGAGAACCCCTGATTTAGGCAATCAGTCCAATTTCTTATCCTGGCAGATGAATGCATCTCTTTTTAACCTGCTGGAAATTCTTTGACAGCCTCAGTCTCTTCAAATTTTTCTGCATACAGTCATTTCTATGAAAAGCTTGGAATTGTTAAATATAGATGTGAGCGTGACTACAATCAAATCTCACATCAGGTCTCAGCTCAAGTACGTACATTTTTTTTTTCTTTTTTGAGTTAGCTCAACAGAAAATATGGATATAAAAGGAATAAAATAAATAGAACTACACAAAATATATTTCTGTTAAATTGAACAGAATAACAAAATAAAAAAAAAAACTGTGTGACGTATAGGTTACGCAGTTTTTTGACACTCTTAATGCATTTTATTTGTTTTCTTTATGTTTATTTTATTAAATCCAACTGATCAAGCAGGCGTCTCACGTGCAGACACTTATCAGTTATGGCACTGCCAACATGACATTTCAGCCATTCACCATCAAACTAAAATGAAGTCAACCAAACAGTTACACTGCTCAATTTCAAAGGTCCGCTGTAAAATTAACGTGCAGCACCCAAACAAACATGTTGGCGCATGTGAAGGATCATGTTTTACGTGGATACTGGAACACGAGTGAAGTACAAAGCCTTGTTTACATAATGAATAATAGTTTAGCAACTAAATGTTACATGACAAAAAATGGAAACATTTGGATTCTTGTTGAATGAGAGACTCGTAAGTACAATTCCATTTCAGTTTTGCTTGAAATCAATTCATTTTGTCTTGACGTTCATGCTGTTTACAATAAATGCAGCCTAATTTGTGTTTTATTTTATAGTTTAATATAGTAATTTATAGCTACTTATTTGTCATTCTTGTTCAATTCTGTTATGAATACCGTTAAATGTAAATAATTTGTTGTGGAGTGACGGGAACTAAATAGACTATATTATGTTTATAATGTTTGTAAATGTTTTGTTATATTTACCGTTTTTTTATATACATATAAATTAATGTTATTGTTTGTAATTACGATGTTAACTGGTGTTTTTTTTAGTAAGATCAATTTCACTTTCAGGAGATTACTTCTCTTTTTGGCCGGGTTAGTTTTCTCTGTGTCATAAACTCTAGGCGCAAGGCTTCTAAACTGGGGTGTTTTTAAGTGCATGATATTCAAATAATGATTGCTTTCAGCCATCACATTTATCAACGTATGATCATTCGTACAATGGGATTGGCGGCATACGAATGTTTCATAAATCACACATGAACCCTGTCTTAAGTTGATCTGTGTGCTCGTACAGGTGCATCTATAAAAACAATGAAAATATCGTGAAAAAGTTCATTTTTTTATTGTAACTTATTTCAAAAATTTTAAGTTTCATATATTCTAGATTCATTACATGTAAAGTAAAACATTTCAAAAGTTTTTTGTTTTAATTTTAATGATTAGAGTTTACAGCTCATGAAAGTCAGAAATACATCATCTCAAAATATTAGAATATATCCTAAGCTCAATCAAAAAAAGGATTTGCAAAACAGAAAAGTTCAAGTTCTTTAAAGTATGTTGATTTCTGCACTCAATATTCGGTCGGGGCTCCTTTATCACAAACTCCAGCATCAGTGAGGAACAGCATGGAAGCGATCAGCCTGTGGCTCTGCTGAGGCACTATTGAGACTTCAGCTCGTCTGTATTTTTGGATCGACTGTTTCTCATCTTTCTCTTGAAAATATCCCAAAGATTCTCTATGGGGTTCAGATCAGGCATGTTGGTTGACCAATCAAGCACAGTAATATCATGGTCAGCAAAGCACTTGGAAGTGGTTTTGGCAGTGTGGGTCCTGCTGGAAAAGGAAATCAGCATCTCCTTGAAGCTTGTCAGCAGATGGAAGCATAAAGTGCTCCAAAATCTCCTGGTAGACGGCTGCATTGACTCTGGACTTGATCAAACACAATGGACCAACACCAGCAGACGTCACGGCAACCCAAATCATCACTGACTGTGGAAACTTCACACTGGACACACTTCACACTTACTTCAAGCAGCTTGGATTCCGTGCCTCTCCAGTCTTCCTCCAGACTCTGGGACCTTGATTTCCAAATGAAATGCAAAATTTTAATTTATCTGAAAAGAGGACTTTGGACCACCGAGCAACAGTCCAGTTCTTTTTCTCCTTAGCCCAGGTAAGATGCTTCTGATGTTGTCTCTGTTTCAGAAGTGGTTTGGTAGTCCTTGTTATTTTGGTTTTTAACCCTTTTCATTAGATCACTGTTACACCCCATACAAGAACAGCTACAAGGCACAGTCACAACCACCGTTTGGGAAATCGGACCATGCCGCCATCTTCCTCATGCCTGTTTACAAACAGAGGCTGAAACAGGAAGCCCCGGTGCAGAGGGAGGTCCAACGCTGGACGGACCAATCGGTGGCCGCTCTGCAGGACGCGCTAGATGACGCAGACTGGGACATGCAGCTCTGATGACGTCAGCTTGTTTACGGAAGCGGTTGTGGGATTTATAGAGAAACTAATGGATGATACGGTGCAGAATGATATGCCCTGAGATCCCGCTCCGCTGCCTACAACACAGGGCTCATCACCGGGAACATGGATGACTACAAGGCTGCATCTTACAGCGCGCGCAGAGCGGTGAACGAGGCGAAGCAGCGCTACAGGAGGAAACTAGAGTCGCAATTCCAACATGGCGGCTCTAGGAGCCTGTGGCAGGGACTTAGAACCATCACGGACTATAAAACACCACCCTCCAGATCGGGGAATGCGGACGCTTCTCTGGCTGACGAGCTGAACACTTTTTATGCTCGCTGCGAGGCTGCAGCTAATCACACTAGCGGCGCTAGCAGTGCTAACTGCATGCACGCTGAGGAAGCCGGTGAGGACAACGTGTTCACCATCACGGAGCATGACGTGAGGAGGGCATTCAGGAGAGTGAACATCAGGAAGGCAGCAGGACCAGATGGCATCACAGGTCGGGTTCTGAAGGCCTGCGCTGACCAGCTAGCACCGGTGTTCACTGAGATCTTCAATCTCTCCCTGGAACAGTCCATAGTCCCCTCATGCTTTAAGCAGTCCACCATTGTTCCTGTCCCCAAGAAACCCCAGCCCACCTGCCTAAACGATTATCGCCCTGTAGCTCTCACATCAGTGGTGATGAAGTGCTTTGAGAGACTGGTCAGAGACTTCATCATTGCATCACTACCAGACACACTGGATCCACTACAGTTTGCATACAGACATAACCGCTCCACACCACAACAAGTCACCTGGACTGCAGAAAAGGGAATTATGTAAAAATGCTGTTTGTGGACTACAGTTCAGCGTTTAACACCATAATTCCCTCCACACTCACCTCCAAGTTGGAGGTCCTTGGTCTCAGCACATACTTGTGCCAATGGATCTCCAGCTTCCTGAAGGACAGACAGCAAGCCGTACGGATGGGTAAACACACCTCATCCTCCATCACCCTAAGTACTGGAGCCCCTCAAGGTTGTGTTCTGAGCCCCCTGCTGTACTCACTGTACACTTATGACTGTGTGGCCACTTCCAACTCCACCACCATCATCAAGTTTGCTGATGACACTGTTGTGTTGGGCCTGATCTCAGACAACGACGAGACGGCCTACATACAGGAGATTAAGAACCTGGAGAGTTGGTGCCAGGTGAATAGTCTACACCTGAACATCAGCAAAACTAAGGTATTGAAGCAGGAGCGGTCATACCAGCCGATCACGATCAACGGGACTCCAGTGGAGAGAGTGGACATCTTCAGATACCTGGGTGTTCACATCACGCAGGACTTGACTTGGTCCTGTCATACCAGCACCCTGGTGAAGAAGGCCAGGCAGCGTCTGTACCATCTGAGACGCTTAAGGGACTTTAGACTTCCCTCTCGGGTGCTTAAGGCTTTTTACACCTGCACCATCGAGAGCGTCCTGACGGGCAGCATCACTTCCTGGTTCGGGAACTGCACTATGCAGGACAGACGAGCCCTCCATGGGGTGGTGCGTTCAGCGGAACGCACCATCCACACCGAGCTCCCTGACCTGCAGGAGATCTACAGCAAGCGGTGCCTGACCAGGGCCAGGAAGGTAGTGAAGGACCTCAGCCATCCCAACAATGGACTCTTTTCTCTGCTGCGTTCAGGGAGGTGCTTCCACTCCATGAAGGCGAACACAGAGAGAATGAGGAGGAGCTTCTTCCCGCAGGCCATTCGGAGTCTTAACCACTCTCCACTCTAATCACATCACCCCACACTTCCACTTTGCACATTTTCAATTACAATCTGCACTAATTTGTAGAAGGTCACGTAAGGATAAATGAGTGGGATTTACATACCACTTGTCTTTAGTATTCCTTTTACTCACTTATACACTTTACTGCACTGCACAGCACACGGACACTTTATCACTGACATACACTTTACTTTTTACAGAATCTATATAGAATCATATTCTATTTTTATTCTTCATATCTATTTTTATTCTCATATCTATTTGTTATTTTATTTTATTGCTAGTTTATTTCTATATATATGTTTACTGTACTTTTTCTATTTGTATTTTTGTAAACTTGAGGTTTTTCTTAATTTTGTTGGACAATTTGTTGGACAGTCGTACAATACATTTCACTACATGTCGTACTATGTATGTATATGTATGTGACAAATAAAATTTGAATTTGAATTTGAATTTTTCCTGAAGATGTCTGAGAGTGGAGACTCTTGATGCACTGACTCCAGCTTCAGTCCACTCCTTGTGAAGTTCTCTCCCACAGTATTTGCATTGCCTTGCTTGTCATACTAACATTAAGCAAGCTTGGACGAACTTCTTTTTTTTTATTGAAGATCCACATTTACATTTACATTTAGTCATTTGGCAGACGCTTTTATCCAAAGCGACTTACAATTGGGGAATACAAAAAGCGATTCATCTTGAAGAGGCAGTCAGACAGAGGAAGTGCTCGATCCAGATCGAATCAGTAAGACTATGTTTGTCAGTTCACTTCATTTTACTGCCGATTCATTTTTAAATGTGACAGTTCAATACAAGCTTTTCAGAGAAATGGAAGATAAAATACAGTGGATGTGACAGTAATGTAAGAAAAAAAACCCAGCACACATTCTTTTTTAGAATGACAATTAACACTGTGCTTTTAACCCACAGTTCTCGCCTGCAGGAATTGGAAAAATCATGTAATGATTTACAACGGTACTGTATAGCAATACTGAAACCTTACCTGAACCTTGATTGACACTTCAACCAGTGTTGTGTTTTTGAATGGCTACTCAAAATTCTAAACCATTGACCTGAGAATTGCAAACCAACTGAAACTACATATGTTAATTAAAAGCATACAATAAGCAACACTGACAATGAAATCTAGATTAGCTGCAAATGAGATTTTATCTCTCAATAAATTGAAATAGTGCACCACTGAGATTTAAAATTGTGTTTCTTATCTGGCACCTGGAGGCCAAATTCAGCTCATTAATCATTTTTATATGGCTCTCTGTTTAATTTTGCAACATCAGATTATTGTAATTCATAAGCCATCACGGTTTAGGAGCAGATTGTCTCCCATTACTGATCTCTCAGATGTCTTAGATTTTCATTCCACCAATACGCTATAAACATTTTGTTTATATATTATTATTATTTTTTGTTGTTGTTCTTTTATTTATTTTTTATAGGATGAATTCCACGTTGAGGAGTGCTAGTCAGCAAAAGTAAGTACTTATTTCAAGGCACTTAATCATACATATTTCTATAATCATACAGGATAGAATTTAAAATAGCCCAAAGAAAAATCCAGTTTGTACAGTATAAAATGGTTACGTGTATAGAATGCCCCAATAAAACCTGGAGACCCAACGTGTGTGTGTGTGTGTGATCCTGGTAAACCCTACATTATGGGGATGAAATGCCGCCACAAAAATGGCAATATCCGAAATCTTTGTCCTTGTGGGGACATTTTTTGTTCCCCATGAGGAAATAAACTTATAATCCTATGAACTCGAGAGAGAACCTCTATAAATAGCCTAAGCCGTCTTACCTTCCTTCTCTTTGCAATCTTTCAGCATTTGGTTTGCTCCTTTTGCTATTATAACACCATTGTTTTTCCCATCCAAACAACGAGACCTATACTTGAGATTTTCAGGTCCTCCGCTGCTATCTGCTGGCCCCAGGATCACTCCTGGGGCCATCGAGCTCCAGGCTTCATCGCGTCCGCCACTCTGCTCGACCAGCCACACACTCTCCACGATGCCGAAACTTCCTCCCTGGCATCCTCGTATCATTCGGCCATGCCCACAATTCCTCCGATCGGAAAATGGACCGTATCTAAGCCTGAGGCAAATGCTGATTTATTCCAAAGCACCGTTCTCGCGGTGGGTAAACAAATCCGATCTGTATGATCTATTCGTCACCCTGCAAATCAGCCAACCTCACTCCTAAATCCACTCCAGCCGCCATGACGGCCAATAGATAGAGAAAAGCCCAAAACTCGCCTCGCTCGACACCACCATCGTCCCGCACAAGACCCGGCTCTCCTCAAGCGTTGGGTCGGATCAAAGCTTCACTAATTTCCAGCTTCAGCTCAACCTTTCCCCGTGGCTCTTCCGGCCGCAGCGCCCTTTCAGCAAGGCCTCCAGCTCCTGTAGCAGACGCTAACGCGAGGCTGCCTCCGCTAATGGCACAGGCCACCAGTGTTGCCAAATACTTTTCAGGTAAAATCGCTAAAGGCAGGTCACTTGTTGCTTAAAGTTTTTAAATGACATCGCAACATAATTGGATGTTAATGTCATTATGTAACCATGACAATGTAACCGTCACATGTGATGTGCGTACTGCTTGGCACCTCTCTCAAAGTGTCAACCAGCTGATGTGCTGCTTGGCTGGCTAACTGTTTCAATACTTTCTTCTTTGTGAAGAAAGAGGGAGGAAAATGAATGTCTTTTTATCATTTTATAACTTTTAAAAGTTGCCAAATACATTTTTAAAATAGCTAAATTTGTTGCTAGGTGCTTAGAAAAACAAGTTGCTAGGGTACTCTGACACTACATCTACATTACTCCGAATACGTTTAAAACTGAGATTTTGTTTCAAAACGCACTCTGCCCACATTAGCGGTTTCCAAAAAATCTCTCATCCACACTGAAATGTCTGAAAACGTTAAATTTGCCTTACTGTGCAGGTATTAAGCATTATATTAAGCCTACAGAGGGCGCCAATGGCCTGACAGTTGTTTCTATATGTCACTTATTTGGCCACCTCTTTAAAACTGAAATATTAAAGAAACTGTAAATTCTTGAATATGTGGACATCGACTTCGACTGTTTTCACATCAGCCCAATCGGCGTTGCAACCCGAAAATTTTCAGGTAAAAAACATCTGACAATCAAGCTCTCATCCCCCCCCTCTTAGCCTACCCGCATTTCAGAAACTCGCAGGCTAAACTCCCATCTGACCCACTTTTTGTTGATGACTCTTATTGCCCCGCCACACGTTTCTGGTTCCAAAAACATCTCAAGTCCATTTTACGTCTATCCAGCATCCCAGCAGATCATTTTTCCAGCCACTCCTTTCGCATAGGCATGGCTACCACAGCTGCCCAAAAATGCCTCTCACAGCCGCAGATCCAAACACTCTGCCACTGGAAGTCAGAGGCCTTCAAGAGCTACAGTCGGTAGGACCGCTTCCATATGAAAGAAGCTCACCGAACCCTCATCAGCCAAGTCCTTTAAAATCAGCTCATTCCCACCAATTCACCCCCAGCCGAACATCTCTGCTTTTACTGCCGCAGCAGTGCCTGCTTCCGCAGAAGCCACAATCTCTTTTCAGATGCCGCAGCAGTGCCTGCTTCCGCAGAAGCCACTTTCTCTTTTTAGATACCATCGCGATGGTTCTACTACAAGCGACGTCCAGCACCCCACCAACCTTAATTTCTGCACGTTTTGGGGGGTTATCAATGCCCCACTCTGGCAGCTGTCACACGCTAATTGCATCTTTTGGGGGGAGCGCTCTGGGTCCGGGCTAAATACCGAGCTCGCAGCCTTCTTCCTGGACAACATGCCAAATATACATACACAGTAAAATCCCCAGTGTTAAATCAACACTCCCAGTGTATATATAATCCACACTCACGCAGTGTTAAAGTTAATGAGATAATTAGTTTAGTAATTGAGTGATGGTTGAGCATTAATGAAGAACACCTGCTGTTAGCAAACTGAACCATTGAAAGAAAGAGACGAGACGAGAAGAAATGCAAGAACTACAACTGACTTCAGTCACAGCCTCAGACAAGATAAATCAACACAAGATAAAATAAGACATTAAATCTCTGAAGATCTCAGCAGGATGATTAAACAACTCCACAAACAGCATTACCAGCTTCACACGTTACGAACCAGACTGACATTAGATGTTGATGTTTTAGTTTTGTTTGAATTACCATTATCGCGGTCAGTGTTTGCTTTAGTTGGGCTCTTGAACCTTGACTTAAAACATTACTATTTGTTTGGCTGCTGTAACTGTGTGTTTGTTTAGACATGTTAGTTACAGCAACAACAAAAAAAACGCCAAGAGAAAATGTAATCAGGTGTTGGTTATATTTCAATAAAGACATATGTATGGTTTTGAGTAGTGATGACCAGATGAAGCCTCATGAAGCTTTTCAGCCAAGTGGTTCACAAAAAGGTTAATTTCTGGAGGCTTCATTTGCTCATGATATCACCTGGTGGCCAAAGAGTGTAAAACAAGCAGATGTATTACAGACAGAGGTGTAAAGTCCAGGGGTCAGAAAGTAAAAGTCCTGCCATATGTTTATTCCACCCATGAACTCAGCAGCTGACTTCACTAGAGGAGGAACCAAGTCATGACTTTCAAGTCACAAGCAAGTCTCAAGTCAAATCCCAAGTCCTCCAAGAGTTAAAGTTAATGAGATAATTAAGTGACTAATTAAATGATGATTGTGCATTAGTGATGAACACCTGCTGTTACTGAGAATCACAGAGGATCAGATGTTGATGGTTTATTGGTTAAAATGATGCCACCATCATGGAGATCAGTGTTTGCTTTAGTTGGGCTCTTGACCCTTATAATAATACAAAGTTATTTGCTTTTAAACGATTGTGATAGTGTTTACAGAAAACATTTGTGCGTTGCTGAATTAAAAGCTTACACAGATTAGTTTACATTTTCTGCTTGTAAATCATTTGAATGAACATCATGAAGGCGTCTCTCATTGGTTTGTTGACTGACATTCAGCTATTACTGAACTGTTACGAAAGTTCTGTCAAACAAATGCCACTGTAATGCTTACATATTGGGGGAAAACAAAAACTGTATCAGCTCAGGCTTTTAGACATGAACACTTATCATATGATCCTCAACAGTGGTAACAATAATTTTTCATACTGCAGTGCATGATGGGAGTTTTTGTTATGGTGTTACCCAGCATGCATTTCAGCATTAAGCATTTTGTTGATTGTCACCATTGTTGAGATTCATATGCTGGTTCGTGATGTCTGTGTGTCTGATTAGAATAAGAGTTCAAATATTTATATGCATTATGTACAGTAGATTTACAAATAATTCATTATAACTATTAGACCATTTCTTTCATTGCTGTAGTTTAAATACTGTATTGAAAGAGAAAGCTACTGTACAGTAGAGAAAGCACACTGTTCTTGGCGTTTAGTCTTAACCCCAGATCTTTCATGTGGGCGAGAACGACATCTCGATGATGAACCGCCAACCACTCTGATTGAGCGAGAATCAACCAATCGTCGATAAAAATGCGGATGCCCTGCAGTCGCAACGGAACCAGTGCTGTATCCACACATTTGGTGAAAGTGCGGGGTGAGAGTGCTAGGCCGAAGGGAAGAACCCGATACTGACACGCTTTGCCCCCAAAAGCGAACCTCAGGAACTCCCTGTGAGAGGGAAAGATGGGTACATGGGACAAACGTCCTAGAGGTCTGTCGTGACAAATCAGTCCTTGGACCCGATTTGGAACACGATCTGCCTAACTGTGAGCATCTTGAACTTCAGCTTTCTGGCTGAAAGGTTCCGAAACTCAAAACCAGTATGGGCCTCAGCCCCCCATCCTTCCTTGGAACAATGAAGTACCGGCTATAGCAGCCGGAATGAGTCTCATGAGGAGGAACCACTCGATGGCTTCCTTCCTCAGCAAAATATCGACTTCCTGTTCCAGAACCAGAGCCTGCTCGGGGCGGACCGTAGTCACGCAAACCCCGTTGAATAGTGGCGGTGGCCCATCGAACTGGATGGAATAACCATGCTCTACTGTCTGCAGGACCCAAAAAGACACCTCTGGCAGTTGCTGCCAGGCTGCTAGATGATCTACTAAGGGAATCAGTCACTCGAGACTGACCTCTGGTGTTAGAGAAGCGGCCAGACCGCTGTCTCGACGCGGCGTACCGGGACGAGACGCGTAATCTAGCGGCTGAGGCGAGTTTCTCAGGCCCGCAGTCACTACCGGCGGGGAATTCTGAGAAAAGCACTCGCTGGGATCTGCTGTGCCCTGGAACTGCAGGGTTGACAGACAAATCCCCGGAGGACACAGAGGGGAGACGGTCACCGTGTGCCGCGGTGTAAGCCGCTCCACCCCAGTAGGGGTCGTCCTCCGCAGTCCTGGGGCTCGCCCGTCAGGACCTCTGAACGAACCAGACCCTGCCAGGCAGGGCCCAAAGAGACGCATTCGGCAGCTCACTGCCCAATGATCTACTAAGGGAATCAGGCTCTCGAAACTGACCTCTGGTGTCAGAGAAATGGCCAGACCGCTGTCTCGCTGCGGAGCTTCGGAGGGAGACGCGGTCTCTGGCAACTGAGGCGAGTTTCTCAGGCCCGCAGTCACTACCGGCGGAGAATTCTGAGAAAAACACTAGCTGGGACCTGCCGTGCCCTGGAACTGCAGGGTTGACAGACAAATTCCCGGAGGGCACCGAGGGGAGACGGTCACCGTGTGCAACGGTGCAAGCCGCTCCACCCCTGTAGGGGTCGCTCGCCGTGGTCAGGACCTGTTGCGCGAGGAGTTGGTATGCGGAGGAGGCTGCGCCCGCCCAGCAGCCACCTGAATTTCGAGAGTGCATATACCCTCTGCCTTCAAAGATTTCACCCGCGATCTCAACACCTCGGTGGAGATCGGGGAAACTGAAGGCTCTTGTGGCTCCTCACACTGGGGCGAGAGAGGCGGCGAAACCTCGTCATTGCTCGTCTCTTCAACCTCCTCGGAGGAAGAGAGACGAAGCATTGAGCCCTCGTCTCGGGGGGGAAGAGACCGCTTCCGAAGCGCAAGACGGGGCGCCAGATCTGGCGGATATGGGAGAAGATAGGTTTTTTTTTCTCTTCTCTTCTATATGCCCGCCAGCCAGATCAGCCTTTTTTTCTCCGAGCCCAACGAGCGCAGCCGCCGCTCTGCCTCGGCAGAGTGGGGCTGGCTTAATTTGTGCTTGTGCAACACTGGAGTTTACAACGCTCATCACCGTCTTTCTCATCCACCTCCTCGGTAGGCAGACAAGCGGGGCGTCGAGCCCTCTCTCTGGGGGAAGAGAACCGCTTCCGAGCACAGAGAGCGGGCACTGGATCTGATGATCCATATGCGAGCCGTGCGAGCGCAGCCACCGCTCTATCTTTCTTTTTGCAAAAGCGGGACCGACAACGCGTGGAGAGCTCGCTTTCCTTCTATATATATTGGGGCGACAGAGGCGGGGAAACCTCATCAACGCTCGTCACGTCAACCTCCTCGGAGGAAGAAAGACGAAGCGTTGAGCCCTCGTCTCGGGGGGGAAGAGACAGCTTCCGAACCGCGAGACGGGGCGCCAGATCTGACGGATACGGGAGGAGATAGGGACATTCCCGTCTCACTCTCGTCCGCCAAATCAGCCTGTGAGTCCCACGAGTGCAGCCGCCGCTCTGCCTAGGCAAAAGCGGGGCCAGCACCACGCGGGGAGCTCACAAAGGCTCCCTCCTCGAAGAGAGCCCTCCGAGTGCGGAGTGCCTCTCACAATGCGGGCAGTCAGCTCCCTCGAGAGCCGCTGACGCGCGCTCCGCACTCGGGTAGACCACGCACAGATCATGTGTGTCCCCACTCGTAATGTAACGCAGGCAGAGGACTAGCACACAATCTGAAACGCGATCTAGGATCGCCCCCTGTTTTGGTCTTAGCTTTAGGGATGTCTACTTTCTTTTCTCAGGACATACAACACTAAATAAGACTCACAAAACAGATATGGACTGACAACACACAGAGCGCTTGCTGAATGACAAAAAGCTGACGCGGGCTCTGCCTCACGTGCTTATATACCTTCTGGCCGTGACGTCACCCCGCCCGTGACGCCTCGCCCTTCTATTGGACTTATTGTAGACGATATTCAGAGCGTCGGTTACGCTGATGGCGTTCCCATATGCGTCTTGACGCAGCTCGACGTTTCTGGAAGGGAACCCACTCTGTTTCATTGATCCATCTTTTAACAGTTCTTAATACAGGTTTAACAGATTTAAGTTTCTGCCTGTATAGGTTGAAATACGATGAACCAAACAGTGATCATAGAGTCCTAAAGCTGCTCGTGGAACAGAGTGATATGCATCCTTTATCGCTGTGTAACAGTGATCCAATATATTACTGTCTCTGGTGCACAGCAAAAAATCCAGGGTGAAATGAACTCTCCTTGGAGTACATGTGAGACCACACTCAAGAGTGTGAAAGTGTTAAAATAAGAGTGTTAAATTAACACTGAAGCAGAGTTAAAGTTAATGAGTTAATTAAGAGATTCATTGAGTGATGATTGACCATTATTGAAGACACCTGATGTTAACGAGCAAGTTCAAGTTCAAGTTCAAGTTGAGCTTTATTGTCATTCCGCTACATGTGGGGACATACAGTGGAACGAAATGTCGTGTCTCGCAGGACCACGGTGCTACATAAATACAGACATACAACAATGAAGTAAAAAACACTATAAACCTATACACTACTAACCTACTGACAGATTTAACTATAAGTATACTATTTACATTTACATTTATGCATTTAGCAGACGCTTTTATCCAAAGCGACTTACATTGCATTCAAGTTACAGTTTTTACATTTTATCAGCTCTTGCTTTCCCTGGGAATCGAACCCATGACCTTGGCATTGCTAGCACCATGCTCTACTATTTGAGCTACAGGAAAGCTACTATATATAAGTATTTACCCTACACAAACTAAAAGAATAAAGGATAAAAAAATACAACTATACGAATGCTTCACATAAATATTACCCTATACAAACTAAAAAATAGAAGATAAAAAATACAAACTATACGAATGCTTCACAAATACTGTACATGTGCTAAGAGAGACATTTGAGTCAGCAGCTGGTTGGGGAACAGTGCAGGATGATTTGTAGTGCATGAGCATGTAAACATACATATATTGCTGAGTCTTTTGTGGGATTGTGTACACGCAGCAGTGTGTGTAAAGTGTCTAGTGCACATAGTGTAAAGTGTCCATAGTGCACATAGTGTAAAGTGTCCATAGTGTAAAGTGTCTATAGTGCACATAGTGTAAAGTGTCCATAGTGCACATAGTGTAAAGTGTCCATAGTGCACATAGTGTAAAGTGTCCATAGTGTAAAGTGTCCATAGTGCACATAGTGTAAAGTGTCCATAGTGCACATAGTGTAAAGTGTCCATAGTGCACATAGTGTAAAGTGTAAAGAATCACCAAAGAAGAAAATCACAACGTTTATGTCACCATTATAGTGGTCAGTGTTTGCTTTAGTTGTGCTCTTGACCCTTATATTTTTAAAGTTCGATTTTGTTTTGCTGTTATAACAGAAATATAACAGACAGACAGACAAGCAAAGAGAAAAAGGAAATAAATATATGCATATATGTGCGTGTATTGTTTTTCCTAAATCTCTGAACTCCTTCAGCGCCAAATCTCTGATTTAGATAATTGTTGATTATAGCAGTCTTGTGATTCATTAGCATAGGATTACCAGGATTTTCAGTACAAGCCGAGAGATTTCTAAAAGTTGTTTGTTCAAAAATCTTTGGAAAGAGTTTAATATTTAGACACCCAAACATCAAGAATCAACCTGTGAATCTCAACAACGGTGACAATCAAAAAAGCATGTTGCAGTGCATTCTGGGTGCCACCAATCAATTTCATCGATGGCTCCCATGATGCATTGCGGCATGAATAAATTATTAGCTGAATTTTCTTATTAATTTCCTTTATTCTTACTATTATTATTATTATTATATATTTTTTTTATGTGACTTTTAGTAGCTTGTTTTCTAATGTTTAGAGTTGATCTGTTTATGCTGTTTGTCACCGTTGTTGAGATTCATACACTGATTCTTGATATCTGTGTGTGTCTAAAACAAGATTTTTTTGTTTTTTTAATTACCAGAACAACTTTCAAGGACCCCTTTTTATTATTGAATACTGTAGAATAACATGATTCTTATAACCAACAAGGTAAATCTGACTGTTTTAGATTCTGAATGAGTTTGGCGATATAGATCAAATGATCGTTATGCAATAACGTTACCAACATCACATGACCTCTTATTTCCTTTTGTTTGTCTCTCTGCTGTAACTCAGTTACAGTATCCAAACAAAATCTAACTTCAAAAATGTAAGGGTCAAGAGCCCAACTAAAGCAAACGCTGACCACTATAATGGTGACATAAAAGTTCTGATTTTCATCTTTGGTGATTCTGCTCGTTAACATCAGGTGTCTTCAATAATGGTCAATCATCACTCAATGAATCTCTTAATTAACTCATTAACTTTAACTCTGCTTCAGTGTTAATTTAACACTCTTATTTTAACACTTTCACACTCTTGAGTGTGGTCTCACATGTACTCCCAGGAGAGTTAATTTCACCCTGGATTTTTTGCTGTGTGGGACATGTGATGTGCTGTCTGTATTTTGGCAGTTCGCGGGAGAGATTTGCTTTATTAAAGTCCCCTAGAATGATTAAAACAGAGTCTGGGTGTTGTTGCTCACTCTCTGTGATCAGATCAGTGAGTTTCTGTAGAGCTGTGCTCATGTGCGCTTGCGGTGGAATGTAGACACTCACGAGAATGAACGAGCAGAACTCCCACAGCGAATAGAAAGGTTTACAGTTGATGAAAAGCGTTTCTAGATCTGAACAGCACATCTTCTTTAACACAGTTACTTCTGTACACCACCTCTCATTGATGTAAAAGCATGTCCCGCGACCACGCAATTTCATCGTTGATTCCGCGTCGCGATCTGCTCTGATCAGTGTGAAATTAGGCAGATGTAACGCGCTGTCTGGAATGGTGTCGTTCAGCCAGGCTTCCGTGAGACACACAGCAGCAGAGTTTGAAAAGTCCTTGTTAAACCAGTAAAGCAGAAGGAGTTCGTCCGTTTTGGTGGGTAGAGAGTGGAGATTAGCCAGATGGATGCTAGGCAACGGCATTTGAAATCCACGCTGTCTGAGCTTCACAAGCGTGCCGGCTCACTTCCCCCGTCTGCGCGTCCTGAAGCGTCTAAACAGTGCTGCAGCTGCTGTGTTCAACAAAACATCCAAATAATCGAAAACCGGTTGGAGATTTTGTGGAATGTTCAGCAGTTCTTCCTTGGTGAAACTGATAATGTCAGACAAACAAAAAACAGGAACAAAAACACTAAAACAACTGGAGAGCCAAGCACAATGGCTGCCATGCACGGAGCCATCTTGATGAGAAGGCCACAATATATAGAGCAACATACAATATATTGTCTATTGTCTTTTGTTTATTGTGTATTGTTTTCACACATTTATTTTTATTCACTTGTTTTTATTTTTGTTGTCTGTGTCTTGTCACTTGTCACCTGTCTGCGCTGGAAGCTTCTGTCACCAAGACAAATTCCTTGTGTGTGTAAACACACTTGGCAATAAAGCTCTTTCTGATTCTGAATCTGAAAAATTAAAGCCAGAGTAAATTCATGATCTAACAAACTAACAGGATAACCCTTATGTCTTTGAATTCAGAGACCTCAAAATTGAAGAACAAAGCAAAACGAACACGAACCTATGGTAATTATTTAATCTTTTCTGATTACCTTTTCTGGGATTGCTCAGTGGTATTTAATGATGCTATTTTTTTCTTTTATTTTCTTTCTTTATCTTTATTTTTATGTACAAATACAGTAAAAATGCGTACCATTGTAACCTGGTAGAAATTCATTGTCTCTTTATATTTTACTCATTTTAGATCTTGATCTGGTAAACATTTCAGAATTGTATGAAGATTAACAGTATTCTTTAAATTACAGGTCTGAACTGGAAGAATGCAAGAAGAAGTATAAAGACTTCAAAGGAAGGTACAATCAATATTATAAGCAATTGTAGCTGAACAGTGTAGCTTACAATGTAAAATTTAAAAACATTGGGACTGATTCATGAAACTTGTGTAAATGAGTAAATTTGTGTGTAAAACAAACATCCCCAAAATCTCTCCTCCGGATTCACAAACGGTTTGTACACATTAGATTTGACAGTAAAGTATGTGTATGTTAATGAATTCCAATCATTCATAAATAGGGTGCGTGCACGCTCATTCACAATTAGCATAATCTCGCCTATGAATTACAACTAAGGAAGTTACGTGTTCATGGAAAATTGTGGAAACTTCTGGACTCCCTTCTGAGTTTTGCTCCAGTACATTACATAAATGCAAAAAAGAAATGCAAAAAAAAAAAAAGACTAATAGGCCATATGCCTAACAATAATTATTCAGTAATTTTAACCAATAATATTAACTTCTCCATTCTTGTTCAGTCGTTGTACAAGTAGCATGGTTGGACGGTGTAGTATTTGTCAGTGACAGTGACGAGCACTGCGTTTTATACAAAGTTAAACATTTATCAACTCTCAGCTAGAAAAAAAGGACAGGGCAAATCAAATCCAAAAAGAACAATGTTGTTTTAACATTTTGAAAATATGAACATTCTCATGAATTCAAAAGTTTACGTCAGAACAGCTTTACAAACGATTTACACAACAATGGGTTCTGCTTGTGTTTCATGAATTAGGCCCATTGCTCTTAACCTGTTAAGCAATGAAACAAACAATTCTCTCTCTCACTCTTTCTCTCTTTCATACACACACACACACACAGTTATGTATAAGGCAGGGCCTAATGATTTCTGAGATATAGAAAATATGGACAGAGTCATGAAATCAAGTTGTAACCGCATTGAGAACAGTATTCAGAACAATGTATAACATGAAATTTGGTAAATTTTGATTAGTAAATAAATAGTAGATCTCTACAGTTAATCAAATTCAAACTGAGATACAGAGTAGACTCTCTGAATATATAAACATATATATATATACACGTGTGTGTCTGTCTCCCTAGGACACTCTACATCAAAGGGTAATATCATCAAAGAGGTCATGATTTGAGAATTCAATTTATCTTTTGACATATAAGTGATTGAGATATTTAATTTGATCCTGTAAGTTTCAGAATTCGAAATGTTCCTGTTAGTCCAAAATCAGCATTTATTGAAACCATGCTGCAAAAACAACTCATTTCGGATTTTGTTAGCTCCGCCCAGTTTCACGCACATAGCTGGAGGTGAGTAAATACGAGAGAGATGCTTTGATTCAAATGGCACCTTAAACCTTCGTGGTCCACTTTCATGACATAATGCCACTTTGACTGTCAGGTAGACATCTGCTGCAAAGCTCGCCTCAGTGCGGGCTCAGCAGAAGTGCGCATCGAGGGCACAAATGGGGCACTCACAAGCACCCCTCTGAAAGCTAAAATGAAGAAAGGAATAAGAATCCTTAATGGACACTTGCACATGGCAGGCATTGTAAGTCCACAAATGCACATGAAGTTTGCCATTAGGGACAGGGCCAGATATACAAACACAAGATTACTTGATCCACAAAACAACAGAGAAGCTTTTGAGGATTACAAGACATTTTGTAGTGACAAGTTGTGGAAAAACAGTATTTGCAATGCCTTCTTTGTGATTCTAACATTAAGAAAGTGTGGATGAACTTTATTGTTAAAGGGGTGGTCAATCAGCTATTTCCGAATACTTGGTTGTGTTTATGGGGTGCATTGTAATATGCGTTAATGCTTTAAAAAAAAAATCACATTATTTTTTACATATTTTACCTTTATTCTATGCTGCTGTTTCCGTTCTCCTAAAAACGGGTTGTTGACTTCCTGGTTCTATGAAGCCCCAGAGAAACATTTTTTGTTTGTTTGTAGGCGTCTCATACTTTTTCCAGGATGTCCTTCGAAAAACAGTAGTGTAACCCCAGCATCTTGGCCAAATTTGCCCATTGGCCTCTGACCATCATGGCCTCCTAATCGTCTCCATTCACTGACTGGCTTTATCACTCTGTCTCCTCTCCACCAATAAGATGGTGTGTGGTGGGCATTCTGGTGCAATATGGCTGCCGTCGCATCATCCAGGTGGATGCTGCTCATTGGTGGTGGTTGAGGAGATTCCCCCCTTCCATGTAAAGCGGTTTGAGTACCCAGAAAAGCGCTATGTAAATGTAACAAATTCTTCATCTTACTATTATTATTTTTAACTGTTACTGCTGTTTGTTATCTTTTGATATACAGTTTTATCCTTATTAAAGCTTTGGTACAACATAATAAATGATTGTAGTCTTTACCAGCCATTTGTTGTAGGCCTTAAAAAGCAAATTCTGTATAAGAAAACATCTCCATTTGCTTTGAACTTTAAGCATTGTAACGAAGCAGATGTTGTTTATGTTCAAACAGCAACATTACACACTAACTAAAGTTATAAAGTGAAATCATTTACCACTCTGTCACAGCTGGAGTACCCATTGTATTTGAGGTGTAAATTCGTTTTCTCTCGAGTTTACTTACATTCTTGAATGTGGCATACCTATCAAAACAGAGTGTTTCCTAGAGAGGGTTTAAAAAAAGATGCCAAAAATGCTAATAACTTTTGCTCAACAAAACCATCTGACTATGGAATAATTGGTATCTATGTTGTCGGCATGACCCAATGAAAATTTTGAGACCAGTTTCATTATAATAGGCTAATGCAATCCAAAGTTATTAGCATTTTGGGAAATTTTTATAATTAATGGTTAATGAATGATTTTTCACTCTTTACCAATAGGTGGCGCTGTTACAAATTTTCTGTGGCGTGCTCAATGTAAGGTGATATTGGCACATACAAAGTTTCGTGTAAATATGTAAAAGCTTTGCAGTGATACAGCCTCAGCTGAGGTTTGGCATCTTTCCAGCAAATTCGTTGATGCGTTAAACGAAAACCGTTTTGTATATCGACACGAAATCCATACATTTTTGCCAGCATGGTCTGAAAATGATCCGAGTCAAATTTGTTGAAAATTGGACCAGCGGTTTTCAACATGAATCAAATTGGCGGACTGAAGTTCAACCAATTATGGCATAAATGGGATCGATGTTATTGGCATGATCCAAGGAATTTATCAACATCAGTCTAATTACAATAGGCTAATGTAGACAAAATTTATTAGCATTTTTAGAAATTTCATTATATAAATTTTGACCACAAGGTGCTAAAATACACAACTATCCCACAAGCGGTTCTATGGACTGCCATAGACTCAAGAGCAGAAGAAGAAATGGAAGAAAAATAAAAATAATAAGAAGAACGCCAATGGATACAATAGGTGCCATCGCACCTTTGGTGCTTGGCCCATCAATATAGCCACAGATCCATTTTTGCGTGCTTTTCGTAGACTTCATTTGTCTGTTATTCGAGAACGGTTTAACAAATCAACTTGAATTTCATAACTTTTTGCCAGCATGGTCTGAAGATGATCTGAGCCAATTTTGGTGATAATCGGACAAACGGTCTAGGACGAGTTCGAAAAAGTAGATTTTTCTAATTTTTTAAAATAGCAAAAAAAAAAAAACTAAACCTTACAGTTTTTTAATTGTGGTTTCCATTCAACTAGGCATGAGCCAAGGATTCAGAGGAAATTGTCCTTCTGTGCCTTATGGTTCAAAAGTTATTAGCATAAAGATGAGTGAACCTTTGGACAAGTGGTGGCACTAGAGAGTTTGAGTTAGAGACTCCAAATTTGCTATGGTTAATGTTGAGACTGTCCTCTATCAGTGTGCCAAATTTCACAACTTTCCCGCAAGCGGTTCTATGGGCTGCCAAAGACTCAAGAGTGGAAGAAGCAGAAGAAGAATAAATATAGCTGCAAGCAGCAATTGTGGGGCCAAGCACTCCAGAGGCAAAATGAGGAGCTAAGCATGGCATGGAGAATCAGACCACCTGCAACAATGAGTAATTAAAGCAAGTTTAGGATGATTGTATTTGAAATGGCTGGAAAATCATAAATACATCCTTTGGTAATATGATTTAATTGCTTATCACTTTTGACCAATAGATTGCGCTGTTATATATTTGGTGTGTTCTGTGTGAGGTAACAATGGTACACACAATGTGGTCAATGTCAATATGTCAAAGCTTTGCAGAGATACAGCCTCAGATGCAGTTTGGTGTCTTTCCAGCAAATTCGTTGATGCGTTAAATGAAAACTGTTTCGTATATCGACACAAAATCCATACATTTTTGCCATCATGGTCTGAAGATGATCCGAGTCAAATTTGGTGAAAATCGGACTAACGGTCTTGGAGGATTTAGAAAAAATAGGTTTTCAATATGAATCAAAATGGCAGACAGGAAGTTCAGCCAATTGTGGCAAAATTGCTATCAGTGTTCTCGGCATCATCCAAGGAATCTATCAACATCAGTCTCATTACAGTAGGCAAAAATAGCCATTTTTCTCCTGACAGCTAGGTGGCACTGCACCGAAACACTGCAAGTAGCCTCAGGTCATGCTTGTTATAACACACACCAAGTTTGGTCTCAATATGCCAAACGGTTGCGGAGATATAGCCTCACATCCATTTTTGTGTGCTTTTCGGAGAATTCGTTCACATATTATTAGAGAATGGTTTGACAAAGGTTTTTTTTGTTTACAATTTATTCAAATAAATTTGATTGAAATTTATTCAAACTTTTGGCCACAAGGTGGCGCTGCCCCCAAACGTTTTGAATACTGTCAGGGCATTGTGTCGAAGAAACAAACCTATTTTCGTAACGATACCCCAATGTGTTTGTAAAATATAGCATTTTATGACAAAATTCAAAATGGCTGACGTATGGTCGAATGGGTATGGTTTGACATTGCATGCTGCACCGAATCTAAAGAGACCAGTTTTGTGATTTTTGGCCAAACCATTCAGAAGTTATAAGAAAAAATAGCCTTTTTTATATCTCCTGACCTCTAGGTGGTGCTGCGCTGAAACACTGCAGGTAACCTCAGGTCATGCTTGTGATGACATGGACCAAGTTTGGTGTGAATACAATAAAATGTTGAGGAGATACAGCCTTACGTCTACTTTCATAAGCGCTAAGTTAAATTTGTTTGAGTGTTTTTCGACAATCAACTTGAATTCCATACATTTTTGTCAGCATCGTCTGAAGATGATCTGGTTCTTTCGTGAAAATTGGAGCAACGGCTTAGGAGGAGTTCGAAAAAGTAGGTTTTTCAGAAAATTCAAAATGGCGAAAAAAGTTTCATGATGGAAAATAACGTCATATAATGCAATCGAATCGGCTTGAGCCAAAGGGCTGCCATAGACTCAAGAGTGGAAGAAACAGAAACAGAATAATGATAAGAACGTCAACGGATAAAATAGGCGCCATCGCACCTTCAGTGCTTGAACCATAATGATAATAATAATAATAAAATCAGTACGAAAACAATAGGGTTCTGGCACCTTAGGTGCTCGGACCCCTGATGAAAGAGGAGATTAAAAGCTACAGTCTGTAGGTTTTGCCTCTTTGTCGCCATCTCTGTTTGAAATCTGCAATTGCAGTTATTTGCTGAACAATTTTCTTAATGTGGGTCGTGCACAGCTCCAGCGCGGATGAATCTAATGTTTTGAGGTGTATGTGTGGCTGTCAGTCACCGCACCAGTGTGGATATTCACCGTACTTCACAGATTCTAGCCAACGTCTTGGAAGTATGACCCAAATAATTTCCCGCAAATTCATACATTCATTCAGTACCTCTCAGATTACAAAAGATTATTACAAGCAAATGATTACAACGGGGGTTACATCTGATTTTTTCACACACACTCCCACATACAGATTTAATTGTGTTCTTTCATAAATTGCAGTGACTGCTCAAACTTGTGAAAAATTGGTCTTCCATATTTTAATTACGACGGCGTTTTAGTGCCACGTAAAAAAAAAAAAAAAAAAAAAAATTACAAGATTGAAGTAGTAATATTTCGAGAATAAAGTCGAAACGTTTTGAGAATAAAGATTATAGTTATAATATTTTGATATAGGCTATTCTAGCCTTTTGCGCATGCAGATGGCCCGGATTGGTAGCACCGGGAGATATTCCAAAGTCTCAGCTTTCAAAATATGTCAGTTTTATAGCGAAATACAAACAATATGTAGGCTATATTGCAATAATGTGTTTGTTAAGCGGCATGTGAGTCAATTATTTTTCCGATTACAATAACGAACGACAAGATATTATTTTCATTATAAATTAGGTACAACTGTTTTTTTTTTTTTCATGCCTTATGATGTTCCTTCACTTTTATATCTTGCTATAAACTTGAAATAAAGAGCAAAAACACATTTATAATTTGCATTTCGTTATAAACCTGACATAATTTGAAAGCTGAGCTGTGTGTAAAAGCAACAAATCACACAATTGTTGGATTACTGGGAGGCTGGCAAGCTACAAATAAGGAATGGAAGACATGAAATATTATTTCCAACCATACTGTCCCCGCGAGAATGACATTTCTGCTAATAATCCCACATATATTTGTAGTGTATTAAAAAGGGTTAAATAAGAGAGCTACAGCGCCCCCCAAAGGAATGTCGATTGAGTGTGTGAGCTGATGTTAAGATAAATAGTTCTTGATATTAAGCTGTTTCCGTGAGTTGTTCGAATTGACTCTTCTGCATCCCAGTAAGATGATGCGGCCGCTTGAACAAAACAATATTCAAATCAATTCCGGTGGCCTGTCAACTTCTCCTGGTGCTCTCAATCCCAGCCATTTGCATGCACAATATAGGCTATACTCTCAAAAAATTATAACTTTAATTTCTACAATTTAAATTCTCAAAACATTTCAACTTTAGTCTCGAAACATTTCAACTTTATTCTCGAAACATTTCGACTTTATTCTTGTAATTTTGACTTTAATCTCATGATCTTAGATTTTTTTTATTTTTTAACGTGGCACTAAAACGCCGTCGTAGTTTATAACATGCTTATCCGATAACTTTTACATTTCGTATAGGGTTTATATATGCTCTATTTTTTTTAAGATTAACTGTTTTTTTCTAAGGCAATGTTAGATTCCAATGTTTCCCGTCATAGCTGTGCAAAGATTTGATTTCAAAAACAGTATCATAGCTATTAAACTATTTCTTGTTATGATTTTAAATTTGTATTTAACCTCAGAATGATTTTAAAGTAAGTCTGATTTTTTTGGTGGCTGAGCTTCAAAAAGGACATCGGATGCCCATTTTCCACAGGTTGGAATGATTCTTTAGGGTATTCTTGAAATGGTCTCAGTGTTTGTGTAAAACAACACCCTTTTTACCTGGTCAAAAACAGCTCTGTTCACAGTGACTCGTATCGGTTTATATCTCTTTACATGCTAATGAGCTCTGCTCACCCTGCCCCTCTCTTCTGTGGAAGAGCAAACGCGATTCGCAAATAATCATAAAAAATAAAAAGTGAGACTTACTTCTTCTGGCGGTGCAGCTGGATCATGAACAATGGGTACTGCTCCATCCTTGAGTTTAATTTTTTAACAGAACCTGCCGTGAATTGTCCCTCATTCAGAAAACATGATTTATGCAGCCAGACAAAGTTGGTATGTGGTCAAGTATGGTGACTCATACTCAGAATTTGTGCTCTGCCTTTAACCTATCCAAGTGCACAAACATAGCAGTAAACACACACACACCGTGAACACACACCCGGAGCAGTGGGCAGCCATATTGCTGCGGTGCCCGGGGAGCAGTTGGGGGTTCGGTGCCTTGCTCAAGGTTCTCGCCTCGGTCGTGGTATTGAAAGTGGAATAGAGTGCTGGTATTCACTCCAAAATCAAGATGGCTTGATAATTGAGACTGTTTAGGTTTTTGAAGACTAACCGCCTTGGGTCTGAGGGTGTTTTGGGGGCCTGGAGAAGTTTCGAGATGCCTTGACATTTGTGCTTTTTTCAGTTGCTTATAAAAATATAAATGGCTAAAGTCTAATAACACTGTAAACAGCAAAAACTGGGCTACAATAATATGTTAGCAGCATGGACGGTGACGAGTCTGCTTACAGACAGGAGGTTAAGGAGCTGGCTGTCTGGTGCAGTCTTAACAACCTGGAGCGCAACACGCTCAAAACTGTGGAGATGATAGTGGACTTCAGGGAAAACCCCCCTGCTCTCCCCCCACTCACCATCATGAACAGCACTGTGACTGCAGTGGAGTCATTCAGATTCCTGGGCACCACAATTTCTCAGGACCTGAAGTGGGACATTCACATTGAGTCCATTGTCAGGAAGGCCCCGCAGAGGTTGTACTTTCTTCGCCAGCTGAGGAAGTTCAACCTGCCACAGGAGCTGCTGAAACAGTTCTACTCCGCCATCATTGAATCCATCCTCTGCACTTCTATAATTGTCTGGTTCAGCTCAGCTACCAAATCTGACCTCAAAAGACTACGGAGGGTAGTCCGGACTGCTGAGCGAATCATTGGTACAACCCTCCCCACTCTCCAAGAACTGTACTTATCCAGAGTGAGCAAAAGGGCTGGCAAAATCACTCTGGACCCCTCACATCCAGCACACTCCCTCTTTGAACTGTTACCGTCTGGTCGACGCTACAGAGCTCTGAGCACCAGAATGACCAGACACAGGAACAGTTTCTTCCCTCAGGCAATCCATCTCATGAACACTTGACAATAAACGTGGAACACACGACTCTATTATACATTATTTATTCACCACACTTACTTTTTTTTTTCCATTTCAAATTTGCTCATATTAGACCTGTACACACATAATTGTCTATAGTATATATTGTGTTTTTGCTGTTTTGTACATTGCCTATTTGGATATTTGGATATTATTCTTTTATTACCTGTGTCCTGTCCTGTTACTGTCTTTCTGTTGCACTGTGGAGCGTCTGTCACTACAACAAATTCCTCGTATGTGTAAACATACTTGGTCAATAAAGCTCATTCTGATTCTGATTCTATATCAGTCGTGGCTTAATGGTTAGAAAGTCGGACTTGTAACCTGAAGGTTGCGGGTTCGAGTCTCAGGTCCGGCAGCAATTGTTGGTGGAGGGAGTGAATAAGCGCTCTCTCTACCTTCAATACCATGACTGAGGTGAGACCATTGAGCAAGGCCCTGGGCTGCCCACTGCTGTCCGGGTGTGTGTTCACTTCTGTGTGTGTGCACTTTGGATGGGTTAAATGCAGAACACGAATTCAGAGTATGTCACTTCACTTCATCTATTATATCTACTTGCTTTATTTTTATTTATTAAAAACCTTTATTTATTAAACAGAACAGGACCCTCTAACAATAGCTATCTCTATTCTATCTACTTGATTTGTTTTTATTTAAAAAAATATTAAATGTAAGTGTAAAATGTCATCGTTTTAGTAATTCATAACTTTAAATATTCATCAAGGAATTTTAACTTTTCAAAGGATGGCAATGGAGGTGAATGCTGATGTTGGAAGCTTTGGAAAAGTATTTGAAGACATAAATAATCCCTGCAGAGAGTCTGAGCTAAGAAAGTCTTATGTCATATTGAGACTTAGTGAGTGGGCAAAGTGCTCAGAGGAAATGGAAAAGGAACGAAGGGAAAAAGGTGAAGACACTATTGATCCTAAGAAAGAAAAGGAAGAGGTACAAAGAGCGATAAAGGTAATGTATCCTCTTTGAAAAATAAATTAATATCAAACCTCAGGAGAAAAAAAAATATATAAATAAATAATTATAATTATAAATGCCTTTCGTAGATTAACATTCCCAAAAAAAAAAAAAAAAAAAAAAAAAAACTTTTATTTTACTTGTAAATTTGTTCCTTTGGTTAGGACGTTTTCACTAAAGCAGCTAATGACATGAAGAAAAAGAGAGAAGGTTTTGAAACTTTGTTCAAAATAAATGATAACACAGAGACAAGCAAGATGAAAAAGGTGAAGGATTTCAACAAAAATTTTACAAAAATTATGAATATTTAGAAATGATCAAAGAAATTATACAAATAAATCTATACTTTACCATAATATAACAAGTTGATCTTGTTATGTTTTAGCGATTACACTACATGGAAATGGCTATCCAAAACCTGCAAATTATGATACTTTTGGAAGACCACTCATTTTACAGCGATGTGAGCCAGGTAAGTTAATATTTGTCATTTTGTGCTAACAACTAAATTACAAAATATGTATATTTATTTCCAGTATTAACATGTTGGCTAATGCATCATAATCCTGCACATGCTAATGTAATATCGAAATATGTTACAATTTAAAAGCAAATTCACACTGTTCTTAAGGGGGTCTTCTTCCCCATGTTACCCATATTGCTCGTTCTTTTTTACTCTCTGAGTATACACTAAGTATGTACTATTCCGATTTTATGATAATTTGATTTTACTGTTTTGCCATCTGCAGAAAGTTACATACCTGTAGATGAATTCTACATGGTTCTGCAATGATCTGCTGGACTGGTAGAAAACTGTATTCTTACGAACTGTCATATCCCCTCGACAACGTCTGCAAATCCTGGTGAAAAACAAAATCATACTAACAAATGTTTTCCCCGATATATCCCAAAAAGTACTTGTCTGCATACATATTTTAGCAATTTGAAAAACATGTAACTTACCAATGATATCCATCTCGACGTGGCTGTTTTCCAAGTTTAATTTTTTCTTTGCATTTGCATCGCATTCTCCGGTGCAAAAGACCCTTCTTCTGCATCCACAACACAATCTTTCGTTTGTGCGAAAGGGTATTAGGTTTTCAAATTAAACACAAAAATTCCTGCACTAATCTGGACATTTTAATTCAACCAGAAACTCATGTGCGCAGGCTCACTCCAAATCCATTCAAAAAGAATCGGCTTTTCGTTTCGGAATCATAAGACCACTCCAAAAGATGATGGTAATTAATTCCATTGGCATGCATGACAGGATCTTTTTTCATGCATACTTTCAATAATTGATACTTGGAGTAGTTATACTATTAACTTGCGTGTCGTTGTGTCTTAAGAATCGAGAAAATTAAACCTGAATTGGCTCCTTGAAAACATGAAGGAATCAGAGTCGATTCGAAATTGAACACTCCAAAACCCGGGAAGAATGACGCATGCACGTCACAATCTTCGCGCGCATCGGCATTACTCGTCGTACTCTACGAGACAAATCTGGACAATCATCAAACGTCGTGACTGATTAAGTGAGTTTCTTTAAACAATAGTATTGTAGATAAGCACCGTAATACAAGTAACTGTTAAATGTTAGTATTTGTAGAAATTGCTCACTAGGCCTGTTCCACACATAAGGTGGGGTAATCCAGATAATGTTTGTAAAATAGCTTTCAAGTTTTTATCCATATAGATTTAGGCATGGCTATATACGTTTTTTTTTTAACATTTAGAATTGATTTTAGACAGATATGAGCCGAAAGCGGGAGCGGAAAGCTACTAAGGTTAATTCCCCTGACAACATCACCGGTGATGATTCAACATCAACGAAAAACGGTGAGCAGATTTGTTACTAACGTTACCTATAATGAAGTATTCCATCCTTAAACCCTGACTCTACAAACAGTAGCACGTTGATGCAGTTAAAGGTCAAATAATATTAAATATATATATTTTATAATTGATATGGTAGATTACATGTATTCAGTAAAAGAGATGTACCTGATTTTTTTTTTACAATGATTTTTTTAAAGGGATAATATTTAAATGAATTTATTACTATATATATATATATATATATATAATCCATTATTTAATTTTGTAAAAAGTGAATAAAGTGTTTAAAGACTCAGTAGATTCAATGACTTATAACAACATAAATATGTTAACAAAAAGTCAAGAACACAGGCAAACGTATTAAACTGAATCATTTCATTGATGTAATATCTGCATTCTGGAATTGATGTTTGGCCAATCTAATTAAAGGGCCAGAACTAACAGCTGTATGGTGTCTAACATTTTTGTCAATTTTCAGACCCGCCTGCTCCAACTTACACACATGAGCTTGCAACAGTTAAAATACAGCTTCAAGCTGAAAAAGAAAAAGGGGACCTGAGAGATGAAACCATTGCAATTCTGAAAACTGATAAACAGCTCCTCCAAGAAGAGTTGGTAAAGAAAGACAGCTTTATCAGGGAACTGATAAAGAAAAATGAAGAAAGGAAACCAGGTACTTATTCTTTTTAATATTGATTAATAAACATTTACCATGAACTGCCCTATCGCCTCTGCTTCATTATATGATAAGACTGTTTGCTTAATAAATACATGAACACAATACATTGGGTCTCATTCACTAAGCATACATACACACAAATTTATGCGTAAAATGTTTGTATGAACAATTTTAAGAATACATAACGATTCACCAAAACTTTCACACCAAATCTTATTGTAAATTTACGATAAAATATAGGAACAACTGAAACCACATGTACGAAAAAAACATTTACACTGTACAGCCTTACAATCATCTTAAGAAGCTATACTTAACACGACATTTAATTAGTAAGCATACTTTAATACTTTATTGTAACATACAATCCAAATATAAAATGATATAATAAAATTGTCAAATAAAACAAATTAATACATTATAAATTCCATCATATAGGCTACATTTCGTTATATACAGTGAAAGAGTAAGAAATGCTGTACGGAGAGCCGTTGTGGAAAACACTTAAATGGAGATGCTTTGGGTGTGCTTTATGCAAATTACTAACCTTGTGCACACAGCTGCTTATTTTTGAATTACTCCAAATTCAAAAAAGATTAGAAGAAGATTAAGAACAAATTCATTTGCGTACACACACATTGTGAATTAGGCAAAGATTTTTCATGAGAAGTTCTCCATGCAATTATTAGTGAATGAGACCAAATGATTTGAGTTGAAATTACTTAAAATTTGAATAGTAGCTGGCTAAGCAGGGAAAAATATACATGCATGGATGCAAATCTAATGTAACAAGTAACTTATATTTTACAGGCCTAAAATCATCGAAGAAATCTCCACGGATTGCCATCTCTAGTTCAGGGGAGGTAATTGATTTTGATGAGTCTTCCAGCCTTTCAGACTCCTCCCTTGAAGAGGTCAAGATGAAGAAGAGAAAACATACGCACAAAAAAATAGCACTACCTGCAGCTGATGCTACTGGACACAACCGTGTACGCAGTAAGTTAAATTGCGGATAAATGACCACTTTGGAATTACAAGGTTCTATCTGACATTTTTGTCAAAATTTAGTTATTCACACATTCATATTCTGTGACAACCTATTTACACTTATTTACATTATATATGTTTTTTGTGTGTCTGAGTGTGTGTGCGTGTGTGCACATTTTGGGACTTTTTATTTAAAAAAAAAACTATTTATAAGGTTCTATCTACAAAGGTCTTTGGTACTTACAATGTACCAAAGACCTTTTTGGTACATTATATCCATTCCGCAGGAGCTAAACCATTTAGGGCCTTATAGGCAAGTAATAATATTTTGTAAGTGATACGGAACTGAATAGGTAGCCAGTGCAGAGACAGTAAAATTGGGGTAAAAAGATCATATTTTCTTGACCTGGTAAGAACTCTAGCTGCTGTATTTTGGACTATCTGTAGCTTGTTTATTGAAGATGCAGGACAACCACCTAGCAGTGCATTACAATAGTCCAGTCTAGAGGTCATGAATGCATGAACTAGCTTTTCTGCATCAGAAACAGGGAGCATGTTTTGAAGCTTGGCAATGTTTCTAAGATGGAAGAATGCTGTTTTTGTAACATGGGAAATATGATTTTCAAAGGACCAGTTGCTGTCTAATATAAAATATGTTTTACTTTAGAGGACATAACAGTACATCCGTCTAGTTGTAAATTGTAATTCAAGAGATTTTGTGTACTGTTTTTTGGTCCAATAAGTAATATATCTGTCTTATCTGAATTTAATAGGAGGAAATTATTGGTCATCCAATCTTTTAATTTTTTTACACAATCTATTAGCTTAGATAGTTTAGAAGTTTAATCTGGTCTTGTTGAGATATATAGTTGAGTATCATCAGCATAACAATGAAAACTAATCCCGTATTTTCTAATAATATTACCAAGAGGCAACATGTATATTGAAAATAGAAGAGGACCTAGGACAGATCCTTGTGGTACTCCATACTTTACTGGTGATAATTGTGATTACTCTCCATTTAAATGAACAAAGTGGTAGCGATCGGACAGGTAGGATCTAGACCATCTTAAAGCCTGCCCTTGAATACCAGTATAGTTTTGTAATCGATCTATGAGTATATCATGGTCTATAGTGTCGAACGCAGCACTAAGATCAAGTAATACTAGCAATGAGATGCAGCCTTGGTCTGAAGCAAGAAGCATGTCATTTGTAATTTTAACAAGTGCAGTTTCTGTACTATGGTGAGGCCTGAAACCTGACTGAAATTCTTCATAGAGATCTTTTTTGCAAGAAGGAGCACAATTGAGCAGACACAACTCTTTCTAAAAGTTTAGACATAAACGGAAGATTTGAAATGGGTCTGTAATTTGTCAGTTCATTAGAATTGTGGTTCCCTTTCGAAAGCTACAATCGATGCTGCGCTGCTCAGCGCATTGGGAACGCCTTTAGTCGTGACCAGCTGTGAATATTGTGTGTAACACGTCGATAGAATTGACCCGGAGGTAATTTAGCCTCGGTCGATGACGTCATCGGCGCGCACCCGCAACACGAGGCTATAAATAGATGAGCCACAGGTGCATCATCAGGTCTTTTGTCTTCAGACCATTCTGTGCATGTGTGCGTCGAGTCAGGTAGTGTGCAGAAAATTCTCATTCTCAAATCTTTTTTCTCTCACGTTACAACAAAGGGTTTAAAAAGTAAAAGAAGAAAAATGAGCCAACAAATCAGTAAGCGTTGTGTTCCTCCATGCTCCCGTCCCATGTCTGAGCTGGATACACACGATTACTGTTTTGTTTGTTTGGGGGAAGAGCACGCGGTTCTGGCTATAGAGAATCTGCATGACGGGCAAGAGACGGGTTCTTCAGATCATGAGCAGCCAGCCTCTAAGCATTCCTCTTGCGAAAAGAAATCTGTCGAGGAATTGCTAGAGGTGGTTACTCGCGCGGTGGCCAGGTTACAGATTGAGACAAGAGACCCCCAAACGTAGTAAGCTAGAGGATAGGTTTCTGTCCAGTGGCAGGGGGGGGAGACCACAACATCAGTCTCTCCCCTTTTTCGAGGACCTCCATGATGAGCTGTCTAAGTCATGGAGTAAACCATATACTTCTCGCGTCTTTGTGCCTTCGACGTCGACTTTTTCGACTATCGTGGGTGCGTAATCGTGGGGGTATACGGAGATGCCTCGGGTTGAAGAGACGCTCGCGAGCTATCTCTCGCCCGAAGCCGCATCTTCGATAAAGAAACCTATCCTCCCCACTAAACCTTGTCGTATAACATCATCACTAGTGGGTAAAGCTTTCCAAGCTGCAGGTCAGGTAGTGTTACAGGCATACCAGGCTGACCTGTTGAAGGATTTGAGTATGGGCAGTACCATCGACGAGGAAGTGTTCTCTGAGCTTCGTCGAGCCACAGATCTGTCTCTCCGTGCAACCAAGCAAACGGCCCGTGCCATCGGCCGTTCAATGAGTGCTTTAGTCAGCACGGAGAGGCACCTGTTTCTGTTAGACTCCCCTGTTTCTCCCTCTGGTTTGTTTGGCGACTCCGTGAACACCGTAGTGGCCAGATTTAAAGAGGTGAAGAAACACGAAGAAGCATTCGTTCAGTTCCTTCCTCGCCGCACTCAAGGGGAGGGGCCGTCTGCCACCCAGCCCCGCGCCGGTCCTTCAAAAGCTAGGGAGGTTAAAAAGCAGAGCATGGCGGAGCGTGCTCCCCCTCATAGAGACTGGGGACAGGCTCGCCGCGCTCAGCAACCTCCCAAGCCAGACCTCAGGACTATTATTAGCAAGAAGCGAAAGTCCTGATGGTCTGGCGCCCAATCTGGTGGGGGTAGTCCCCCGCGGGATGGGGCGCGTTCAAGATCTCTTCGCCCCTTCCCGCTATCCTCACAAAACCACTCCATCCCCGCCACTTCTCGTGCTTCGGGGGGCAGCGGTTTCCAGCAAAATGTTAGATGTTCCGTTGTTTCCGGCTGTCATTCCGGACGCGGTACATCTAACATCCCCTCAAAAGGAAGTACTAAAATTAATACCACTCTCAGAGAGTCTGGCAGCGTGGAAACTTCTGCCAGGCATTTCTGCGTGGGTATTAAGCAAGATAGGATACAGAATCCAATTTATTTGTCGTCCTCCGCGTTTCAACGGCGTGGTTTTCACTTCCGTGAAACCGGAGCTGATGCACGTACTGTCACAAGAGCTGCAAACTCTTCTGAGCAAAGAGGCCATAGAACATGTTCCTCTTCCAGAGAGAGAGTCGGGCTATTACAGCAGATACTTCCTGGTTCCCAAAAAGGATGGGGGGTGTGTCCAATCTTAGATCTTCGAGGCTTAAACCGTGCAGTCAAAGCGCTCAAGTTCAATATGTTAACCGTCAAGACGGTCGTGACGCAAATTCAACATCACGATTGGTTCGTCACGATCGATCTGAAGGACGCATATTTTCACATAGAAATATTGCCACAACACAGGAAATTCCTGAGGTTCGCTTTCGGGGGCGAAGCGTACCAATTTCGGGTTCTTCCATTTGGCCTAGAATTAATAATAATAATAATAATTCATTACATTTATATAGCGCTTTTCTGCTTTTCTAAGCACTCAAAGCGCTGAATCTGACGATTACATCGACGATTGGTTAATATTAGCACAATCGCGAGAGATGGCGCTCCAACACAGACACAGCGTGTTAGCTCATCTAGTTTCTCTAGGGTTGAGACTCAACACCAAGAAAAGTGTTCTTTCTCCTGCCCAGAGAACGACTTATCTCGGGATCGTTTGGGATTCGATCACGATGCGGGCACAACTATCTCCCGCTCGTATCGAGACCATTCGGCAGACCATGAGCAAAGTCAGGCTAGGCCAAGATCGCACTGTTCGTCAGTACCAAAATATGTTAGGTTACATGGCTTCAGCATCCACGGTGATTCCTCTGGGGCTGTTGCATATGAGACCGTTTCAGTTGTGGCTGAAAGCCAGAGGATTTCATCCAAGATCCAATCCTCAAAGGCAAATAAAAGTGACGCGCCGTGGGCTTCGTACACTATCTCTGTGGCTCAGACCCCGGTTCCTCGCCTTGGGTCCCACTCTAGGGGCGCCGTGTCGTTGCAGACTGCTAACGACGGATGCCTCCCTGATGGGCTGGGGAGCGGTCTTAGATGGCCGTCCAGCTCAAGGGGAATGGTAGACGGGGCGCCACTCGGGAGACATCCTCTGCTCTCTCGCTTCCTTCGGGGGGCCAGGCGACTGAGGCCTCCAGTAAAAACCAAGATCCCTTCATGGGACTTAGCTACAGTTCTCGAGGGTCTGGTTGAAACCCCCTTTGAACCTATAGAATCAGCGTCTGATAAACTTCTGACTCTAAAAATGTTTTTTCTCATGGCAATAACTTCCTTGAACAGAATTGGGGATATGCAGGCTCTGTCTATCTCTCCATCCTGCTTAGACTTTGCCCCAGGAATGGTGAAAGTTATTTTGCATCCACATCCTGATTACTTGCCTAAGGTTCAATTTTCGGCTGTACATCCGGTCATTCTAGAGGCCTTCTGCCCTCCACCGTTCACAACGCCGGAGCAGGAAAAATCTCATAGACTGTGTCCAGTCCGTGCTCTTCAGGCTTACATCCACCACACTAGCCAGTGGCGTAAGTCAGAGCAACTGTTCGTCTGTTATGGTGGTAGTAACAGAGGAGCAGCTGCCACCAAGCAGACCATGTCTCATTGGGTCAGGAATGCTATTGCTCTTGCTTATGAGGCGCGCGGTCAAGCTTCGCCTATAGGTCTTAGGGCTCACTCCACCAGGGGGGTCGCCTCCTCTAGTGCTTTGGCAAGGGGTCGCCTCCTCTAGTGCTTTGGCAAGGGGTGCTTTGGCAAGGGGAAGTCGTGGCCTAATGGTTAGAGAGTCGGACTCGTAATCGAAAGGTTGTGGGTTCGAGTCTCGGGCCGGCTGGGATTGTAGGTGGGGGGAGGGAATGTCCAGCGCTCTCTCCACCCTCAATACCACAACTGAGGTGCCCTTGAGCAAGGCACCGAACCCCCAACTGCTCCCCGGGCGCCGCAGCATGGCTGCCCACTGCTCCGGGTGTGTGTTCACGGTGTGTGTGTGTGTGTGTGTGTGTGTGCATTTGTTCACTACTCACTGCTGTGTGTGTGCACTTGGATGGGTTAAACGCAGAGCACCAATTTCGAGTATGGGTCACCATACTTGACAATACGTCACGACTTTACTTTACTTTACTTTACTTTACTTACAACAGGTTTGTGATGCAGCAGGTTGGTCCTCTCCGCACACATTCATGAGATTTTATAGTTTGGATGTTCATGCCACTCCGGGCTCTCATGTCCTTGAGTCAACGTCACAAGCTAATGTCACAGCATCTCGTTCCGCTTTCTCAGGGAACAAGGTTACAGTTAAGTAACCGGAACGTTTCTTAATAAGAGGCTTAATAACTGCCAGCTTGAATGGTATTGGGACGTGACCTAAAGCTAACGATGAGTTAATAATATTGAGAAGCGGTTCTTATGCTACAGATAACAACTCTTTCAGTAGTTTAGTGGGTACAGGATCTAATAAACATGTTGTTGGTTTAGATGCACTGATAAGTTTATTTAGCTCTTCCTGTCCTATAGTTGTAAAGCACTGCAGTTTTTCTTTGGGTGCGATGAATGAAGCTGAAATACTAGACGCAGTAGAATATACATTTGATATTGTATTTCTGATGTTATCCATTTTATCAGTAAAAAAATTCATAAAGTCATTACATTAAACTGTGAGGGAATATTTAGAATATTTAGTTTTTCCGTCTGGTCTCATTATCTCTAATTAGGTCACGCTGCTCGCAAATATTATATGATATTACAAATCTCCACGTGAGACGCGCTGCATGTCCACATCACTGTAAACAAAGCAGCAACACGTTCGTCTCAGATACTTTTCGTTTTAGAAGAACACGCTGTGAGGAATAATGAATGAATCACTCCCCGAGACGACTCGTTCTTCCCGAGTCACATTAAAGATTAATTCAAAATTAACGAATCGCTCAAGAAGGACCCATCACTAGAATTTATTTAACCAAACACTTGAACAAACAGATTTATCTAGTTTTTAATGTATTGCACATCTCATATTTAATAAAAAGTAACATTTGATATCCAGCTGTTGCTCTCAGGCAACATTGTACCATCGTGGATCACAAGTATAACTAAACTATCATATCTGTTACCATACCAAAACATTATAATCAGTGTTGTTTCAAAGTAAATAATGAAAAATCATCATAACCTTATACTAATATGCACTTTATCCTTACAAGCATGCACATACACACACAAGCACATGCAAAATCTCCTACTTCACTAATGACACCTCATTGCTTGTGAAAGCTGAGGAAACAATTAAACTCTACAGAAAAATCATAATATGTGCAGATATAGTATAAGAATTACTATTCTTGCAAATGCATTACAAAATCATGCAAAAATTCTAATACATTTAGATAATTCTAACTCTTTTCCTTACAAATATCATATACTTGTATTCTAACCTAGTATGCCTGCATGGCCTTATGAGATTCCATTACGGTACAATGTTGCCTTGAGGCAACATGCATTTTTTTTTGTAATTTCCTATGATACATTTGATGAAATATTATGTAAAGTTTTTGAAAATACACCTTTACTTTCCAACGTAGGTGACTAAGTGTTTTGTAGGCAATTATATGTTTGAAAATTTATGAAAAATGCACTTTTCATTGGACAAAATAAGGGGTCATCTGATATGTGCACATGTCCTAAAATTGGAAACAAAATGGACCCCTGTGTGTGATGTGACCACTTTTTTGTATGTTCATTTATTAGTATTTGACTTCTACTTCCCTGAGACAGCATTGATCAAGTAAATGAGTGTCTCATCTTATTTAAAAAAACAAAAATATATTGTGTTGCCTAGAGGCAACACGGTACCATAGAGGGTTAAGCAGAACAAGGTGTGTCTGTGTTGGAATTCAACAAACACTGGAATGGAATGCCTGCCATACATGTAGAGATGCTGATTTAAGAAAGAAAAAAAGTAGTAGTCTCTTAAACTGTAACATACAACTCTGTCGAAAATAAATAAATAAGTTCTAAACTTGTAAACTATAAAATAACAATGGAATATCACCACAAGCAGTTCAGCAGAAACTAAATTTTAGTAAATGAAATGATATAAAACACTACATTATAGAATTATTTTCTAGTGGGTTACACAGAAAATATGTGCAATAATCGTAACGCCAGAGGGGGGTGGCCATGGAGTCTGGTTCCTCTCAAGGTCTTTCTTCCACTCTCTAAAGACTGGAATTTATTTTCTTCTTTCCCACAGCTGTGGCAGCACTGGGGGCTGTTATTGAAATGCGCTATATAAAACAACGTGACTTGATCATCTTTTCATCAGAGCTTGACAGTTGTTGTCTACTAGCTACAATCTTGTCTAGCTGCCAGTAATCTGCACGATCCATTTTTTTTTTTTTGTCCAAGCAACCGTCCTATGGGAAGGCAATGACTTGGTCCTCTTTGCCAACTCTGGATCCCTTACAATCTTGATTTTATTGGATCTCAGCTCTGCCTTCGCCACTGTGTGGCACAAGATACTCCTTTCTAGCCTATCAGACAGACAATCCTAAATTTCTATAAAAAAAATAATATTTACCCGAAAGCTCCCCTTACTCAAGCTGTCTTTCAGGCCTCTGTTCTTGGACTGCTTCCCTTCATAATATGTGTGCTTCTCCTCGGACACTTTATTCACCCGATAGTACTATTAAGATTATCCTGATGGCACAGAATTACGCAACCATTCGATCTGATACAGACTTCAAAACTTGCCCTTAGCCGTGCCTCCGCTGGTTCCTGTCAGTCCTTCAGCTCATCCTCAGTCTGCTCCATCCTGTTATGTGGATCCACCCCGGGCCTTCCAGTGTCCAGCTCCGCCTAGGCGTGAGGATCCACTGTCTCCGCCTCCAGCCTTCGAGTCCCGGACTCCAATTCGGTCCTCGGACATATCGGCTCGGCCTTGGCTCATTGCTCCCTCGTTTCCACCGTGGCTCTCCACCTCCAGTGGCTTCGTCTTCATAGCTTGTATGCGCTTGAACGCTGAACAGGCTATGGGCCCTATTTTAACGATCTAAGCGCATTGTCTGAAGCGCATGGTGCAGGTGTACTTAGGGCGTGTCCGAAACGCCCCCACACCATCACAGATCCTCCACCAACTTTCACAGTGGGTGCGAGACACTGTGGCTTGTAGGCCTCTCCAGGTCTCCGTCTTACCATTAGACGACCAGGTGTTGGGCAAAGCTGAAAATTGGACTCATCAGAGAAGGTGACCTTACTCCAGTCCTCTACGGTCCAATCCTTATGGTCTTTTTCGAACCTCAGCCTAGCTCTTCTTTGCTTCTCATTGACGAAGGGATTTTTTTCTAGCTTTGCATGACTTCAGCCCAGCACTGCCCCTGGGAGCCTGTTTCGAACCGTCCTCGCCGTGCTGTGCAGTTCACCCTAACTGCCCTTTGCCATTCTTTTTGTAGGACACTTGATGTCATCCTACGGTGGTTGAGTGACATTCGAATGAGTTGGTGGTCATCCCGGTCAGAGGAGAGTCGTTTTCGCCCTCTGCCGGTCTGTAGCTTTGTTGTCCCCAATGTCTGCAGCTTGACCTTGTTGTTAGGAACCGCTGTCTTTGAAATTTTAAGGATGGAAGCAACCTGACACTCACTGTATCCCTCTGCCAGTAAAGCAAGAATTGAACCTTTTCTCCTCACTCAAAAGTTTTCTTTTCAACTCATGGTTGTTATTATAGTTGTAACATACTAGCACTGTTTTTGCCATGCAGCCGGTCTTATTGCAAGAGGATAGTGATGACCACTCCGGTGGTTTTCATACTTTTCCTTGTTAAATAAGATTTGTTCAGGTGATCACCAAATCAGTGCTTCATGATATCAATGAGGAAAAAAATATCATCAAGAACCTCCATTGTCTACCGCATCAGGACTCTTATTCAGCAACAAAACCAATGCAAGTAGCTGTTTACAACTATTTAGATGCGTGTTAAGTTTGAACCACTTTTAAGGTGAATTTTGATTCTCTAATGATTCTTATTAGGTTGTGGTTAATTCATGTGAAATACTGCCATTCTTTTGTTTCTTCTCTCTCTCTCTCTTCTTTACTTTCCTTCACTCTGTATATATGTGTTTGTTTAGTTTAGTTGTATGTTAGCTATGGTCCCATTTAACAATAACTCTCTGAAGAAATGAAACGTAAACAAAGGAATATTCATCCTTATTACAACGTTATTGTTTCGCTGGACTAAAAGTGCTCGCTGGGATGTTGTTCTGTGGACCCTTACCTCTCTAACTAAACTGGGATTTCAGCAGTGGACGCGTTTGTGGCTCGTTATTACAATGATAAAGGTACGTACTGCTTTTTTACTCTGCGTGTTTGGATGTGTACTGCTTACACAAATGTAGCAAATACATTCCTTATAAGCTTTTCATCGAAAAACAGCGATCTGTCGTCGATGCTTGAGGCTTAGACCCTCAGAATGATATATAGTTTGTCAAGATTAACTTTGTCCCGTTTCATTTATTCTATTAGAAAACAATGACACACTGATTTTACGTCGGCACTGATCACCTACAACATAGAAACACTTTTGGACATTGGAAACCGCTACACCAACCTGCTTCAGGACACCTTATCCACGAATCCTGCGTGGTCTCTGGAGATTCTTCGGAACGCGGAGACGAACAATAACCCCCCGAGGCGACGGATCAAGAAACACCGCGGGAAGCGCGCTGGAATTCGAGTCAGACTCAGGAAAAGGGCTCACAGTCCTCCTCTTCCAAGCATTCTCCTCGCTAATGTCCAATCCTTGGAGAATAAGATGGACGATCTTAGAGCCAGGATTAGTTTCCAACGGGACATTAGGGACTGTAACATCCTTTGTTTGTCAGAAACGTGGCTTTCGTCCTCGGTCCCGGACACTGCTGTAATGCCAAGTGATAACTTCTCTGTCTTTCGGACGGACAGAACAGCAGAGGCCGGTAAATCCAGGGGTGGAGGAGTGTGTTTCATGATCAACAAGAAATGGTGTGATCCCAGGAATATCTCCATTCTGTCGCGTTCCTGCTCGCCTCATCTGGAACATCTTTCCATTATTTGCCGCCCATTTTATTTGCCCCGGGAGTTCTCATCGATCATTGTTACTGCTGTGTACATTCCACCACAGGCGGACACCGGCTTGGCTTTGTCTAAACTTCACGATGTGCTCAGCGGCTACATTAACAAACATCCTGACGCTGCCTTCATCATCGCGGGGGACTTTAACAAAGCCAACCTCAGACAGGTCATGCCGAACTTCCATCAACACGTATCCTGTCCAACTAGAGGACCGAACACACTGGATCATTGCTACACTCAGTTCAAGGATGCCTACAAAGCCCGCTCACTACCGGCTTTTGGCAAATCGGACCATGCCACCATTTTTCTAACACCGGGATACAAACAAAGGCTCGTTCAGGAACCTCCGGTGCAGAGAGTAGTGACGCACTGGTCCTCCCACTCAGAGACTATGCTGCAGGCGGCGCTTGATGACGTCGACTGGGACATGTTCCGGGCGAGTTCTTCTGACGTCAGCGAGTTCACGGATGTAGCATTAAGTTTTGTAAACACGCTAACCGAGCAAGCTACAGAAACAATAACGATAAGGACATTCTCCAATCATAAACCGTGGGTGGACAGAACAATCCGTGCCGCGGTTAACACACGCACTGCCGCTTACAATGAGGCTCTTCTGTCTGGGAATACGAGCGAGTACAAAGCATCGTGCTATGCTCTCCGACGCGCAGTAAGAGCCGCTAAACACAGATACAGAGAGAGAATTGAGTCTCATTTCCAGCTCAACGACTCTCGACGGATGTGGCAGGGACTGAGGACCATCTGTGACTTCGGAAACAAATCCTCCGCGGAGTTGAGAGCAGATCCGTTGCTGGCCGACGAGTTAAACATCTTCTACGGCCGCTTCGATGGCAACGGCGGCGGCGCGTTTCTGCCGACCAGCGCGTCAGGAAGCAACAGGCAGAGCAGCGACGATCCTGTAATCACCGTGTCGGAGGATGAGGTTCGGAGGGCGCTAAAGAGAGTGAACGTCAGGAAAGCAGCCGGACCTGATGGGATAACCGGCCGTGTTCTGAGGTCCTGCGCCGATCAGCTCGCTGGTTTGTTCACTTCCATTTTTAATGAGTCCCTTGCTACCTCCGTGGTTCCCACTTCATTCAAAAAATCCATCATTATCCCTGTGCCAAAGAACAATAAACCCTCTTGCCTGAATGACTATCGCCCAGTTGCCCTCACATCTATAGTCATGAAGGTTTTTGAGAGACTTGTAAAGAGCCACATCTGCTCCTCCATCCCTGATACTTTGGACCCTCTTCAGTTTGCCTATCGCCCAAATAGATCCACGGATGATGCCATTTCTCACGTCCTCCACTCTTCCCTCACACACTTGGACAGCAACAATGGGAATTATGTAAGGCTGCTATTCATTGACTATAGCTCAGCTTTCAACACTATAGTCCCCATCAAGCTGGCATCTAAACTCACAGACCTCGGCCTAAACTCCTCACTCTGTGACTGGATTCAAGACTTCCTCACCGGCAGACCTCAAGTGGTGAAAGTTGGCCAGTTCACCTCAAACTCCATCACTCTGAACATAGGAGCCCCACAGGGCTGTGTCCTGAGTCCCCTGCTCTACTCTCTCTACACGCATGACTGCGTGTCCTCTCACAGCTCCACATCTATTGTCAAATTCGCTGATGATACTGTGGTTCTGGGCCTCATCTCCAACAACGATGAGACCGCATACTTGGATGAGGTAGAGAGACTCACATCATGGTGCCAGGACAACTGTCTCTCTCTGAATGTGAGCAAAACTAAAGAGCTGATCATGGACTTTAGGAAGAGACAGCAGCAGCCCTACTCTCCTCTCAGGATCAGTGGGACCCCTGTGGAGAGGGTGAGTAGCTTCAAGTACCTCGGCGTAAACATCTCCGAGAACCTGACTTGGACTACACACATCCAATCACAGGTTAAGAAAGCCAGGCAAAGACTGTACCATCTGCGACAGCTGAGGAAATTCAGGGTCTCACCAGCAATCCTGAAAACTTTCTATTCAGGGACCATAGAAAGTGTATTGACTCAGTGCATCTCAGTGTGGTATGGAAACAGCTCCAATCAGGACTGCAAAGCACTACAGAGAGTTGTGCGCTTAGCTGAGCGCATCTCAGGGTCTGCGCTCCCCTCTCTGCAGGACATCTACCTCAAACGCTGCAAAAACAGAGCTGTTAAAATCTTCAAGGACTCTAATCACCCTGGTAACCGACTATTCACTTTGCTTCCATCTGGAAAGCGCTTCCGTAGCCTGATGGCAAAAACTGAGAGACTTAGGAGGAGCTTCTTCCCCCAGGCCATCAGGCTCCTAAACTCTAACTCTGTGTCATAACATCACTTGACTCCATGTAAATATCACCATATCAATAAGCTATTCATAATTTTTCTCTACCTCATATTGCTGCTATTCAAATACCCTGTACAACTTTTTGCACATTATTTTTGCACATTCCTCTTATTACTATTTAAGTCAACAACATACTGACCTGCACATTTATATTATATTTTTTATCTTATCTTATTTTATTTTATTCTTTTATTTTATTTTATGTTTTGTACTATGTTTCTTAATATTTGTATTCTATATAATTGCACTGTCCTTGGAGCGGACCTGACCTACATTTCACTGCTGGTTATACCCTGTATAATTGTGTATGTGACAAATAAAAACTCTTGAATCTTGAATCTTGTCATAGATACACATATCTATGTTTATTGTGAGATGCAGTAACTATAGCAACCGCGGAGCCCATTGCCATATGTTGCCAGGAACTACTGTGAAACGCTTAGTATAAATACTTAGGTAAGGGTGACAGTTAAGATGCTTGTTGCAATGCTCTTAACCCTTTAGGCGCCAGGGATTTTTTGAAAAAAACTGCTGTATTTTTGATATCAAGATTTCAAAAGCTTGTGGCTTGAAAGGGCTTAAAGATAGAGATCAACTGTAAATTAGAAAAATGTTGGGCATGACCGAAAGTTTATGTGGGGTGTAAATATACTCATCTAATTTGCATATTATGACGTTATCAGGGGGCAGTCCTCTTGAATTTCATAATATTCAGGAAATAGTAGATATTGAACTGATGTTTGAACTTATTTGCACGTTTGTTTTTTTTTTTTTGTCTTTTTATCCTCATTCCAAATGATCAGAAAAGAGGAACCCAACAATAAAACAGGAGAAAGTGCTAAATTATTACTATATTACTATTCTATATCTACTATTCTACTATCGTCATTTCCAAAAGGCAAATATTCCCCTTCATAGTCAGAATCGGCGAATAACATTTGCAACACATCCTCACGGTACAACTTTTTATCAGCCATTTGGCAATTTTCTCTCACAAATCTCACAATCTACTCACACTCTATGAACTGAACTGCTTCTGCATCAATGACACGATAGCTCACTTGCTCTGCTTTTTCCTCGAACACTTTTGGTCTAGAATCAAAGTACTACATGTCTGCCATCTTGTGGTAGGGAATACAAATGAGATATTACACCATATTAGGACCTACAGTCTATTACATGAAGTATGACGTCTTGTCGCAATTTTGTGACTTTGGTGCTTAGAGGGTTAAAGAAATCCCTTACCTCAGGTTAATTTTTTTTAAGTCAAATTACTTAAGGACATTCATGCAACCGGGCCCAGGTCCTTTTTTTTTTTTTTTAAAGTAACGGCCCTAGTACAGAGCCTTGAGGTACTCTTGAGGTACTGCACTTGTGATTGGTATGATACTTCTTCATTTACTGCCACAAATTGATGGCGGTCAGATAAGTACGATTTGAACCATGCCAGTGCACTTCCTCTAATGCCAACATAATTTTCTAGTCTATTTAAAAGAATGTTGTGGTCGATAGTGTCAAACGCGGCGCTAAGATCCAGTAGCACTAATAGAGAGATACAACCACGATCAGATGATAAAAGCAGGTCGTTTGTAACTCTAATGAGAGCAGTCTCAGTACTATGATATGGTCTAAAACCTGACTGGAAATCCTCACATATAACATTGAGTGGAATTGTTCCTCAGGGGATCTATAGTACACTATCTGATGCGATACTGTGGCTGACAGCTGCATGGTTACAATTTTATCTCTAATAGTTTCGATCTTGGAAGTAAAGTAGTTCATAAAGTCATTACTACTGTGCTGCTGGGTAATGTCTGCACCTGCTGATGTTATATTTTTTGTTAATTTAGCCACTGTATTAAATAAATACTTGGGGTTGTGTATGTTTTCTTCTAAAAGAGACATAAAGTAAGCAGATCTAGCAGTTTTTAATGCTTTCCTGTAGGAGAGAGTATTTTCCCACCAAGCAATACGAAATACCTCTAATTTTATTTTTCTCCAGCTGCGCTCCATTTTCTGGGCTGCTCTCTTCAAGGCCTGAGTGTGCTCATTATACCACGGTGTTGGACTCTTTTCCTTAATCTTCCTTAAGCGTAAAGGAGCAACCGTATCTAAGGTGCTAGAAAAGTGAGAGTCCATAGTTTCTGTTACATCATCAAGTTGTTCTGAGCTATTGGATATGCTGAGGAACTGAGATAAATCAGGAAGATTATTTATAAAGTAATCTATTGTGGTAGAAGTGATAGTTCTACCATATTTGTAACAAGGAGTTGGCTTTACAGCTTTAGCTATATGGAATATACACAAAACTAGATAATGATCTGAGATATCATCGCTCTGCTGCAATATTTCAACGCCACTGACATCAATTCCATATGACAGTATTAAATCTAGAGTATGATTTCGACAATAAGTAGGTCCTGAAACTTGTTGTTTAACACCAATGGAGTTTAGAATGTCTATAAATGCTGATCCCAACGAATCTCTTTCATTATCAACATGGATATTAAAATCACCAGCAATTAGGACTTTATCTGCAGCCAGCACTACCTCAGATAGAAAATCAGCAAATTCTTTAATAAAGTCTGTATAGTGCCCTGGTGGCCTGTATACAGTAGCCAGTACAAACATCACAGGGGATTTATCATTAACACTCGTTTCTTTGGATAACCTTATATGAAGCACCATTACTAAGAAACTAATTATACCTGAAACCTGACCTCTGAGAAATACTGAAAATATTGCTATAAATTGTAGCACCACCTCCCCCTTACCTTTTGGATGTGGTTCATGTCTGACATGATAAACAGGAGAAGGGAAAGAATAAGTCTGACAACATAGCTGATGATCATCACATGCCTAATGCATCTAATTTGGCAAAATCACGCTATAACCAACAGCACCCAGACTTCTCTAGCATTGACTTTTCAACCCTTGGATGAATCTATTAGTGGCTTTGACTTAATCCAAAAAGAACAAGAACTAGATGAGGAGGAAAAAATATCTAGACAACATAGACACATTGTAGATGACAGTCATAATATTACTTATAAGAAAATAATAAAGGCGATAATGAAATAATGAAAAATAATGAATCAATAATGAAGGACTCTGTGTTTCAATGGCAATTTATTAAAGTTACAGTAAAAAAGAGAGCACTTTTTTATCTTTTAAGAGCAGCATCCAAACACTTCATAAAAAATGACATACACAGAACAAGTCATTCTGAAGAAATGTGAGTAATTTCATGAATTTACAATACACTATGGAGAGCAGAAAATTAAAAAACTGTCAATACATCTGATGTCACTCTGCTTCTGTGTGTGGGGTGGGGGTGGGGGGTGGGTGACTGTGAGTTGAGTGTGGGTTGAGGAGGTGGGTGAGAGAGAGACAGAAAGAGAGAGAGAGGGTCTGTTTAAACTTTTGATGTTTTAATAGTGGTTTAAAAGTAACAGTAAAACAGTTCAGCTGACAGATGCAGACTAAGCTGTAATGCAGGCAAATATGTTTCACGAATGCTTAGATCAATAAAATAGTTAAAAATTGCTTATAAATCATTAAAGGTTTTGATAACACTTCATAATAAGGTCTCATTTGTTAACATTAGGGAATGCATTAACTAACATGAACTAACAATGAAAAATATATTTCTACAGCATGTTAATTCTTCATTGATAGTATAAACTCCACACTCACTGAACTCACACAGTCAGTCACCCACCGCACACATTAGAAGCACAGTGACAGGAGATCTCTGATAAGTTTTACAATTTTCTTCTCGCCATAGTGTATTGTAAATTCATGAAATTAATCACATATCCTCAGACTGTCTTGTTCTGTTTATGTAATGTTTTATGAAGTGTTTGGAAGCTGCTCTTAAAAGATAAAAAATAAATTGTGTTCTCTTTTTTACTGTAACTTTAATAAATTGCCATTAAAATACCGTTCAAGATATCCTAAATCCGTCTGCAATTTAGCATCTTCAGTATCTTGGCAGCCAGTTGGTGGCGCTATAACTTTCAGTCATAATAGTCACATCTATCCGATCGGCATCATACAACGAACAAATCACTGGAGTTTGATCTGCATCATACAATGTATGTGGACGTTATTAGGCATTTCCAGTCTCATTTTTCGCCATAACTTCATCGCCTCGCCACGGGCAAACCGTTCGACATATCAAAAATATCTTCGCAATTTAGCGTCCCCAATGTCTTGAGATCATGTTCACCGAGTTTGGTGTCAATCGTATGGAAATCCTCAGAGGAGTATATCAAATTCCAGAGCATGCGCTTTTTAAACAGCCCTGAATAGCCGACTTCCTGTTGGGCGGAGCCTAAGACATGCTGCGCGGAAGTTGTTCGGCTCAATGAGTTCTATATGTGTACCGAGTTTCATATGAATACGTGCAAGTATGTGTGAGCTATACATCAAGTTTTCTGACAATTTTCCAGAGGGCGCCGTAGAGCCCCTGTGCCACGCCCGGGTCCCAGCCTCAGCGGCGTCCTAATGGCCGCAGGTTCCAATGTGCGTGCCAATTTTCAAGAGTTTTCGGGCACGTTAAGGCCCCCAAAAGTGCCCGGATGATTGAAAAAAATAAAATAAATAAATAAATAATAGTTAGTACATGTTAATTAATGCATTCCCTACTGTTAACAAATGAGACTTAATTATAAAGTGTTATCAAAACCTTTAATGCTTTATAAGCATTTTTTTAAGGATTTTATTGAGAAGTTTAAACAGACCCTCTCTCTCTCTCTCTCTCTCTCTCCCCCTCCCCCTCCCCCTGACTGAACTCACACAGTCAGTCACCCACCCAGTCACCCACCGCACACATTAGAAGCACAGTGACAGGAGAACTCTGATAGTTTTTAAATTTTCTCCTCTGCATAGTGTATTGTAAATTCATGAAATTAATCACATATCCTCAGACTGTATTGTTCTGTGTATGTAATTTTTTATGAAGTGTTTGGAAGCTGCTCTTAAAAGATAAAAAAAAAAGTTTTCTCTTTTTACTGTAACTTTAATAAATTGCCATCAAAACACCGTTCAAGATATCCTAAATCCGTCCACAATTTAGCATCTTCAGTATTTTGGCATCATGAGAAAAAATGTTTGGTGTGATTTCCGTGTTTCTGATTGGAGGAGTATGAATTTGTTTACAGCCCGTTTTAAAAAAAAACCCACATTAAAATAAATATAGCCGAGGACTTCCGGTATGGTCATGCCCGAGTCAGATGCTTAAGAACACTGCTCAGCCCGAGTTTTGGTTTAATCGGCCTGTTAAAAAGAAAATTACTCCACAGACAGCCGGGAAGATATAAAGTAAACTCCTATAACACGGAGTATGAGTCAGAAACAAAGTAAAAAGGACACCAAAGCTGGAAAAAATGATGATGGGAAAAGCACACAGAAACAGCTAACGCTAGATGCTACTAGGAGTAACGGTGGAAGTGGATGATCGGGACGAATTGGAGAGAGAATTGCTTCGTGACAGATGGTCAACACAAGGTAATCAGAGGAAGCTCGGACTGTCATTGTCCCCGGGAGAGATCAGAGGAGTGTGGATTATGAAGAGTGTGGACCAGCACTAAAAGGATGAGACATGAGTATAGAGGTCGGATTTAATATCCTCCCACTTTTTGTTAGGTAACTTGACTGATTTTTGACAAGTGGAGTAAATGTTAATCAAAATGCAGAAACTACAGGCTGAATAACGTGTAATATATAAAAAAAAAAAAAAAAAATTTGGGGCATGGGAATGCAGAGAAGCGTTTAATCTTCTCTTTTATTCAGTTAGACTGGGCGTATAATGCAGCAGAGATTCGGCCACACTTTCAGGTGGACTGCTGCTCACACAGTTTGTGTGCTCTATCCAGGGAGCTATGTCTCCCTGCCCATTTTACAGCGGGAGTGGGTTCTACATAAAGTATGGATCACCTATCGGTGCTTAAGGGACGACCCACTGTATTGTTGGAAGTTCAGTGCAAACACTGTTTGGTTCAGTAATGTTTTTTGTTCTTTGTTTATCGGTAAACTTGTTCACTTTGTTAGTTGCAAAAGGTACAAAGGTTGGAAAGAGGAGGGAAAAGGATCTTAAATATAATACAGTATGAATAATTTGAAAATTGTTAGTTACAATATAAATGGCTTGAATCACCCCATAAAGAGGAAAAAAATATTGGCACAGTTAAGACGGTTGAATTGCTCTTTGGGGTTTCTGCAGGAGACACACCTCAATCAACTAGAACATGCCAAGTTGAAACGGGAGTGGGTGGGACAGGTGTTTTGTGCTTCATATGAAAATTATAAAAAGAGAGGAGTAGCTATACTCTGTCATAAATCATTGTGTATGGTCCCAGAAAAAGTACTGGAGGACAAAAAAGGTCGATGGGTGATGGTGATAGGTTCCATAGCAGAGGTCACGGTTACACTTATGAATATTTATGCACCTAATGAAGTGGATCCAGGTTTTTTCAAAGTGGTAGCTCAACTTTTGGCAGCAAATTCAAAAGGCATAATTATATTGGGAGGGGATTTTAATTGTGTAATAAATCGTCACACAGATAAATTCCCAGTGGATCAAAAGCATCAAACCTTAAAATCTAAGGTACTGTGTAGCTTCCTGGAGGAGTTTGGCCTTATTGATATATGGCGCTTTAAAAATCCAAAAGAAAGAGATTATACTCATTTTTCGAAAGCCCACAAGAGCCACTCGAGAATAGATTTTTTCTGTATACCTAAACAAGAAGCCCACAGAGTGGTAGAATGTCATATTGAGCCTCAAACTCTTTCAGATCATGGTCCGGTTGTAATGTCTATAAACTTAGACCAAAATAAACCCTTTAAATTGTGGAGATTGAATGTATCGCTTTTAAATAATTCTGAGGCTGTTCAAGGTATAAAGGACGAGCTGAAGGATTATTTAGAGTTAAATGATATAGATGAAATTTCCCCTTCTACATTATGGGACACTGCAAAGGCGGTGTTAAGGGGCAAAATCATAGCACTGTCCTCCAAAATAAAAAAAGAACGAGAGAAAAAACAAAAACATTTAGAAGATCGGATTAGGAAGTTAGATACAGACCATAAAAAGACAAATGATAATAAAGTGTTGATACAGCTGAATAAAAGTAAAAATTAGTTAAATGATTTACTAACATACAAAGCTGAAGGTGCATTACGATTTAGTAATCAAAAATATTATGAACAAGGCAACAAAGCCAGTAGATTATTAGCGTTCCAATTAAAAAAATCACAAGCCAGTCGAATAGTTCAAAAAATTATGTGTCCCTATTCTAAGAATGTGGTGTCCCATCCTAAAGAAATAGCCAATGCTTTTTCTAAATACTATGAACAATTATATGACTCCCCAGCCGTACCTAATAAATCAGAAAGAATAGTTCCTTCAACAAGTTAATCTTTCCAAATTGGAGGAAAATGATGCTAAAGTATTAGTGGAGCCTATAACTCAGGACGAAATAAAATATATTATTAAAAAACTTAAAAATAATAAATCACCCGGGTGGATGGGTTCCCTGGAGAATTCTATAAATGTTTTCAAGCAGAAATCATTCCTCTTTTGGAAAGAGTGTTTAATCATACTTTAAGAGAGAGAGACTCTCCAAAAACATGGGCTGAGGCAATTATCTCTGTGATATATAAAGAGGGGAAAGATCCCACGCAGTGTGCCTCTTATAGGCCAATAAGTTTATTGTGCAACGACGTTAAGATATTAAGTGCAATATTGGCAAGACGGCTTCAGGTGGTTATTAATAAATTAATTAGTGCGGATCAAACTGGATTTATTCCTGGACGTCATGGAATAAATAACATAAGGCGTACTCTAAACATAATGACATTAGCTCAAACAAAGTCCCACCCATCAATGCTCCTTAGCCTTGATGCTGAGAAGGCATTTGATCGGGTGGACTGGGTGTTTTTGCAGCATGTCCTGAATGAGATGGGTTTTGATAAAAAATTTATTGATTGGTTTGAAATACTGTATACTAACCCCACCTCTAGTGTACGTGTTAATGGTCATATCTCGGACAGATTTCAGTTAAAAAGAGGAACTCGCCAGGGTTGTCCATGGTCACCTCTTTTATTCGCAATTAGTATTGAACCGTTAGCTGAGCTAATTCGGAGTAATCCGTTGATCTTGGGTATTTCAGATAAAGTGAAAACACACAAGCTATCGCTATATGCGGACGATGTTATATTATACATTAGGGAACCTAAATCCTCTATACCGGAGCTCTTAAAATGTCTAAAAAATTTCAGTGAAGTCTCTGGGTATAAAGTTAACGAATCAAAGTCAGAAGCCATGATGATGAAAGGAAACTGGCCAGCTGAATTAAACGAGATGGTCAAATTTAATTAGCCAACCCAGGGATTTCGATACCTGGGCATCATAATTACTCTGGACACCTCTCAGTTGTATAAGGCTAATTATGGAAAATTGGTTGATCAGATTCAACTAGATTTGGAAAAATGGGAAATTCTGCCACTCTCCTTTTTTGGGAGGATTGAAACAGTCAGAATGAATATTCTTCCCAGATTGTTATATTTATTTCTGTCTCTCCCTATTTGGATTCCAACGGCCACTTTCAAAAAAATACAAAGGATGATATCAGCTTTTATTTGGCAACGGAAAAAGCCCAGAATAAAATTCTCACAGTTGACTAGCAGTAAAGCACATGGAGGTCTTAACCTCCCAAATTTGAAATTGTATTACTGGGCAGCACAATTAAATGGGGCAGTTGAGTGGTTAAGAAATAATGAAGAAACAACATGGTTGTCATTGGAGCAAAGTTCATGCAATGGGGTGTCGCTTCAGGCATTGTTATTTTGTTCTAAACAAACTTGGAATAAGCAGAAAATTAGTAATATCTGGATGAGGTGCACCCATAGGGTAATGCGTGGGATAAGAAAAAAGATAAACGCCCCCCAATCTATTTCCAGAGCAATGAAGATTACAGAAATATTAGACTTTTTACCAAGGAAATTAGATCGAGGATTTAAAGAATGGGAAACTAAAGATCTAATTTTTATAGATGATATGTTTGAAGGGGAGTTGTTGAAGTCATATACACAGTTACAAGACAAATATGGGTTAGATTCAAAAGACTTTTACAAATTCTTACAGTTAAGAAGTTATTTAATGTCGCATAAAGAATGGTCTCTTCTTAAAAGGCAACCTACTGAGCTAGAAGCTTTCTTTATTAATGCAGGCAAGAAGTCAAAATGTGACAAAATAGTGTCACAGTTGTACAAGTGTCTGCAGCCATTTATGTCAGGGAGTACTCTTGAAGTAAAGGAGAAGTGGGAACTGGAGATGAATACAATTATTGAAGATAACACCTGGAAACAAATATGCGAAGATGGACATAAGTTAACCAGAGGTCCATTATGGAAAGAATTTAATTGGAAAGTGACCATTAGATTTTTCAAAACTCCTTTTATTATTTCGAAATTTGATAAGAATAAAACAAATTTATGTTGGAGGGGATGTGGACAAATTGGGGACCACACACATATTTTTTGGGATTGCCCTAAATTGAAATTATATTGGGAGGAAATCCGGGAGGAACTGTCTAACATTTTGCAGTCTCATATAATATGGGATCCACTGATCTTTATCTTCGGAGTGCTCCCTCCAAATATTTTGAATGAAGAAAAAAGTATCTTCTAAGAGTACTTGTATTAGTGGCGAAGAAGATGATAACCATATCCTGGTATAAACCGCTGCCGCCTACTGTTAATAAATGGAAAGAAAAAATTTGTAGAGGTGTATACAATGGAAAAAATTACAGCTATGCTTAATTTAAATACTACTCTATTCAAAAAAAGGTGGATCAAAAAGGTGGATAAAAAAAATAAAAAATAATAATAAATATAGCTGCAAGCAGCGATGACGGGCCCAAGCCGTCAGCATACGCCACCCCGGTGGCATCGATAAAACGGTGCCCAGCGAGCACAAGCATCACAGTAACCCTCTGGCAGTTTGGTTTTAAGGGATACGGCAATTAAAGGGTTAATCCAAACCATCAACTCTGTGAAACACACACACACACACAGAACAACATATAAAACTTTAAATTCTGTGAAAATATATTTTTCATTGGTAGTTCATGTTAGTTAATGCATTTACTAATGCTAACAAATGAGAAATTATTATAGTTACCAAAGGTTTTAATGATTTATAAGCATTTTTTTATGATTTATTTTTCCATTAACTAACATGAATAATTTTTTTCTAACACAAATTAATAAAGTAAAAAATATATTGTTAATATTTAATGTTATTTGTGAATTGACCAATGTTAAAAAACAACATTATTTAACTGTTGTTAATTTACATCATTAATAAATATATACCATTTAATGTTTATCAAAATCAATTCCAAAATGTGTTAATATATTATTACATTTTAAAGTTTTATCTTTTGAACATGACTATTTTTCTAATATTAAAAATATTTTGTTCATTGTTAGCTCATTGTAAGTTCATACTATCAATGAAGAATTAACATGCTGTAAAAAATATATTTTTCATTGTTAGTTCATGTTAATTAATGCATTCCCTACTGTTAACAAATGAGACTTAATTATAAAGTGTTATCAAAACCTTTAATGCTTTATAAGCATTTTTTAAGGATTTTATTGAGAAGTTTAAACAGACCCTCTCTCTCTCTCTCTCTCTCTCCCTCCACACTCACTGAACTCACACAGTCAGTCAGTCACCCACCCAGTCACCCACCGCACACATTAGAAGCACAGTGACAGGAGATCTCTGATAAGTTTTTAAATTTTCCTCTCGCCATAGTGTCTTGTAAATTCATGAAATTAATCACATATCCTCAGACTGTATTGTTCTGTGTATGTAATTTTTTATGAAGTGTTTGGAAGCTGCTCTTAAAAGATAAAAAAAAAAGTTTTCTCTTTTTTCTGTAACTTTAATAAATTGCCATTAAAACACCGTTCAAGATATCCTAAATCCGTCCGCAATTTAGCATCTTCAGTATTTTGGCATCATGAGAAAAAATGTTTGGTGTGATTTCAGTGTTTCTGTTTGGAGGAGTATGAATTTGTTTACAGCTCGTTTTAAAAAAAATCCCACATTAAAATAAATATAGCCGACTTCCTGTTGGTCGTAGCTAATGACTGTAAATTAGAAAGTTGTCCGGATTAATAAGAACAATTTATGTACCGAGTTTGGTGTCTGTAGCTGTCATTATATATATATAAACATTAATAATTATATACCATTTAATGTTGATCAATATTAATTCCAAAATGTGTTAATATATTATTAAATTTTAAAGTTTATCTTTTGAACATGACTATTTTTCTAACATTAAAAAGATTAATAAATGCTTAAAAAAAAATGTTCTTTGTTAGTTCATGCTATCATTGAAGAATTAACATGCTGTAAAAATATAGTTTTCATTGTTAGTTCACGTTAATTAATGCATTTCCTAATGTTAAGAAATGAGACCTTATTATAAAGTGTTATCAAAATCTTTAATGATTTATAAGCATTTTTTAAAGATTTAAAAAAACAGACCCTCTCTCTCTTTCTCTCTCTCACCCACTGCCTCAATCCACACAGTCACTCACACAGTCACTCACACCCCACCCCACCCCCACCCCTCACTCAGCTGCAGGCTGACAGGGAGCTCTCACTCAGAAACAGTGTAACAGCTCTCTGATAGTTTTTTAATTTTCTGCTCCGCATAGTGTATTGTAAATTCATGAAATTAATCACATATCCTCAGACTGTATTGTTCTGTGTATGTAATTTTTTATGAAGTGTTTGGAAGCTGCTCTTAAAAGATAATAAAAAAAAGTTTTCTCTTTTTTACTGTAACTTTAATAAATTGCCATTAAATCATCGTTCAAGATATCCTCAATCCGTCCGCAATTTAGCATCTTCAGTATTTTGGCATCATGAGAAAAAATGTTTGGTGTGATTTACGTGTTTCTGTTTGGAGGAGTATGAATTTGTTTACAGCCCGTTTTTTAAAAAAAACCCACATTAAAATAAACATAGCCGACGTCCTGTTGGTCGTAGCTAATGACTGTAAATTAGAAAGTTGTCCGGATTAATAAGAACAATTTATGTACCGAGTTTGGTGTCTGTAGCTAAAACTAACCCCCCCATTTTTGACAAAAGGTGGCGCTATAGAGTGCCTCTTCCACGCCCGTTTATGAACTTTTTCCAGTGTCTAACTATCATTAATACTGATATGTGTGTTGAGTTTCATGACATTCTAAGCATGTTATCTGCCTCAAAATTACCAGAAAGGAATTTTCAACTTTGACACGTTGCCATGGCAACATAATTTTAGATATCAATATTCCCTTCACAGTTTTACATCGGCCGTGTTTTGACATTATTCTGGTGAAGTTTGAAGCAAATCGAGTAAAAATAAGATGCTGAATTCAAAGCATTTTGAAAACGACACACTTCCTGCAGCCAGTTGGTGGCGCTATAACGTTCAGTCATAATAGCCACATCTATCCGATCGGTATCATACAACGAACAAATCACTGAAGTTTGATCAACATCATATAATGTATGTGAACGTTATTACGCATTTCCTGGGTCTCATTTTTCGCCATAACTTCATCGCCTCGCCACGGGCAAACCGTTCGACATATCAAAAATATCTTCGCAATTTAGCGTCCCCAATGTCTTGAGATCATGTTCACCGAGTTTGGTGGCAATCGTATGGAAATCCTCAGAGGAGTATATCAAATTCCAGAGCATGCGCTTTTTAAACAGCCCTGAATAGCCGACTTCCTGTTGGGCGGAGCCTATGACATGCTGCGCGGAAGTTGTTCGGCTCAATGAGTTCTATATGTGTACTGAGTTTCATATGAATACGTGCAAGTATGTGTGAGCTATACATCAAGCTTTCTGACAATTTTCCAGGGGGCGCCGTAGAGCCCCTGTGCCACGCCCGGGTCCCAGCCTCAGCGGCGTCCTAATGGCCGCAGGTTCCAACGTGCGTGCCAATTTTCAAGAGTTTTCGGGCACGTTAAGGCCCCCAAAAGTACCCGGATAGTCAAAAAAAAAAAAAAAAAAAAATTATAATCCTTAGAAGAACAATAGGCCCCTGCGCCTTAGTGGCTTTGGCCCTAATAATAATCCTTAGGGGAACAATAGGGCCCTGCGTTTTAGTGGCTTGGGCCCTAATAGTAATCCTTAGAAGAACAATAGGCCCCTGCGCCTTAGTGGCTTGGGCCCTAAAAATAATAATCCTTAGGGGAACAATAGGGCCCTGCGCCTTACTGGCTTGGGCCCTAATAAAAAATTCAATAATCCTTAGGGGAACAATAGGGCCCTGCGCCTTACTGGCTTGGGCCCTAAATAATCCTTAGGGGAACAATAGGGCCCTGCGCCTTACTGGCTTGGGCCCTAATAATCCTTAGAAGAACAAGAGGCCCCTGCGCCTTAGTGGCTTGGGCCCTAATAGTAATCCATAGAAGAACAAGAGGCCCCTGCGTTTTAGTGGCTTGGGCCCTAATAGTAATCCTTAGAAGAATAAGAGGCCCCTGTGTTTTAGTGGCTTGGGCCCTAATAATAATCCTTAGAAGTACAAGAGGCCCCTGTGCCTTAGTATAAACGGACATAGAACACATTTATTAGTAAGCATATGGCTTCAATACTTTCACAGATTTTAAATGATTAGAGTCCGTTTGAGAATTCTTTATGGAAATTAGAGTCCGTTTGAGAATTCTTTATGGAAATTTGAATTTCTTTGTCCATTAAAGAAAAGTTGGAGATGAACACGCAGGAATCATGAGATGGTCATGTTGCAGATCTCATGTTTTGCGGGCCTGAGGGCAGTCAGTTAATTTAATCACCATTTCCTGTTTGCTGACCACCTGCATCACTGTTTGGTATGGGAACTGCAGTGCTGCTGACCGCAAGACCCTACAACGGACAGTGAACACTGCCGCAAAGATCATCGGTGCCCCTCTACCCTCCATCCTGGACATTTTCCTTGCACGATGCTCCAGCAAGGCCTCCAGCATCGTGAAAGATTTTTCCCCAGGCTGTGAGAGCTCTTAAATCCAATCCCCCTCTGACCCCCCACTGACCCAACTCATTAATACTGTTGACAACTTTTCCTAAGTGCAATTCTGAGTGTGCTACACACAGGTGAGTGGGCTATACAAACCACCTGTAGTAACGCACTCATCCCACTATATGCACACTAGACACTTTCTATAAACACTCCCTGCTACAAAGACTCAATAAGAACATTTCAGATTAAATCTCTTTAATCTGCACAACAATTTAATGTACGAAATATATATATATAATTTGTATTTTTGCACAATTTCATGTACAGTATATATGTAAAGTTCTTGTACAGTCTCAGTTTGTGTATGTCTAGGCAAATAGGTATAGTAGTTATAGTATTTATACTATATGTATAGTCATACTCTTTTTTTTTTCCCTCTTATACTTGCATTGTTGTATGTTTATCTTATGTTTAACTGGTATGTAGCACCGTGGGCCTGCGAGACACGACATTTCGTTCCACTATATGTCCACACATGTAGCAGAATGACAATAAAGCTCAACTTGAACTTGAACTTGAGGAGTAAACAGCACAAGAGTCGATTGGGATGATTTTTGATGAGAGTTTGGGAGCAGTCTGAGTGAGACTTTTTCACATGTAGTGTGTGCATCGCTATAATGAGTGCGTGCGTGTAAATGAGTGCGTGTATGAACAAAAATGTCTCCTGAATGAAAACTGTGCAACGCAGTGTACCAAAAATACTTGTATATATGTAATATAGTTGAATTTTGAAGAAGTGTTGGGTTACTTCGATCATGATTTTTCTCTTTTTTTAATAATTAAAAAACAGAAAATTTATTACATTTTTATTTTTGTCTATTTAAATTATGTTTACAAACTCACCACACAAACATTAAAACTCTACGTTTTTGAAAGTCAGCTGTTTGAAATGACACCTTGCACATGAAAATAGCACATTCTGTTAGAATTTTACAGTCAAATAAACAAAATATGTGAAAATGACCTATATTGCCCATAAGGCTTAAAGGGTTAAACAGAATTTTACATTTTTGACAATATTTTCCTATTTTGATATTGGAAAGTTGCTTTGACGCAACCTGTATTGTTAAAAGCGCTATATAAATAAAGGTGAAAAAAAAATGTACATCAGCAATTACTTAACCCCCGGGGGTCGACAAATCACTGTAAACAAAGCAGCAACACGTTCATCTCAGATACTTTTAGTTTTTGGAAGAACACGCTGTGAGGAAAAAGCCTTGTATTTACCTCAGAAGACCATTGAGAGGAATAAGCTTTGTTTACTTCACAAACAGAACTAGAACGCAGCTGGAGCCAGCGGAGGAGATCTTTTATACCGAGTAAGTAATGTTTTTTATTGGCATTTTTTATATGATAATGTGTTGTTGTGACATAAACTTGAACGCATTTAATAGTTGAACTTTTCCCGAACTAGAACTCCAGACTAAATTGTGTGAAATCGAGTGCAACATTTTGAAATATGATAGGCAACCTTTCATTGGATTTAAATATTGCACGATGTGAGGATAGTTATATGTTCTATAAACAATGATATAAAAGTAATGTCTAAGAAAGTTTAGATCAATCTTTACTGTGAAATAGCCTACTCTGTTTGCAAACACCTGCTCAAACATGCTTATAATGAGCTTAATGATAATAATTTAGTTTCTCAGTTATAAAATGTTGTTTTTGTATTTTGTAATTTATTAATTAATTAATTTTGATGTGGGGGGTGCTTTATTTCTTTTGAATAGTAAAAATATGTAGGCCTATATATTATAATAAATATAATATACAGATTTTTGCTGTACTTTGGATCAAATAAATGCAGGCTTGGTGAGCTGAAGACACTTAAAAAAAAAAAAACAAACCTTTACAAATCTTACTGTTTAAAAAATTAGACTGGTAGTGTATGTATTGTCACCATGTTTGCTTTGTCTGTACATTGTGTTGCTCATGTCTGTTTTGTGTTTTCTTCTGCAGTTTCTGCTCTCTCCCGTTTTCTTGGGTTCCAGTTTCCTGCCACTGTTTTGGATATTGCACCCACGATGTCTTGACTCTTCTGTTGTTTATTTGTTTGTTTGTTCCTAATAAACTGTTTAACTGCACTCGCAAGTGAATCTCAAGTTATTTTATGTGATAGTTTTATATATATTTCTATATACACATTTCTTTTTTCCTCACATTCTTAAAGGGCCCTAAAACACCCTCATACCCCAGAACGTTAAACTGCCATAATTTTAAAATACAATATCTCCATTCGCATTGAACTTTCAGTGTCGGTACTTTGCAGATATTGTTTATGCTGTAACTGCAACATTACACACTAACAAAAGTTAAAATAGTGAAATCACCCCTTTAAATCAAATTACTATTACTATTGTTGTTAGGATTTTTCAGCCATTTTCACTGAAATCATCTTAAAATGGCTTCAATTACTCAGTGCTTGCTTATGTAGTGCTTGGTCCTATAATTGCTGCTTGCGGTTATATATATTCTTCTTCTGTTTCGCTCTTGAGTCCATAGCAGCCAATAAATGACTTTGATATATATATTAGATTAGATTAGATTAGATTCAACTTTATTGTCATTGCACATGTAAGGTACAGGGCAACGAAATGCAGTTAGCATCTAAAGTAAAGTAAAGTAAAAAGTAAAGTCGTGACGTATTGTCAAGTATGGTGACCCATACTCGAAATTGGTGCGCTGCGTTTAACCCATCCAAGTGCGCGCGCGCGCACGCGCGCGCACACACACACGCACACACACACACCCGGAGCAGTGGGCAGCCATGCTGCGGCGCCCGGGGAGCAATTGGGGGTTCGGTGTCTTGCTCAAGGGCACCTCAGTCGTGGTATTGAGGGTGGAGAGAGCGCTGTACATTCACTCCCCCCACCTACAATCCCTGCCGGCCGGGGACTCGAACCCGCAACCTTTCGATTACGAGTCCGACTCTCTAACCATTAGGCCACGACTTCCACGACTTCCCTATCTAACCAGAAGTGCAATAAGCAGAGGTACAGGATATACAGTGGCTACAATATGTTACATATGTACAGAATATACAGATAAGGCAGTAGTACTATGGACATAATTTACAAGTTTTTAAATACTATCAGTATGATATACAGATGGGTGATATGAACATACTATACAGATGGATTGTGCAGTAAATGTATGTACATTATGAGCAAAAACTATGAAAATAATTACAAATGGATATGAATAAGCTATAAATTAAGATATATAAATACTAGTGCAATGAACATTGAAAGTGCATAGAAATAAAAATGTACAGTACATAGTACTCAGTGTGTAGATTGGTTGTTTTTTTTTTGTTTTGTTTTTTTAATCGATTTAATGATGGGGAGGGGTGAAGAGTTTGTAGTGGTGTGTGAGGGGGGTATCATTGGGCAGAGTTTAGTAGGGAAACAGCTGTAGGGAAAAAGCTGTTCCTGAGTCTGCTTGTCCTTGATCGGAGGCTCCTGAAGCGCCTCCCAGAGGGCAGTAAGTTAAACAGTCTATGGTCAGGGTGAGAGGAGTCCTTAAGAATGCCGCGAGCTCGATGTAAACAGCGTTTTCTCTGGACGTCCTCAATGGCAGGGAGTGGTGTCCCTGTGATGCATTGGGCGGTTTTCACCACCCTCTGTAGTGCCTTGCGGTCAGCAGCTGAGCAGTTCCCATACCAGACTGTGATGCAGTTGGTCAGGATGCTTTCAATTGCACACCGGTAGAAGTTCAGCTGGATGATTGGAGACAGGTGGTTCTTCTTCAGTGTCCTAAGGAACAAGAGGCGTTGGTGAGCCTTCTTGACTAGGCTGGATGTGTTGGTGGTCCAGGTCAGGTCCTCCGAGATGTGGGTTCCCAGGAACTTGAAGCTGGAGACACGTTCAACAACCATCCCGTTAATGTGGATGGGGTCATGCGTTCCACTTTTCTTCTTCCTGAAGTCCACAATAAGTTCCTTTTGTCTTGCTGGTGTTGAGGAGCAGGCTATTGTCAGCACACCATGCAGCCAGGTGCTGTACCTCCTCCCTGTAGGCAGTCTCATCGTTGTCTCTGATGAGGCCAATCACTGTGGTGTCGTCAGCAAACTTGATGATGGAGTTGGATCCATGCACAGGCCTGCAGTCGGGTGTAGAGGGAGTAGAGAAATGGGCTCAGCACACAGCCCTGTGGTACGCCGGTGTTGAGTGTGATGGTGGTGGAGCAGGTGAGGCCTGACCTAACATGCTGAGGTCTGTTGGTCAGAAAGTCCATAATCCAGCTTCAAAGGGAGGTGTTAACACCCAAGTCTCCAAGTTTAGTGGTCAGCTTGGAGGGAATGACGGTGTTGAATGCTGAGCTGAAATCAACAAACAATATCCGTGCATATGTGTTGTTGTTTTCCAGGTGTGTGAGTACCGAGTGCAGTACTGCATCCTCAGTGCTTCTATTGCTTCTATAGGCAAATTGGTGTGGGTCCAGTGTGGGTGGGAGGCAGTTCTTGAGGTGTGCCAGGACCAGTCGCTCAAAGCACTTCATAACAATGGGTGTGAGTGCTATGGGGCGGTAGTCATTCAGGCACGTTGGGGAGGATTGTTTCGGCACTGGCACAATGGATGTGGACTTAAAGCATGTTGGCACCATTGCTTGGGTGAGTGACAGGTTGAAAATGTCTGTGAAGACCCCTGCGAGCTGCTCTGCACATGTCCTGAGCACACGTCCAGGAATGCCGTCGGGGCCAGCAGCCTTGCATGCATTGATCCGGCATGTTCTCATATATATATATATATATATATATATATATATGTAATGCTTTATTATTGTTAGAATTACCTTTGATTTATTTTATCAGTTTTAGTTTTATTTCCAAAGAAAATGTCACAATTCCAGCTTTATTGACCAATGGTGTCAACTGTCCTTTTGCACCACCTTGTGGTGATTTTGTGAACGAGTTTCGCATGTGACTAATAGGCATTTTGGTTGACTCTCTCTCTCTCTCTCTCTCTCTCTCTCTATATATATATATATACAAAGATACAGTGTTGGGAGTAACGCATTACAAAAGTAATGAAAAAAAATACTCTCTTAAAAACACTTACTGTGAAACACTTTTTTTTTTAAAAAACACTTAACAGTAAAAAGGTTAATTTTGTTTATGTATGTGTGTATTCTTATGCTTCGCTCAACTTGATTGCATGGGTCACGAAAAATTAGAAAGAAAAAAAGGGGGCGCGCTTTAAAAAAGTCTGAAAACCACTGATATACATTATAGTAGATAAGGCCATGCCTATGCCATCTACTGTGTTATTACAAACAACAACCTAAACTACAACGTAACATTAAGTGCTACATTCAAATATCTAAATATGATTGTATAGTTTTATGGTACTAGATCTACCGCATCACCCTCCATTGGATATATAATGAGCAGCAATAGACTACATTTTAGCATTTTAGAATGCCTAGTCATACTTATGTGTATATTTTGGTGAAAGTAACTCAAAAGTAGTGTAATACATTACAATTCAGAGACAGTAATATTGTAATGTAACTAATGTTTTAAAAGACAGTAACTAGTAATATATAATGTATTACATGTTGGAAGTAACTTTTATATATATATATATATACATATACACACATTTCAAAAGATGTTTGCAAATATAAATAAAATAAAAGTAAAAAATATTAAATATTTTCAAAAAATAAAATGGAAAAAAAACATGGCTGAATTAAAAAAAATTACCCTTTTCATTTTACAGATTCTGTTAACTTATGACCATAACTGTATTCGAAAGAAACATGATAGTGGTATCGCTTTAGTGATGTGGCAACTTGTGTATGTCAGATGCTCAGTCAGTCCACTCTACAACTGAAAAAGAAACTGTAACCATTCAGTCTGATGGTGGAAATTGAGGTCAACAAGATTATGCCATGTTGCAAACAAAATAAATAGTTCCCAATACTACATATTACTTTTTGATGACTTTTTATTCTGTTCAGTAATCAGTTGATTATAGCGATTTACTGTGCAACTGACCCTTCGCAAAAACCCACCAAACTGAATTACTGTTGCTCTCACACTACACACCATGTTCTCACGCAGTGAAAAATACATCGTGGAGCAAAGAGGAAACTGACAACACTCTGACAGACAAGACAGAGCAAGTTACTTGTGTTATGAAACAAGGTCTCAGCTTTCAAATTTTGTCAATTTTTGAGAAATTCAAACAATAAATACCGTTTTGTGGCTCTTTAATGTGTCGTCACATATCACTGTATAGCCTCAGTTCAAGCGGCACGTGAACCGCTAAAATTTTCATATTTACTTAAAGCGCAACATAAATATGAATGAACATCAGAACATATTTTATTTAAACCGCGGAAAGACGTCAATACACACAACTTTTCAAGTTTAAGTCTACCAAAGTTAATCTACTCTCCTGTCTGATTTGTTTGTCGGACAAAATGGCAGATTCGGCATCATGATTGCCTGCCAGTCAAGCTCTATGTGAAGGGTCAATTGATAAATCTGTGACTATTAATCAAATGATCAGCCATAATGAGGTTCATAATGTCAAATGGAACCTTATTACAGGACAGCATGCATTTGATTTATTAAAGATATTTTATTTTAGTGATATTCACATAAATGAACAGAATTATTCTTGAATGTTTATATTGGTGTGTCTGTTTGCTACAAACATAGGTTTGGTATTATTAGAATAGGCTTAGGGCACGTATTGTAACTGGCTGCTGTAAAAAATCAGTAACCAAAAATAGCTCGAGCTGGTCTTGCTTGTTTTTCCAGCAGGGTTTGCACCCATGCTGAGCAGTTAAGGCAGCATATTCATCTGGATCCGTCACCATTTTTGCCACATTTAGTTGACAAAGTCAGTAAGAGAGAAGTGCTTAAATCTACATAAAATCAGTTTACCTAAACAGTTGAAAAGAAGGAATAAAAAAAATAAACTCACCGCAACTCACTCAGATGCTCACACACTCCTCTCAGACACTCAGCCCATGTGCACAGCAGAAAGAGAGAGTGAGAGAGAGAGAGAGAGAGAGAGTGAGAGAGAGAGAGAGAGAGAGAGAGCAACAAGGATAAAGGAAAAGCAACAGCCTAAAAAGTTCCACAGTAAAGAAAATATAAATGATATCGGAATTCTAGCACCAATGCAACATAACATTTTCATTAAATGTTAAGTGCATGACCTGGGATGTAACAGCATGAATTGAAATTATTTATCACACTCTGCTTAACATTCCTGAAGTAACTTACACCCCTTTTTGGAAGTGGGCGGATTAACAAAAGTGAAACTATATTCAGTGATTATAAAAGAGATTTGCAGGGCACTGAAACATACAAATCATTCATCATGAACTCTCAACAACCTGCAAATGAATGCTCAATGAGGTGAGATCATTTTGTTTTATTCTTATAAAGTTAAATGGCTATTTTAAAATTATGTTGTGCTCTAAGTCCGATATCAGTGTCACCTCTAAAATTCTTTCTGAGTTAATTATTTTCTAAAAATGTGGATGCATTATATATTTATATATATATATATATATATATATATATATATATATATATATATATATATATATTTATTTTATATATATATTTTTTTGCCCCCACCATATATATATATATATAAAAATGGTGGGGGCAAAAAACAATTATCCCCTACTGATTTTGTACGTTTGCCCACTGACAAATAAATGATCAGTCTATAACTTTATTGGTAGGTTTATTTGAACAGTGAGAGACAAAATAACGTTAAATAAATAAATAGAAAATCCAGAAAAACACATTTCAAAAGAATTACAAGTTGATTTGCATTTTATGAGTCAAATAAGTATTTGACCCCTTTGCAAAACATGACTTAGTATTTGGTGGCAAAACCCTTGTTGGCAATCACCGAGGTCAGATGTTTCTTGTAGTTGGCCACCAGGTTTGCACACATCTCAGGAGGGATTTTGTCCCACTCCTCTTTGCAGATCCTCTCCAAGTCATTAAGGTTTCGAGGCTGACGTTTGGCAACTCGAACCTTCAGCTCTCTCCACAGATTTTCTATGGGATTAAGGTCTGGAGACTGGCTAGGCCACTCCAGGACCTTAATGTGCTTCTTCTTGAGCCACTCTTTTGTTGCCTTGGCCGTGTGTTTTGGGTCATTGTCATGCTGGAATACCCATCCACCACCCATTTTCAATGCCCTGGCCCTGACGGTACATGGCCCCGTCCATCGTCGCTTTGATGCGGTACAGTTGTCCTGTCCCCTTAGCAGAAAAACACCCCCAAAACATAATGTTTCCACCTCCATGTTTGACGATGGGGATGGTTTTCTTGGAGTCATAGGCAGCATTCCTCCTCCTCCAAACTTGATGCCAAAGAGCTGGATTTTGGTCTCATCTGACCACACTTTCACCCAGTTCTCCTCTGAATGATTGGTAAACTTCAGACGGGCTGTACATGTGCTTTCTTGAGCAGGGGGAGCTTGCGGGTGCTGCAGGATTTCAGTCCTTCACGGCATAGTGTGTTACCAATTGTTTTCTTGGTGACTATGGTCCCAGCTGCCTTGAGATCAATGGCAAGATCCTCCCGTGTAGCTCTGGGCTGATTCCTCACCGTTCTCATGATCATTGAAACTCCACGAGGTGAGATCTTGCATGGAGCCCCAGTCTGAGGGAAATTGACTGTTATTTTGAGTCACCTTCTCACCAAGCTGCTTAGCAATGGTCTTGTAGTCCATTCCAGCCTTGTGTAGGTCTACAATCTTGTACCTGATATCCTTGGACAGCTCTTTGGTCTTGGCCATGGTGGAGAGTTTGAAATCTGATTGATTGAAAGCTTGTTACCTGTATAAAAGACACCTGTCCACAGAAGCAGAGACTCCCTTTAAGAGAGTGCTCCTAATCTCAGCTCCTTACCTGTATAAAAGACACCTGGGAGCTAGAAATCTTGCTCATTGATAGGGGATCAAATACTTATTTTACTCATTAAAATGCAAATCAGTTTATAACTTTTTTGAAATGCGTTTTTCTGGATTTTTTTGTTGTTATCAAATAATTTATTTTGTTGTTATCACTGTTCAAATAAACCTACCATTAAAATGATAGACTGATCTTATCTTTGTAAGTGGGCAAATGTACAAAATCAACAGGGGTATCAATTTTTTTTTTCCCACTGTATATAATAACGTTCTTATTCAACTTTTATTTTGTTGACCTAGCTAACATTAGCTGAAACAGGGTCTGACTGCCACTTAATTTCTAGTGATTATCGTCAATTTGATTTTGCAGATACTATTTAAACTAAACTGATCTAGACAAGGACATCTCTGAATTCAATAATGAAATGCCTTTAACTGAAAACTGAAAAAAAGTGTTTAATCTTATTTTTATACATTACTGACACTCTATCCTCCAATCTGATACTGTTAAGTGCTTTGACACAATCTGTATTGTTAAAAGCGCTATATAAATAAAGGTGACTTGACTTGACTTGACTGCCGCGGGTGCTGGAGGAACTCCACCAGGGTTTGCTATCCGGGGAACTTACTGGAGGAGGAAAAAGGGGTAATGGCGCAGCAAGCGTGACAACGCCCAGCTTTTCCCGCCACTTTCCTGTTACCCAACACATGGGGAAAAACTGGTTCAACGTGGAGACTGTAAAATCTCACAAAGGTGTTCTGGGTCGCCCAGCCCGCAGCTCAACAGATGTCTGTCAGAGAGGCGCTATGTGCCAATGCATAGGAGGAGGCAACACTCCGAGTGGAGTGAACCCTCACCCCCAGGGGGCACCGCTCACCTTGGGATTGGTATGCCAAGGCGATGGCATTCACTATCCAGTGGGCCAACCTCTGCTTGAAGACAGCCTTCCCTTTCTGCTGACCTCCGTGGCAGACAAAGAGCTGCTCAGAGCTTCTAAAGTTCTGGAACTTTAAAGTTCTAAAGTTATCAAAAACTGGCAAAAGGCGTGCAAACAAGCGGATCCTGCACCAATGTGGGATACACGCTAGGATGAAGAAGAAGAATTACTTGTTCAAAGAAAACAGCCTATGCATCATGCTTTTTAGGTGATAATCTATGTGCTGAATTTTATATGACTTCTGTGACATGAGACAGCTAGCAGATGGACTGTTATGGCTCGTTTCCACCGAGCAGTACGGTTCAGTACAGTACGGTACAGTACGCAATTATGTCCGTTTCCATTGTCACAAGTTGTGAATGGTACCAACATAGCGAACCATACCGTACCACTTTTTTGGTACCCTTCCGTTGGGGTACCTTGCACAGCAAAAGGGTGGAGCTAAACTCACTGTAGAACGTTGACTGGTTAATAAAGCTTCTCCTTCACTCGTTACACTCTGCTGTCCATGAGTGTTGGAATACAGTGTATTTTATAATTTTATATTTTCACACAAACAATAGCCATTTCTCAATATGCGTTCTTGTCTGTTCTTGTGGACTTGTGAAACATCATTGTCCAAAAACCCGCATAATTTTCTAAATATTACTGTTATTGTATCATGAAATGTTGTTTAAAACTCAAATCTGCAGTTTACTTATAAAGAATTAGCGCCAATTTGAAAATTTGCTTTGCTGATTTCACCGGGCGCTCAGTGCTTGTGAACTTTACTGTAGTACAGCGCTGACTTTGTGACACATGATTGACTGAATTGTTTGCTTTTGTCTTTATTTCCTATTATATAAGCCTCTTATACTTTGTACTTATACTTTTATAATGGCTATTGTTGTTCATTAAAACTGACATTTAACAAAAAGAGGCAGAGTTGTGCTTATTGTCGTGCTTTATCGTGATCACTACTTTCCGTCTATCAAGTAAGGGTACTGTTGGCAGTGGAAACGCAAGCTGGATCAGGGTGCTTGGTCCTGAACCATACCGTACTGAGCCGAACCGCTTGGTGGAAACAAGCCATTAGGCCAGTCTAAAGCTGCTAACACTGTGGTCTTAAGAGAGTGTATACATAAGTCAGCTGTTTCTAATAGCTCAAATGGGTCACCTAAGAGAGCTTTCAGTATAGATCCAGGTCCAATATCAGCTCTATAGCAAGGTGAGGGTATTCTCCCACATCACACTCCTAAGAAACTTTATTAGTAAACCATGTTCCCAGATATTCATAACTCCATTCCAGTCTCCAGTTTGGTGAATGTGTAAATTCAGATTCTTGTATCATCATGAAAAAAAAATCACTTTCATATATTGAATCTATGGAAAACATTTACTAATACCTGGATCTGACTTACGTTTATATATCTTAATTATTTCAAGCCAGGAGCATGGATGTGAACCCATGGACACAGACAAGCCTTCAAAGTTCACTGCTAACCAACAAGAGTAAATACTGAATAGCTTAAAATATTGTTTATATATCAATATTTTTTATTAATAATTTTAGTAAGAAACCTTGAATAGAATGGATAGTAAACCTTTTTTTTTTACTGTTTTGATTTAGAATTATGAAGTTGCTGAAAAATGCAGAAAGGTAATGGATCATTGTAATACACATACTGCACGCACGCACACACACACACACACACACATATATATATATATATATATATATATATATATATATATATATACATCTACAGTACTGTGCAAACGTTTTAGGCCAATAGTATTTCCACCAACAAAAACAATAGTTTTAAGCCAGTTATTTCTATCTTGCTATAGTGTGTCAGTTTCAGTCAGTTTACATTTCCAAACATTCATTTTGCCATTAATTGAAACAATCAGGTGAATTTTTTGTATGCACAGGAGTCTGACAGCAGCCAGTGCTCCACACGGAGATCTGATCCGATCATCATCCAGTCTGTCTGGAATGACATGAAGAAACAGAACAAACTGAGACAGACTAAATCCAGAAGAACTGTGGCAACATCTTCAAGACGCTTTGATAAACCAGCCTGCAAAGCTTCAGTACTGTAAAAAGTTTTAGGCACTTATGTAAAAATGCTGTAAAGTGAGGATGCTTTCAAAAATAATCAGAAATCAGAATCCGAAAGAGCTTTTATTGCCAAGTATGCTTGCGTATACAAGGAATTTGTTTTAGTGTCATAAACTTCCAGTTCACAGAGACAACAACGACACACAGACAATACAAATAAGATGAGAATAAAAAATACACATATGTTAATATGAATCGTGATTGAGAAACAAAAATCAGGAAAAACTAACAAAAACACTAAAACAACTGGATAGCAAATGGACCATGGCTGCCGTGAGCGGTGCCATAATGTCATAAATAAATTTTATTTATCAATTAACATCTATTAACTAAATTAAATTAAACATTTTGTGTGAGTACACTTTGCATTTAAAGCAGCTTTTGTCCTCGGTGTACTTGAGCAGAGTTTCTCAGGTAGCTTTGCAGGTAAGTTTCTTGAAGTGTCTTGAAGATGTTGCCACAGTTCTTCTGGATTTAGTCTGTCTCAGTTTCTACTGTTTCTTCATGCCATTCCAGACAGACTGAATGATGATGAGATCAGACCCCTTTGTGGAGCACTGGCTGCTGTCAGACTCCTTATGTATACAAAAATCTCACTGGATTATTACAATTAATGGCAAAAGGAATTGGATTGGATTGGATTGGATTGGATTCAATTTATTGTCATTGCACATGCACAAGGCAACGAAATGCAATAGAGAAGAAGAAATACAGCATAACATGAGGAAGGAGAGGAGAAAAAAAAGTGTCCTCGCACTGCGTTCTTGGAAGAGAACACAGCGCGAGAACAGACAAAAAACCTCAGCATAAAGCACAATCAACACAGGAACATAACTTGCATAGTAATCCTAGTTCAGACGAAACAGCCATCCGGCCAGCCGCCAGTACAGCGCAAACCCACGGACCCGTTAACGCCTGACAGGATGAAGCGACGAAGGCGTGGGATGGGGTTAGGGAGGTGTATGAGTTTGTGTATGTGTAAGTTCGTGTGAGTTCGTATGCCTTGAAATCCGTTTCGCCAGCACTCCAAACCAGTCGACTCAGTTCGCAGGTTGTGATGCGACATAGCAATTGCCATGGAAACGTCCTTGGACAGAGCACAAGCGCCCGACAATAACAAGGTGTTTTTGGGAGGAGGGAATGGAAGAAAGAGCGTCTCCCTGCAGTATTCACCGGAGAGTTGATACCAGAGCGGCCTTGCCAAGCCGATCTGTTGTGGGAAGCCGGAAAGAGATAAGATTGTTTTGTCTTTGGGCGAACAGCTGTCTTCCAGTTTCACAGCTATTCTCATTGTCCATTCTGATCTCCATGTCCGTCGATTTTTCTTTCCAAAGCCGAGAGCTTAGCCGTGATTGAATCCATATTGCGGTTAATCGCCTCAGTCTCCGAGGCGACCGCTCTGCCCACAGACTCCATCATGACGGGCAGCCGTGAGAGGTTTTGGACAGCCAGTCCCGTCTCCTTAATTTTCTGATAATTTAGGGCAACGCCTAATCCAAATAGCAGAAACCCAGTTATCATTGTTCCGAATAAGAAGATGTCTTCAATGTCCTCCACGGAGAGAGCCGCTAGACACACGACCCGCCATCTCTCCCATGCGTCCATCGTGTAGCCAGCAGCAAACGTCCCAGCGGGACATTCCGGTTCTCCAGATCCCGCTTTCCTAGTCGAGAAGATGGTGTCAATTGCATTTAGAGACCAGTTGATCAGATCCATAATTTCGGTTTTGCAAATAGTGCAGCGAGAGTCTCTTAAGAGGACAGGACAATACAAGAGAGCAAGCAGGGAAGTTCAGGAGGGAGGGAGGGAAGAAAAATGCGACCGCCTTCGAACAGAGCCAAACGAGAATGTTTGGAAATGTGAACTGATATTTCCTTCTGACACACTACAGCAAAAGATAGAAATAACTGGCTTAAAACTATTTTTGTCGGTGAAAAAACTAGTGGCCTCAGATCTCTTTCCATATGTTCATCAAACTTATTACGCATTATAGGAGAAGATCAGGAGCTATTATTTTGGTAAAGGGAGACTGTATTAAATTTCTTCAGGGAAAAAAAAAAAAGTAAACTACGATTTTTTCTTTCTTTCAATTATTTGATATAAATTAAATGTTATATTTTGAATTAAAGATTAAGAGGAGAAATTGCAAAAACAAACTTTTCAGTCAGTTGTACTTGAGTTTTACTCAAATTTACTAATGGTTCCAATATTTGTGGATATGTAATATATAATTTATATAATATTTTGGATATATTAACATTTTTATAAATGCCAAGCCTAAACAAATTTATTTAAAGCAAAAAGGCTTTACTTTTACAAAATTAAACTTATAACCAATAGACTTGACATGCCTTATAATAGTATGTTTGTGTTTTATCACAAGTAACATATCTTCTGAGTTCATGAATTTTAACGAAGACCATGATAAAAGGTAAGTGGTTCTTTTAAATCTTCATGATCAATTTTTCTAATGACTATTTATTTAAAGGGGTCATATGATGCTATTTTAAAAGTCCATTATTTTGATTATTGGGCGTGATAGAATAGGTTGACATGCTTCAGAATGTTCAAAATACACACTATTTTTCATCCTTTGTCCACATGTGTGCATTCAATAGACAATAATATATTTTTGAGTATGCATATACGTGTCTTTCTAGTGTTGTGAGTCTGTGTCTTTGTGCATTTCTTTGTGTGGGTATATACTTTGCCCACTTGTTTTCCATCTTGGTGGAACGACTGCTGTCCATAGTCTCTGAAATGGTTTGATCTCTCCTTGTTTCTCTTTTCCATTGTCCAGTCATTTCAATTTGGAAAAGTCCTTCTAGAAGAAGCAGTCATTGCTGTTGATGCAGTTTGTGAAGTTCCATCAGGTCCATAAATGCCATTGTGGGTCTCAGGGGTTCTAGATCTTTTAGGCTTGGAGTTCTGAACTTTGCAGGTCTGGAAATCTCTGGATGTCCAGTTCTGATTATCACTCTGTTCTTTAAGAAGTCCTTTTTCTTGTGGTAAGTCCCCTGGCTCCACTAGTTCTGCTGGCCTTCTTGTCCTTCAGATGACCGGATCATCATTCTCCACCTTGGTTACACCTTTCAAGCAAACATCTCAATGGTTATACCTGAAACAAGATCGAAAAGAATTGGTTGCCACCTTCTGAATTTACTCTTTCTAATCTCTTTGGTCTCTGATTGAAACCATTAGATAATCTAGAACATTCTCTCCTGCCAAAGGCAGCAACTGGATGTCTAGATTCTGCAGCTTTCATTTGACTTCTTGCTGTGTCATTTTGGAAATGATTTGCTCGTATGGTGTATTTACATCTACATGCAGACTACATACATACATACATCTTCTCGCATGTGTGAACTGCTCTGTGCAATTAATGCAGACTTAGACATGAGATTTTGTTTAGTTGCATTGGGCAAACCACTGTAACAGCTAAACATTTCACACAATCTGTACGCAAATGCTAGAGGATGCTCTCCAATTTCCATTGTCACCTCAGTTATCTTTCTCAAGTTAACCAAATCAGTACCAGCAAGTCTAAGTAAAGCTTCTATCCTTGCCCCTCTGTTTGCTCTTTTGTCACAAACTTCCTGTGAGAGAACACTAGATAATGAGCGAGGAATGTAGATCATAAGAAGTCTAAAAGCATCTTCATGTGACACACTATAAACATCCACTACCTTCTCCAGTTTTGACAAGAGCTCTACAGGATCCATGTTATCAGGGTCAAAAGTACCCACTGCTGTAACAAGACTTTGAAAGTCCATAAAAGACAGCTGTCTAACAGCTTGGACATTTTCAGTTCTTTGATCAAGATCCCACTCATTTCTATTTCCAGTGTGTCTTGTTTGCACTGGTGCTACTGGGAACCTCACAGAATAATCTTAAAAATTATGTTGTTGACTAAAGGCTTCCTTGCAGTTATTTTCATAATGTTCAGAATGGGATTGGGCATATTCCATCTGTCTAGATGTTACTTCAAACAAACATCTAAATGTCTGCCTCTCTGATTCGTACATTGCAATTTCTTCTCTCAATTTCACTATCTGTTCCTTCAGAATTATATCTTCAGCCTTGCAATTTCTCAATGAGATGACATTGTCGCTGACTTGAGAATTTAGTAACTTGTTTTCAGTTTTCATTTTCATTCAGATTCACAGAATATTTTCTTAGTTACCTTGTATGAGGCGAAAAGTGCTTGAAGTGCATTAGCAACTTTTCCCTCGTTGTTTTTAGGCTTTCTGGGACAATTTTTGAATTGAGACATAGCCCACTCGTAGGGGTCATCTGCCTTCTCTAGCTCATCAAACTTTCCCACTGAACCATGCATAGCGATGTACTTAACTATCAGCTCTTCCATTTTCACAATCTTATTAAATTGTCTTCAGCAATTCAATAGGCATTATTGCTTCACTGACTGAACTTAAGATACCTGTTAGTCTAATTATTCACAGCTCCTGTGCTTTGGGTGCAAATTAATAACACACTTTGTCGGGCTTCTAAACTAAACTAAACTAAACTAAATTAAAACGCACCTGAATAGTTGGAAAGCATTTACCTACATTGGCTTTTTGCTGAACCCGGAAGGCTTTTTGCTGAACCTGAGTCCGGAAGCGTGAAGAGAACAAAGATACTTGATGAGGTTGTTTACGAGTGAGCTGGAGGCTTTCACTGAGTTCTTCTGAAGATTGTCCACAGCGAATCAACAAAGTCACTTAAAGATAAAACTGCCAGAAGGTCAGACTCAAGAGGGGTGAGTCTTGGAGAGCGTCTGTTCCAAAGGGTTTGAGCAATGATTGGTTTGGGTTAAGGTCTTTTAACCCCCTATCTGTCACACCACATTCTTGGTGGACTGACCAAAGCAGAAGTGCAAATTTTGAGCAAGAAAATGTTTCTTTGTCTCACCCGACACCTTATTTGCCTATCGATGGGGGCCTGCAGAATTTGTGCAGTATTAAACAAAAATGTAGTGTAAAGAGAATGATGCATGTTATGGTATCATAATATACACCATTATATAGGGAATCACAAGATGATTATTTTGATACTAGTCATGCCAGTATCGTGCATAGTATCCAAGAATGCAAGTACAGAGTATGCGTAAAGAGGTGCACTAGCGACTGACGTAGTGTTTGTGTTAGTGTGCCCGCCTCTTATGCTGACAACATTGGTTCGAGTCCCACTTGGAGCGGGACGGTTAGGATCGGAGGGGTTACACCTGTAGTGTTTTTATTGGCATATTAAAAAGAATCTTAACATTGACAAAGCATAGGTAACAATAAATACACATCTATACAAATACACATGTAAAAATAGAACATAAAACAATATGAAAATAATGTATGTCCATAATAAAATGAAAACAAAAAAATATAAAAAATAGTTTATGACATTTTTTTGTAATGTTGTGTTGTATTTATTGTATTTTGGCCACAACTTATATTGTGCTCGGACGATCAGTTGAACAACAAGATCACAGCACATCTCAATTCTCACAAAGATGCGTTCTGTGTCCTCGCATTCGTGCTTTCAAGGTAGCCTGGATATACCGGTCTCCACAAGAACGTAAGTCTGTTCTTTGCATTTGTGGAATTGAGAAACAGCCTTTGACTTTTGATCGAGGCATTTTTGGTAGGTCTGGAGGAGTGTTCTCTGTTAGACAGAATAAATCACTTTCTGCATGAATATGAGCTTAGTAATTTTGCAGATCACATGTATGAACAGATACATTACACACTGTAGTAAAAGCAAAATAATAAAAAGCATCATATAACCCTATGAACCCCCACAGACTCCTTTAAAAATGTTTATATATATATATATTAGGGGTGGTACGGTACACAGATGTCACGGTTTGGTACGTACCTCGATCCCGGGGTCATTTGATATGATTTCGGTACATCGGGAAAAAAGAAATCTACTATGCTCTGTTTCTTTTCATTTATTTTGAACAGACAGTAGTGCAAATTTGTAAAAATTACACCTAGATATGAAACTACGAAATGTTATTACATATTTATATGTATACATGTTATATTATATATATATATATATATATATATATATATATATATATATATATATATATATATTATATATAAAATCCGTTTTGTTTTCATTGTGAGTGTACACAAATAAAAGCAGAACTTTATCCAGTGATTATTAATAAGACAATAAGGCCCGGTTTCACAGACGGGGTTTAGTTTAAGCTAGGACTAGGCCTTAGTTCAATTAAGATATTTAAGCAGCTTTTATGACAATGCCTTAGAAGAAAACGTTACATGTGTGCATCTTGAGACAGAACAATGTAACTGACATATTTTAAGATAAGTTTGAGCAAGATATTTTCAGTTGAGACAGCTCAAACATGCATTTTAGTCTGGGACTAGCCTTAAACCTGGTCTGAGAAACCGGGGATAAGTGTTTTAAGTCTCTGTGTCTCTGTGTTGGAATGCGACTGAAATACAAAGCCTATAATTTACATAATAAATAATAGTTTAGCATTCAGATACGTTACATCTCAAATATGGAAATATTATGGAACATTTGGATTTTTTTGCCGAATGAAAGAGGTAGGATATACGAGCACAAAGCCCCATTTCGCAAACAGTTGAGTGCGCAAGCCTTTAAAGTATACTCCTTTGTCAGTCTATGTGAGAGACGCGTTCAGAATCAGCACATGGTCACTGTCTGGGGGCTTTGTTTTCAAGTGCGTAACTCGTGGCATTCACTGTTCTTCTGCTGGCGGTTATCAAACAGCATTGCATTGCTGTGGGCGCCTCCTTCTGGATTGAGGGTGAATTGGCTATATTCGTTGTAAGGCTTCATGCAGCGAACCGAGATGCCTGTACCGTGACGGTTTGGTATGAATACATGTACCGTGCCACCCCTAATATATATTATATATATATATGTATGTATGTATGTATGTATACAAATGATACAACAGATTTACTCTCTCCCATTTCTTAGAAATCAACAAATGGAAGATTTGAGGAAACAAAATACGGCAATTGAGTAATTATTTTACTCATATTTTCTGAATCCTTTCTTTTTTTACATAAAATTTTTTATAAAAACGGGCTTTTTGTAAACCTCATTACTATCAAACTTTCACTAAAGGTGTGTTGTGTATTTTATATCTACTGACAATGACTTATAGTAGATATTTATGGTGTTGTTTTAGTAATTTCTTTAAGGATATTAATTCAATTTGTCACTTTTCCATTTTTCAACACTGCAGCCATTTTCATATTTACTCTTCAAAAGCAAATTATTTCACTAAATCTGCCTAAAAACAGCAGAGATTTGTGTGTTCTTTAAAGCTGAAGATGATTTTTTTTTTTTTTTTGTGACCACAGATCTGACCTGAATAAATGCAAGAAGAACTATGAGGACTTCAAAATAAGGTAAAGTATGAAAATATATTACAGCTGTAACTGAAATTTGAGTGATATTAGAAAAAGCATTAACACTGTTAACCCTTAGTAATCAACAGAGGTGTCAGTGCAATCACTTCATTTAACTAAATATTTTACTAGTTGGGCTATTTCTAGGAGCGGTTTCTTCATTAGGGTGATAGGACGACGCACCACCAAAGTGTGAAAGGAAGGGATTTTTTTTTTCTATCACATTCAACCACAGTGTTACTCTAGATGTCACTGTTCTGTTTGTTTTGCCTCTGCATATATAGTCCAATCAGCGTCAAGTCACATTATGTGGAGTACCGCCCCTTTTTGGGCGATTTCACTCTGGCCAAGAATCGCCCCGAGTGTTCTCACAGATTTCCATACAAAGATTTTATTTGATTTTTTCAACTGCAGGGACTGCAATGCAATCTCTATATGTTTCAGGAAGGCTAGCACTAACGTCTAACACTAACGTGTAACCTTAACTTGTGCAGCGATTTGTGGGAACAAACATACCTCTATTAATGATCTTTAAGCTGAAGTCAGGACTAGTCTGTATGGCCTGAATAAAGCAAATCGGTATCTCTTTCGTTGTTTTTTGTTTCGTTGTTTTTGAATACGTCACAACTTTTTTGTTGTTTAACATTGACACAGACAGCAGAAGGTAGGCTGTTGTCACTTTAAAAACTGAATGCATGAATCCAAACTGATACACTTTTATTTTTTTGCTCAGCTCTTTATACCTGGCCCAGATTGGCTAATCAGGAGCACCGGGAGAGTTCCCGGTGGGCCGGCCTTTTTTTTTTGGCCACAAGGGCCGGTGTTGTCATGCCACTGCGTTGAAATATGGATGCTGTCCCTAGGCTGCCCGCATTCACAGCAGACCCACTCTTTTTATTTATTATTTTCTCGTAGCCCCACTCTTTTATTTAGCATTTTCTGAGAGTGCAGCCTGCAGGTTAATGATGACGTAATTATCTTTTGACTTCCCCAACGGGGGCACCTTTCTCAAAAAAAAAAAGGCAGTTTTTGGAGATATGCGAGCAATAAAAAAAAGAGATACAAAATGGATAATAGAAAGTGCAAATGCGGCGCTGAGAAGGTCAGAATATAAAGAAAAGAAAGCTCTAGTTTCTACAGACTGAATGGTGGCTCAAAATACCAGAGCGCTGCATGATATGCAAACTACAGCTCCTGGCTGGATAAATTAAGGCAATTTTGCGATAGTAGGCGTGTCTGTTATTATTGATGCACAACAATCCGTTTATGCGTGCTCTCAGCATTTCTGCTTGAACACAGTTCAGTATATTCATGTAGATGTCAAAATGTATGTACAGCGAGTGGTTTATAACGGATGCTTGCCAAAGAAGCGTGGTTTGGAGAAGTTTGTGAGGATCAGTGGTGTTTATGTCCATATGGGCATCAGCTGCTCCAAACACAGACATGATAGCTTGTTCTGACAGAAGAACTGTTTACTGATGATATCGACCCACCTTCAGATCGCTGAGTTTCCACACATTCAGAATAATTTTTTTTTCTTTTTTTTTCATTTCCTAAGAATGTTTTAATTTTTTAAATTTGTATTTTGTTGTGTTTAGAGATTCTGAAATTATCTGTATGGTAGTTTATATACAGTCCTTGGCATCTCCCTGTGGTCTTGTTTGGTATGGCAGGTTGTTACTGTATTGTTGAGCTTTACATACTTTTAAGTTGTAAAGAATATCTGCTGATACGTTTTTGCAAAGTATGTTTGCATACAAGAACACTGAATGTTTAAATCTTGTTTGAAAATAATTACATGGAATTGAAAAGTAATAACACTAGGACACAAAGGTTCCCCTTCAGAAACTCGACCTGCATCCGAAACGCTTAGGGAACACCTTCAGCGTGACCGTGCTCTGAATCATCTGTACAATCAGTCTAATGGAAGGGCGAGGCGTCAAGGGTGGGTGACGTCACGACCAGGAAGCTTTAAAAGCACGTGAGGTGGAGGTGGAGTCCAATAATTGTTTTGTGAGTCTTATTTGGTGTTGTGTGTCAAAATAAACACTATGTCCAAGGCCACAAGTTAATCTAAGCATAAGGGCGATCTCGGATCACGCTTCAAGCTGTGTGTTCCTCCCTCGCTACATCACGAGCGGGGATACACACAGTTTGTGCGTGGTCTGCCTGGGTGCGAGGCATGTGGAGTCGGCTCTCGAGGGCACTGCAAGCGGGTTCCGCTATGCACGTTTCGCTCTCGGAGGGCTCTCTTCGAGAAGGGAGCCTTTGCGAGTGTTCCCCACGGTGCTGGCCCCACGGCTGCCGAGGCAGAGCGGTAGCTGCACTCGTGGGGCTCGCAGGCTGATCTGGCAGAGGGAATGGAGACGGGCGAGTCCCTATCTTCTTTTTCGCCTGCCAGATCTGGTGCCCTCTCCCTGGGTTCGGAAGCCCGTTCTGCGGTTTCTTCCCCCCGAGGGATAAAGATCGGGTCTGCCTCATGGATGCCCCGCTTGCGCCTTCTGGCCTGTTCGGTGACGCTGTCAATGCAGTCGTCGACAGGTACTAGGAGGCTCGTACACAAGCGGCGGCGTTCCAGTGGTTCCTCCCTCGCCGCTCTCGAACTCTGGGGGCTGCTGGGCGGGAGCAGCCCCCCCCCGCATACCAGGTCCTCATATCGGGACACACAAAAACAGAGAGTCGCCTCTCGTGCGCCCCCACAGGGAGGCCGAGGTGGGCGGCGCTCTGTGCCGGGGACCTCTAAGTCTAAGACGGATCTGCGGGCCGTCATTCAGGCTAGAAGGTCCTCAGCGAAGAAGTCCTGATGTAAGTGGTCCAGTACTTCTGAGGGCGACCCCTACTGGGGTGGAGCGGTGCCCGTCTCGCATCAGTGAACCTGCTGCTGGTCCAGGGCGCAGCCGTCCCCAGCGAGTATTACTTTCAGTTCTTTCCGCCCCGAGACGTAGCGGAGCTGATAAACTCGCCACCTCTTCAGAGGTCTCTGCAGCAGTTAGATCGATCGCCCCCTGTCGGTGCACCGCTTCAGGGCACCGATCTAGCCGCTCCTCTTACACCAGAGGTCAGTCTCGAGAGACTGATTCCCTTAGTAGATTATTTGGTAGCGTGGAAGCTACTGCCAAATGTATCTCGTTTAGTCCTGCATACAGTAGAGAAAGGCTATCGTATTCAGTTCGGCGCTCCGCCGCCGCGGTTCAACGGGGTCATTCCGACTCAGGTCGGCCCCGAGCAGGCTCTGGTGATGGGACAAGAAGTCGAGACTTTACTGAGGAAGGAGGCCATCTAGGTGGTCCCTCCTCACGAAGCGCAGTCCGGTTTTTACAGCCAGTACTTCATAGTTCCAAAGAAGGATGGAGGGTTGCGTCCCATTCTAGATCTGCGTCAGCTGAACCGCTCAGTCATGTGACTGAAGTTCAAGATGCTCACTATCAAACATGTCGTGTCTCAATCAAGTCCGAGGACTGGTTTGTCACGATAGATCTAAAGGACGCGTACTTCCATGTCTCCATCCTTCCCAGTCACAGGAAGTTCCTGAGGTTTGCTTTCCGGGGGGAAACTTATCAATATCGAGTTCTTCCTTTTGGCCTAGCACTCTCACCCCGGAATTTCACGAAGTGTGTGGATGCGGCACTACAACCCTGTTACAGGGCATCCGCATACTGAATTATATCGACAATTGGTTGATTCTAGCTCAATCAGAGCAGACGGCGGCTCGACATCGAGATGTCGTTCTCGCCCACATGAAAGACCTGGGGTTAAGACTAAACCAAGAAAAGTGTGCTTTCTCCATTACAGAGGACCACTTATCTATTAACCACGATGCAGGCACGTCTGTCCCCTGCTCATATCGAGTTGATCCTCACAGCAGTCAAGAGAGTGAAAGAGGGCCAGTCACTCACTGTCAAGCAGTTTGAGAGACTGCTGGGTCTGATGCCAGCTGCGTCCAACGTGATACCTTTTGGCCTGCTGTACATGAGACCCTTACAGTGGTGGCTCAAGACCAGGGAAAACCCACTCCACACCTTCAAGGTCACGAGACGTTGCATACGTGCCTTAGACATGTGGAGGGAACCTTGGTTCTTGTCCCACGGCCCGGTGCTGGGAGCTCCTTGTTTTGCCGTGTAACACTAGCGACGGATGCATCCCTCACCGGTTGGGGTGCGGTCATGAGTGGCCACCCTGCCCGCGGTCTGTTGAGTGGCCACCATCTGACATGGCATATCAACTGGCTGGAGATGCTGGCCGTGTTTCGAGCACTCAAACACTCCCTCCCAGACCTAAGAGATCACCATGATATCAACCACATTCCTGGGCATCTCAATGTCAGAGCAGACGTTCTGTCGAGACAGGGGCTGAAACCCGGGGGAATGGATGCTTCACCCCGACGTGGTGAAGCAGATATGGAGAGTTTTTGGCCAGGCTCAGGTGGACCTTTTTGCGACTATAGAGTCAGCTCAATGTCCCCTCTGGTTCTCTCTGACTCCTCCAGCTCCTCTGGGACTGGATGCTATGGTGCAGACTTGGCCGAGGCTTCGTCTGTATGCTTTTCCCCCTATCGTTCTGCTCCCGGGAGTTCTGGCGAGAGTGCGCCGGGACGAGGTCAGTCTACTACTACTACTACTACTACTACCGTTCTGGCCAGGCCGAGTATGGTTCTCGGACCTGATCTCCTCGATGGCACTCCATGGGAGATTCCCATCAGGAGAGATCTCCTCTCACAGGCGGGGGGCACTATCGTCCATCCTAGCCCGGAGCTGTGGAAGCTGTGGGTGTGGCCACTGAGGGGGTCTCTCAACCGAGGTTGTCGAGACCATTCTCCAATCCAGAGCTCCCTCTATGAGGAAACTGTATGCCCTGAAGTGGACACTCTTCACTTCATGGTGCGGATTAACCCATTCCACCATTAAAGTTTACATGGCGGCCATTGCGGCCTACCACGCTCCTGTCGGTGTAAGGTTTTATGACCTCGACACGTGAACCGCTCCGGGCTCTTATGTTCTCTCGTCCTAGTACAAACTAGGCAGGGACTTGTCAGTCTGGCGGCGTGGGTATCTCGTTCTCTAAGAGTTTCGGACGCAGCTCGAGTTCCTGACGGGGAACGTCTCAGGTTATGCATGTAACCATGGTTCCCCAAAGGGAACGAGACGCTGCATCTCAAGCCCATACCCCTGGCATCCCTGCCAGCGCTGGCTTCATTCCTAGAATCTGAAGCCAGCTCCACCTCACGTGCTTTTAAAGCTTCCTGCTCGTGACATCACCCATCTGTGACGCCCCGCCCTTCCATTGGACTGATTGTACAGATGATTCAGAGCACGGTCACGCTGAAGGCGTTCCCTAAGCGTTTCGGATGCAGCGTCTCATTCCCTTTGAGGAACCATGGTTACATGCGTAAGCTGAGACGTTTTTATGAATAGAAAAGATTGGGGGGGGGGGGGTTGCAGTATTGACTTGGAGAGGAGGGAGCCTTAGGGGTAGAAAAAGGTTGAGAACCACTGCTCTAGAAAAGTACAAAACTACAAAAAAGATGCAGAAGATTTTATATATATATATATATATATATATATAAAAAATTAAAATAAAACAATTTATATATATATATACTGTATATACAGTGGCGGAAAAAAATATTTGATCCCGTGGTGATTTTGTACATTTGCCCACTGACAAATTAATAATCAGTCTATAATTTTAATGGTAGGTTTATTTGAACAGTGAGAGACAGAATAAAAAAAAAAATCCAACTTTTCAAATTTTTTTAAAAAGTTATACATTGATTTGCATTTTAATGAGTCAAATAAGTATTTGATCCCTTCGCAAAACATGATTTAGTACTTGGTGGCAAACCCTTGTTGGCAATCATAGGGGTCAGATGTTTCTTGTAGTTGGCCACCAGGTTTACACACATCTCAGGAGGGATTTTATCTCACTCCTCTTTGCAGATCCTCTCCAAATCATTAAGGTTTCGACGCTGACGTTTGGCAACTCGAACCTTCAGCTGTCTCCACAGATTTTCTATGGGATTAAGGTCTGGAGACTGGATAGGCCACTCCAGGACCTTAATGTGCTTCTTCTTGAGCCACTCTTTTGTTGCCTTGGCCGTGTGTTTTGGGTAATTGTCATGCTGGAATACCCATCCACGACCCATTTTCAATGCCCTGGCCCTGATGGTACATTGCCCTGTCCATCGTCCCTTTGATGCGGTGCAGTTGTCCTGTCCCCTTAACAGACAAAATGCCACAAAGCATAATATTTCCACCTCCATGTTTGACGATGGGGATGGTGTTCTTAGGGTCATAGGCAGCATTCCTCCTCCAAACACGGCGAGCTGAGCTGATGCCAAAAAGCTGGATTTTGGTCTCATCTGACCACAACACTTTCACCCAGTTCTCCTCTGAATGATTGGTAAACTTCAGACGGTCTGTACATGTGCTTTCTTGAGCAAGGGGAGCTTGCGGGCGCTGCAGGATTTCAGTCCTTCACGGCATAGTGTGTTACCAATTGTTTTCTTGGTGACTATGGTCCCAGCTGCCTTGAGATCATTGACAAGATCCTCCCGTTTAGTTCTGGACTGATTCCTCACCGTTCTCATGATCATTGAAACTTCCCTTTCCCTTTCCATTAAAATTATAGACTGATCATTTTTGTCAGTGGGCAAACGTACAAAATCAGCAGGGGAACAAATTACCCCCCCCCCATATATATATATATATATATATATATATATACTATAGCATACTATACTATAATATATATAATATAAAATAATATAATATAATATCATATAATAATATATAACTTCGTCCTTAGAGCTTGGCCAGGCAATAGTGCCAAGTTGTTAGGCTTTCTGTGAGCCTTCTTGGCTATGCCTCTGTGAGGCTGCTGAAGGCCTTCACTTCTCAGAGCTTCAACTGGGCAGCAGTTTCAAGTTGTTTGGTGCTCTGTGTGCCTTGTTAATAGCTATTCTTGACTAGGACATAGTTAGTCCTCCTCTCACTTTAGAGAGTTGTCTTATTGAGGCCTCTATTCTTGGAGCTCGAATAAGGGTTGTGCCAGGTTGTTAGGCTATCTGGGGCCTCCCTGGTTACTGCCCTTAATTAAGAGCATCACTAGGCCTCTTCTCGCTCTAAAAGTCGTCTCTTTCAGGACTCCGCTCCCCAGAGCTCCACCTGAATAGTAATTCCGAGTGGTAAGGCTCTCTGTGACCATCCTTGGAAGCTTTCCTGAGTGCCCCCATTTTCTATTTATTTAAATAACAATCAATAACATACATTCACAATACATACAACAACACAGCATGCATACAAACATTGTGCTTTTACATTGTGTACATATAAACAAAGAAAGAAGAGAGAGAGAAAATAACATCAGTAAACACAAGCAAAACCTGACACCAGCATCAGTTTGTCCACTTACAGCTATACTAGGTTTTGAAGATAATTTATGAAAGGACACCACATGACAGTGAACTTAGATCCGTCACCCTTTAAATGAAATCTTATTTTTTCCAAACTCAGGAATTGTAACACATCTCTGGCCCACTGTTTAACCTGTTAATCTTCGCCCCCATTGTGGGCCTCACAGGTGAAAATAACCTACCTAAATTAAAATGGTAACAGTTTGTGACAAAGTGTGCTTACACAAACAAATTATGTATCTTTGGAAAGAAGACACTCTGGGCTTTACTATCTGTCATCCAGAGTTGATAATGTTCAAAAAGATTCAAAGTTATAGACACTGACGTGCCTTGAAAAATATTTTTCCACACTGAATGTTTTTTTATTTCATATACAAATACATGAAATAAGTCCTGGAGCAATCCAGAAAAGTAATGGATTGAAAGCCACATGTCTCATGAGTTCATATTTCAAATTTGAAGAAGATATCATGAAAAATGAGATTCCTGCAATATTTTTTCTGAAACTATTTATAGTCCCCCCACCCCCCCTGTTTGAGGAAAAATAACCACCAAATGGATTGCAGAATTATACAAGCTATTTTAGTCATTATACATGTTCCTGCATAGTTTTTCAATTATAAAATAATAGATAGATTTATTTGAGCACTAAAAAATAAAAAAAATATTATTTGAGTAATAAAAAAAGAAAAAAAAATGCTTTGTATATAGTATGTATATTGAAGTATTCTGATTGCCAGACATAAACTGATATTGGCAGACATGGTCATACAGTCAGTAATCACACGCTGATGTGCTTCCATTCAGATGATAATCAAACAGATGGGCCATATAATCAATAATAGCTGATCAATGAATCACAATGATAGCCGTCATAGAGTCGGTAATAAACACGCTGATGTCCGTCCATACATATTATAATCATGCAGATACGGCCACATTCCCCACACAATACACACACACACATATAAAAAATGTAGAAGAAAAAAAACAGTTTTTTATGGATAAAGCAGATCGCTAAGTTACGCCCCGCTCAGATGACAGCGTGCGTCACGCTTTCAGGAGAGAGCGCCAAATTCAAATAAACTATATTCCGCTTTTCTGCGACTTTTTTTTTCCGTGGACGGTCTCATTCTGTTTGTAATACTGTATGCTACAACACCGTGTTGTTGTTTTTACCACCAAGCACCACGCTGTTTTTGAGCGTAATTTATTCCATAACGGACGCGAACAATAACTCTCTGAAGAAATGAAACGTAAACAGAGGAATATTCATCCTTATTACAACGTTATTGTTCCGCTGGACTAAAAGTGCTCGCTGGGATGTTGTTCTGTGGACCCTTACCTCTCTAACTAAACTGGGATTTCAGCAGTGGACGCGTTTGTGGCTCGTTATTACAATGAATCTGGTACGTACTGCTTTATTATTCTGCCTGTTTTGATGTGTACTGCTTACACAAATGTAGCAAATACATTCCTTATAAGCTTTCCATCGGAAAACAGCGATCTGTCGTCGATGCTTGAGGCTTAGACCTTCAGAATGATATATAGTTTGTCAAGAATAACGATATTCTTTCAAGTTAAATTCATTCATAAACATTAAACTAGTGGGGGAAAAAATGCTTCAATGCGCTGTCACTCTGGTGAACGTTAACAGGTTAAAAGAAGGAGGAAATGACTGTTTCCAATTAATTAAAATCAAGCGCCTTGCCAAAAGAGAAGTAAAGGCTATGCAATCCGATTCACTTTTTGACACTGGCATTGTTATTTTCACACACAGCACCAAAGATAGCAGTTAAAGGATTTACACAAACATCTTCACAAAATATTCTAGAATAAGATAAAAAAATATGGGACCAAAAAATAGACAGACTAGGACATAGTCAAAACATATGGGCTAATGTAGCAGGGGATTGGTCAACAGAGGGATACATCCTTGCCAGTTTGGCCTTGGAAAGATGAAGTCTATGCACCACTTTAAATTGAATAAGGCTGTCTAGAACAAAGAGAAGATCCATGAATTCTACATATAGCCTCATTCCATTCCTCGTCTGTCAGGCAGATATTAAGGTCCAATTGCTAGAAATCGCTTTGTGCAGTTACAGGAGTGGATAATAATGGTACAAGTTTTGTATATAAGCCAGAGATAGGTCCTCTTTGTTCTGGGTCTTCAGGAAAAAAGTTGATCAATAGGGCTTTGTTCAGGAAGGGAAGGGATGGAATAGAGTAAAAATTATTGCATGTGTAATTGCATGCCTGTAGCTATCTGAAAATGTGGGCTTTAGGTATTTTAAATTCAGATTCTAATTAGGCAAAAGACAAGAAGCAGCCATCAGCAAAAATATCTTTAAATGTTAAGATTATTTTTCTTGCCATAGCAAGAATGCCTGGTCATTCAGAGGCTGAGAAAATTGATGATTTCTGGCAACTGGTTTCCCTATTGTGAGCTAGTATTGAGTTACAGAGGGCAACCCTGTCTAGTTCCCCTATTGTGAGCTAGTATTGAGTTACAGAGGGCAACCCTGTCTAGTTCCCCTATTGTGAGCTAGTATTGAGTTACAGAGGGCAACCCTGTCTAGTTCCCCTATTGTGAGCTAGTATTGAGTTACAGAGGGCAACCCTGTCTAGTTTCCCTATTGTGAGCTAATATTGAGTTACAGAGGGCAACCCTGTCTAGTTCCCCTATTGTGAGCTAGTATTGTTTGTAATAACAGAAAAGGGGAAAGCATCTATACGAGTTTTACATATTAATGGCTAAAGTCTGATAACACTGTAATCAGCACAAACTGGGCTACAATAATATGTGCGCAGCATTTATGTACATGTTTGTGTTTTTGAGAAAACAACATTTATGCATGGTTAGTGAAAAACTAAAATTTTTAAGTCACTGAAATAAGGCCATAACACACATACAGAACATTTGTTCACAAGACTTTTGAGAACAGGATATCGTAGACTAGAGTTTTTGCTCCAAAATGATGTGAGAATCATCCTTTTCACTCATTCGCAGAAAACACTATATTGATTTAACTTTTGTAAGATATGTTTTGTGTTAGAAAGGCCGTATGCAAGGGCGTGACATTGGCCATGAATATTTAGTGATTCACACCTGGGAGACAAAAGGCTGTCCCCAAATGGCCCATCAGTGCATGTGACTGTCAGGTAAGAGAGAATGTGAGGGGAGTTTTGATTATTTGTATTTTATTTACAACACAGTATAATCAAAATATACACAATGAAGGTCAAAGACACATTATTATCACAGAGACTTGAACAGTCACACATTACTCAATTTGTGCCATTCTTAAAAAAATGATTCTGTTCAACAAGTGAACTATACCTGATATTTCCAAAGTGTTTGTTGCTTCTTTCCATGGATTCCAGAAAAAATTCAGCCCAGTGTAGTTGAACATTTGGTGTTGGAACAGTGCTGTTAGAGAAAAACAGTCTCATGAGAAAATCAGCAGGACTCATCTGTACTGAAGGTATCTGGGCCCGTATTCACAAAACGTTGTATCTTACCACTAAGAGTTCTCCTAAATAGCCGTAAACGTTTTTAGCTAAGAGTTTTCTCTTAAAACCTATTCACAAAGCTGCTGAGACAAACTTTTACTAAGGAATAGAGAGAAGTCTTAAGCTCAGAGTAAGGGGGCGGAGTTTAGCTGGTTGCTATGATGAGGTCAGCATGCTTATTAACTATGCACACATTGATTGGCTGATAGTCTCTGTCAGAGATTTATTCATATAAATATTATAGAGCGCAATATTATGTTGCCATATTCAAATGCAAATTAAAAATAAAAATGTTAATTGTCACATTCAAATAAAGATTTTAAAATGCAGGCTAAGTGTCACTAATTAAACAAGTATATGTTCAGTTAATTGTCAGCCTCTGACATGTATGCTTCTTGTAAACAATTAGTGAATATGCATATAAACAGCCTTTTAATTAACAGAGTAGAATAATCACGGCTGATAGTGAGACATGCAAACGTAAAAGAAAACCAAACTGGACTCAAGAACAGCTGTTACTTCTTGCCCAACTGGTTAATGAAAACAAGGATATAATGAAAGGAATATTTAGAGTAAGGATAACCTCCAAAGCCAAAGCTGATACCTTTTTAAAAGATCATTATCATCAAATGTTTCTAAAATGTTTACATTCCTAGACCCTTCACTACTCCTAATGTTTCACAGATTTAGTTAGTTTTAGCGCTAAAACGCTTTGTGAAATACTCTTAGAGCAAACATTTAGGAGTCCTAAATTTTGGACTGACACGCCCATTAATTTTAAGATTTTCTCTTAAATCGGCGAGTTAATCGAGCTATTTTTAGCCTTAAGATGTTTTGTGAATATGGGCCCAGGTCACTAAAATAAATAAATAAATAAAGCAGTGAGCATGTGTCATAAATTCTGTTCATCCATTAGCTGTTTCATTAGCCCATCTTTTAACAGATTTTAATACAGGTTTAACAGATTTAAGTTTCTGCCTGTAGGACGGAATAAGATGAACCAAACAGTGATCAGAGAGTCCTAAAGCTGCTCGTGGAACCGAGTGATATGCATCCTTTACTGTTGTGTAACAGTGATCCAATATATTACTGTCTCTGGTGGGACATGTGATGTGCTGTCTGTATTTTGGCAGTTCACTGGAGAGATTTGCTTTATTAAAGTCCCCGAGAATGATTAAAACAGAGTCCGGGTGTTGTTGTTCACTCTCTGTGATCAGATCAGCGAGTTTCTGTAAAGCTGTGCTCACGTGCGCTTGCGGTGGAATGTAGACACTCACGAGAATGAACGAGCAGAACTCCCGCGGCGAATAGAACGGCTTGCAGTTAATGAAGAGCATTTCTAGATCTGAACAGCACATCTTCTTTAACACTGTTACATCTGTACACCACCTCTCATTGATGTAAAAGCATGTCCTGCCGCCGCGTGATTTCCCCGTTGATTCCGTATCGTGATTTGCTCTAATCAGCCTGAAATTAGGCAGATGAATCGCGCTGTCCGGTATGTCGCCATTTAGCCAGGTTTCCGTGAAACACGGAGCAGCAGAGTTTGGAAAATCCTTGTTTGTCTGGGAGAGCAGAAGGAGTTTGTCCATTTTGTTGGGTAGAGAGCGGAGATTCGCCAGATGGATGCTAGGCAACACCATTCTAAATCCACGCTGATGAAGCTTCAAGAGTGCGCTGGCTCGCTTCCCCTGTCTGCGCAACTACAATGTCCAGCAAAACGTCCGAATAATCAAAATCCGATAAAAGATTTTGTGGTGTGTTCTGCCGAATGTTCAGCAGGTCATCCCTGATAAAACTGATCGTGTTTGAGAAACAAAAAACAGGAAAAAAAAAAAAAACAGTACAAACACTGACGAGCAAAGCACCTTAGCTGCCATCTGCGGCACCATCTTAGATGTAGTCCCCAGAGCCAAGATTCTAGTTCTAGTTCAGTCTAGTAATTTCTTGTTGCCTTGTTTCCTGTTTCCTGATTGTGTATCTTGGATTAACCCTTGTCTCGCCGTTCGGACTCTTTGCACCTCGTCTGGACTATTGCTCATGTTTCTGGATTACCCCTTTTGTCAAGCCCTCTGGATTCTGTTCGCCGATCGATGACCTACACCAGCCCTAGGAATACTCTTTGTATTGCCTTATACATATCTGTTTGCTGATGCTCGACCCTGCCTGTGTATGACCATGTCTATGAATAAAGCTTTGCGTATGGATCTGCACGTCTCGTTCGCCCTGTTACAGCATGTTGATAGGACTATCAGAAGCAACTATAATATTGAGTACAGCAAGCAACCCGCGTCAAACCACATCTCGAATGCCATAGAGCCCAAACGAGTGCAAACTCCAGGACCCTAATTGGAAAACGGGAATACTCAGTGATGACAGCCTCCTCGCCACAAAGTCTTCCCGTCAGAGACGGAGGCACTCCGTCTGCAGCAACCACTTTCTAAACACCATCAGGTAGGCATTTCAAAGAAGTCAGACAGGCCGAATGAGACGGCCCAGCAAGTGACAGAGAGGAGCATGCCATCCCCGCACACCAGCAGAAAACACAAAAACGCTATTCTGTTTAAGTTGAAGTCCATTTTATGAATATGTAAAACAGTTGAAGTCCTAAAAAGTTAAAAGTGTTAAAACAGGGAGAAATATATATATTTTTTAACAGCAACAACAGGACCAAACGAAACAAACGTACAGACCCAGTGTGAACTGGCAGTCAAACGTGCAGTGCGTACTCACACCAGAAGTGACAAAAAATATCTCACAGCTGGGTTTTGCTGTGAGAATCCTCTGCTGCCATCTCTGAGCCATGGAGGAAGAAGCTGTGATGATGCCATTTACACACAGCATTCAGAACAGCAGGATAGGTCTTGCAGCCCTATGGAGGACGCTTGGGCAACCCCCTGTAGCTGCATCTCTCAGCTGCTTGGATGAGTGGTTTCTTCTTTTGGGCTGCTGTCATGAGGCTGCCCCTCAGAAGTCCACGCCATTGTTTTTTCCCCAGAGGTCCACAGGGAGATTTACAAGTCCTGTCATGCCCTCTATTCGGCTGGCGTCTGATTTGAAACACTGCACTAACATTTTTGCCTGCAGAAAACAAAATGCAACAAAGATTTAGGACAGTTTGTATGTCATTAACTAACACAGTCTTAAACACAAAGATAAAATCAAAGTTTTCCCTACTGTCACCAATGGTGACTAGATTTTAAATTATTGTCACAAATATTTATTCAAATATTCTATGTGCATTTTCTATCACAGCCTGGAGACCTGAACAGTGGAAAACCTCTCATGCATTCTGCTAATCATTTAACCAATGGGTAGTACAATGAGGGGCTAATGTCCAGTTTAGCTTGCCATACCTTTTGAAATCAAGGACATTGTGGCCAGTGCCCAGACTGTTGCCACTGGCTTCACCCTCACCTTTAATTAATTTAGCCTTCAAAGGAAAGTTGATGAGGCTGTCTTAAGAAAGAAATAGGAAAGATTAATTTCAAAATGTCATTATTCCTGTAATTCATAACATTACATATTTAACAAGGCCTTTTAATATTTTCAAGGATGGCAAGGGCGGTGAATGCTGAAATTGGAAACAATGAAAACCCATTTGAAGACATAAATAATCCCTGCAGAGAATCTGAGCTAAGAAAGTCTTATCACATATTGAAATGTAGTGAGTGGGCAAAGTGCTCAGAGCAAATGGAAAAGGAACGAAGGGAAAGGGGTGAAGAAACTAGTGATCCTGAGAAAGAAAAGGAAGATGTACAAAAAGTGATAAAGGTAATGCTCAAGGTATAAAGGTATAAACTCAAATTAAAACTTTTTATTTTATTCATAAATGTTCTCTTGTGCCTAGGACGTTTTCACTAAAGCAGCTAATGACATGAAGAAAAACAAAGAATGTTTTGAAACTATGTTCAAAATAAACGATAACACAGAGACAAGCAAGATGAAAAAGGTGAATAATTTCAACAAAAACTACAAAAATTACTCATATTTTGAAATAATCAAAGAAATAATAATAATAGAAATAAATCTATTATCTACCATAATGTAACAAGCTGGTCTTGCTATGTTTTAGCGATTACACTACATGGAAATGGCTATCCAAAACCTGCAAATGATGATACTTTTGGAAGACCACTCATTTTACAGCGATGTGAGCCAGGTAAGTTAAGATCCAAAAATAAATCTGTAAAGTTCATTAAAAAAATTTAAAAGAAATTAAAAATTAAAAAACAGAAAGATTTACTTCCATTTTATGTGTATGCTAATAAAAGGAATAAATAGGAAACTGTGTAATTATAGTACAAATATGAATCATCCATTTTTCCAAAAACGAAAAAAACAACATCTGCATATTTGTAGAATTCCTAATGGTCTCTATAAAAATAACAATTATTTAACTTTTTTTTTCATTTCAGGATCGTAGACCTAAGTTTCCAGCGTGCCTGTGCAATCTTGCTGATCTGTGCTACAAGCAGGGCTGCCTGATGGCTTTACATAATCCACCTTTGACTCTTGACTGGGACAACAAAGAAAACAACACAAATCCTTTCCCACCTATTAGTATGGAAACAGGAACACAGTTCTGTTAAAATTAACAAAATAGGTTACTGCTCAAAGGTTGGTAAATACACAAAAATATTTGGTAACACTTTATAATAACGTCCAGTTATAAGTCATTTATAAGTGATTAGTTAATGATTAACTAATCGTTTACAAAACATTCATAAGCAATTAATAAGTGATATGCTAACAATTTGTGTATGTTTTGTTAATTCATTTAAAAGTCATTTACAAGTAATTAGCTAATGATGAACTAATCATTTACAAAACATGACTATGCATTCATAGATGATTAATAATTGATATGTTAATATTTTTATCTATGTTTTGTAGAATAAGTTTTGAATCATTTACAAGTGATTAGATGATGATGAACTAATCATTTACAAAACATAACTATACATTCACAAATGATTAAGTATATGCTAACAATTTATAAATCTGTCATAAGTTATCTTTAAATATAGCATAATGAAATAATCAAACAGATCCTTAATGGTTAATAGTTAATAGTTAATAGTTAATATATTATTAATCACTTATAGATCATTGAAATGTCAACATTGTACTATTATCTCAATAAACATTATAAATCATTTACAAAGCTTTCTGCATCCCCTAATCTAAAGTGTAAACTACTCATCAGTTGTAAATGTTTTACTTGTAAATGACTTTTAAATAAATTAACAAAACATACACAAATTGTTAGCAAATCACTTATTAATCGCTTATGAATGTTTTGTAAATGATTAGTTAATCATTAACTAATCACTTATAAATGACTTATAACTGGACGTTATTATAAAGTGTTACCAAATATTTTTATGTTTTCAAAACTTGCATTAAATTGATCAAACATTATTCCAAAACATTCATGTTGCAAATGGCTATTTCTATTTCAAATAACTGATATGAACTCTCCATTCATTAAAGAATGCATGTGAGACATTGTCATCTTTTCTATGTTGGCAGATGAATATATGTTCATCTCCAGCTTTCTGAAGCACTTCCCATAGGTGTTATAAACTTGTAGAGTCCTTCTCACACACCAAACTGTAACAGATAATAACATCTCAAAGTGTGACAGTGAGAAAAATGCAAGTGTACTCAATACTTCAGCAACTGAAAATATATGCTGCACTGTCATTTACATACTTCATTAAGCGCCACATATACATATACATTCATATACATCTGTGCAATGTTTCTTGAGTACTACATCTGCACATTACAGGAATTTATAAAAGATTATGTAACAAGTTTTTTTCTTAGTTGACTGGAGTTATGGCTACCAATAATGGGACACTGGTGAAAAGAAATAGTGAAATTAGCATTAAAATGCCTTAATGTTTTCAAACTTTAGAATTGTAGTGTGTAATTAATTTTTATACTATAGATGTCTTGAAAATCTGATCAAATACTTATAAGCTACAACTAAAATTTACTATAATCTATTTTCAATTTAATGTAAATTGTATTTTTCTTCTGAAAATACATGTATATTTTATTATGATGATTACTAAATCAGAAAATTTGTACTTCCTTTGATTATTGTGCAAAACAATGGTCATCTGTGTTTCATGAATGTAAGGTACCTGTTCAAAACTGTAAACGTTACTGCAGGACTAATCTAAGAATTCTTAATAGCAACCTGTGTGCGTAGCTCAAGAGAGCAACCATATATTTGTACTGTTTTATTTTCTTTGTTTTTGTTATTCATTTATAATCATTTAATTAATTAATTCTATCATATAACCATTATGTATGTAACCATTTTTTTTATTATTAGTTATAGTACTTATTTTCTTTGCTCTTGTAGTGCTTGCTATTATAGTTTAAGCTTGTGATTGTGTGGTTTCATGTGATTATTCAATAAACTCTTAACTTTTCAGCATCACTTTGTCTCCTGTTTCTGCTTTCTTTTCATCACTTCCTCTATTTGCATGTTTGACTGATAGAAGACAGTCACAAAACAGACAAAACTTCCTGTTAACTGGTTTTGGGAATAAAACAAAACATTTTGGATATTTTGTATGGAATAAAAAGGGGAAAATGTATGTAAATAAAAAAACGTGTGCATAATTCTTGAAACTCTAAAAAGATAGAGCGTAATCATGATTTTATGAGGATTCACTTTCAAAATGTATTTTCAAAAGTGATACAGATACGACATTTGCTTTTTTAGAGAGAGAGAGAATGACTCCAAACTTTACGAATGGTATAGTTTACACACACAAAATATAGTTTCAATCAGTGTGCGTCTGAACATCCCGCTCAGCGGCATGTGCTCCGGTTGTATTGTAAACAATGGCGTCGTCTGTACTGCTTATCAGTTTGAGCCCGATTGAGACACAGAGGACATAAGTGAAGAGGATCGCGCAGAACCTGTGCAAGCATGGCTCTTAATGATGTTTTTTTGTTTGTTGTTGGTTCATACTTTTAGATACGCTGTTATTTGTAAATGCTACTGCTTCTGTTAGCTTTTAATATACGGATTTATCTTCATTTAAGCTTTAATACAGCACAACAAACGCACACACATCTATGTATAACGCTTCTCATTGCTGTGTGAAAATAAGTGTATAATTGGAACAGTTTGTTGGAGCTGATCTGACGGTCTGAATGAGAGAGAGAGAGAGAGAGAGAGAGAGAGATGCAGAGCGTGTACAGAGCAGGGGATGCGAGGAACATGAATGAGAACTGTTGCTTTAGAACATTGATTTTGAAACTTGTGAATCCATTAGAATCGTTAGAAGACAGAATCACGATTCTGTAACGTAATAAAACGTAATATTAATATGTAATTTAAAGAAATAGTTTAATTTAGCTCAAAGGGAATCATTTATGATTTTATAGGGAATTTGAACAGACTCACTGTTACGGCGATTCACTGAACGAGCCTAACACATGAACACAAGCATTCACACATTCACACGTTGCAGAAAGAGAGAAAGTGAGGAAAGGATGAGTTTAAAGGAATGAAAATGTGAAATCCAAAGTTTATAGCAATATGTTCAACTGCATAGACCTGAACAACCATCAATCACTTATTTAACCCTCACTTTGAGTTTCTCAATGAGGCTAAAATTTATATTAAATGCACCGATTCAGTTAGAACCTGGAGGTACTTGCTTGCTTTGCTAAGGGAATCCCTTTTGTCCACGTCGTTGCAGGAAAGGGGTTCCCCGAAGTTGAGAATTCAGTAGTCGTTGAAGTGACGTCTTGGGAAGCCGATGGAGTTGTGGCTGGTAGAAGTTTTGAGGCGGTCACAGACTCCAGTTGAACTCGGAGACGAGGCATGGAGGCAAAACTTAACAGAGTACACGAAACTCACAATGGAAAAGAAAAGAAATTAAAGTAAAAAAATAAAAGGATGTAAAGAGACTATAGGTTGGTTTTCTTCTCATTGTGGTAGCAGCTAGCACGTGGACCAGAGCACGCTCAAAGAGCAGCGTCAAAACACGGTGGCAAAAGAGTAGCAAAAAGGAGAGAGAAGAGGAGCAGACCAAGAGAGAGTTTGATGGTGTCCTGAGTTTTTAAACTCGACTTTCAGACCGTCCCATCTGGACGTCTTGACCAATTAGATACTGCCCTTGCTTGGGGTGTTGCTCTGTTCCTCTACCCAATCAATATATCAACATGTTATCTGTTCAGTCAGAGGTCCGAACTTTACAGGCTCTTGCAAAGTATACTTTTGAACATGATTTCTATAACAAGACTATGATGTATTTGACAAAGAATTGATTGGAAGAAACATTTAAAGCATGATTTTTCAAACTCATACATACCAAACACGCATATGAATCCTTCAGCTATTCAATAATGATATTAAAACATGATAGTCTAATATGTGGGTTACAAACATAATATAGGGTTCTGCATAGAAACGTCCTTTTAGGATCATTTTATGTGCATATGAAAAATAAAGTTTTTTCTTTGTGTAGTTCTATGGTGAACGAAGGCATGTTCTTTAGACAAATGAATTTTGGTTTGGTCTGTCTTCTATGTCGGGGAGAAGTCAGTCTAAGGAAGCTCGTGACTTCCAGCGTGGAACCCATGTGATAGCCATCTCTTTGACCATCAGTCTTGATTATTTGCCCCAAATTTGACGGTCTCCTTCCTGAATTGGAATTATCAATAAGTGTTCTTTAGTCTCAAGGTTGTAAGCTGTTCTGTGAAAGAGGCTTGATGGTTAGTTTGCTTGCTTACTAGTAGGGAGCTAGGAATCTGATTTACGGCATCCTGTTTCCTTGGGCTTCTCTGTGGAATTCCGGTTTCTCATGTTTCAATGTTCCGATCGCATCTTAAATTTGTCTGATTCAGTCTCTGATATTCTACAATTCATATGTGAATAGATTTTTACGTGCACCCCTAGTTTTCTCTTCCTATTCTCTAAAGCAGCGCAGAATGGCCTTGCCCCCTTTGCTGCATTTTCCGGGGGTGGGGTTTATCTGGGTTTGTGTTGTAACCTGGGAAGTAGCTCGTTGTAGTCTCCACGATCCATTTTTGTAGGCATTAAACTGCCATAATTTTAAAAGACGATATCTCCGTTTACATTGAACTTTCAGCTTCCTAACTTTGCAGATATTGTTTATGCTCAAACAGCAACATTACACACACAAAAGTGAAATCACAATCAACCACCCCTTTAACAGAAAGTCTATGGCAGAAACTTGTGACACTACAGGAGTTCAAAAATGCTTCAACCTAGATCAGTTTTAACAGCAAAGGGTTCATCATTCTCTCCTGAGATCACTTGTCTTGGCGACAGTGCTCTTGCACAATTATAGCCAATCAAAAGCCCAGCCTCACAGTCCTTCAAAGAGGGTATCTCATCAGCAATTGCAGAACGATGATTCCAAAGTTTAGCTGTTTAACATGTAGGAATATGTGCATGGTTGACTGGGATACAATCCTTAGTATAGACAGGAGGGAGTTCAATATAAGTGGCAGAGCTGTAACCTCTTACACAAAGTCCTGAAATCCTTTCACTCTTTACTATGGGGTCTCTTCCAGACATGGTGGTCAGTTTTAACTTGACAGGAAACTTATCTTCCTGCAAGACATTCCTCACTTCTTGGTCAATAAAGGTTGTATCACTTTGTGAGTCAAGTAAGGCATAAGGCAAGGCAAGTTTATTTATATAGCACATTTCATACACAATGGTAATTCAAAGTGCTTTACATGAAAGGAAGTAAAATAATCAATAAGATAATAATAATAATAACAACAATAAAAACAAGGATTTTAAAAACTGTTAGGTGACGTGCTCTTAACAAGCACAAAAAACAAATATTCTAAAGCTTTGTTCAAACTCTTCCCCACTAAGTGAAAAATCCTTCCAAAACACCTAACTATTCCACTATTTCACCCCCTACTTACTTTGACCATCATAAACCAAACAAATAGAACTCAGAGGTCCTAATTTCAACTGATTAACCAACACACTTGTCTTTCTTTGCTCACATTCTCTTTACATTAATAGCATTTCTTTACATAAAAATAAGTAAAATAATCATAAAAAATAATCACAATAATAAAACAAGGAATTTAAAATCTTTTAAAATTATTTAATGTTTTTTTTTATTATTTTTTTTTTCAGGTACCTGAACCTTAGATGAATCCTGCTGACTTTCTTCAAACTGTTTTCCTCTGAGAGCGCTGTACCAACATCAGATGTTCAACTACACTGATATTCTATGGTGAAACAAGATCCTTGACTACTGATTATGTTTTTTTCTTCTTGAATTCATGGAAAGAAGCAGAAACACTTAATTAAAGCACTTAAATCCATTCAGGTCTAATTCAAGATGGCGCCACTTTGTTCGGACGTCGTCCAGGTCGCTCCGCTAAGATTGTGTTTTTATCTACTTTTTTACTTAGTTTTACTTTCTCTTTTTACACATCTCACGTCGGCACTGATCACCTATAACAAAGAAACACTTTTGATTATTGGAAACCGCTACACCATCCTGTTCCAGGACACTTTATCCGGGAATCCAGCATGGCCTCTGGAGATTCTTCGGAACGCAGAGATGAACAATAACCCCCCAAGGCGAAGGATCAAGAAACACCACGGGAAACGCGCTGGGATTCGAGATAGACTCAGGAAAAGGGGCCACAGTCCTCCTCTTCCGAGCATTCTGCTCGCAAATGTCCAGTCAAAGGACATCCTTTGTTTGTCAGAAACGTGGCTTTCGTCCATGGTACCGGACACTGCTGTAATGCCGAGTGATAACTTCTCTGTTTTTCGGACGGACAGAACAGCAGAGGCCGGTAAATCCAGGGGCGGAGGAGTGTGTTTCATGATTAACAAGAAATGGTGTGATCCCAGGAATATCTCCATTCTGCCGCTTTCCTGCTCGCCTCATCTGGAATATCTTTCCATTACTTGCCGCCCATTTTATCTGCCCCGGGAGTTTTCATCGATCATTGTTACTGCTGTGTACATTCCACCACAGGCAGACACAGGCTTGGCTTTGTCTAAACTTCACGATGTGCTCAGCGGCTACATAAACAAACATCATTCATCATCGCGGGAGACTTTAACAAAGCTAACCTCAGACGGGTCATGCCGAACTTTCACCAACATGTATCCTGTCCAACTAGAGGTCCAAACACACTAGATCATTGCTACACTCAGTTCAAGAATGCCTACAAAGCCCGCTCACTACCGGCTTTTGGCAAATCGGACCAAATCGGATACAAACAAACGCTCGTTCAGGATCCTACGGTGCAGAGAGTAGTGACGAGCTGGTCCTCCCACTCGGAGGCTATGCTGCAGGCGGCTCTTGATGACGTCGACTGGGACATGTTCCGGGCGAGTTCTTTTGACGTCAACAAGTTCACGGATGTAGCATTAAGCTTTGTAAACACGCTAACCGAGCAAGCTACAGAAACAATAACGATAAGGACATTCTCCAATCAGAAACCGTGGGTGGACAGAACAATCCACGCTGCGGTTAACACACGCACTGCCGCTTACAATGAGGCTCTTTTGACCGGGAATACGAGTGAGTACAAAGCATCGTGCTATGCTCTCCGACATGTAGTAAGAGCCGCTAAACACAGATACAGAGAGAGAATGACTCTCGACGGATGTGGCAGGGACTGAGGACCATCTGTGCCTTCGGAAACGAATCCTCCGCGGAGGTGAGAGCAGATCCGTTGCTGGCCGATGAGTTAAACACCTTTTTCGGCCGCTTCGATTGCAACGGCGGCGGCGCGTCTTTGCCGACCAGTGCGTCAGGAAGCAGCAGGCAGAGCAGCGATGATCCTGTAATCACCGTGTCGGAGGATGAGGTTCGGAGGGCGCTAAAGTAAGTGAACGTCAGGAAAGCAGCCGGACCTGATGGGATAACCGGCCGTGTTCTGAGGTCCTGCGCTGAACAACTCGCTTTATTTGTTCACTTCCATCTTTAATGAGTCTCTTGCTACCTCCGTGGTTCCCACCTCATTTAAAAAATCCATAATAATCCCTGTGCCTAAGAACAATAAACCCTCTTGCCTGAATGACTATCGCCCAGTTGCCCTCACATCGATAGTCATGAAGGTTTTTGAGAGACTTGTAAAGAGCCACATTTGCTCCTCCATACCTGATACTTTGGACCCTCTTCAGTTTGCCTATCGCCCAAACAGATCCACGGACGATGCCATCTCTCACGTCCTCCACCCTTCCCTCACACACTTGGACAGCAACAATGGGAATTATGTAACATGAGTTTTCGGGTGAATATATATATATTTTTCTTTTATAGAAATTTAGGATTGTCTGTCTGATAGGCTAGAAAGGAGTATCTTGTGCCACACAGTGTCGAAGGCAGAGCTGAGATCCAATAAAATCAAGATTGTAAGGGATCCAGAGTTGCCAAAGTGGACCAAGTCATTGCCTTCCCGTAGGACGGTTGCTTGGACAAAAAAAAAATGGATCGTGCAGATTACTGGCAGCTAGACAAGATTGTAGCTAGTAGACAATAACTATCAAGTTCTGATAAAAAGATGATCAAGTCACGTTGTTTTATATAGCGCATTTCAATAACAGCCCCCAGTGCTGCCACAGCTGTGGGAAAGAAGAAAATAAATTCCAGTCTTTAGAGAGTGGAAGAAAGACCTTGAGAGGAACCAGACTCCATGGCCACCCCCTCTGGCGTTACGATTATTGCACAAATTTTCTGTGTAATGTAGTGTTTTATATCATTTCATTTACTAAAATTTTGTTTCTGCTGAACTGCTTGTGGTGATATTCCATTGTTATTTTATAGTTTACAAGTTTAGAACTTATTTATTTATTTTCGACAGAGTTGTATGTTACAGTTTAAGAGACTACTCCTTTACAGTTTAAGAGACTACTCCTTTTTTTCTTTCTTAAATCAGCATCTCTACATGTATGGCAGGCATTCCATTCAAGTGTATGTTGAATTCCAACACAGACACACCTTGTTCTGCTTAACCCTCTATGGTACCGTGTTGCTTCCAGGCAACACAATATATTTTTGTTTTTTTAAATAAGATGAGACACTCATTTACTTGATCAATGCTGTCTCAGGGAAGTAGAAGTCAAATACTAATAAATGAACATACAAAAAAGTGGTCACATCACACACAGGGGTGCATTTTGTTTCCAATTTTTAGACATGTGCACATATCACATGACCCCTTATTTTGTCCAATGAAAAGTGCATTTTTCATAAATTTTCAAACATGTAATTGCCTATAATTATACAATTAGTCCCCTTCATTGGAAAGTAAAGGTGTATTTTCAAAAACGTTACATAATATTTCATCAAATGTATCATAGGAAATTACCAAAAAAATGCATGTTGCCTCAAGGCAACATTGTACCGTAAAGGAATCTCATAAGGCCATGCAGGCCTACTAGGTTAGAATACAAGTATATGATATTTGTAAGGAAAAGAGTTAGAATTATCTAAATGTATTAGAATTTTTGCATGATTTTGTAATGCATTTGCAAGAATACTAATTCATATACTATATCTGCACATTGTTACGGGGTCAACGAGACGTGAGACGTGCGGATCCATTTGCAAGGCTTTATTAGCAAACATGGTCGTAATACAGGCAGGGTCAATGGGAGCAAACCGGTATGGCATAGGTAAGACACAAGAGCAATCCTAGAGCAAGCGTGGGTCGACGATCAGCAAACAGTATCCAAACAGGGCAAGGCAGAAAGAATAATCCAGGAACACGGGCAGGAATCAAAACACAGGAAATCAAACAAGATTTACAGCAACGCTTTGTAAGGTAGCTAGGCTAGACAATACTCGGCAGCGAACAAGAGAATGTCCCAGGTTTATATAGCATGAGTGCTTGTGTGATCAGCAGTGCAGTCAGGGTAATGAGAGATTGGTGCCAGCTGTGTGTCGTAAGTGCAATGTATGATGGGAAATGGAGTCCAATGTGCTGTGTAGTGTGAAAGTCCATGTGGTGAGCAGTTGACCTCTGGTGGTGCGTTTGCTTCCTTCTTTTCTGAGAAGATCAATAATATCAGAAAGGAGATTGGCACATCCTCAAGTTATGCAGAGGTCACACAGATTCGACCGCAATTTCAAAAAGAAGTGACTATGTGTGATTTAAAAAAAAATTGATACAATTTTGGAAGAAATAGTACAACACCTTGAATCTTCAACCTGCTATCTTGACACACTTCCCACATCCTTTTTCAAAAATGTGCTTAACTGTTTAGAAGCTGATCTCTTAGAAGTGGTGAACGCCTCACTTCTTTCTGGGACTTTTCCAAACTCCCTCAAAACTGCAGTTGTTAAGCCCTTTCTGAAAAAGCGCAATCTTGATAACACCATGTTGAGCAACTATAGACCCAGATCAAATCTTCCTTTCATAGGTAAGATTATTGAAAATGTAGTTTTTAATCAGCTGAACAACTGCTTAACCTGTTAACGTTCACCAGAGCGACGTCGCACTGAACGCTCTTTGTTTGCATGTGTCATTGTTTTCTAATAGAATAAATGAAACGGGACAAAGTTAATCTTGACAAACTATATATCATTCTGAGGGTCTAAGCCTCAAGCATCGACGACAGATCGCTGTTTTTCGATGGAAAGCTTATAAGGAATGAGTGGCACAAATTTGCTACATTTGTGTAAGCAGTACACATCCAAACACGCAGAGTAAAAAAGCAGTACGTACCTTTATCATTGTAATAACGAGCCACAAACGCGTCCACTGCTGAAATCCCAGTTTAGTTAGAGAGGTAAGGGTCCACAGAACAACATCCCAGCGAGCACTTTTAGTCCAGCGAAACAATAACGTTGTAATAAGGATGAATATTCCTTTGTTTACATTTCATTTCTTCGGGAGAGTTATTGTTCGCGTCCGTTATGGAATAAATTACGCTCAAAAACAGCGTCTTGGTGGTAAAAAAACAACACGGTGTTGTAGCATACGGTTTTACAAACAGAATGAGACCGTCCACGGAAAAAAAAGTCTCAGAAAAGCGGAATATAGATTATTTGAATTTGGCGCTCCCTCCTGCCAGCCATGACGCGGGCTATGACGCTGCTGTCATCTGAGCGGGGCGTAACTTAGCGATCTGCTTTATCCATAAAAAACTGTTTTTTTTTTCTTCTACATTTTTTATATGTGTGTGTGTGTATTGTGTGGGGAATGTGGCCGTATCTGCATGATTATAATCTGTATGGACGGACATCAGCGTGTTTATTACCGACTCTATGACGGCTATCATTGTGATTCATTGATCAGCTATTATTGATTATATGGCCCATCTGTATGATTATCATCTGAATGGAAGCACATCGGCGTGTGTTTACTGACTCTATGACCATGTCTGCCAATATCACTTCATGTCTGGCAATCAGAATACTTCAGTATACATACTATATACAAAGCATTCTTTTCCTTTTTTATTACTCAAATAATTATTTTTGTATTTTTTAGTGCTCAAATAAATCTCTCTATTATTTTATAATTGAAAAACTACGCAGGAACATGTATAATGACTAAAATAGCTTGTATAATTCTGCAATCCATTTGGTGGTTATTTTTCCTCAAACAGGGGGGTGGGGGGACTATAAATAGTTTTAGAAAAAATATTGCAGGAATCAAATTTTTCATTGTATCTTCTTCAAATTTGAAATATAAACTCATGAGACACATGGCTTTCAACCCATTACTTTTCTGGATTGCTCCAGGACTTATTTCATGTATTTATATATGAAATAAAAAAACATTCAGTGTGGAAAAATATTTTTCAAGGCACTTCAGTGTGTATAACTTTTTATCTTTTTGAACATTATCAACTGGATGATGGATAGTAAAGCCGAGAGTATCTTCTTTCCAAAGATACCTAATTTGTTTGTGTAAGCACACTTTGTCACAAACTGTTACCATTTTAACCCTCTGGGCCATGAGGGTGTTTTGGGGGCCTGGAGAACTTTTGACATGCCCTGACATTTGTGCTTTTTTCAGTTGCTTATAAAAACATAAATGGCTAAAGTCTAATAACACTGTAAACAGCACAAACTGGGCTACAATGTTATGTTAGCAGAATTTGTGTACATGATTGTGTTTTTGAGAAAACAACGTTTATGCGTGGTTAGTGAAAAACTAAAATTTTGAAGTCACTGAAATAAGACCATAAAACACATACAGAACAATTGTTCACAAGACTTTTGAGAACCAGATCTTGTAGGCTAGAATATTTACTTCACAATTATGTGAAAATTATTCAGCTTACTCATTCACAGAAAACAATATATTGATTTAAATGTTTAAAGACATGTTTTGTGATCTAAAGCCAAAATGCGAGGGAGTGGTAATGGGCTTGAATATTAAGTGATTCTCACCTGAGAGACAAAGGGCCTCCCCTAAAGCTGCTAATGGCCCATCAGTGTGACTGTGACTGAGGCAGGTAAGAGAGTGTGAGGAGACTGAAAAAATGGGTTATTAAAATTATTTGTATTTTATTTACAACACAGTATAATCAAAACATACATAATGAGGGTCAAATACACATTATTGTGCACACTGATCTAACCACAGAGATGTGAACAGACTTTGACTCGTTCCTACAACAGATTCTGTTCAACAAGTGAAACAGATAAATCATACCTGATATTTACGTGTTATTTAAGTGTTTCTGCTACTTTCCATAGATTCAAGAAGAAACTGTTGAACTTCTGATGTTGGTGCAGCGCTCTCAGAGGAAAACAGTTTGAAGAGACTGAAAGTCAGCAGGATTCATCATCTGTGGTGCAGGTGTCTGATTCAATAAAATACAAACAACCAAAAAAAGAGAAAAAACATTTGTGAGCATGTTTATATCAGGAGCATCTATATATATATATATATATATATATATATATATATATATATATATATATATATTTATATAGGTTTTGTAGTCATAGACTCATTCATGCTTTGTATTATCGTAAAAAAAAAAAGAGACATTTTATTTTTGAGAAACTAATTATTGTTTAGCATGCAATTATACTCTATTTTTGAACAGAGTAGGCTATTAATCATAAACATGTTGTAAACATACTTAGACTCGTAGCATTCATCATGTTACAGTGTACTCTCATATTACTTTTATTGTTTTATAAAGAGCATGAAAACATACTCGCGCCGTAAGAAATTTAAATACAATGAATTGCCCATCATATTCAAAATGTTTTACTGGATTTCAAACATTTTAGTCAGGAATTATAGTTTGGGGAAAACCCAACTATGATTTTGTAGTTATATAGCCATCCTGAACATCATGTATTATTTTATAGTATAGAGGATATTATTCTGCAGTCATAGACTCACTCATGCTTTATACTATAAAAGGATGAACTTTGCACTATAAAAAATATATTTTATATCTTGAGTGTAACGGAATAGTCCACACAGAGGTAAGTAAAACAAACAGTGCTTTATTCAGGTGCTCAGTCACACAACCACGGTGATAGCTGCTCCAATCCAGGTGAGTTACACTTCGTGCAGATAGTGGTGATAGGTGATCGGTGAATCTGATAATGTCTCTCTTGTCTTGGCAGGTCTCTGGAGATCGGTGTGCCAGGACTACGGGAGGTAGCGGATAGCCACAACAGCCAAACAGGATCTGATGAAGGAGAGGGAACGGAGAAGGACAAGGCAGAAGGTAAGTAGCAGGTACGTAATGATAAGGGAGGTATACTCAGCACTAGGGCTTCGTAGGGCGTCGGTCCTTGTCGCAGGTACAAGATCGGACCTCGAGTGAACTGGTGAAGGTGCTTATATGTGGCTGGTGATGATGGTGACGATGATCAGGTGAGCATGATGATTAATGAAGACCAGGTGAAAGTGATCAGTGAAGGTGAAGACTGGCCATTCTGTGACATTACCTCCCCCTCCCGGACGGCGCGTCCCGCGACGTAACAATAATACCGGGGAGGGGGGGGCGGGCGTCCTGGAGGCTGGAGCAGAACCTGGACAGGACAGGGAAGCCTCCAGGACGGATCAGGAGCCTTAGGAGACCATGGCGAATCAGGAGCCTTGGGAGGCCATGGCGGATCAGGTGCCTTGGGAGGCCATGGCGGATCAGGTGCCTTGGGAGGCCATGGTGGATCAGGTGCCTTGGGAGGCCATGGCGGATCAGGTGCCTTGGGAGGCCATGGCGGATCAGGTGCCTTGGGAGGCCATGGCGGATCAGGAGCCTTGGGAGGCCATGGCGGATCAGGAGCCTAGGGAGGCCATGGCGGATCAGGTGCCTTGGGAGGCCATGGCGGATCAGGTGCCTTGGGAGGCCATGGCGGATCAGGTGCCTTGGGAGGCCATGGCGGATCAGGAGCCTTGGGAGGCCATGGCGGATCAGGAGCCTTGGGAGGCCATGGCGGATCAGGAGCCTAGGGAGGCCATGGCGGATCAGGAGCCTTGGGAGGCCATGGCGGATCAGGAGCCTTGGGAGGCCATGGCGGGTCAGGAGCCTTGGGAGGCCATGGCGGATCAGGAGCCTTGGGCGGCCTTGGCGGATCGGGGTCCTTGGGCGGCCTTGGCGGATCGGGGTCCTTGGGCGGCCTGACGGGACAGGAGGCTTGGGCAGCCATGGCCATATTTTTTTGGGAAGCCCAGAGGGATTCATGTGGCCATGCGCAATGAGCCATAGTGGCCCTGACCAATGTCCCTAGCAAGGCCACTATGGCGACTAGGATTACAAGTATATAGCCCCCCCCCCAAATTTCTTTGGGAATGTTCCCCATAAGGGGTCTCACCGGAGGAGTGGGCTCTGTGGGGCGCTCTGGAAGAGCGGGCACTCGAGGGCGCTCTGGAGGAGCGGGCACTCGAGGGCGCTCTGGAGGAGCGGGCACTCGAGGGCGCTCTGGAGGAGCGGGCACTCGAGGGCGCTCTGGAGGAGCGGGCACTCGAGGGCGCTCTGGAGGAGCGGGGCTGGACGGAACCAGCGGAGACGAAGAAGGGCGCTCTTGCAGCGCGGAGACGAAGAAGGGCGCTCTTGCAGCGCGGAGACGAAGAAGGGCGCTCTTGCAGCGCGGACTCTTGAGGGCGCTCTTGCAGCGCGGACTCTTGAGGGCGCTCTTGCAGCGCGGACTCTTGAGGGCGCTCTTGCAGCGCGGACTCTTGAGGGCGCTCTTGCAGCGCGGACTCTTGAGGGCGCTCTTGCAGCGCGGACTCTTGAGGGCGCTCTTGCAGCGCGGACTCTTGAGGGCGCTCTTGCAGCGCGGACATTAGAGGGTGCACAGGAGGCGCGGTGCTGGACGGGACCAGCGGAGACGAAGGAGAGCTGGACGGGACCAGCGGAGACGAAGGAGAGCTGGACGGGACCAGCGGAGACGAAGGAGAGCTGGACGGGACCAGCGGAGACGAAGGAGAGCTGGACGGGACCAGCGGGGACTCAGGTGGGCTGGACGGGACCAGCGGGAACTCAGGTGGGCTGGACGGGACCAGCGGGAACTCAGGTGGGCTGGACGGGACCAGCGGGAACTCAGGTGGGCTGGACGGGACCAGCGGGAACTCAGGTGGGCTGGACGGGACCAGCGGGAACTCAGGTGGGCTGGACGGGACCAGCGGGAACTCAGGTGGGCTCTTGCGAGGTGCAGGAATTGGAGGTCGCAGACGAGGAGCAGGCAATGGAAGGCACTGGCGAGGAGCTGGCACTGGAGGGCGCTTGCGAGGAGCAGGCACTGGAAGGCATTGATGAGAAGAAGACATTGGAGAAAGAACGGGAGCCGAGAACTCCGGGGGAAGAGCCTCATCCATTGGCCTGTCATTCTGCGTTGGCGGAGCCTGATTGTTCGTGTGCTGTGGAATCTTCCCCATCTCCAACGGCGCAACGTTCATCGCCAGTTGCGGCGGATTCCTCATCGCCGCTGACGGAACATACTTCGCCGTGGGTGGCGGAAACCTCCCCATCTCTAACGGCGCAACGTTCATCGCCGCTGACGGAACATACATCGCCGTGGGTGGTGGAAGCAGGAAACCGTTGCACTCCTCCGGATCACCTGAGTAGGGCGCTGGTCGGGCCATGGGACTGGCGAACATTATAGGTGAAGAAGAGGTTGTTGCGGAAGTGACTGAGGTAGGTGCAGAGACCGGTCGTGAAGGTGAGGAAGGACGGATAAGTATCCTCTTGAGTGTGTCAACCAATTCCTGAAATGGGTCGCTCGTACTCATCCTTTAAGCCTTCTTGGTCCGATCTTCTGTAACGGAATAGTCCACACAGAGGTAAGTAAAACAAACAGTGCTTTATTCAGGTGCTCAGTCACACAACCACGGTGATAGCTGCTCCAATCCAGGTGAGTTACACTTCGTGCAGATAGTGGTGATAGGTGATCGGTGAATCTGATAATGTCTCTCTTGTCTTGGCAGGTCTCTGGAGATCGGTGTGCCAGGACTACGGGAGGTAGCGGATAGCCACAACAGCCAAACAGGATCTGATGAAGGAGAGGGAACGGAGAAGGACAAGGCAGAAGGTAAGTAGCAGGTACGTAATGATAAGGGAGGTATACTCAGCACTAGGGCTTCGTAGGGCGTCGGTCCTTGTCGCAGGTACAAGATCGGACCTCGAGTGAACTGGTGAAGGTGCTTATATGTGGCTGGTGATGATGGTGACGATGATCAGGTGAGCATGATGATTAATGAAGACCAGGTGAAAGTGATCAGTGAAGGTGAAGACTGGCCATTCTGTGACACTGAGAACTAATTGTTATCGTTTAGCACGCTATTAAAATATATTTTTGAACAGATATTATTAATAATAAACATGGTCTAAACATTCTTAGATGCATAGCATTTATCGTGTTGTAATTTGGGAACAACCCATCTAGTAATGTGTTCAAGTTTATAATAACACGTTAACTAATGCAAAACATAAATATTACTTACTTATCAGATCGATCTTCTCTACTTGATGAACTCTTGAGGAAATCCAGCCTTTAATCAGCACGTCTTCTTCCAGAAAGTAACAGTAGCAGCGATGAATTCTTCACTGACGCTTTGTTTATGCTCCGCGCGCGCGGGTCACGTGGTTATTTACATGTGAACGCGAGGGGGCGGGATCTCATTAAAAATAATGAGTTAGACGGGACAGACTGAACATCGTGTTGGTTTCATACGGATTACTTCATCACAGAATATTTGTTTTCGATATGACTTACTTCATTTGAAAGTGGACACTTCAGGCTTACTATAGAGATAACTCTCATGTCTGTGTGTTGAGTATTCGCTGAGTTACACTTCATTTTAGTGACGCATTTCTGAAAACAGATCGCGGAGACGGAGAAGACAGAGAGCGCACCCTGTTTGTTTTCTTTATTCTTCAAAAGCACAACGTTTAGTTGTTATTATGAGTGTATACAAATAAAAGTAGAGCCCTTACAGATTCGAATGGTGTATTGCTCTTATCTGAACGATCAAAAATGGCAGAGTAATTCAAGCTCATTTCTGCCTTATCAGGGAAATCTGCCCCAAAACGCGTATTCGCGTTTGTCGGGCTCAGAGGGTTAATTTAGGTAGGTTATTTTCACCTATGAGGCCCACAATGGGGGCGAAGGTTAACAGGTTAAACTCAAATGGATACCTGGACAATTTTCAATCTGGTTTCCGAGCACATCACAGCACAGAGACAGCACTCATTAAGATAATAAATGGTATTCGCTTCAGTTCTGATTCTGGCAAAATATCAGTGCTGGTACTACTAGATCTTAGTGCTGCGTTTGACACTGTCGATCATAGCATACTTCTAGAGAGACTGGAAAACTGGGTCGGGCTTTCTGGGATGGCACTCAAATGGTTCAGATCATACTTAGAAGGGAGAGGTTATTATGTGAGTATAGGAGAGCATAAGTCTAAGTGGACGGCCATGACATGTGGAGTCCCACAAGGCTCAATTCTTGCACCGCTCTTGTTTAGCCTGTATATGCTCCCACTAAGTCAGATAATGATGAAGAACCAAATTGCCTATCACAGCTATGCTGATGATACCCAGATTTACCTAGCCTTATCTCCAAATGACTACAGCCCCATTGACTCCCTCTGCCAATGCATTGATGAAATTAACAGTTGGATGTGCCAGAACTTTCTTCAGTTAAACAAGGAGAAAACTGAAGTCATTGCATTTGGAAACAAAGATGAAGTTCTCAAGGTGAATGCATACCTTGACTCTGGTCAAACAACTAAAAATGAAGTCAGAAATCTTGGGGTGATTCTGGAGACAGACCTTAGTTTCAGTAGTCATGTCAAAGCAGTAACTAAATCAGCATACTATCATCTCAAAAACATTGCAAGAATTAGATGTTTTGTTTCCAGTCAAGACTTGGAGAAACTTGTTCATGCCTTTATCACCAGCAGGGTGGATTACTGTAATGGTCTCCTCACCGGCCTTCCCAAGAAGACCATTAGACAGCTGCAGCTCATCCAGAACGCTGCTGCCAGGATTCTGACTAGAACCAGAAAATCTGAGCATATCACACCAGTCCTCAGGTCCTTACACTGGCTTCCAGTTACACTTAGGATTGATTTTAAAGTACTTTTACTTGTTTATAAGTCACTCAATGGCCCAGGACCTAAATATATTGCTGATATGCTCACTGAATATAAACCGAACAGACCACTCAGATCATTATGATCGAGTCAGTTAGAAATACCAAGGGTTCACACAAAACAAGGGGAGTCTGCTTTTAGCTATTATGCTGCCCGCAGTTGGAACCAGCTTCCAGAAGAGATCAGATGTGCTAAAACATTAGACACATTTAAATCAAGACTCAAAACTCATCTGTTTAACTGTGCATTTGTTGAATGAGCACTGTGCTATTTGTCCGAACTGACTGCAATGAATTTTAAGTATAATCATTTTCTTTAAATTTATTTTAAATCAATTTCTATATCATTTTAAAATTCCTTGTTTTTATTATTTTTATTTCCATGTTTTTATTGATTTTTAATGTCTATTTCACTTTATTTTATGTAAAGCACTTTGAACTACCACTGTGTATGAAATGTGCTATATAAATAAACTTGCCTTGCCTTGCCTGTAACAGTAACACATATATTGTTTTTAATTGCTGTTTACAGTGTTTATAAAAAAGAGAGACACATCTCTTGTGGTGTAATAGTAACACATATATTGTTTTTAATTGCTGTTTACAGTGTTTATAAAAAAGAGAGACACATCTCTTGTGGTGTAATAGTAACACATATATTGTTTTTAATTGCTGTTTGCAGTGTTTATAAAAAAGAGAGACACATCTCTTGTGGTGTAATAGTAACACATATATTGTTTTTAATTGCTGTTTGCAGTGTTTGTAAAAAAGAGAGACACAACTCTTGTGGTGTAACAGTAACGTCTCGGTTACATAGGTAACCCTCGTTCCCTGAAGGAGGGAACGGAGATGTACGTCGGACTGACCGACGAATAGGAATCTCGCTAGAGAGGCCAATCTGCTTTGAGTGGAACTAAAACGAGCCAATGCACATTGGCATGCAATCATATGCAGCAGCTGCTCACCTCGCAGCGCGGGTATATAATGAGCAGCAGGTGCGTTGCATCTTCAGGTTTTCGCTGAGGAGCCGAACAGGTAAGGCGGCAGCATCAGCGGGGTCCAGCGACTGTGGCGACGGGACGTACGTCTCCGTTCCCTCCTTCAGGGAACGAGGGTTACCTATGTAACCGAGATGTTCCCATTCAGTCGGTCACGTTCGACGTACGTCGGACTGACCGACGAATAGGAATCCCTACCAAAGCGCCACAGGAGCTGCCCCCTTCCAGCGCTCTGTAGCAAGCCTCCTGAACCCCCTTGCTTAAGGACGGTGGGCCAGGGCCAGGGCCAACACAGAGAGTGTCGATCACTGCTGTTCACCAAAACCCATTCAGTGAGACTAATGGATAACACTGGGAAAGCGTACCCTTTCCTTGGAAAGGACTGCTGCGGAACCACATCCTTCCCCGAAGGAGTTATGTGGAGAGTACATATGGACTAACCCCATAGGATTGTACTACACATGGAATACTGGGGTGACTCCAACCCGACGAGAGGTGGGTTCTCCCAGAGGGAAAGACACAGGCTTCGTTTAGGAGCAACTCGTGGAATAACACACATGGGATCCCCATAGGGTCACACATATGGAACCCAGCCTAAATCCAGTTCTCAAGGATACAATGGAGTAAAGGCCTGGCGCCAACGTTCCGCCATGTCTGGCTGCCGAAGGGTGATCGGAGGACTCAACAGGGTCTGCCTTGTAGGGACTCTCTGGAGCAATAAGCGCATGTAACGCAGCAAGCCGACACTAAGCCGGGACTTCTCCGTGCCTCTGACCTGAGGCGAGAACACGGGAGGAGACCGGCTCGACACGAAGGCTATAGAATCTAGCAAACGTGTTAGGTGTCGCCCAGCCCGCAGCTCTACAAATATTTGTCAGCGAGGCGCCACGAGCCAGCGCCCAGGAGGATGCCACGCCTCTCGTAGAGTGGGCATGCAACCTGAGCGGGCAGGGCACGCCTTGTGCTTGGTAAGCCAAGGCGATGGCGTCCACTACCCAGTCTGCTTGGAGACAGCCTTTCCTTTCTGCTGACCTCCGTAACAGACAAAGAGCTGGTCTGAGGTCCTGAGGCTTCGAGTTCTGTCTATGTACAGTCGCAAAGCACGAACTGGACAGAGCAAAGCCAAGGCTGGGTCTACCTCCTCCGGGGCTTGCAGGCTCACTACCTGGTCCCTGAAGGGAGTGGTAGGAACCTTGGGCACATAGCCAAGCCGGGGTCTCAGTACGTCACCCGGCCCGAACTCTAGGCACGATTCGTCGACCAAAAATGAAAATCCCTGAGACAAGAACCAAGGGTTCCTCCACATGTCTAAGGCACGAATACAGCGGCGTGACACTTTGACAGCGCGGAGCGAGTCTCCCCTCAGGGAGACCTCCCTGGCCTTGAGCCACCACTGTAGGGTTCTCATGTACAGCAGGCCGAACGGAATCACGTTGGATGCAGCTGCCATAAGCCCAAGCAGCCTCTGCCACTGCTTGACAGTGAGTGACTGGCCCTCTTGCACTCTCATGACTGCTGTGAGGATCGACTCGATCCAAGCAGGGGACAACCGAGCCTGCATCGTGGTTAAATACCACACCACGCCTAGATAAGTGGTTCTCTGAGCTGGAGAAAGCGCACTTTCCCTGGCGTTTAGTCTTAACCCCAAGTCTGTCATGTGAGCGAGAACGACATCTCGATGCCGAATTGCCAACCGCTCTGATCGAGCGCGGATCAACCAATCGTCGATATAATTGAGTATGCGGATGCCCTGCAGTCGCAACGGGACCATTGCTGCATCCACACACTTGGTGAAAGTGCGGGGTGAGAGTGCTAGGCCGAAGGGAAGAACCCGATACTGGTACGTTTGCCCCCGAAAGCAAACCTCAGGAACTTCCTGTGAGAAGGAAGAATGGAGACATGGAAATAGGCGTCTTTGAGGTCTATAGTGACAAACCAGTCCTCGGACCTGATTTGAGACGCGACCTGCTTGACAGTGAGCATTTTGAACTTCAGTTTTCTGACTGAGCGGTTCAGCAGACGCAAGTCCAGTATGGGCCTCAGCCCCCCATCCTTCTTTGGAACAATGAAGTACCGGCTGTAGAAGCCGGTGTGAACTTCGTGAGGAGGAACCAACTCGATGGCTTCCTTCCTCAGCAAAGTAACGACTTCCTGTTCCAGCACCAGAGCCTGCTCGGGGCGGACCGCAGTCACAACAACCCCGTTGAACGGCGGGGATGACCCGCCGAACTGAATGCGATATCCATTCGCTATGGTATGCAGGACCCAACGAGACACATTCGGCAGCCGCTGCCAGGCTGCCAAACGATCTACTAAGGGAATCAGTCTCTCGAGACTGACCTCTGGTGTAAGAGACGCGGCCAGACCGTTGTCTCCATGCGGCGCCCTGGAAGGAGATGCGTGATCTGGCGGCTGAGGCGAGTTTCTCGGCTCTGCTGTGCTTACAGGCGGAAAAACTCGCTGGGACCAGCTGCGCCCTGGGACAATGGCAGGGTTGGCAGACAAGTACCCGGAGGGCACCGGGGGGAGACGGTCACCGTGTACCGTGGTGTAAGCCTCGGCAGAAGCGGGACCAACACTGCGTGGAGAGCTCGTGAAGGCTCCCTCCTCAAAGAGAGCCCTCCGGGTGCGGAGTGTAAGCAGTGACAGCCGCTCGCAATGAGGGCAATCGGCTCCCTCGAGAGCTGATGCCGCATACTCCGCACCCAGGCAAACCACGCACAGATTGTGTGTGTGTCCCCACTCGTAATACAGCGAGGGCAGGGACGAACACACAACCTGAAACGCGATCTGGAATCGCCCTTGTATTCGGGTATCTTTTTATATTTGAAAGACAGACAACACCAAATAAGACTGACACACACAGAGCGCTTTGCTGAATGACAAAAAGCTGACGCCGGCTCCGCCGCACGTGCTTATATACTTCCTGGTCGTGACGTCACCCCGCCCATGACGCCTTGCCCTCCTTCGGACTGATTACACCTGATATTCAGAGCATGGTCACACTGATGGCGTTCCAAAAGCATCGCTGGACGCAGCTCGAAGTTCCTGGAAGGGAAGCATGTATTTCACTGCACTATAGTAAGCCTGCTGACAATTCTTGGATTTCGGTAAATGTTTATGGTTATCAACGAATGGAATATGTTTATTTTTTTCCAACAATAATAATAATTTTTTCTTAGTTTTTTTGTTTGTTTTGTTTTTATGTTGCAGCATTGTGTTGCATCTGGTTTAGACACTGTGTAAGTGGCACTATAGAAGTAATCTTTTATTTTCAGAGTGTTAAATTGTGGTCATCTGATTGTTACACTTAAAAATGCTGTCCTGAATTTTCATGTTTTAAAGTTACCAGTATATCATGAACATGACAATACAACAGTTAGCCTCATCACAAACAATGATTTTAGTTTTTAGTAAACATCTTTTTTGTGTCATTTTACAATTGTTGGGGGAATGAAAGTTATTTTCTTCAGAAACTGATGGCATACCAGAGATGCTGTGGAAAGAATGAAACTTAGTTTCTTTAGAAACTGATGGCATACCAGAGATGCTGTGGAAAGAATGAAACTTAGTTTCTTTAGAAACTGATGGCATACCAGAGATGTTGTGTGAGGAATGATACCTATTTTCTTTAGAAACTGACATCATACCAGAGATGCTGTGGAAAGAATGAAACTTAGTTTCTTTAGATACTGATGGCATACCAGAGATGCTGTGGAAAGAATTAAACTTAGTTTCTTTAGAAACTGACATCATACCAGAGATGTTGTGTGAGGAATGATACCTATTTTCTTTAGAAACTGACATCATACCAGAGATGTTGTGTGAGGAATGATACCTATTTTCTTTAGAAACTGTCATCATACCAGAGATGCTGTGGAAAGAATGATACCTATTTTCTTTAGAAACTGACATCATACCAGAGATGTTGTGGAAAGAATGAGACCTATTTTCTTTAGAAACTGACAGAATACTAGAGATGCTGTGCAAAGAATGAAATTTAGTTTCTTTAGAAACTGACAGCATACCAGAGATGTTGTGTGAGGAATGATACCTATTTTCTTTAGAAATTGACAGCATACCAGAGATGTTGTGGAAAGAATGAAACTTAGTTTCTTTAGAAACTGACATCATACCAGAGATGTTGTGTGAGGAAGGAGACCTATTTTCTTTAGAAACTGACATCATACCAGAGATGTTGTGTGAGGAATGATACCTATTTTCTTTAGAAATTGACAGCATACCAGAGATGTTGTGGAAAGAATGAAACTTAGTTTCTTTAGAAACTGACATCATACCAGAGATGCTGTGAAAAGAATGAAACTTAGTTTCTTTAGAAACTGATGGCATACCAGAGATGTTGTGTGAGGAATGAAACATTTTTTTAGAAACTGACAGAATACTAGAGATGCTGTGGAAGGAATAGTTTCAGCATACCAGAGATGCGGTGAGAGGAATTAAACTTATTTTCTTTAGAAACTGATGGTGTACCAGAGATGTTGTGTGAGGAATTAAAAATTTTCTATAGAAACTGACAGCATACCAGAGATGCTGTGAGAGAAATGAAACATTTACATTTAATCATTTAGCTTTTATCCAAAGCTACTTACTTACAAATGAGGAGAACAATAGAAGCAATCAGACCAATAAGAGAGTAACAGTATACAAGCGCTGTGACACACACACACACACGCGCGGAGCAGTGGGCAGCCAATGCTGCGGCACCCAGGGAGCAGTTGGGGGTTCAGTGCCTTGCTCAAGGGTCTCAACTCAGTTGCGGTATTTAGGCTGGACATTCACTCCCCCCACCTACAATCCCTGCCGGACCTGAGACTTGAACCCACAACCTTCGGGTTACAAGTCCAACCCTCTATCCATTAGGTCACTGAGTGCTATTACCTAATATTAGGTTAGGTGTTGAAAAATTACAACAGCTCCCCCCGACCTAGCACCCGTCTAGGAAGGTTTGGAGTAGGGAGACTGAGGGATGCGTTCACGGGCCTACGCCTGTTAGACTATACCAGGAAAGTGTTGATCTATTCCAGGAGAATAGGCTATTTGGGCATTGGGTTGAGAATGTGGAAGACCAGGAAATAGTTAGCTTGAGAAGAGGGTACAGACCGACACATGTTAGACTATAATATGCCACCTGTAATTGGTTCCTGTCTCAGAGAAATGCCTTTCTTAGCTTTGGGCTTTTTCACTAAATCCAGGAATGCAAGGTTCCTGACTTAACCTGCTCCAGACCAGCGAATCAGACTGCCAACCATTCAGTCAACAATCCAGTAATCCTTATCCGGCATCGCATTCCATCCAAGAGCTGTAGGAATAATTAATATCCCACATTATTATTTTTATTATTTATTTTAGCTTTTAGGGAATCACTCTTAAGATTCGATCTTCATATGATTAATTGATATTAATCAGAATGTCCAACTTATGCCTTGTTAACGACTTGTCCAGCAAGCATTAATAACAGCAAGTTATCTCTTAACACTTTGTTTATTTCATTCGTGGCCAACGATTAACCCTCTGGGCCCTGAGGGTGTTTTGGGGACCTGGAGAACTTTCGACATGCCCTGACATTTGTGCTTTTTTCAGTTGCTTATAAAAATATAAATGGCTAAAGTCTAATAACACTGTAAACTGCACAAACTGGGCTACAATGTTATGTTAGCAGCATTTGTGTACATGATTGTGTTTTTGAGAAAACAACGTTTATGCGTGGTTAGTGAAAAACTAAAATTTTGAAGTCACTGAAATAAGACCATAAAACACATACAGAACAATTGTTTACAAGACTTTTGAGGACTGAATCTTGTAGGCTAGAATTTTTACTTCACAATTATGTGAAAATCATTCTGCTTACTCATTCACAGAAAACAATATATTGATTTAAATGTTTAAAGACATGTTTTGTTATTGAAAGCCAATATGCGAGGGAGTGGTAATAGCCTTGAATATTAAGTGGTTCTCACCTGAGAGACAAAGGGCCCTCCCCTAAAGCTGCTAATGGCCCATCAGTGTGACTGTGACTGAGGCAGGTAAGACAGAGAGTGTGAGGAGACTGAAAAAATGGGGTTTTTAAATTATTTGTATTTTATTTACAACACAGTATAATCAAAACATACATAATGAGGGTCAAAGACACATTATTGAGCACACTGATCTAACCACAGAGATGTGAACAGACTTTGACTCGTTCCTGCAACAGATTATGTTCAACAAGTGAAACAGATAAATCATACCTGATATGTACGTGTTATTTAAGTGTTTCTGCTACTTTCCATAGATTCAAGAAGAAACTGTTCTGAACTTCTGATGTTGGTGCAGCGCTCTCAGAGGAAAACAGTTGGAAGAGACTGAAAGTCAGCAGGATTCATCATCTGTGGTGCAGGTGTCTGATTCAATAAAATACAAACAACCAAAAAAAGAGAAAAAACATTTGTGAGCATGTTTATATCAGGAGCATCTATCTATATATATATATATTTATATAGGTTTTGTAGTCATAGACTCATTCATGCTTTGTATTATCGTAAAAAAAAGGAGATTTTATTTTTGAGAAACTAATTATTGTTTAGCATGCAATTATACTCTATTTTTGAACAGAGTAGGCTATTGATCATAAACATGTTCTAAACATACTTAGACTCGTAGCATTCATCGTGATACAGTGTACTCTCATATTACTTTTATTGTTTTATAAAGAGCATGAAAACATACTGGCGCCGTAAGAAATTTAAATACAATGAATTGCCCAATGTTCAAAATGTTTTATTGGATTTCAAACATTTTAGTCAGGAATTATAGTTTGGGGAAAACCCAACTATGATTTTGTAGTTATATAGCCATCCTGAACATCATGTATTATTTTATAGTATAGAGCATATGATTCTGCAGTCATAGACTCAATCATGCTTTGTACTATAAAAGGATTAACTTTGCACTATAAAAAATATATTTTATATCTGAGAACTAATTGTTATTGTTTAGCACGCTATTAAAATATATTTTTGAACAGATATTATTAATAATAAACATGGTCTAAACATTCTTAGATGCGTAGCATTTATTGTGTTGTAATTTGGGAACAACCCATCTAGTAATGTGTTCAAGTTTATGTCACAATAACACGTTAACTAATGCAAAACATAAATATTACTTACTTATCAGATCGATCTTCTCTACTTGATGAACTCTTGAGGAAATACAGCCTTTACTCAGCGCGTCTTCTTCCAGAAAGTAACAGTAGCAGCGATGAACTCTTCACTGACGCTTTGTTTATGCTCCGCGCGCGCGGGTCACGTGGTTATTTACATGCTTACTATAGAGATAACTCTCATGTCTGTGTGTTGAGTATTTGCTGAGTTAGACTTCATTTTAATGACGCATTTCTGAAAACAGATCGCAGAGACGGAGAAGACAGAGAGCGCACCCTGTTTGTTTTCTTTATTCTTCAAAAGCACAACGTTTAGTTGTTATTATGAGTGTATACAAATAAAAGTAGACCCCTTATAGATTCGAATTGTGTATTGCTCTTATCTGAACGATCAAAAATGGCAGAGTAATTCGAGCTAATTTCTGCCTTATCAGGAAAATCTGCCCCAAAACGCATATTCGCGTTTGTCGGGCTCAGAGGGTTAAATAAACCAAATAGTTAACTTTAGTTATCTATTTCTTAGCTGAGCGTAGGTAAACGCGATCTTGGGCAAATAATTATGATCTGCAAAATCACATAGCACAGACAAGAGATTTCTTAATAAAATCAAAGTTTATTCACTACTCTAACACACTACTGACTAGACAACACAAAACAAAAGACATAAACACACACATTCGTTGCAATGAATTGTTCTGATCTGAAGAGAGTCTTAGGTTCTAACTTAATGCTCGTTTCAACCTGAGGGAAACTCATAGACAGATAATTATTTTATCTTTATCTTTACTCTTAACAGATAGATATCCCAGTTTCAGCCAATTAAAGAGATTCTGCTTGCCTGTTTCTTCAGTTGTTTCCGATCGAACTCAGTCTTTTCGGTTGACGACGTCTTTGTTTAGAACCTGACTCTTAGTCGAGATTGTTCTTTCCTGGTTCGCGCGGATTGGCTGCTCGTAGTTCGTCGCCACTGGATTACTCTTCAGTGGTTGGATGGCTTCGTGATGACTGAACAACACTCTCAGGAAGTCTTTCTTAGCTCTTAGCGTCAGGTGTTGGTTTCTTTGAAGTTTAACTTTGATCGCTGTTGCAATGCCCTGCCGTGATGTTAGAGGCCAGAAGCGCTTTGCAGCGTGAGCAGAACGAGAGACGAGCGAGGCGTGCGTGAGCCTCCTTTTCAGTTTTCAACTCCAACCCTTTTTTCACAGTTGTGCATCTGTTTTAACGGGCCGATTTGGGATCTGCCTCCGGGCACTTGATCCAATCAGATTCTTCCTGTGGGGCGTTTGATCCAATCGCAAGTGTAGCTGTGGTCATATCTGCGTGTCTTCTATGCATAAATTGTCCGTTCAGTTATTTAATCACATGAAACTTATTATCAGCAGATTTCTATTCATATTATGATGATACCTTGCAGAGAAAAGATCATTCTCATTCATCATAATATTATTCATGAGATTAGCTTTCTAACGAAACCAAACACCATGTAACTTTGCATAGCCAAAAAAAATACCTATGAATGCAAATGATATTACTCGGTTAAATGCATTGATTAAACGATCCTGAGTTCTACATAATCACATCGAGCATGTGAACTGACATCTCGTCATCAGGTAAACTTTATGCATTGAAAGATTACAACAATGCCATAAGTTTCAAAATAACACACCAAGCTTTCATGTCACAAAAACACATCCTTCATACATGTATATTGTATATAGTGTTTCTTTTCTTCGAGTATATTGTTTCAATAGCAGAAACTCAGTATAATTTGTCCCTTAAAAATCTTTGCACAAAGCATTGTGCTCTGTGTCTAGTAGCGGAGCAGACGGCGCATTCCTTTCTTGGGCGAAACGCAAAGTCGTAAAAGTCTTCTTCAGGATTACTTTTTGAATTACCGCGCTCAGCGGAATCAGATTCAGGGGAGTCTCTGGCGCCACGTAAATTAGAATCCGGGAATATGAGTTCTGTTTTCTTTCAAAATGACCAAACGGGAATTTTCTTAGTTAGATCCTGGTTTTATGGTCCCAGGGGATAAAGATGTCCATTCCATACGGCGTCAGGATGTCTGTTGTTAGATGTGTGCGTTCAGACTTAAGACCAGTTCTTCTTACACATTCCATCCAAGAACTTTGGCTGAAACGGTCATTCCGCAACTCCTGAATAGGTTGTGAATTGGCTGAGGGCTAGTTCTTGCCTTCAAACCTGTAAGGGGTGGGTTTAGTGTGTGATTCAGTTCCCGGGTTAGATTCTGCGTTCCCCGAGTCTATGATGAGTAGGTTTAAGGTATGAGTTGGTTCAGGGCTAGATGCTGGCCTCCCCAAATCTCTGAGGGGTAGGTTTAGTGTGTGAGTTGATTCAGGTTAGATCCCTCTCTCCTTAACTCTGTAAGGGAATGAACAAATCCAGAAATCAGAACGACGTTAGGTTTTTTTAAGAATACAACAATCTCCCCCCAACACAGTCTCACCAGACTGTGTGGTTTGAAGTAGGGAGGTCGAGGAAAAGCATGGGCCGGCGCATATTTTTTGAGAATGGATGAACTTTGATTCTTATTCGGGCTGGGAGGTTGTTTTTTGAGGGGAAAATATCCCTTAAAATTGTCGCCTGATTTGGTATAGTATTCTTTTAGTTTGAGGAATACGAAGTTTTCGTTCTTGACTTGGTCCAGGCCAGTGAATCAAGCTACTAGCTTGATAATCCTGGTCTAGCATTGCATTCCCTCCAAAATCTATTTGTTTGGTTAAGGATTACATATTCAGAAGTCAGAGCAAGTCCAACTCCGGTTGTGCACTGTCCTACTACTTCCACTGACCGCTTCTAATCTTGTTTTGATCAGGCCCAGCTCCCAAAAACAATCCACTATCATATGTATATTGTTTTATAAATCATGTATATACAGTTTTATCAATAAGTAATGTATTTGTAAATATGTGTGTGTCTTCCTGTGTGATGATGATTCAAATATTTTTATATAATTGTGTGTGGCTTTTAGGGGTATATCAAGTAGGTGTATAATTTACAGGGCTACAATCTTTAGGTTTAAAAATTATTTGTGAGGCTGAGATCCTTAGGTTTAGAAATGATGTGATTACCCCACTAAGGGGTAACTTTTAGTGTGGTTGTTGTTGGGTTAGGTTAGGTGTATAGATAAAAATGAGTTTCATCCTAATTATTTCCACCATCATTAGAATATTGCATCTCATTGGCCAAACCTTACCTGGGCGTATCTGTTGAAGCGTAGGCCTGAATTACATGTAAGTGGCATCATTGGATCCAGGAAGCTGCTATCTTTCAGGTGGTTGTAGGTTCAGATGACTGGATAGATAGATTAAAAAAATAAATGAAAAAAGATAAATAAACAGCTGGGCACATCTGAAGGATGGACTGTTTTTAATTTAACTGTGTTATCCCTGAATTTTTATCCTTAATTTATCAAGCCCCACATGTTTGGGCACCATGTTCAATTTGTATACCAGTCTAAAGGGTTAAAACCTGCGATTCACATCTATATCACCCATGGATAATTCATAACCAACAGATATATAATTACCTTTTGGTCGAATAGATGTTGGCAGAAGTTTCAAGTCCTTTCTGCCGGTCTCCGTCCTTGCTCAGCCAAGTTCAGACCACTTGGAGCTCGAAAAAGTTTCATTCAGGTTCTGATAACTGGTTGTTATTAATTAATCACTCAGAGACTTGCTTTAAAAGTTTAACGAATCACCAATACAATGGTTTCGTTTTAAGAATAATAAAGTACATTTGATCAGATATAACCACAGTACAAGATAAGATGCATTATGTGAATGCTTGGCTAAAGAGATGTGTCTTTAATCTAGATTTAAATAGAGAGAGTGTGTCTGAACCCCAAACATTATCAGGAAGGCTATTCCAGAGTTTGGGAGCCAAATGTGACAAATCTCTACCTCCTTTAGTGGACTTTGCTATCCTAGATACTACCAAAAGTCCAGAGTTTTGCAACCTTAGGGAGCTTGTTGGATTGTAGCAAATAACAATAAGAAAACAAATAACAAAAATAACAGCGAATAAAATGTTCACCACGGAATGTTGGCCCCTTGCATCAGTTTCATAAGCATTTTATAGCCTTGCATATCATTTGCATTAATCTCATTAAAACCTCCCATCATTCTTCCATTTTCTGCCCCTGTCTGTGTCTGCCCCCTCCTCCCGTGCAGGCAGAAAACGCGACCTTTGTCACAGAGGCCACACAAGACAGTGTCAAAAGTTCAAAAGGAAAAATGATAACATCTCTAGATAGCAAGCGTGCCTATTGCTATTTTAATAATAAATATAATAATATAATAATAATAATATTTTAACTATAATAAAAATAGTAACACCTTACAAAACATAAGCGAGTCATAAGCACATATGTCTAAACCACAATATAACACCTCTAGTAGGTGTGAACAACACTTTACGCTATGGCTAACTAGAAGTCCCATTCTGCACACATTGCAAAATGCATCTCCTGGTTTTTAACCGTTCTTTTACAAAGTAAGCAAAGCAACCATATAGCAATTAAAACCAAAGCAATCAACATTTGTGATCTCAAAACATAGGATACACTCTTAATACAACTCTTGAAATTTATACCTTTGTGACAGGGGTTTGGAGTTCCATTGTTCCTAAATCATTTGCCAACATTTGCAATTCAGCCGAAAAATTATGTAATGCAATTATTTCTCTCATTAACTTCATTATTGTCTTATTCATTGATTCTTGTTTCCTCAAGAAGATTTTTCTGTCTTCCGGCTCTCTCCTGGGCCCTTTTGCGACGTTCCTTCTTCTCCTGCTTCTTAACCTTCCTATTCCAGTCTTGTTGAATTCCCTGGACTAAAAAATCGTCAAAATCAATTTCTATCGTATCTGACCATTTCTTATCGTTCCTAGTAGAGCATCGATCAGCAAATTGTGTATCAGTTAGGTTGAGACCTAATTCTACAGAACAAAAACCCTGCATATCTCAAGAGACCAAACTACTAAGAAAATTGCCATATGAATACAGGCAAATCCACTCGTGGGCAATTGTGTATATTTTTGTAAATGTTGTATTTTGGTTGAAAGTGAAAATCGGGTTGACGTCAGAACCCAACGTCAGATTGACGTCAGAAACCAACGTCAGATTGACGTCAGAACCCAACGTCAGATTGATGTCAATCTCCAACGTTGGACAGACGTTGTATTTTGGTTGAAAATGAAAATCGGGTTGACGTCAGAACTCAACGTCAGATTGATGTCAGAACCCAACGTTGGACAGACGTTGCATTTTGGTTGAAAATGAAAATCGGGTTGACGTCAGAACCCAACGTCATATTGACGTCAGAACCCAACGTCAGATTGACGTCAATCTCCAACGTTGGACAGACGTTGTATTTTGGTTGAAAATGAAAATCGGGTTGACGTCAGAACCCAACGTCAGATTGACGTCAATCTCCGACGTTGGACAGACGTTGCATTTTGGTTGAAAATGAAAATCGGGTTGACGTCAGAACCCAACGTCAGATTGACGTCAATCTCCAACGTTGGACAGATGTTGCATTTTGGTTGAAAATGAAAATCGGGTTGACGTCAGAACCCAACATCAGATTGACCTCAATCTCCGACGTTGGACAGACGTTGTATTTTGGTTGAAAATGAAAATCGGGTTGACGTCAGAACCCAATGTCAGGCTGATGTCAAAATCCAACGTCAGATTGACGTCAATCTCCGACGTTGGACAGACGTTGTATTTTGGTTGAAAATGAAAATCGGGTTGACGTCAAAACCTAACGTCAGGTTGATGTCAGAACCCAACGTTGGACAGACGTTGCATTTTGGTTGAAAATGAAAATTGGGTTGACGTCAGAACCCAACGTCATATTGACGTCAGAACCCAACGTCAGATAGACGTCAATCTCCAACGTCAGATAGACGTCAATCTCCAACGTTGGACAGACGTTGTATTTTGGTTGAAAATGAAAATCGGGTTGACGTCAGAACCCAACGTCAGATTGACGTCAATCTCCGACGTTGGACAGACGTTGCATTTTGGTTGAAAATGAAAATCGGGTTGACGTCAGAACCCAACGTCAGATTGACGTCAATCTCCAACGTTGGACAGACGTTGCATTTTGGTTGAAAATGAAAATCGGGTTGACGTCAGAACCCAACATCAGATTGACCTCAATCTCCGACGTTGGACAGACGTTGTATTTTGGTTGAAAATGAAAATCGGGTTGACGTCAGAACCCAACGTCAGGCTGATGTCAAAACCCAACGTCAGATTGACGTCAATCTCCGACGTTGGACAGACGTTGTATTTTGGTTGAAAATGAAAATCGGGTTGACGTCAAAAGCTAACGTCAGGTTGATGTCAGAACCCAACGTCAGATTGACGTCAATCTCCGACGTTGGACAGACGTTGTATTTTGGTTGAAAATGAAAATCGGGTTGACGTCAGAACCCAACGTCAGATTGATGTCAGAACCCAACGTCAGATTGACGTCAGAACCCAACGTTGGACAGATGTTGTATTTTGGTTGAAAATGAAAAATGCAACATCTATCCAACATTAGAGGTTGACGTCAATCTTACATTAAGTTCTGATGTCAACCTGATTTTTGTCAGCCTCCAACGGTGGACAAACATTGCATTACATCCCTATCGAAACTGGCCATTACCACATTTGTTATCAACCTGTGAATACAAAAGGAAGAGGAGTTAAATGTCCAAATAATTAATTATACATAACACATTATGAACCGCTTGTTATAGTTTGTGTTAGGTTTGTCATATCTAATGTAGATGTCACATTGGTTCTACTGTGGTGCTAGATGGAAGATCATGGGCCCACCCAAATTGCTATGCTTTTATCTTCTGAAGACAAAACTGATATTGCACAATTTCGAAACCTAAAACCTTCCTGGTGTTAATGCTAAAAGGCAGTGAGCAAAAATCTCTAAACATTTACTTGGGTCTGTTGTATGTACACAAAAGTGAGAGAACAAACAACTGACTGAGCAAATTATGACTCTTATATGGTACCAAAAGCAATGTTTTGGGATATTTCACACTATGAGTTCAGTAATATCAGCAGTCTGTCATTATTTTGCAAGTTGGCAATATTAGCACATATTTGCAAACAAGGCTTGACATTAACATAGAATCATCCCGTACTTAAGGCATATGAATGATATTCCACATTACATCAATATGAGCGTGGTTTGTCCCATTTTTTATTTACTTCAGTTTTATGGTTTTTGTTTGGCAGCCGTTACTGCCAGTCATTTGACCGTTTCTTTATTTTTTAACAGTGTAAAACTGTTATTTTATGGATTTTTTACTGACCAATTCAAAAACGTGATATCACTAAACCGTGTACAGAGGAACACTGTCCTTTCACAGATTTTTCCTAGATTATTATGATCAAACGCATTCAACAAAGTGCTAAAAGTAAAATACTTGCCTAAACGTTCTACAGAGAAACACTTCTTATTTTACAGGTTATTAAAAAACAAAAAATTATAGTGTTAAAGGATGCTGATGATTGTAAATTAAAAGTTTTATTTTTAAAGAAAAAATACAAAGTCTCTACATATACTGTACAAAACTGAAAATGCAATCATTCAGTTTTTGAAGTAAAACAGTGCAAATTTGAAAGGAAATACATTTCAAATACATTTCAACATTTCAAATACTGTACCAATTAACAGAACAGTTTGATGAGAAGTTAATGAGTTGAATTAAATATTCTCAGCACAAGAAATACAAAACATCTACAAGTTTCAAACGACTATTAATTCTAAAAGCTGGATTACACTACATGACTTTTCAAATCTGAACAGATTTTTAAAACACTAGGCATCATACATACAGTCAGGTCCATAAATATTGGGACATCGACACAATTCTAACATTTTTGGCTCTATACACCACCACAATGGATTTCAAATGAAACTAACAAGATGTGCTTTAACTGCAGACTGTCAGCTTTAATTTGAGGGTATTTACATCCAAATCAGGTGAACGGTGTAGGAATTACAACAGTTTGCATATGTGCCTCCCACTTGTTAAGGGACCAAAAGTAATGGGACAATTGGCTTCTCAGCTGTTCCATGGCCAGGTGTGTGTTACTCCCTCACTATCCCAATTACAATGAGCAGATAAAAGGTCCAGAGTTCATTTCAAGTGTGCTATTTGCATTTGGAATCTGTTGCTGTCAACTGTCAAGATGAGATCCAAAGAGCTGTCACTATCAGTGAAGCAAGCCATCATTAGGCTGAAAAAACAAAACAAACCCTTCAGAGAGATAGCAAAAACATTAGGCGTGGCCAAAACAACTGTTTGGAACATTCTTAAAAAGAAGGAACGCACCGGTGATCTCAGCAACACCAAAAGACCCGGAAGACCACGGAAAACAACTGTGGTGGATGACCGAAGAATTCTTTCCCTGGTGAAGAAAACACCCTTCACAGCAGTTGGCCATATCAAGAACACTCTCCAGGAGGTAGGTGTATGTGTGTCAAAGTCAACAATCAAGAGAAGACTTCACCAGAGTGAATACAGAGGGTTCACCACAAGATGTAAACCATTGGTGAGCCTCAAAAACAGGAAGGCCAGATTAGAGTTTGCCAAACGACATTAAAAAAGCCTTCACAGTTCTGGAACAACATCCTATGGACAGATGAGACCAAGATCAACTTGTACCAGAGTGATGGGAAGAGAAGCGTATGGAGAAGGAAAGGAACTGCTCATGATCCTAAGCATACCACCTCATCAGTGAAGCATGGTGGTGGTAGTGTCATGGCGTGGGCATGTATGGCTGCCAGTGGAACTGGTTCTCTTGTATTTATTGATGATGTGACTGCTGACAAAAGCAGCAGGATGAATTCTGAAGTGTTTCAGGCAATATTATCTGCTCATATTCAGCCAAATGCTTCAGAACTCACTGGACGGCGCTTCACAGTGCAGATGGACAATGACCCAAAGCATACTGCAAAAGCAACCAAAGAGTTTTTGAAGGGAAAGAAGTGGACTGTTATGCAATGGCCAAGTCAATCACCTGACCTGAATCCGATTGAGCATGCATTTCACTTGCTGAAGATAAAACTGAAGGGAAAATGCCCCAAGAACAAGCAGGAACAGAAGACGGTTGCAGTAGAGGCCTGGCAGAGCATCACCAGGGATGAAACCCAGCGTCTGGTGATGTCTATGCGTTCCAGACTTCAGGCTGTAATTGACTGCAAAGGATTTGCAACCAAGTATTAAAAAGGAAAAGTTTATGATTATTATTCTGTCCCATTACTTTTGGTCCCTTAACAAGTGGGAGGCACATATGCAAACTGTTGTAATTCCTACACCGTTCACCTGATTTGGATGCAAATACCCTCAAATTAAAGCTGACAGTCTGCAGTTAAAGCACATCTTGTTCGTTTCATTTGAAATCCATCGTGGTGGTGTATAGAGCCAAAAATGTTAGAATTGTGTCGATGTCCCAATATTTATGGACCTGGCTGCATACTGACTTTGTAAATCGTGACAAAGGAAAACGTCTCAGGTTACGTATGTAACCATGGTTCCCTGAAGGGAACGAGACGCTGCGTCGAAAACGCATATGGGAACGCCTTCAGCGTGACCAGGCTCTGAATATGATGTGTAATCAGTCAAACAAGGGCGAGGAGTCACGGGCGGGGTGACGTCACGACCAGGAAGCATATAAGCACGTGCGGCGGAGCCGGCTTCAGCGTCAAGTCATGAAGCAAGCGCTGGCAGGGATGCCGGAAGTGTGGCAATGCGACGCAGCGTCTCGTTCCCTTCAGGGAACCATGGTTACATACGTAACCTGAGACGTTCCCTTCCAGGAACTTCGAGCTGCGTCGAAAACGCATATGGGAACGAGATACCAACGCCGCCAGACTGACAAGTCCCTGCCTGGTGTCAGGACGAAAGGACAGAGGAGCCGGGAGTGGCTCGGATGTCGAGGTCATAGAACCTAACGAAAGTCAGGGGCATGGACCACCCAGCTGCGTTGCAGATGTCCTGCATGGAACACCTGCCCAGAAGGCCTTGGAGGCCGCCACACCTCGGGTTGAGTGCGCTCTGACTCCCACCGGCGGGGGGAGCTCAGAGGCCTCGTATGCCAAAGCCATGACACCCACAATCCACCTATTAAGCGGAGGGCTTCGTAGCAGGAAGACCCCTCCTAGGCGGACCATAGCACACAGGCAGCTGGTCCGACTTTCTCCACAGGGAGGACCTGTGGATGTATGCGTCTAGTGCTCGCACTGGACACATACGGTTGTGCTTCTCCTGGTCTGGCTCCCCGAAGGGAGGAGGACAGAAGGCCTGCAGTACGACCGGCTGTGGAACGACCGATGGGACCTTCGGAACATACCCCACGCGGGGGTAGAGGAATACTTTCGCCGAACCGGGCGCAAAGTGAATAGAGGCCGTAGTCAGGGCCTGAAGGTCACTCACCCTCCTCAGAGAGGTGATAGCCAATAAGAAAACGGTCTTGATAGTGAGGAGTCTCTCAGTTATCTCCTGAATGGGCTCGAAAGGTGCATTGCACAGAGCCTCCAGAACCACAGCCAGATCCCACGTAGGGACGAGATCGTACCGGAGGCCTCAGCGCACCGCGGAGGAAACGTGTAACCAGGGGGTGTCTACCCACTGACTGGCCACCGGTAAGGGCGTGGTATGACGAAATAGCTGCCACGTACACCTTAACAGTGTAATGGGTTACCCCTGCGGAGAAACGGGCCTGCAGGAACTCCAGTACTGCACCAACGGGGCAGTTGACTGGGTCGAGCTGGCGGTCCCCGCACCAAGAAGTGAAGAGCCTCCACTTCAAGGCGTACAGTTTCCTCGTAGAGGGAGCTCTGGATTGGAGGATGGTCTCGACAACCTCGGTTGACAGACCGGAAGCTATGAGCTGTGCCCCCTTAGGGCGTCACACCAACAGCTTCCATCACTCCGGGCAAGGGTGCACCTCGGTGCCCCCGGCCTGTGAGAGGAGGTCCCTCCTGACGGGCACTTCCCACGGAGTGCCGTCGAGGAGAGATATCAGGTCCGAGAACCATACTCGGCCCGGCCAGAACGGTGCTACTAACAGTAGACTGACCTCGTCCCGGGGCACTCTCGCCAGAACTCCAGGGAGCAGAGTGATCGGGGGGAAGGCGTACAGACGGAGCCTCGGCCACGTCTGTACCATAGCGTCCAGTCCCAGAGGAGCTGGAGGGGTCAGCGAGAACCAGAGAGGACATTGTGCTGACTCTTGAGTCTCAAAGAGGTCCACCTGGGCCTGGCCGAAAATACCCCAAATCTGCTTCACCACCTCGGGGTGAAGCCTCCATTCCCCGGGCCTCAGCCCCTGCCTCGACAGGATGTCTGCTCCCACATTGAGATGCCCAGGTATGTGCATAGCTCTCAGAGATAAGAGCTTGCCCTGGGACCACACAAGGATCTGGTGTGCCAGCTTGTACAAGGGGCGCGACCGCAGACCTCCTTGGTGGTTGATGTAAGAGACCACTGCCGTGCTGTCGGTGCGCACCAGCACATGGTGATCTCTCAGGTCTGGGAGAAAGTGCTTGAGTGCACGGAACACCGCTAACATCTCTAGCAGATTGATATGCCACGTCAGGTGGCAACCTCTCCACAGACCGCGGGCAGGGTGGCCACTCATGACCGCACCCCAACCGGTGAGGGAAGCGTCCGTCGCTAGCGAGACGCGGCGACAAGGAGCTCCCAACACCGGGCCCTGGGACAAGAACCAAGGATTCCTCCACATGTCGAAGGCACGGCACAACGGCGTGACACTTTGACAGCGCAGAGTGAGTTTCCCCTCAGGGAGACCCCCTTGGTCTTGAGCCACCACTGTAGGGGTCTCATGTACAGCAGGCCAGAAGGTATCACGCTGGACGCAGCTGCCATGAGCCCCAGCAGTCTCTGAAACTGCTTGACAGTGAGTGACTGGCCTTCTCGCACTCTCCTGACTGTAGTAAGGATCGACTCGATCCGAGCAGGGGACAATCGTGCCTGCATCGTGGTCGAATCCCACACCACGCCTAGATAAGTGATTCTCAGAACCGGAGAAAGCACACTTTTCTTGGCGTTCAGTCTCAACCCCAGTTCTTTCATGTGGGCGAGAACGACATCTCGATGCCGAACCGCCAACCGCTCTGATTGAGCGAGGATCAACCAATCGTCGATATAATTGAGTATGCGGATGCCCTGAAGCCGCAACGGGGCCAGTGCCGCATCCACACACTTGGTGAAAGTGCGGGGTGAAAGTGCTAGGCCGAAGGGAAGAACCCGATATTGGTACGCTTTCCCCCCAAAGGCGAACCTCAGGAACTTCCTGTGAGAAGGAAGGATGGAAACATGGAAATATGCGTCTTTGAGATCTATCGTGACAAACCAGTCCTCGGACCTGATTTAAGTCACGACCTGCTTGATAGTAAGCATCCTGAACTTCAGCTTTCTGACTGAGCGGTTCAGTAGACGCAGATCCAGTATGGGCCTCAGCCCTCCATCCTTCTTCGGAACAATGAAGTACCGGCTGTAGAAACTGGACTGGGTCTCGTGAGGAGGAACCAACTCGATGGCTTCCTTCCTCAGCAGAGTACCAACTTCCTGTTTCAAAACCAGAGCCTGCCCGGGGCGGACCGCAGTCATAACAACCCCGCAGAACGGCGGGGGTGGCCCGCCGAACTGAATACGATAGCCTCTCGCTACGGTCTGCAGGACCCAAGGAGACACATTCGGCAGCCGCTGCCAGGCTGTCAAATGCTCTACTAAGGGAATCAGTCTCTCGAGACTGACCTCTGGTGCAGCCAGGCCGCTGTCTCGAAGCGGCGCACCGGAAGGAGGCACATGGCCTGGCTGCTGGGGCGAGTTTCTCGGCTCCGCGCTGCTGGGCGGACAAACCTGAGAAATATACTCGCTGGGACCGGCTGTGCCCTGGAACAGCGGCAGGGTCAGCAGACAAGTCCCTGGAGGGCACCGAGGGGAGACGGTCACCGTGTGCCGCGGTGTAAGCCGCTCCACCCCAGTAGGGGTCGTCCTCCGTAGTCCTGGGGCTCACCCGTCAGGACCTCTGAACGAACCAGACCCTGCAAGGCAGGACCCAAAGAGACACATTCGGCAGCTCGCTGCCCAATGATCTTAAGGGAATCAGTCTCTCGAGACTGACCTCTGGGTTCAGAGAAGCGGCCAGACCGCTGTCTCGATGCGTCGCACCGGAATGAGACGCGTAATCTGGCGGCTGAGGCGAGTTTCTCGGCTCCGCGCTGCCGGGCGGACAAACCTGAGAAATATACTCGCTGGGACCGGCTGTGCCCTGGAACAGCGGCAGGGTCAGCAGACAAGTCCCTGGAGGGCACCGAGGTGAAGTGGTCACCGAGTGCCGCGGTGCAAGCCACTCCACCCCAGTAGGGGTCGCCCTCCGCGGTCCTGGGGCTCGCCCATCAGGACCTTTTGCGCGAGGAGCTGGTATGCAGAGGAGGCTGCGCCCGCCCAGCAGCCACCTGAGTTTATAGAGAGTGCATACCCTCTGCCCACCAAAGATGTTGTAAGCAGAGCAGGAGCCTTCAAAGGCGATGCCGTAGAGGGAGACAGATAGCTCGCAAGCGTCTGTTCAACCCGCGGCATCGCCGCATACCCGCGCTCTTTCAGTTCCCGCGGGAACGAATGGCCGGGACGAAAAGATTTCACCCGCGATCTCGACACCTCAGTGAGGAGATCGGGGAAAACGGAAGGCTCCTGTGTAGAAGTAGCTCTCTGGGGCGAGAGAGGCGGCGAAACCTCGTCAACGCTCGTCACATCAACCTCCTCGGAGGACGCAGCGTCAAGCCCTCGTCTCGGGGGAAGAGAAGAGACCGCTTCCGAACCGAGAGACGGGGCGCCAGATCAGGCGCGGGAGGATATAGGGACATGCCCGTCTGACTCTCGCCAGCCAGATCAGCCTTTTTCTCTTTTTTTTTTTTTTTTTTTCTCTGCAAGCCCCGCGAGCGCAGCCGCCGCTCTGCCTTTTTTCTTTCTCTCTGATTTAAAGGCAAGCGGGACCGGCTTTATTCATTTTATGCTTGTGCAAACACTGCAGCTTACAAAGCTCATAGTTATATCATATTGGGGTGACAGAGGCGGCAAAACCTCGTGAACGCTCGTCACATCAACCTCCTCAGAGGAAGAGAGACGAAGCATTGAGCCCTCGTCTCAGGGGAAGAGACAGCTTCCACACCGAGAGACGGGGCGCCAGATCTGGCGGATACGGGAGGAGATAAGGACATGCCCGTCTCACACTCGCCAGCCAGATCAGCCTGCGAGCCCCACGAGCGCACCGCCGCTCTGCCTCGGCAGCAGCGGGACCGGCACCGCGTGGGGAGCTCGCGAAGGCTCCCTTCTCGAAGAGAGCCCTCCGGGTGCGGAGACCGCTTCTGCGTGCTCCGCACCCAGGCAGACCACACACAAATCGTGTGTGTCCTCGCTCGTGATATAGCGAGGGCAAGGATGCACACACGACTCAAAATGTGGTCTGAAAGCTTCACCCCTGAGCTTGCCCTTGGCTTTGGCATGATACTGAATGCTTTCCACTTAAAACTAGGACAAACAACAGTAAATAAGACTGACACATACAGAGCGCTTCGCTGAATGACAAAAAGCTGAAGCTGGCTCCGCCGCACGTGCTTATATGCTTCCTGGTCGTGACGTCACCCCGCCCGTGACGCCTCGCCCTTGTTTGACTGATTACACATCATATTCAGAGCCTGGTCACGCTGAAGGCGTTCCCATATGCGTTTTCGACGCAGCTCGAAGTTCCTGGAAGGGAACTGGGCATCATACACTACATGACCGAGGATCATACACTACCAGACTTTAAAGTTGTTCCGAGCACAACAAACTTACTCATAAACGTGAGCCTTGGAGACGCGTGACAAATGGAAACAATATGTGTTCTAAAATCGGCTGAAAATATCAAACATTTTTGATATCCTCCAACTGGATAGAATCTGAGTCTGAAGCTAAAAAACCGGAGTCTGTGACTATCATACACTATGCGATTTTCTGTTGAATCGGTCAACTATCAAATCTGCAGACTGGCTCTGACTTTCGGCAACTAGTGTCAACTTCTCCAGACTGTAAATTGGCGGAAAATCAGGACAAAAAACATGTAGTGTATTCCAGGCCTAATTATATATGATGCCCAGCTTTCCTTTGTCATTATTTACAAAATCGGTAAGTGTATGATGCCTGGTGATTTAAAAATCTGTTCAGATTTTTAAAAGTCGTGTAGTGTATTCCAGGCTTAAAGGGATACTCCACCCCAAAATGAAAATTGTCATTAATCACTTACCCCCCATGTCGTTCCAAGCCTGTAAAAGCTTCATTCATCTTCGGAACACAATTTAAGATATTTTGGATGAAACCCGGGAGGCTTGTGTCTGTCCCATTGACTGCCAAGTAAATTACACTGTCAAGGTCCAGAAAAGTATGAAACACATTGTCAGAATATGTTATGTAATGTTATGAAGCGATGAGAATACATTTTATACAGAAATACAACAAAAATAATGACTTTATTCAACAATTAGGCACCGTAACGTCTCCTCTGCATCAGCACAGCGCCATTTTGAAGATTATGCCCTGGACGCAAAACACATACACTCTTCTGTATCAGCTTGACACAGGGATGCGTTGTTTGCGTTCAAATCAAAGCATAAATCAACGCAGAAGACGCATCCCTGTGTCGAGGCTGATACAGAAGAGTGTACACATTTTGTGTCCAGGGCATAATCTCCAAAATGGCGCTACGTTGACACAAACAGTATTCTTGTCGCTTCATAAAATAATGATTGAACCACTGATGGCAGACGGAGTATTCTGGCGATGTGTTTCATACTTTTCTGGACCTCGACTGTGTAATGTACTTGGCAGTCAATGGGACATTGACAAGCCTCCCGGTTTTCATCCAAAATATCTTAAATTGTGTTCAGAAGACGGACAAAGCTTTTATGGGTTTGGAACGACATGGTGGTAACTGATTAATGACAAAATTTTCATTTTGTGGTGGAGTATCTCTTTAAAACTGTTTCATTATTCAGATGTAAATTTGTGTAAACAAATTTCCTGAAGAGGAATTCTTGAGAAGCAATTGAAAAAATTAAAATTCTATTTTTCTTACAAGTTAGGGTTAGTATCATAATGTTTTTCTTTGAAAAAGATTGTGCAGGGAACTGTACTTTAGCTTGTATTATCCCAATCAGGTTTATAGTGTTTTTATCAATATTCGATTGACCCTTTTGGGCTCCAATATAGCTCTGATAATATATGTGGAAAAAAATTACATTGTATTTTAATCCTGAATACTAGCTACACAAGTGTAATAAAAAGTAAAATCAAAACATACAAATAAAGGTCCATGATTCTGCACCAGAAGTGACAGACACAGTAGATAAAGAGCAGTCCTCCAAATCTTACGTAATCAGCTGTATCCTTGCTGCATCTGGGGGTTAAATAAATAAAAAAAATACAACAAAAAAAAAAGACGACAGATTTATTGAAAAGTCCTTAAAAAGGAGGATTCCATTTGTGTACCTTTTCTTTAAACAACATTTGACATTATGAGATATTCTGACTAATTTAATGATCTAGCTGTGACCTAATGGTTAGAGAGGCAGACTTGTAGCCTGAAGGTCATGGGTTCGAGTCTCAGTCCTGGCAGGAAACCCACTAGTGTAAACAGGGGTTGTTACCTTTGAGCAAGTTACAAGTTAACCCTACTTGTAATTATAAATACATTTACATTTAGCAGACGCTTTTATCCAAAGCGGCTTACATTGCATTCAAGTTACAGTTTCTACATTTTATCAGCTCTTGCTTTCCCTGGGAATCGAACCCATGATCTTGGCGTTGCTAGCGCCATGCTCTACTATTTGAGCTACAGGAAATACAAATAAAGAAATAAGTATTCACAACAAATAACAACTTTTCCCAGATGTAAAAAATGGCAATTAGTACACTAAAAAAAATAAATATAATATTTTTACCAATTGCTAAAATGCTAATACCTGTATATTTATAACTAATAAAATTATTTGCTTTTCTATCACACGTCGGTGATGTCTAACAAATGTACTTGAGGAGATCATTAAATTACTCCAGTATCTTCATACTTCATCCACCTTATTCCTAAACGCAGAAGTAAGCCTATAGGCGAGACTTCAAGTTCATTAGCCTTAAATAACAATAACAACATGCAGTAAATAGTAAAACTGTTTGTATTACAAACCAGTGTGTTCATAATTAAGATAATACACTAAAATAATATGGTATGACAAACCAATTTGCAATATCAAGCAGCAAAACGAGCAGTTCTGTACAGCTAAAAAAGTAAAAATATCTGGAAGCAAGACCCATAAAATCTATAAATGGGCCATTTTTATATAATAAGGTGGATATGATGAAAATGATGTCATCATTTACTCACTTATGTCTTTTCCAACCTGCATAACTGACTTTTTTTTCTGTGGAACACAGATAAGTGTTTGCCTGCTTTGCCCATGTTCACATTTCAGCACATATAACGGCACATGATCATTAAAGTATTATGAATACTCACTTTTACAGAAGATCATATGGCAGAAGATTTTCAATCCCAAAACCTCTGGACCATGAGAGGAAAAACACACACATACACACGAATATTTAACAGGTTTAATAAAACAATAGTAATTGTTGACTTACTGACAGAGACAGACAGGCTTACAAAAAGTTTGGCTACTCACCAGCTTTATACAAACACTTAGCAGTAAGATGGATCCGAAAGCATGGTTTGCATAGTATTCTTCAGGTGGTTTCATGATCTCTCTGTTGAACGAGTCTACATGTCAGTTGTTCATGTTCCAGAGTGAGACATTTTATTTTACAACAAAATAACAATATCGTTATTTTTACTATTTCATTCTGTTATTAAAAATAAGATCAGCAAAAGGCGGCCTTCAGTACTTAACTCATATTAAGGTCAAGCTCCCGCTATTTATTCTGTCATTCATCTATTACATAAACCTCCAGAGCTTGTAGTACTAACGCTATGCGGATATATTTACATTTCGCGATATAAAAACAACAACAACGAGTCACTTTTAATCATGCCCAAGACATCGTCACACAGCCTTATCTGGACAGTATTAAAACATAATAACAAAACACAGTAACAGATTACCCAGCAAACATGTGACGTCAGAGAGACGTTCAGATCATGTCTGTATATCGTCTGTCAGTTCAGAACCACTTTTGGAAGTCTACTGGACGTGCAAAACTGGTTCAATATCTGAACGTCTGATGGGGACCCGTTTTGTACGTCTGTGGACGTGCAAAACCGGTTCAATATCTGAACGTCTGATGGGGACCCGTTTTGTACGTCTGTGGACGTGCAAAACCGGTTCAATATCTGAACGTCTGATGGGGACCCGTTTTGTACGTCTGTGGACGTGCAAAACCGGTTCAATATCTGAACGTCTGATGGGGACCCGTTTTGTACGTCTGTGGACGTGCAAAACCGGTTCAATATCTGAACGTCTGATGGGGACCCGTTTTGTACGTCTGTGGACGTGCAAAACCGGTTCAATATCTGAACGTCTGACGGAGACTTTTTTTGTATGTCTGTGGACGTGCAAAACTGGTTCAATATCTGAACGTCTCAAAAGGACCCATCTTGGACGTCTGTGGATGTGCAAAACTGGTTCAATATCTGAACGTCTGACGGAGACTTTTTTTTGTGTGTCTGTGGACGTGCAGAACTAGTTCAATATCTGAACGTCTGACGGAGACTTTTTTTGTGTGTCTGTGGACGTGCAAAACTGGTTCAATATCTGAACGTCTGACGGAGACTTTTTTTTGTGTGTCTGTGGACGTGCAGAACTAGTTCAATATCTGAACGTCTGACGGAGACTTTTTTTTGTGTGTCTGTGGACGTGCAGAACTAGTTCAATATCTGAACGTCTGATGGGGACCCCTCTTGGACGTCTTCTGGACATGCAAAACTGTTTAAATATCTAAACGTCTCACTAGGGATTTTCTTGGACGTCTTCTGGACATGCAAAACTGGTTCAATATCTGAACGTCTGATGGAGACTTTTTTGTGTGTGTCTGTGGACGTGCAGAACTAGTTCAATATCTGAACGTCTGACGGAGACTTTTTTTGTATGTCTGTGGACGTGCAGAACTAGTTCAATATCTGAACGTCTGATGGGGACCCCTCTTGGACGTCTTCTGGACATGCAAAACTGTTTAAATATCTAAACGTCTCACTAGGGATTTTCTTGGACGTCTTCTGGACATGCAAAACTGGTTCAACATCTGAACGTCTGATGGAGACTTTTTTTGTATGTCTGTGGACGTGCAGAACTAGTTCAATATCTGAACGTCTGATGGGGACCCCTCTTGGACGTCTTCTGGACATGCAAAACTGTTTAAATATCTAAACGTCTCACTAGGGATTTTCTTGGACGTCTTCTGGACATGCAAAACTGGTTCAATATCTGAACGTCTCAAAAGGACCCATCTTGGACGTCTGTGGACGTGTACAACTGGTTCAATATCTGAACGTCTCAAAAGCACCCATCTTGGACGTCTTCTGGACATGCAAAACTGGTTCTCGGTTTCTGGGCACCACCATATCTCTCAGGACCTGAAGTGGGACATTCACATTGACTCCATTGTTAAAAAGGCCCAGCAGAGGTTGTACTTCCTTCGCCAGCTGAGGAAGTTCAACCTGCCACAGGAGCTGCTGATACAGTTCTACTCTGCCATCATTGAATCCTCTGCACTTCAATAACTGTCTGGTTTAGCTCAGTTATTAAATCACTGGTACCCTCCCCACTCTCCAAGAACTGAACTCATCCAGAGAGAGCAAAAGGGCTGACGCTACAGAGCTCTGAGCACCAGAACGGCCAGCACAGGAGTTTCTTCCCTCAGGCAATCTATGAACAGTTAACTTTACAATAAATGTGTAATACACAACACTATTTATACATTTATTTAACACACTTTATTTACATTTCCTAGCATTGTACATAACATACCTGTACACACAGATACCATCTTAATATCCTATTTTTTTGTATATTGTGTATTATATATCTTTTATTTTTTTGTATATTGTAATTTCCTATTTACATATTTTTGTTCTTTTTATTATCTGTGTCTTGTCACTGTCATTCTGTTTGTGCTGTGGAAGCTTCTGTCACCAAAATATATTCATCTTATGTGTAAACATACCTGCCAATAAAGGTCTTTCTCTCTATTATCATTACATTTTTAAATCACAGTGATAATGTTTGCTTTAGTTATACAAAGCCTAAATGTCAGTACCCCTCATTAATTCCCATGGAGTGCACTTAAATATTCCCAAAAATTGTGCAAACCTATACATATGTATTTATTTCACTAAGACCCAGATTTTGCATAAACTGGCATAGCCATGAACAGAGCAGATGTGTTATGCTGCAAGACATAGGCCAAATGTTGTAAATAATATTTGGACCAAAATGTACCCGGTCTTGCCCCAAATATTTCAAATATTTTAATTTATGTGTTTTCATACAGTCAGATAGCAATAAGTTCCATCATTCCAGCATCAAATAAGGTCAACAAGTTTAGTCTATTTTCGCTTTTTTTGAAGTTGTTTGAAGTCTTACAGGTTATGCATAAAGCCAAAATGATATACAAAGATATAATTTTATATAATTAACGTTAGTTTTGTAATAACGAATATTCTTCTTCATCTCTTTCAGGTTGAAGCACAAGGCTTAAAAAGGTAAGTTTCTGTTCAAGCAGAAAACCTTATATATATGAAGAGTTCATAAGCAACAGCCTCTAAATGCCGTCTGAAATTTTCATCTAAAATGAGCATTTCTATCAGGCTCCTAGGTTCAGTAATAGCAATGGATAGGTCATTTTCTATGCAATTAAAGTAAAATAGCTTAACATAAATATAGGAGCCTGATAAAAATGCCCATTTTGGAAGAGAATTTCAGATGGCACTTGGAGGCTTTTGCATCTGAACTCTTCACACATGTTGTGTGTGATACAATCAAGTTACACAATGCATATCATGACTGTGACAAGTGTCAGCAAATGGTGTCCTCAAATATAATCAGATGACATCTAATTGCAACTTAAATTGAAATAAATAAATGGTGCACAGTTTTAATTAACTTTAAAAAAATTGAATGTATATAAAGATTTGAAATGTTCTGTGTAAGACTTTAAGGATTTTTAATAGAGTTTCTTGGTAAGTAACACAGCACTTTAAAAGTTTTCTCAGGTAAATGTGCATCATTTAGTTACATCAAGGGTCAAATCAAATATAAATACCACATCATAATTAAAAGTTACACACTTTTTCTGTGTTTGTGCATGCTGTACAGGTCTGTTATATAGAATGTTCACCCAATAGAGAAGAGTTTTGTTCAGCAAGAAAAAATAATTAAGGAACATTAGAGGCAAGTCAAAAAATCTGTGCGTTGCACTCAAGTCGAACCTGAGATGGGTGGCCAAAACCAGAAAAGAAATCTGGCCTTGAATCTTAATTTCAATGGCAACTGAATGCTCAAAAAAGCTTAACTAAGAAAAATATTCTGTTAGTGTTATTATAATAAAAGTATACCTAATTGGATCTTGGACCTTTTTTTTTTTTTTTTTTTTTTAAATGGTAACCTATTGGACAAACTTCAAATTCAAAAGCATTCGAGTTTAGCTCCAACCCTTGGAAAAAAAACAACTAATTTGTCTGTAGCCTAAAGCCTGGGACACACCAAGCCGACAGTCAGCCATTGGGCCATCAGTCCGAGTCTGTCGGGCTAGTTTGTTTGGTGTGTTCCACTCAGCTCTCATCGGGCTCACGTCAGCGGTAGTTTGCCTAATTTGACATGTTGAATCGGTGTCGGGACTGTCGGTAAGAGAGAGAAATCTGATTGGATGCTCAGTTTAGCGAACAAGTCAGTGCCCGAGAATTAAAGTGAAAGAGATGAAAATTGCCAAGTAAATGAAGGCGGCACAGACAGAGGACTGTTCATTTCAAACCCTATATACATTTAGCGGAGGATCTTCAGGGAAAACAAATTATTCAGTTATACATTTATTAATTTCTCTGAGAAGTATCTAAACATTTCTCTGCAAAAAATATATTATTGGTCTGCATATATTAATGGTTTTGCCCACTGCAAACCTATTAATAAGTTGGTTTCTTTACATATTAGTAATTTTTGTTTTGTTCAACTCTTGCAGCTGCAGTCATGAAATGGGACAAAGAAGCTACAGAGGCTACAATAAAGCATCTTGCAGCAGAACATCTCAAACATGCACCTGGGAGGAAGGGAGATGGAGGGCATACAGGGGTGGAAAATAACTGAGGACTTTTGAATGAGTACTGTAAGGCATTTGTGTTTATTTCCATTGTAGAGGAGAACTGACCCCCGACTGAGCCTGGTTTCTCACAAGGTTTTTTTCTCCATTCTATCACAGAGGGAGTTTTGGTTCCTTGCTGCTGTCGCCTCTGGCTTGCTCAGTTTGGGACACTTAATTTCTAGCGATTATCGACAATTTGATTTCACAGATACTATTTAAACTAAACTGAGCTAGACAATGACAATTCAATAATGAAATGCCTTTAACTGAAAATTGAGTGTGTAATCTTATCATTATACATTACTAACACTCTATCCTCCAATTTGATACTGTTAAGTGCTTTGACACAATCTGTATTGTAAAAAGCGCTATATAAATAAAGGTGAATTTACTTGACTATAGGGGACTTTATACCCCCTCCCCATTTCAGACCAAATATCTTTGTCTTGGGGGATTTTTTTGTTGTTGTTGTTCACTTGAGAGTTAAATTTAGCTTTTAGAATTTAGTTTTATCAGCTTGTTAATATTTTGCTGAAAAGGTCATTAAAGATGGTTAAAAAGTGCTCACTTGTTGTTTCAAACTATTTTTCTGTCCCTTTTTAATTGATCAGATCACATATTTCCAATTGTAAATAAGGCTACTAAAATGTCTTTGCACACCTATATGTCTTGGACAGGTAAGGGGTATTAATTTATTATTAACAATTTTAAAGCAGTACTTCTGCACACTGCCTTTACTATGACTAGAATGAACCTCGATGTCGCATAAACTTTCATTCTGGCCCCTCAGAGGACGTCTATTGAACGTTAAATATTTATGTCATATGGACGTTAATACTGAACGCTACAAAGACGTCTAAAAAAGACGTCGCATAAAGTTTCATTCTGGCCCCTCAGAGGACGTCTATTGAACGTTAAATATTTATGTCGTATGGACGTTAATACTGAACGCCAAAAAGACGTCTAAAAAAGACGTCGCAAAAACTTTCATTCTGGCTACTCAGTGGACGTCTTTTGAACGTACGACAAAGACGTTAAATTGACGTCGTTTGGATGTGTCTTTGCTCAGTGGGTATGTCATCGCGTTTATCATATCACTTTAACAGTAACAAAAAAACAATTATAAAAGGTACTTACCTTCTGTGTTTCCATTATGTGTCCATAGCCATTGTGTCTGTGTTCTCAATCGACACCGCATAACTCAAAATCGGTCAAAATAATAACTCATCTGTCAGATATGAGACAATCATGTAAAAGCCATTCCTAGAGCACTGAACGGAGCAAGACTGCAGATAAACAGAGCTGCAGTAACGACTGAGCTGAACATTCAAATCTGAGCGGGAGGAGGCGTGCCCTGCTGTCATTGGTCAGATTCCTGGATGACATTCAGATTAACCAATCACGAACAAAGCAGATTACACTGTTGACTGCAGTGGCAATGCTGTTACAGCATTCATGGAATGGGAAAATGTAAACTGTAAATGTTGATGTGCGACTAATTTAACAATAATTGAGGCCTTTGATAAAGAATGTACTCTTATTCATTTCATCACTGTATTGCTTGCAACAGCAAGATGGCTCAGTGGTTATGCAGTCACCTCACAGCAAGATGTTTCCATAAAGCAGACATGCACATTTGACAAATTGAGGATTCTAAATTTTCCATATTTGAATGTATGTTTTCTACACATTGCATGGAATGTATGCATTCCAGTCCTCTCAGACCCTTTTCTCTATGCTCTGTTTTTTCTCATTTCAAATTTCTCAGTAGGTATAGGGTTTCTCTCACACAAATAACAAATGCATACTCTGATCAGATAACATACCAATATTTTACGATGGCTGTATGACGTGTTTGTGAAGTCAATGTTTATTTGTTTGTTTTTCTTGAAGAGTTTGAGCTTTTAAAGATTATGCATACTTTTCTCTGTTCACAATTTCCATTGCAAAGCAATTTGGATCAGCTGGTGTGTGGGCAGAGGCCTGAAAGTTTCAACCTGGAGAGTAGTGCAGCTTTAAAAAACAGACTATGCATATTTTGATGTAATGAAATAAGTCAGTTATATTTGTGTTCAGAATTGCAGAGTTTAGATGTAAAAACACCTAAATATAAAACTGATATGATGTGTTTTAAAATTACAAAGAAAAATGCTAAACAGCTAGTATGGACATAAACCTTTAATGAGCTACATATTACAGATTATTTGTGTGAATTTACATTAATTTATATGCAATTTAAGACAACAGAAAAAATACAGTATAAATAATACAACCATTTTCCTGTCTTAAAAAATGAAAACTACTATAATTTGTGATTAATAACATTATAGCTACTTAAAATAACATTTGTTAATTTATAGAAGTTGTTCTAAAGAATTTTGCTAATAATTTAAAATAACAGAAAAATACTGTAAAAACAGCATTAAATGTACAGTTCTCTTGTGAAAATTGTTGTTGTTTTTTTACCTCATGACTATATCAGTATTTCACATCAATATGACATCGGCTTAAGACGTTGGATTTTGGTTTGTTAATGTCACAACCTAAAAACAACTGAAGATCAACGTCAAATGATGTTAGAATCTGACGTTGTGTGGACGTTACCATTATGACGTCTAGGCGACGTTGGGTTTTGGTTGCCATACCTGACGACTATATATCAGTATTTGACGTCAATGAGACATTGGCTTGAGACGTTGGCTTGACGTTGGATTTTGGTTAGTTAATGCCACAATCTAAAAACAACTGAAGATCAACGTCAAATGATGTTAGAATCTGACGTTGTGTGGACGTTACCATTATGACGTCTAGGCGACGTTGGGTTTTGGTTGCCATACCTGACGACTATATATCAGTATTTGACGTCAATGAGACGTTGGCTTGAGACGTTGGCTTGACGTTGGATTTTGGTTAGTTAATGCCACAACCTAAAAGCAACTGAAGATCAACGTCAAATGATGTTAGAATCTGACGTTGTATGGACGTTACCATTATGACGTCTAGGCGACGTTGGGTTTTGGTTGCCATACCTGACGACTATATATCAGTATTTGACGTCAATATGACGTTGGCTTGAGACGTTGGCTTGACGTTGGATTTTGGTTAGTTAATACCACAACCTAAAAACAACTGAATATCAACGTCAAATGATGTTAGAATCTGACATTGTATGGACGTTACCATTATGACGTCAGTATTTGACGTCAATATGACGTTGGCTTGAGACGTTGGCTTGACGTTGGATTTTGGTTAGTTAATACCACAACCTAAAAACAACTGAATATCAACGTCAAATGATGTTAGAATCTGACATTGTATGGACGTTACCATTATGACGTCAGTATTTGACGTCAATATGACGTTGGCTTAAGACGTTGGTTTGACATTGGATTTTGGTTACTTCACAACACAACCTAAAAACAACTAAATATCAACGTCAATTGACGTCGGTCTTGGACGTCAAATTAATGTTGTCATTAGACGTTGGCTTGACATTGAATTTTGGTCACCTGACGTCGCGACCTAAATCCAACCTAATATTAACGTCATATGACGTTGTGTGCCTGCTGGGTATTTGCTTGAGTTACATAGGGTTTTTGTTCTCACAAAATTCCTTGATATTTTGTGTCTGTAGCCTTTTCAAGAGTGTGAAACTTTTAACAACCTCAGACTTTACTGAATGTGTAGCTTTAAGCTCAATGGTGAGACATGTTTCGGTTGTATGTGTAAATCAACAAGACTTATCATCCTATGGATATGGAGATGGACAATTGTCCTAAAAGTAAAACCGACTTAAGCCCTATTCGGATGGTAATTGTTTCTCATATGGACGTCTGTAAAAATAAATTTACATATCACCTCAGTGATAAAACTCATGGATTCGGACGGCGATTTATTCACAGTGCAGGAGTGAGTTCTGTGATCCTGTGAAAAAAGAGAATGCGCTGCTCACGTGGCCAGTCACATGATTTTCAGCTGTAAATAAAATGAATTTTATTTACAAATTTATTCTTATTAATGTGTAAAATGTATTTAAAAATGCTTAGCCTATGTAAAATGTAGTCTTATTATTCCAAGCATATTTTATAATAATCGTATTTACTATTTATTTAAATCTCCTGTTTAAAAACAGGAAAATAGATGTGCTATATATTATATAATTATATGTGATATATATCTGTTTATATAATACACATTTTAACCCTCTGGGGTCTGAGGGTGTTTTGGGGGCCTGGAGAAGTTTTGACATGCCCTGACATTTGTGCTTTTTTCAGTTGCTTATAAATAAATAAATGGCTAAAGTCTAATATTCTTCATTTATTCTATTCGTAAACAATGACATGTGCAAACAAAGAGCGGTCAGTGCGCTGGCGTCCTGGTGCGGGTTAACAGGCTTTAACTAATGCAAAAAAGAAATATTACTTACTCGTCAGATTGATCTTCTCTTCTGGATGAAATATTGTTCTTTTGAGGGAAATCCAGCATTTACTCAGCTCGTCTTCTTCCAGAAACGAACAGTAGCCGCGATAAACAACCTCTTCACTCTTTGTTTATGTTTGGCGTCTCCATGTGCGCGCGCCTCACGTGGTTATTTACATATGAACGCGAGGGGGCGGGATCGCATTAGAAATAATGTGTTAGATGGGAAAGACTGAACATTATGTTGGTTTCATACAGATTACTTCATCACAGAATATTTGTTTTCGATAAGACTTACTTCATGTAAAAGGAGACACTTCAAGCTTTCTATAGACAACTCACATGTCTCTGTGTTGAGTATTTGCTGAGTTACAGTTCATTTTACGTTTTTCAAAAAGCAGTTTGCGGAGACGGAGAAGACAGAGCACACCTAGTTTGATTTCTTTATTTTATAAAGTTACAAAGTTTTGTTGTTATTATGAGTATATACAAATAAAAGTAGATGCTTAACAGATTTGATTGATGTATTACTCTTATCTGTACATTTAAATCTCACAGAGTAATTTAAGTTCCTTTTAGGGGCTTTCAAAAAAAATGCACCAAAACACGCCGATGCGTTTGTCGACCCTAGAGGGTTAATATTTTTAGTAGCATAATTCGAGCATGAACAGCTAATTCAAGAGATTTTTCTAAACAGCTATTATGAACTCTAAAATCATGCCCATCTTTTTTTTCCCATTCGACCAGTTTTAGCATTTCTCTCAAAGTCTTGTGCTTTTACAGTAACTGTGTCAGAGCATAATTTACGGAGCATATGTATGTTGTGCATATCGACTTCACTGTTGGTTGCATAAATGTGGATATCTGTACTATCATCATCTGTTTCACATTTTTTAAGCATAGTAACGTCATCTTCAAGCATTAGTTTATCCTTTTTACGTAACCTTAAACGATTTAGTAATTCAGCAAATTCTTTGTCCTTTTGCCTCATAATCTCTGTAAGTTCAATGAAACTAAAGTGAGTTTCCCAAAAATTCTAACTGTTCAGTGGTTCAGTATAAAGCAGTGTTCCTTTGACAGGAGAAAGTTGCTAAAAATATCCAACTGCCATTACTGACACTTTTCCAAATGCTGAATAATCTCCTGTTTGTTTGATTTGCCTCAGTCTGCCATGAATATATGCCAAAAGTTTATGATCGACCATTAAAATTTCATCAATTATTAATATTTGCAGTTTTCCAAATTTGGCTCTCAAGGAATTCATTTTTTCATCTCCAAGTGGCTGATATGGCAATGTAGAATTTTTTCCAATAAAAAAGGGGAATGAACGGTTTGAGCACTTATGTGAAAGGGGCTGACACCAGTTGGAGCTGTTAAGAGCACGTGTATCAACTGGGTTTTCTGATAACTTTGATAGAATGCGAGAGGTTTCATAATAGATAGCTTTAATCAATACTGACTTTCACCTCCACCTCCGGACCCAGAAATGAACACATGAAATGGATCTGGGTTTTCACCTTGTACTTTTGCTAGACACCACTGCCGCACTTTATAAAAGATTTGTGACTGTTTCTCGTACAAAGAATGCAACAAACCCATTGCATCTTTCTTTGTCATAGCACATGGATTCTTTTCTAATGTGAAAGCACTAACATTTGGTAATAGATTTGGCATGACATCATCACCTTCCTCTGTTTCCATTGATTGTTCTTTTCTAATATCCAGACATTCTAAACGCTCAAGTTCTGCTTCTGGACAAATTTGAGCCCAAGCGTCTTCTATCAGTCCATATCGTTCTAAGTCATCTTGAGCTCTTTGTATGGTCTCTGCTTCTTTTTCAAATTTTGCCCTGTTTGTGTCTACTATGATTTTCACTGACTCAAGCTCATCATTATACAATGTTACAAATCCAGTCTCATAAAAATCCTGATATGAAGTGAAATTCTGTGGTTTCAGTTGGCTTTGCAAAAAATGAGGTAAAGATAATTCCAAAATACTTTGATAATAATTTTCAGGATTTTTAGTGGGTGAAAAACGAGCATATCGTACAACTGGAAAATCTGTTCTTTTTCTCACAAACCCCATGTCATTTTCCAATTTTACTAATTGGAAAATTTTTTAAAATTTACCAATTTTATTCAGATTTTGACAGAACTTCCTTCTGATGCAAAGGATGCTAAACACATTCCTGTTAATTCTTTCGTTTTTGGACGGGCTCTGTATCTATCTGGGATGCTTTTCATCCATATTTCATCATTGTCAGTTTCTCCACTTTCAGCTTTTTATTTATTGTATTTAACGGTAAACTGATTTTTTTATTGTATTAATACTGGTTGGAATAAAAACCACTTTTCTTGATCCTTCTTTTAGTTTCATATTAGTCAAATTATAAACTCTCACTTGAGCTGAGACCTCTCTATTGTGAAGAAAAACACTTCCAAGTTTTCTTAAAGCTTGTTTTGCATCAACATTACCTTGCTTGTGTGCTTCTTTCTGCACATTTGTCAGCAGCAATCCCATTTCTCTCTCTGTTTTTGAAATGTAGGAAACTATATACTGTAGCATTTTGACCAATCAGACACACAATTTTGATTTTGATTTAACAAATCAATTAGTTATTAGATTAACAAATGGTCACAGACCCCCCCCCCCCCCCCCGCCACCCACCCAATACACATACTGGTGCTGGTGTGTCTGTCAATGACTCCAGGCCTCTGGTTCCATGGCAACCCATCTGATAAGACCTGTTTTATTGCTCAATGGAATGCGGGTAGAGCAACACTTCCTCTTAGGGAAGACACATTACACCATACAAATGGACTCTTCTCTACTTAATTCATAGAAAAACCTTTCTTTGAATGAACACACATATCTTTAGGTCATTGTGTATATCATTACTGTTCTTGTATATGTTTTTGTGTGTTATACACTGTTTTCTGCATGCTTATGATAGATCACTAATTAATATCACTTTAGCTGCATCATGTTTAGTTTCTATCGGTTCGTCTTCGGATGATCTAATTGAGAGTGAATTTTACATGTTGATACCTATGCAACATATTAGTGTCCTAAGAATCTTTAGAAGTTTGTGCATTAACCCAGCTGAATTACCTATGCAAATTACTATGTTCAGAGACAAAGGGTCATAAAACGTTCCCTCCAAAAATCCAGGACTCTATTGGGTATTCGACACCCCAGAGGTGTGACCACTATAGCAGATAAAGCTCCCACTTCAGAGATGTCCCCCAGTCTGCGGTTTTGTTAGATCCTTAGAGGATGTGAGCTAGAACATTTTCTGACGCTCTAAGTTTTTGTGCCAGGCCTTTCTTTCGGCCTTGTCTTTCCATTCAACCAAGCTCCTTGGACCTCAGCATGATCTCTTTCTTAGCTCTTTTCCATTCAAAACTTGGAAGAACATTTCTACCTGAGAACATTTTTGGAATTCATCACTCTTCAACCCGGAAGAACGTGATCGGGAGTCCAAAACTTTGAAACCATTAAGACTTTCATCTGAGACTGCATTCCGGACACTCGACACGACCAAAGGCAGTGCAAGTATAACATTTAACTAAACGAAACGAGGTTTAGTATAAGTTATAGACCCTGTTATAAACGGCGCTGATGGTTTTATTCAGGTGGTTAAATGACTTTCTCCATAACTGCATTCTCTGGTTTTCCTGATGGCTTCATCCATCAACTATCATTTAGCCTTTCCCCATGTGTGAGTGATTGTACGTATGTATGTTTGTTTGTTTGTTTGTTAGACTAGTTTGCGTTAGTGTTTACTTAATAAAAAGTTGTGTGCACAAATTACATGAGTTTCTGATTCTGCCTTGCAAATGAATGTCCCTTTACGATTTTGACCCTTGCTACAATGCTCTAATGCATTAATAGGAAAGTGTTTTCTGTGGCCAAGGAAATACCTTTTCTTAGAGTTGATACGAACTTACACTGAATGTTCTCTGGACGGACAGATCAGTTGATGGCAATTTAATTCTGCTACTGTTATTACTGTCAGCCGATATAAATAAATAATTGTAAATTAATCATAATTAATCATAATTATTTATATACAATTCCCTTTTGAGCTCATAAATTGTTACATAAACATGGTCTAAACATTCTTAAAGGAGCTAAACCATTTAGGGCCTTATAGGCAAGTAATAATATTTTGTAAATGATACAGAACTGAATAGGTAGCCAGTGCAGAGATTGTAATTGAGGTAATATGATTGTATTTTCTTGACCTGGTAAGAACTCTAGCCGCTGCATTTTGGACTATCTGTAGCTTGTTTATTGAAGATGCAGGACAACCAGCTAGTGTTGTGGTTCTAGGTCAGTAGATGGATCTTCTCAATGTGTTCAATGAAGCTCAAGAAGCAGAGTTCCAGATGTCAAAATAAGACTTTATTAGACAACGTAACAAAGGCCGAGATAACGGTCACCGCATCTGAATCTTTGTCTGTCCGTCCATCCATTTTATACCATTTTCACTACCCAAAGTTGGTAGTTCCGGTTTTTAATTGGCCACGCCTGTCTGGTTCGCTACAATTAATCACTTGCCCACCTGGTCCATTTTTAATGGTGGAATTTGGCCAGATCCGCCATTTTTTTAAAAGTTCTTTATTCCATCACCCCTATTGGTTGGCAGTGATCCCAGAGGACATACATCACAGTTGTTTACTTGTACCTGTCATATTCTGGAAATCACCCAAAGTTCATCGGGTTATTTAAGTTCACTGGTAAAACACCTGCGTTTGGCCAGTGGATGGCCCTTTAAGACTTATAATCAGTATGGCCAGTGGATGGCACTTTAAGACTTATAATCAGTATTTAGACATCCAGTAAAATAGTAATAAGATATCTTGATTAATATTTGGATATCATATTTTGCATAGAATAGTATATGGATTATATTTGTAAACATGTCTAATATTTTGAATAAGATAATGCTATAGTGAGTAAACAAAATAACACAACATATTCCCCCCTCTGAGACTTTACGAAGTCTCACCACTAAACCCTTTGCCCAGAGTGCAAAATCACAAGTCCACCCCTCCTTTCATCCAATCATGAACCAACAAGGGTCCCCTACTTCTTTTAGCCATTGGTTTCTTTGTGATGCTGCACTCCAGAGGAAGTCAGACCCAAACATCTCTTCTCACAATTGACTAGAAAAGAGTAAAAGAATCTGCTTCCCTATCTATACATTCTTAGGGGTCAACAATTTATGAATCAATCAACAATGTGTTAACAAAGCATGTGCGTGAGATATCTTAGCCTTGCCCATGGTTATCATGGTTATGTTGAGTATATGAATGATTAGTCAAATAAGTAAGTGTTACATAAACAAAGTGATATAATGCAATATATGATACAGTGAGCTCTTCCACATTGCCAGAGGAACTCCAAGCATTTCCGGTGGCCAGGAGTGCTATCTGGTGATGCTGTCCCTCGGTGCCAGAGAAGCTCTCAGGCAAGTTTCATTATCCTTCAGCTTTATCTGGTGTTGGAGTAGATAGTGGGTTTTTAAACCGCCAGTAGAATCTACTTATGTTGCTAAGCACTGAGGTGCTCGTCGATCCATTCCTCTTCTTTTACTTTCCAGTGATTTTCAATGTCAAAAGAAACAAACTATATACTAACAATGAAGATTAAATGATAAATAATAAGTGAACTTTTCAATCTTTGTCGTCCCCTTTTCTGGTTGCATTGCCTCGTACCATGGACAATGACCTTCTTAACACCTTCAACATCCCCTTTCCTTTGAAACAATCACATTTTACACTTGATTTCAATTGATTAAATGATTTTCAAAATAAACAATTTCAAAATAAAACTTTCAAAGACAAATGACTTCTAAATAAGTGACTACAAGGAGTAAATAACTTCAGGAAGGGGCATATGGCAAAGTAAAATACATAACACCTTCTAACTTCCTGCCTATTCTACCCATATATTGTAATACTACTACATAATATGAAAAAGAAAATACAATGAAAACATTAACTCCCTTTCTAGCAAAGATACAATACAAGGTAAAAACAAAGAATGAAAAATAAAAGGCACCCCTTCCCTACCACTCTGCCACTTTTGGAAAGGTTTTACACAAATTCGTCCAGTTCATCCAGTCCAGGTCCCACTGTGTACATGTTGGTGGATCCAATATCAATTCCAGTTGGTCTTATGGATATGTTAAGCATCTGTTTGGCTGCAGCATTGGCCAGCATGGATCTGATGAAGGGCACAACACAACAGAACAACACAAGAAACACAACAATAGCAATGGCTATTATGATGCCCACTCTAATCAACGACTCTCTCCAAGACCCAAAAATTGAATTTAACCAGTCTCCAATGTGCTTATCTGCTCCAGCATTCTTGGTCACTTCCTCTCTCAGATTTTTCAGTTTCTCCATTGCTTGGGTGAATGATCCATCCGGTGCTGTATTATTTGGGATATAGGTACAACAGTCAGAACCAAACATTACACAAACTCCCCCTTTTTCGGCCAATTCAGAGCTTGTCTGTTCTGCCAAGCCATTTTACTAGTGGGACCTAATTGCTCTCCTAGAGCACTTAAGGCATCATCAGTGTAATTGATAAATCTCTGCTGATTGTAATAGATATAATTAATCCATTCCAAGTTCTTATTTGGGGTTATCCATACAAATATAGACTCAAAACCCGACTTTACCTAATTTCTTGCTTTGTATTTCTCTGGTATTCCTCTAGGTTGGCCAATTACATCCAAATACACATTTGGGTCTGTTTTGTAAGCTCTTTTTACCCTATTTCTTTTTGATTGGGGGTCTCTTACCCCATCTATATCTTCTTCAATTATTGTTATTCCTTGCATCAATCTCACTCTAGTACAGATACCCTTCCAATCTCTAGGGAGTGTGAAGTGTAACTTCATCCCTCCACACACCCAATAGTAATCTGCCACTGCCTCGGTTTGGTTATACATGGTACTGCTAATGGGAAAGTGAATGGTAGTTTCTGAACAATTATTTCTCAACCTTATGAGTGGCACGTTTATCTTTACAGTGGCTGTAGCATATATTATATCACCGTTGTTTAGCACATTTGGATCTTTAAACATTGCTCTGTCTAAGTGCCATATAACTGTACAGTTTCCCTTGAATTTTCCCATATCCCGTGTCCCTTGTGTCTTGTTGAAACATTCAAAGTCTAATGTGTAATCAATGTCATAAGCTAATGGAGTCTCTCTCATCCTCTTCGCAATTCTAATGTTCATTTGTCTACATTCATCCCCCAACCTTGCTTGTTTATAATGACTGTATAAATCCTTATTTCCCAGCATAGTCAAACATTCGACTGGGCAATATATGGGATCACTATCGTTACCTTTGCAGTATTGGGTGTAAAATCTACCACAATGCATGTAATCATAAGGACTTGGTACAACTGTTAGCTTTTTGAGAGGGGATGAGGAGCAAAATACACAGCTAGACATTCCTGCTCCTTTTGCAGTATATTCTGCCCATTTAAACCATTCATTATGACGAGCTGCTTCCAACAATCCCTCTTTTTGTAGATTTGATTCTATTTCATACATTATGGTGTCATTCTCATTATTGTAAGTCCACCTTGCTGACCTCTTTCTAGCGTGTTTACTTGCATAAATACCTGGTATCTGATCAGTCACTTTAAGGGAATAGTTCAGCAATGGTGTCTGGATCAAGTGTGAGGAATTCATCGATCTGGATTGGGCACTAGTTGATGGCTGTGGTTCGAATGGTCCTGCAGATTGCCCCGAGTCTTGGGCAATCTCTGCAGCAGATACATCAGCACCAAGATCAGGATCAGTTTCACCCTGACCTTCACTTTCCCCTTCTGGAGGCCGCACCCCATCTTCAGTCAGTGCTGCTGCCTCAGCGTGCTCTGTTTCCCTGAAATGAGGTTCATCAATATTACTATCTTCCCTTTCCTCAGACTCATGAATCTCAGGGCCCTGTTCCCTTTCTGGTGTCTCTATTTGCTCATCTTCTTCATCAATTTCCGCCTGCTCTTCTCGTCTTCTAGGTCGTAACCTAGGCACTCTGGTGCAATGATTTAAATGGTACCAAGTTGTACTCCCTTCTACCTGTACTGCTGTTGGTGTTGCTCTTACAACGGTATAGGGACCTTCTCTTCTTGGCTCATTCCACCTTCGCCTAAACACCCTCAAATATACTTGATCTCCAGGTTGAATAGGGCCAGGTGATTCCTCTTCCACCCTTGGACCCCTGCTTTGCTCCTGTGCATAAATGGCTTCATGTATAGCTGTCAGCTGTTTCATGTATGCCCTCAATTCCATCTGTAATTGTTCAAGAGGCGGTCCTTCATATGGACCCCTCAAATATGGAACTGGCATTGGTCTGCCTGTTAACATTTCATGTGGTGTCAAGTTTGTTATCCTATTAGTTTGCATACGGTAGCTCATTAATGCAAGAGGCAAGGCATCTACCCAATTCAACTTTGTATCAGCACAAATTTTGTTCAATTTTGCTTTAAGAGTCCTGTTAAGTCGTTCAACCATCCCCTGAGCCTGTGGATGGTAGACGCAACCTAGCCTTTGTTTTATCCTTAACTGTTGTATTACTGTTTTTACTGTTCTTTGAATGAACGCTGATCCATTGTCTGAGCTAATTTGGGATGGTATACCAAATCTGGGAATTACTTCTCTTGTCAAAAATTTTATCACTGTTTGGGCTCTTTGGTCAGCTGATGGAACTGCTTCCACCCATCTACTGAATCTGTCAATTATTACCAACAAGTATCTTTTTCCTCTGACAGTTCTTATCATATCTGCGTAATCCTTGACTAGATGTTTAAATGGACCTTCTGGGACTGGTATATGACCAACTGGAGCAGATGTTCCCTTTCTGACATTATTTTGGGCACAAATTTCGCATTCAGATAAGTACTCATCCACCATTGCTTGCAAATAAGGCGACCAATAACCTTGACGCTTTATTTTTCTAATCACTTCCCCCCTCGCGCAATGGTCAAAACCATGCGCGTCAGAGATCAGGATTGTAAGCAATGGTGTAGGAGCAATCATGTGGCCTTCATGTGAACGCCACAGCCCATTTGCATCACGTGTTGCTCCCCTTTGTTGCCACACACTAATTTCATATGGTGTGGCTTGTTGTTGTATTCTGGTAACATCTGCCAATTGAGGCTGAGGCTGAATTAAAACAGAGGGAGCCATTATTGCTGTCGTACAGCCAGAAGCTTGTTTAGCATATTGATCAGCTGCATTATTGCCTTTAATAACAAAATCCTTGCCTTTTTTGTGTGCTTGGCATTTGATAATGGCCAGCTTGTTAGGGTACATCATGGCTGATATTAAATCAATTATCTGGTCACCATGCTGGATGGGCGTGCCGTCAGTTTTCTTAAAACCTCTTTGCTTCCAAACTGCTCCAAAAAGGTGACATACACCATGTGCATATGCAGAGTCAGTGTAGATATTCACAATCTGGTCTTTAGCTAGTTTACAGGCTTCAGTGAGAGCCTTTAACTCCGCTAATTGTGCTGAGCATGGTTGCTCACAATGCTGCACCACTACTGGGATGAAGTCATCATCAGCACGTTGTACAATTGCAAATCCAGCATGATTACCCATATGATCTCTAAAACATGAACCATCCACAAAATACTCAACTTGTACATCAGAAATTGGTGTAGATTCCAGATCTGGTCTCAATCTAGTAAAAGCTAAGGAGTCAGCTATGCATTCATGTGGTGTGCCTTCATCCTGCAATGGTATGAAATTGGCTGGGTTGACTGTTGTGCATCGTTTGATTGAAATGTCTGGAAAGGTTAACAGTGTTGAGTATGCTATACATCTGGAAGGAGTCAAGACAAATTTCCCTTGTTCCAATAACTCTGCTACTTTGTGATGGGTATAAATTGTAACTGGGTAGCCCATGGTTATTGTGGATGCCTTTTCATAAGCAAAGTATACTGCCGCTAACCCTTGCTGATAACATGGTGGGTAACCTTTGGCTACACTATCCAGTTTGGTGCTATAGTAAGCAATTGGTTGTTTTTTCCTTCCACTACAAGTTTCTTGCATCAGTACTGCAGATGCATAGCCATCTTTCCTGTTTGCAACATACAAATGAAATGGGTTATCATATGTGGGCGTGGTCAAGGCAGGGGCACTCTGTAACTCTTTCTTCAATGATTCAAATGCTATTAGGGCGTCAGTATTCCATGTCGGTGGTGCCCTAAGGTTTTGATGGCCCACTTGTTTCATTAATACCCTTAATGGAGCTGTTTTGATTGCATAATCTTCAATCCAATCTGCACTAAAACCTGTCATCCCCAAAAAGGTCATCATTTGTCCCACTGTCTGTGGTTGGGGTGCTTTACTGATGCCCTCCAATTGACTGGGTGATATAGCTTTCATCCCATGGGAAATTGTGCGGCCTAAGTATTCGACTTGTGGCAAGCAATACTGTAGTTTTTCTTTTGAGGCCTTATGTCCCCCCTCAGCTAACTTACTGAGTACTTTAATTGAATCTTGATGACATTGTTCCAAGGTCATTGAACAAATCAATAAATCATCTACGTATTGTATCAATGTGCTATCCAGCCTAAGATCACTTAAATCTTCTTTTAGAACTTGATTGAACACGTGGGGGCGAGTGTTTGAAGCCCTGGGGCATTCTTGTGTACATTAGTTTTTTACCTTGATAGGTGAATGCGAACAATGGTCTGCTCTCCTCAGCTAAGGGAACACTGAAAAAAGCTGAGCAGAGGTCAATTACAGTATAATAATTAGCAGCAGATGGAACATTGGTTAGCAACGTATGCGGATTTGGAACTTCAGCAGGCCAATCCTCCACAACCTCATTCACTGCTCTCAGATCATGCACCAAACGCCATTTTGATTTATCTGCTTTAGCTACTGGCAATATTGGGGTGTTACAATAACTATCACTTTCAACAAGCACTCCTGCTTTCACTAATCCCTCAATTGTTTTCTTGATTCCCTCTTCTGCTTCTGGTTTCAAAGGATATTGCGATTTCCTAGGTATCTTGGCTCCTGGTTTAAGTGCTATTCTAATTGGATTAGCTGATTTTACTAACCCCACATCTGTGTCATGCTGAGACCATAATTCCAGTGGTACTTGTCTCTCCATTGCTTTTAACAATTCAGTTTGTTTTGTTTGATATTCATTGGCTTTTGAGTCAGTTTTTGTATTTATCACCATTCTAGGGACTCCCACCATTGGAGTAGCACACAAAATTTTGAGATATTCTTTATCTGATGATTGGAAGATTAGAGGGTTTTCTGTGGCTTCCCACTTACATTTTTCTGCTTTTAGCATCATGGGGCCCAAGTCTTTAGAGGCATAGTTTTTACTCACATACAAGGTAACATGAGGGACTGAGTTTGGTACTTCAAACCATTCATCAATGAATTTTTCCCTGTCTATTTGCAGAGCTGCTCCTTTTGGTCCTATTATTATGTATTGTGAAATCATAGGGATTTTGAGCCCTTTTGTGTTCTCTAACCATTTTTCCTCAAAGTCTGGATCTTTGCTTTCATCGTACTTCATAGTACAATGAAATTCAGTTTTTGGTAGACTTGGCTCACAAAGCTGTTCCCTTATGTATCGTCCCCATTTGCTAATTGTTTTTTCTACATCATCTTTTAGTTCTCCTAACCAGTATATGTTAGCACATGGTTCTTGTGTTAGTTTCCATGTTGAGACATTCATCTGTCTAATTGCCCTATCATTTATATATATTCCATCTGGGGTACACCATATCTGCATTTTTAGTTTACATATGGCATCTCTGCCCAACAAATTGACAGGTGTGTGTTCTGAGACTAAAACTGGTATTCTTATTTCAGTGTCTCTTAAGCTTATGCTCACAGGGGCCGTCATAGGAGGTAGCTGAGTTACCCCCGAGAATCCTACTGTCTTTATGTATTTTCCAGACATGGGGAGGTGCGAGGCATATCTTGGATTTAAACACGAAAAGCTGGCCCCTGTATCGAGCATCAGAGTAATGGGTTTTCCTTCGATATTAACTTGCAGCATTGGTTCTTGATCAGCATCACACGATATCATTGGAAGCTGATTCCTCCCCGTAGGATTCTCTGGGCAGCCCTAGTATCCTTGGTCAGGTCCACGCCATGGATTGACAGGACCTGAGGCTTGGGCTTGCACTTGTTGTTGTCCATAGTTGATTCCTGGAGCCATTGATTGGTTTTGTTGCCACGGATTGATGGGGCAGTCTCTTCTGTTGTGTCCAGGCTGATTGCATCCCCAACACACTCCTGGTGGGCCACCAACTCTTTGTTGATTGTTGTTAAATCTTCCTCTACCACGTCCTCCTCCTTGTTGCTGTCTATTCCAGTTTCTGTTGTTGGGCTGCTCTGGTTTGAGATAGATGACAACTGGTGTTGGTCCTTGTGGTGCATTGACTGTTCCAGCAGATGCCACCTGTGTCATTGCAGTCTGAGTTGCTGGTGCAGACACATCCATTGGCGCAGGTGGATTTACAGGCACCGAAGTGTTGACAGGTGCCATTACTGCTGAATGGTCCTCCTTTTGCACTGCTTGGACCTTTTTCTTCTTATTTAGCAGCTCCTCAAGTTGCAGCTGATTCAGTTTTCTCTGCAGCTCCTTTTCTTGGTTTTTCATCTTTAATTCTTGTTTTCTGTATTGTTCCACAGCATGGACTACATGATCTCTGAACTCCTTGTGTGTCTTCGAGTTCAGACCTACCACATCCTCTAGTTTCACTTTTACTGCTAAAGGCATGGCTTCCACAATGGCGGTTCTGAAGAGTGCAGTCAGTACTTTGTCTTGCTCTGGATCTCTTTCCAGTTCTTCTTTCCAGCGTCTTAGTTGCTTTTGGATGTATGTGGTAGGGTTCTCACTTTCCTCCATTGGTTCCCCTTTCAGGAAGCCTGGGTCAGTTTGCATTGGATATTCAGCCCTCAGGGTCAACCAGATTTCACGTCGATGCTTGTCGAAGGAGACTCCATCTGCCTGAGGCCTGTCTACTGCTTGAAGAAGGCCAGACTGCTTGAGGATGTCATTCATCTTGGAGGCTCCCAAGCATTTTGCAAGCAAGGCCTTGATGTCACCTAGGGCTAGAAGTTTTCCAGTTGTTTCCTCTTCAAATGTTCTGATCCACTTCCCAGCACCTTCATGTATGTCTGGAAGGCGAGAAACCAAAGTATCCAGGTCTTGGCCAGCCCAAGGTATATACTGGGCATGGCCTTGCTTGATGAGGATTGGGTATTCAACTCTTGGGAAGTCATCTTCACTCGGAGCCCGTGTTGATCTGTGTTCCTTTTTCTCTTTTCGTTTTTGTGTCTGATAGGTCTGCAGCAGGTCATCTGGACCATCTATGTCTTGTAGGACCAGTGTCCCAGCTACTTGTTTGTATTGCTTTGGCTGGACATAATCACGTGGACTTGGGTGAGGGTGCATTGGTTGACGCTTGCCCATTAGTTCATCCAGCTCTTGATGCAACGAGCTCACAGTCTGTTCAAACTCCTCTCGTGTCATGTGGACAGTCTTTCTGAGATCCTCTCTTGTCTTGTTGCACCTTTCTTCCAATTCATCCAGTACTTCCTGGACGGAATCAGCAGACGTCTCTCCTCCTTCAGATGTTTCATCAGGCTCTTTAGCTTGATAGATCTCCACGCCTTCACAAGTTGATGTCAAATCTCTGTGCTGTTCTTCCAATTCTTTGAGTATTTCTGCAAGACGCTGATATGTGGGCGGCTCACCTGTTTTCTCCTCCTCCCTCCAGTTCTTGGCCCTCCTTTTTTCAATGGTTGGCTCTCCCTTGTGGGCCGTTCTCTCCTCCCCTCTTTGTCCCAGTTGTGTCAGTGGTGTGGATGTTATCAGTCTCTCTCGTGGTTGCTCCTGCCCTTTTCTCATGGCTGTGTGTGTGTATTTTTCTCCCCTTTTGTCTGCTATTCTCTCTAACTCTCTTTTGCAACTCTGCTCATTTTCAGCATCTGTACTTTCCTCGTGTACATATCCCTCAAATTCTAATGGCCCTTTTAAATCTATTTTTCCCTGCACTAGAGGCATTTGGTTAGCAGTTTGATCGCAGGAAGGAGCATATGGAGGTGGTTTTTCTTCTTTTATTTCATTGTTTTTATTCTCTCTTTCTTGTTTTTCCAATTTTAATAATTTAATTCCATACTGTTTAAACAGGGTCAATACCCCTAATTCTTGTTCTCTTTTTTCATTCCTTTTTTTGGAATTATTATTGGTCTTGTGATTTTTTATCAAGACCTCCATTTCTCTACATACTGCCACATCAAATGTTCCCCCTGCTGGCCACTTAGTAGCCAATTTTTTTGTTCTCTCTGCCCATTTCTTTGAGAGCTCCCTTATTGTTTCTTTACAGGCTGGATTTCTAGAAGCCAGTAATTCTACCGGATTTGACATATTTTTGAATTTGAAATTATCAATCTATGTTTAGTATTTTTACCTCTCTAATCCCAGCGTCCTATTTAATAGCTAATCTTCACCAGGCTCATCAGACGAGGATCACTAAAAGTATCCGACCCCTGATTTCCACCTGGACTTTTGCTGGGCGGAGGACTTCACACACTTTATAAAATTTGATTAGATTTTCTCAAGTATTTTAAAATAATGACAATATGTTTTCTAGTTAACAATTTGAAGGGTAACACAAGGCCTTTTGGTTCTTTCTTCCAAATATTACTTCTTGTCCAAATGATGTTTTCTCCCAAACTGAATGCCTCAAAGCTCCACAGTCTCTTCAACTGAAATTTACGCCCTGTAGCCGACACTCCTCCTGCCCAAATTGAATAAGTGAGAGATGGCATTAACTTTACACAAAATTCTTCTATTTTGAACATGCTAATGTTTAATTCATCTTTTGTACACCACTTTAAATTTAGTGGTTCCATATAGTCAATTAATAATCTTCTTTCCTGTATTGTTAGAATTTTTCTACCTCTTTTGCCTCTTTTTTCCTTTTTCTTATTTACAACTAATTCATCTGCCATTTTTGTTTCTTTCTTTACTTCACTTAGTTAAGCAGTGATCTCAACATGTCCAACTGGGGTATTTCTGCTCTTTCTCTATCTTTTTGAATCTCCACCAACAAATTCTGTGTATATTGGGGCTGACTTCTCAGCTCAATCGTCACCAACAAACGTCTCAAAGTTCTACCAGTCATATACATGGGCGTTGCATTTCCCATTTCATCTGTCCTGAACAAAACTTTAGATGTCCAGGCCACTTCTCGTGTGGTAGCTGACATTCTGAGACGAACGTTGTTGAGGATTGTGGCTCCTGAGATATCCTCTGGCCACTGACTTGTCAGGTTGCGTTTAAGATAGGGTGCTACAACTGGGTCAACTGGGATGTCAATTACATTTAATGCAGCTTCCAGCTGAGATGAAACTGGGGCGCAGAGACTCAACAATTTATCTGCCAAATGACGAACTGTTATATGTCTGAAAACTACATCCTCCCAAGGTATTCTTGGCCATTCAAACGTTATTTCTCTCAGGTTTATAATTTTGGTCAATTTTCTGAGGAGATTATTTTTCCTGTATTCTGTCAATCTTTGTATCTGCCCATCCAGATCAAGAAACACAGACTCCAACCAAAAATGGTTGTGAAGACCTCGTGTCCTTACCAAAGTCTCCTGGAACGTTTGATAATCTCTCTCACTACTCCATTCACCAAGATCATCATAATGCTCCTCAACTTTGTACATTTTGCTCAGTCTTGGATGAGGCAGACACAAAGACTATCACTCTACTATCTCTGCCCCTTTTCCTCCCTCTTCTGTACTTTTCTTCTGCTTCCAGCAGTGTTTACACAATGCCCCCACTCTTTACTCTCTCTGTTATCCACAGCAACAGAAAAATGCCAATATGACCACTTAATCTTCTAGAAATGAAAAATCAATCAGTTTTTGTCTTTTTCTTTATCAATGGTTTAGTTTCACAATTTGGGTCACAACGTCGGCAACTTGGATGGTGTCCAAATAGTCGACAAAGCCAATTATTTGGTATATTTTTAGTTTTTTCAACTCTTATAATTCCCTTATTAACCTCTTTATTTTCCATTCAATGTATTTCTCTTTATATATATATTGCTTTTCATACCTTTAAGCCAAAAATTAATGTACATACACCACACACACCCAACAGTGCAAAGCAGCCAGCATGATTAATGGTTTAGTCAAGCATTCAACGCTTCAATGCATCAGCACACACACAGACACCTCTCTCAACATAGAATGGACGGACAGAGAGTAACAGTTTTAACTCTTTCTGTCTGCAGACACCCGTTCATGCAACCTTTCCGCCGAGGGGACCCATCAAGGCCACGCTCAACCACCCACAAGCGGCTCCCTGATTCTTTCCTTGGCGTCCCCACTTAGGAAGTCACTTTTACGGGATTTTAGGCCCCTCTTAGGCACTACACACTTCTTTATGCATATAAATCTCTTTTATCAACTTTTCGCATGCGCGGCTTTTGAGATCTGGAACTCCTTAGATTGTATTTAACCTTACTTTTACTTACATTGGCTTAATTCAAATCCAATATCTTAGATTCTTTTTATTGGTGAAGCCTTGTTTCAGATTACCGTCTCAGGCGTGACTCCAGCCAACCACGCAAACAATCTTATCTCCAATTTAAGCAAAAAAATTGCTTACCTTCGTCAGGCGCCTTTGTTTTTGATTAATTTGCGTGGCAGGACGGCCCTCCGCCCACGACGGCTCTCGTCGACCTCGGATTTCAAGTCAATCCTGTTTGTGACGCCAAGTTTATGTTGTGGTTCAAAGTCAGTAGATGGATCTTCTCAATGTGTTCAATGAAGCTCAAGAAGCAGAGTTCCAGATGTCAAAATAAGACTTTATTAGACAACGTAACAAAGCCGAGATAACGGTCACCGCATCTGAATCTTTGTCTGTCCGTCCATCCATTTTATACCATTTTCACTACCCAAAGTTGGTAGTTCCGGTTTTTAATTGGCCACGCCTGTCTGGTTCGCTACAATTAATCACTTGCCCACCTGGTCCATTTTTAATGGTGGAATTTGGCCAGATCCGCCATTTTTTAAAAAGTTCTTTATTCCATCACCCCTATTGGTTGGCAGTGATCCCAGAGGACATACATCACAGTTGTTTACTTTTACCTGTCATATTCTGGAAATCACCCAAAGTTCATCGGGTTATTTAAGTTCACTGGTAAAACACCTGCGTTTGGCCAGTGGATGGCCCTTTAAGACTTATAATCAGTATGGCCAGTGGATGGCACTTTAAGACTTATAATCAGTATTTAGACATCCAGTAAAATAGTAATGATATCTTGATTAATATTTGGATATCATATTTTGCATAGAATAGTATATGGATTATATTTTTAAACATGTCTAATATTTTGAATAAGATAATGCTATAGTGAGTAAACAAAGTAACACAACTATAGTGAGTAAACAAAATAACACAACACTAGCAGTGCATTACAATAGTCCAGTCTAGAGGTCATGAATGCATGAACTAGCTTTTCTGCATCAGAAACAGGTAGCATGTTTCGAAGCTTGGCAATGTTTCTAAGATGGAAGAATGCTGTTTTTGTAACATGGGAAATATGATTTTTCGAATGACAAGTTGCTGTCTAATATAACATAAACTAACAATTGTACTTCATTGTTTTTTTATTGCCAAAGAGTGTTAAACCTTCTTATCCTGAGTTTTACTTTACAGACGTGAATTTACTTTTCCTTCACAAGATACAGGGCTTTTACATTTGTATTAATGTAATTTCTTGTATTAAAAACAATCAAGCTTAACGTAACGCATTACTTTCCATAAAAAGTAGCTAAGTAACGTAATTAGTTACTTTTTTAGGGAGTAACGCAATATTGTAATGCATTACTTTTAAAAGTAACTTTCCCCAACACTGGTCATTACTATTAAACACTGAGGGAATATTTAGATCGGGTGGCGTCTGTTTATTTGTTAATCTAGCCACTGTGCTAAATAAAAACCTTGGATTGTTTTGGTTATTATCTATGAGTTTGCGGATATGCTCTGCCCTGGCAGCTTTTAGAGCCTGTCTATAGCTGGACATACTGTTTTTCCACGCAATTCTAAACACTTCCAAGTTAGTTTTTCTCCATTTGCGCTCAAGATTATGAGTTTCTTTCTTGAGAGAATGGGTATAACTGTTGTACCATGGCGCAGTACTTTTTTTTTTTGCATGTGTTTATTCAACAAAATTCTGTTGAAGCAATCAAATTAACAGCAAAGAAAAAGTACTTTAAAATACATTACATTAAACTACATTAACAATCATTAGTGCACAAAGTCTGTTATTACATTAAACCTTGTAGTTACAGCATTATCTACATACATGTAATATACTGTATGTATATTATGTGTGTGTTTGTGCATATGTATGTGTGAACGTGTATGAGGGAAGCTGGATTGATAGAAGTAGACTTCTGCAGCCTGTCCACAGCTCTGGAAAAAAATCCAATCTGTGTTCCTGGGGTCTAAATGAGGGGAGTGTTCTCAGTCTAGTGGAGGGTGACAAAAAGGGGTTTCTAGGATGTGAGCGATCCTGCTGGATGTTTGTGGCCTGTGAGAGAAGATGGTCTGCATAGATGTCACAGATTTGAGAGGGGTGCCAATAATACTTTCATCTTCTCAACCCTCTGCATATACAGTTTGACTGCAGCAGTGCAGCCGGTGTTCTGTTGATTTATGCTACCCTGTCAGATTTTGCTACCTCCCATTAAAACAGTAGGTAGTACAATTAGACAACGAAAAATGCTATCTGTAAAATGATGGTTTAATAACGTCTACCCCTACCACAATCCCAAACCTACCCTTACAGTAATGCAAATACAGTAATTATGTGTTATATTCGCAGTTGTGGCTAGAAGGGATACAGCTACAGGAAACCAGCAATAAATAATTTTTTCTACATATTAGATTGTGTTTTATTAACGTCTACCCCTACCCCAACCCTAAACCTACCCTTACAGTAATGCATATACATTAAATATTGTTGTTCAGCGTGAGAAAAAGGACGCAATATTGATGTGCGCATGTGCAGTAAGTCCTGGTAGGACAATCTGACTGGTAGGATAAAATGTCAGAACACCGGAATACCACACAGTACAGCAATAAGTTATGATGCTTTTTATTGTGCAGAGGTATAGACCAGCAGTCTCTGGGGCCTGTTGTATCTGATACTAGTATAGCAATTGTAGACAGTTGGAAAGTACTACAAAACAGAAAGTGATTTGTAAAGGCCCACTGCATCATTTGGCTTCCAGATATTATGCCATAAACCTCTATATGACTCAAAGACTTGTCTACATGCCAAGTTAAGTATATTTTGAGTCGTGTAGTTAGGATATTAAACAGTTGAAAGATAATTTTCACTTTAAAATTGTATAAAATCCCTTAAAGGAAAGATATAATAAAGAGGCAAAAAATGAATAAAAATCAATAATTAACCCCCTGGGGTCTGAGGGTGTTTTGGGGGCCTGGATAATTTTCGACATGCCCTGACATTTGTGCTTTTTTCAGTTGCTTATAAAAATGTAAATGGCTAAAGTCTAAACACTGTAAACAGCAAAAACTGGGCTACAATAATATGTTAGCAGCATTTATGTACACGATTGTGTTTTTGAGAAAGCAACGTTTATGCGTGGTTAGTGAAAAACCAAAATGTTGAAGTCACTGAAATAAGACCATAAAACACATACAGAAAAATTGTTTACAAGACTTTTGAGAACCGGATCTTGTAGCCTAGAGTTTTTGCTTCAAAATTATGTGAAAATCATTCTGCTTACTCCTTCACAGAAAACAATATATTGATTTAAATTTTTAAAGACATGTTTTGTGATCGAAAGCCTATATGCGAGGGAGTGGCAATGGCCTTGAATATTAAGTGATTTTCACCTGAGACACAAAGGACCCTCCCTTAATGGCCCCATAATGGTCCATCAGTGTGACTGTGACTTGGAGGCAGATAAGACAGTGAAGGCCAGGTTTTTTTTTAATTATTTGTATTTTATTTACAACACAGTATAATCAAATCATACATAATGAAGGTCATAGTGGTAACCACAGAGATGTGAACAGACTTTGAGTCATTCTTACAACAGATTCTGTTCAACAAGTGAAACAAGTAAATCATACCTGATATATACGCATGTTATTTAAGTGTTTCTGCTTCTTTCCATGGATTCATGAAGAACAAAACATAATCAGTAGTCAAGGATCTTGTTTTACCATAGAATATCAGTGTAGTTGAACTTCTGATGTTGGTACAGCGCTCTCAGAGGAAAACAGTTTGAAGAAAGTCAGCAGGATTCATCTGTGGTTCAGGTACCTTATTCAATAAAATACAAACAACCAAAAACATGTGTGAGCATGTTAATATCAGGAGTATCTATATCTATATATCTATATCTATATATACCTATATATATATATATATATATATATATATATAGGTTTTGTAGCCATAGACTCAAGCATGCTTTGTATTATTGTAAAAAAAGACATTTTATATCTGAGATACTAATTATTGTTTAGTACATAATTAAATTTGTGAACAGAGTATTCATAATAAACACAGTCTAAACATTCTTAGATGCATAGCATTCATCATGTTGTCGTTTGGGAAAAACCCAACTAGTAATGTGTTCAAGTTTATGTCACAATAACAAAGGAATAATTGGATTGGATTGGATTCAATTTATTGTCAATGCACATGTAACAAGGCAACGAAATGTAATAGAGAAGAAGAATACAGCACAACATGAGGAAGGAAAGGAGAAAAAAATAATCCTTACACTATGCTCCTGAACGGGAGTACAGTGTGAGAACAGACAAAAAACCTCAGCATAGAGCACAGTCAATACAGGAACACTTGCAAGATAATCCAGCTCAGGCGACCAGCCATCTGGTCTGCGGCCATTACAGCGCCAACACAGATCCGTTATCAGTCTGACGGGAAGAAGCGTCAAAGGCGTTGGATGGGGGTAGGGAGGTGAATGAATATCTGTATGTGTGTATGTGTAAGTTCGTGTGCCTAGAGATCCGCCGCGCTGGCCCTCCAGACAAGTTGTCTCAGTCCGCAGATTGTATTGCCATGGAAACGACCTTGGCCGGAACCCAAACGCTCGACAATCACAAGGTGTCTGTTGAGGGGGAGAGGGAAGAAAGAGCGTCTCTCTGCAGTATTCATCCGGGGAGTTAGATTCCAGAACAACCTTGCCAAGCTGTTCTGTTGTTTTGGGAAGCCGAAAGAGATAAGATTGTTTGGTCTTTGGGCGAAAAGCTGCCTTTTAATTTCACAGCTTATTCTCATTGTCCATTCTGATCTCCTTGTCCATCAATTTTCCTTTCCAAAGCCGAGAGCTTAGCCGTGATAGAATCCATATTGCGGTTAATAGTCTCTGTCTCAGAGTTGACCGCTGCCAACTGCTTCAATCATGACGGGCAGCCTTGTGAGGTTTTGGACAGCTTTTCCCGTCTCCTGAATTCTCCGATAACAGGGTAACACCTAATCCAAACAGCAGAAACCCAGTTATCATGGTTCCGAATAGGTAGATGTCTTCAATGTCCTCCACGGAAAGAGCCGCCAGACACACGACCCGCCACCTCTCCCATGCGTCCATCGTGTAGCCAGCTGCGAAAGTCCCAGCAGGACACTTGGGTTCTCCCGATCCCAAGATGGTGTCAATTGCATTAAGAGACCAGTTGATCAGATCCATAATTTCGGTTTTGTAGAATATTTCGGAGAAAGTCTCTTCAGTGTCAGACAAGGACAAGACAGGAGAGAGCAAGCAGGGGTGATAAGGGCAGGGAGGGAAGAAAAATGCGACCGCCTTCGATGATAGCCAAACGAGAATAATCATCCATATTACAACATTATGGGTTCATTGGACTAAAAGTGCTCTATGGGATGTTGTTTTGTGGACTCTTGCCTTTCTAAGTAAACCAGGATTTCAGCATTTGTGACTCGTTGTTAAGACGAATCTGGTATATATTGCATTTTTATTCTGCATGTTTTCATGTGTACTGCTTACACAAATTTAGCAAATACATTCCTTGAAAATTTTTCAATCGAAAAACAGCGATCTATCATCAAAGCTTGAGGCTTAGACCTTCAAAATGATATATAGTTTGTCAAGATTAACTTTGTCCTATTCTATTCGTAAACAATGACACGTGCAAACAAAGAGCGCTCAGTGCGCCGGTGTCCTGGTGCGGGTTAACAGGTGTAGGATATCAGAGACTGAATCAGACAATTTTAAGATGCATCAGAACACTGAAACCTGAGGAGCTGGAATGCAGAGAGGCCTCAAAGCTGTAACAGGACAACGCCATAAATCGGATTCCTGCCTCCTAACCAGCGAGCCTCTTTCACCAAACAGCTTGCAACACTGAGACAAACGAACACTTATTGATAATTCCAATTCAAGAAGGAGACTGTCAAATTTGTTGCAAATAATCAAGACTGATTGTCAAAGAGATGGCCATCACGTGTTCCACGATTGAATTCACAAGCTTCCTTAGACTGACTTCTCCCCCACATAGAAGACAGTCCAACCCAACATTCCTTTGTCTAAAGAACATGCCTTCGTTCTCCATAGAACCACATAAAGACTTTCATTTTAAATTTTAATGAAACTAATAATTTCTATGCATAACTGCATCTTGTGTATGTAACCCATTTGATCATTTGAATATCCTTGTTTTAATTACTCAGTATGTTTTTTTAATCATTATTGAATAGCTGAGGGATTCCAATTCATGTTTAGTATCTATGAGTTTGAAAATGCATGCTTTAACACACTTTAAAATAATTGTAATTTAGTATATTTCTAAAAAATATATTTTACAAAAAATGCTTGAATTTAAGTTTCTGTACATTTTTTATAAGTATATTTATTTGCATTTTACTTAAATATATTTTATGAATATTTTTTTAACTGTGTGCTGAAAATGATCTTTGTAACAATGCATTGAAAGTGTACTTTCAAAGTACATTATTAAATAACCTGTAGTTGTAGTATGTACATTTGAGTCATTTTTGAGTTTACTTCTTCATGCGTGGAATTTACTTCATTACTTGGACATGCATTGCTTTCAGAAAGTAAAGAAAAAAATAAACAAATAAAGCTAATGCATTATACAGTCAAGTAAACACTGTCTATATTGCAAGGCCAAAAAGTGAAGTTCACGCACACTGCATTAATATTATATCACTGCATTATTATAACATCATTATAAATTGTATGGAGAAATAAAGCTGAAAAACAACAATTGGCATTGATAGCTGTATAAAGCTGCAGAAGTAGTTCCCCAGGAGTTTTTAGTCTCTTTCAATATTGTCTGGAAGTAGAATGACATACAGTTTGTCCTTAGACCTAATAATTACACATTTCCATTTGACTGATTGTGGATGGACAGCGAATACATTATGAGACAAATGTTCAGAATATATTTAGCTGAACATCTCTAAAAAGAATCTCTTACACACACACTCTTTAGTGGAAGCAGAAGATGCCCATCCTCACACTTGAAAGCCATCAGGGTCATAATTTCCATCACTTATTAATTAATTTCCATCACTCATCTCTTTTTAAGAGTCATGTTATTACAAGAATGATAAAGAACACTGCTCACTGAAGAAAAGAAAAAAAAACACTTATTTAAACAATTCCTTTTGATTTAACATCATATCTCAGGTTTCCCGTTCAAACATGACTGCATTGAACAGACTTGAAACAACCGTTTTCTTTTACTTACTTATTAAATAATGTTTTTGGAGAAAATATGTTTATAGAGTATAGGGCTGTAGGTTATTATAACTAATTAAAAGCTAAACAAATAAATACATTAAACATATATTTAATATTTACTATTTCACTGGAGAGAAAAAAAATATTCATTTAATTTGCTACATTTGTTTAAAGAAAGTGGTTGCAATCTATTTATTTTAGCTACATTGAAATAAACAAATTTAGTTGACTAACTTTCCACATTTTTATTTAAATGTAGCTAAAATAAATGGATTGCAACCACTTATCTTAAAAAATATAATTTTTTCATTGTTCATACATTTTTCATATTACGCCTTTTTAATGTAATAACTTTTACTTGGGCTATAGCAAAATATATATTTTTAGTGTTTCCTAAAAAGATTCAAAACCCGCGGCCGTGACGTCACCCGTCCAGTCACAGCTGAGCGTCATTCAAACTCAAAACTTTGACTCGGGAAGAAAAGGTAAGCATTTCAAGCTTCTTTATTCCTATTTAAAGCACTTTTGAACGTTTATGATTTATTTTCATATCTTATTATTTTAACCAGCTCAGCAACGCTAATGCAGAGAGGAACTAACACGCCATTGCATCAAAGTTATCAACGGCAAGTGTTAAATATGCAGTGTTTTACACCACAGTTTGTTAGTGGGAAAATAAAACATATAACGTTATTTGTTTGTGATTTTCTTTCTCAGTCGGACACAGACAAACAAGTCCGGTGATTTTTGTCTTTTAAACCAGGAGGACGGCTGAGAGATCTAACAACACATAAAAGGTAACGTCAAGACAAACACATTCACTATATTACAGTAACGTTAGTTTTAAACTTTGTGTTCATGTGATATTTATGATCCGCGTCGTCAGTTTCATCGAGCATAACCATAAACCATGTCATGCTAATTAAGTTTACTAATGCAGCCGAAGCCCCGGTAAACAAGTGGCTCGAGGAGCATTTATGATGGCAGTTTTAATAACGTTATTTACTATTTCAGACTGATATTAGCTCCTCACATTTTTTTATTTGAAACTCATACTTGCAAATGTTTTTTGAAATCAATATTTTCAGAGCAAAGGTGGCGTGGAGTGCTGGGATGTCAAAGACATCAAGACGGCTGCAATACCACGGGCCTAAAGTGAAGTAAGTAGAGTTCACATTGATTTAATTGATGGTTTTAGTGTTTGCGAGATGTACACCATCATTTTCTGAAAGGTTTTTTAAGTATATTGCTTCATTTTTGGATGAATTGCTATTTTTGCAAATGTAGCAGCACAAATGGTTCTTCTGAAGCAGTACAACATTTTAGACTGAGATTTAAATCATTGATCAGCTCATGCAGACACAGCCCAGACAAATACTGCTTCTTCACACCACATGAAGGACATCATGATATCCAAGGATGTTTGATGTAATTTAGTGTGCCACTATTTCTGATTCAGACTGTATTGGCAGAATGAAAAACATTAAATTTCACTTTGCCTTTGATTCAGAGTCATTATGCTTCACAGGAATAGAGTTGGGTCTTGAAAGTTCTAGTTCTAGTAATCTTTCTTAATATTTTAATATGGATTAATAAGGTCTTGTGTGTTATATTTCTACTTGCACTTATCTTAAAGTTGCTTTGGGTTTGTATAAAGGTGTGTTGATTGATTTATATTTATTTGGCTGTTTTATTAATGAAAACCCCAGTTCAATTCAAGCTCAAGAACATTCAGCTGATACACCCCTGAAAGTTTTTCCCAATTAAATCCAGTTGACGACAGCTCTGGAAGACATGTTGGGAAAATTACTACAAGTTTTGAAAAGTACTACAAGGTTTTAAATGGGCACACGCCCTACTGAATAAACACTACTCTGATCCTTCACACCTTTATTTTCAATTATGAACATTTAAATGTCTTTCCACACAAGTCTTAATTTTATGATTTGTTGTGACATACTAACACTTTTTTTTGATGCATTTAGAAAAAGGAGCCTGAGCAGGTGCAGAAGACAGCAGTCCCCATCATTGCTGTTGAGGAGGAAGAGGAAATGTCACGAGGAACACACTGGATGTTTTGATCGTCTTTGAAGACAAAGAGATGATGTCAACCAAGTCTAGTGTCAGTGCTCTGCTCCTGTTTTTGCACTTTATGCACTTTATAGCACACTAACTTCTCAAAGCAGCTTTACAGAACAGGCATGTGTCTACATTACAATTTAGCCTGATCTGTTCTAGAAATACAATACTTTTCAACTTGAATAGTGTTGTATCTCCTGATTTATAGTGATGTTACATGGGTGCACTCACTTCTGTTGTATACTGTATGTTTGACTAATTCACTGGAAGTAATATTGATGTGACCTACTGATACAATTCATCACCGCTAATCATGATGTTCATTCTATTAAGTAGTATGTTTAATACAGGATACAGTCTGATGTAGTAAAAAGAGAAAGTTGTATGAACATGCCCTCTGACCTTACCTCTTTTACTTTAACGAATGCTGTTTTTGTGGAGTGTCAGTATATCTGATGTGTGAGCAGCCATCAGGCGCAAATGTAACAGAGCAATTCTTTATAAAATTACAAGATTTTTTTGGACATGTATTTAAAATTGTTTTTGCTTTGTTTTGTTGTATTTTTTACATGTTTGAAAGGTTTTGTTTGTTTATCTTTTTTTTTTTTTTAAACATGGTTGCTGCATTTTATGTTTTGCAATGCTAAAACCATTTGAGGTTTAAATAAACACTGTTTGAATTGTTAATAATCTGTCTCTGTCATTGAATTTATGCATTTATTGTTATGACCTTAAAAAGTGGATTCAGCATTGGGGGGAAAATTAATATATTTTTACTCAAAAATAATACATTTATAGTATATTGCTTGTGTGTTTCAAAGACACTCTTAATTAATTTGTAATGTACTCGTAATACAAAAAAAATAACTTTAATATCACTAATCTAGCATGAAAATAGACATGTACTTAAAGTGTACAAAGTATACTTGAAATTGTCTCAATTTAGCATCAAAAAGTACACTAAATACACTTTAAGTTATACTTGAGTATAATTTAATTACAACTAAAATACACTTAGTACAAAAAAAGTTTATCGAAAATAGCACACTTCAAGTTAACTAATCATTAACACACTTGAAGTATACTGACAATTAGTCTGGCTGCAAGTATACTTAGCATACTTTTTTTTCACTAGGGAAGGAAGGTAATTGTGTGAAGTGCAAATCAGAGCGGGTGGGAGGTGCTAGACTGGCCTTTTCAAATCGGCAGTAAAACACATTCAGATCATCAGCCAGTTGTTGATTCTCCACAGACTGTGGGGGTGATGTCTTGTACTTGGTGATGTTCTTCAGACCAGTCCATACTGACGCTGGATCGTTGTCTCTGCATGCAAATATGATGGTGATGAAAGGTGTTAAGGAGGATATGGATAAGTTGAAGGTACAGATGCTTCTGAAGGAAAATGACCTGTTGAAACAGAAATGTTCGGAACACAATCAGTACAAGTGCAGATGGTGTTTGTGGTTAAACGGGGTATCTGAGAAAGAAGAGGAGGATGCCAGAAGTGTCATGATTGATATTTTGCTAATCTAAGATGGCGCCGCAGATGGCAGCTACTGTGCATTGCTCTTCAGTGTTTGTACTGTTTTTGTTTGTTTTCCTGTTTTTTGTTACTCTAATACGATCAGTTTTACCAGGGATGACCTGCTGAACATTCGGCAGAACACACCACAAAATCTTTTACCGGATTTTGACTACTCGGACGTTTTGCTGAACATTGTAGTTGGCGGAGCAGTAGCTCTGGTCAAACACTTCAGGAGGACGCGCAGACAGGGGAAGCGAGCCGGCACGTTTGTGAAGATTCGTCAGCGTGGATTTCGAATGCCGTTGCCTAGCATCCATCTGTCGAATCTCTGCTCTCACCCTAACAAATTGGACAAACTCCTTCTGCTCTCCCGGACAAACAAGGATTTTTCTAACTCTGCTGCTCTGTGTTTCACGAAAACCTGGCTAAATGGCGACATACTGGACAGCGTACTACATCTGCCTAATTTCACGCTGATCAGAGCAGATCGCGACGCGGAATCAACGGGGAAATCGCGCGGCAGCGGGACATGCTTCTACATCAATGAGAGGTGGTGTACAGATGTAACTGTGTTAAAGAAGATGTGCTGTTCATATCTAGAAACGGTCTTCATCAACTGCAAGCCATTCTTCTCGCCGCGGGAGTTCTACTCGTTCATTCTTGTGAGTGTCTACATTCCACCGCAAGCACACGTGAGCACAGCTTTACAGAAACTCGCAGATCTGATCACAGAGAGTGAGCAACAACACCCAGACTCTGTTTTAATCATTCTCACTGACTTTAATAAAGCAAATCTCTCCCGCGAACTGTCAAAATACAGACAGCACATCACATGTCCCACCAGAGACAGTAATATATTGGATCACCGTTACACAACAAAGGATGCATATCACTCGGTTCCACGAGCAGCTTTAGGACTTTCTGATCACTGTTTGATTCATCAAAACTCAGACAGCTGCGTCAGGCCAAAGAAGATGCTTACAGGAAGGGGGATAAAGTCTTGTACAAACAGGCCAAATACACACTGGAAAAGGAGATCAGAGGGGCAAAGAGGAATTATTCTGACAAGCTCAGGAACAAATTCTCTTCCAGTGATCCTGCTTCAGTGTGTAAAGGTATGAAGGATATCACCAGTTACAAGTCACCATCCCCCAGCGCGCTGGAGAATCAACAACTGGCAGACTATTTGAATGACTTTTACTGTAGGTTTGAAAAAAACACCCCACACTCGCCCTGAACACCTCTCCACACAACCATTAACACCTCCAGCAACCCCCCTCTCTCCCCCACACCTACAATTCAAATCAGTGAAGATTACATGTGCCAGGTCTTCAGAAAGAACAAAAGAAGGAAAGCACCAGGCCCAGACGGTGTGTCACCAGCCTACCTAAAATCCTGTGCTGACCAGCTGGCCCCCATCATCACACAGATCTTCAACAGATCACTGGAGCTGTGTGAAGTCCCCTTATGCTTCAAATGCTCCACCATCATCCCCGTCCCAAAGAAACCCACAATTACTGGACTTAATGACTACAGACCTCGGGCTCTAATGTCTGTGGCCATGAAATCATTTGAAAGACTGGTTTTGGCTTATCTGAAGGACATCACTGGACCCTTTCTGGACCCCCTGCAGTTTGCCTACAGAGCAAACAGGTCTGTGGATGATGCAGTCAACATGGGACTGCGCTTCATCCTGCAGCATCTGGACAGACCAGGGACTTATGTGAGGATCCTGTTTGTAGACTTCAGCTCCGCTTTTAACACCATCATCAAGGACACCCTTCAGAATAAACTGTCTCAGCTCTCCGTCCCCACCTCCGTCTGCCAGTGGATCAACAGCTTCCTGAAAGACAGACAGCAGCTAGTAAAGCTTGGTAAATTCACATCCAGCACTCGTACCATCAGCACTGGAGCTCCTCAGGGCTGCGTTCTCTCCCCACTGCTCTTCTCCCTCTACACCAACGACTGCACATCTAAAGACCCCTCTGTCAAGCTCCTGAAGTCTGCAGACGACACCACACTGATCGGCCTCATCAGGACGGTGACGAGTCTGCTTACAGACAGGAGGTTAAGGAGCTGGCTGTCTGGTGCAGTCTCAACAACCTGGAGCTTAACCTGTTAACCTTCGCCCCCATTTGGGGCCTCACAGGTGAAAATAACCTACCTAAATTAAAATGGTAACAGTTCTTGACAAAGTGTGCTACACAAACAAATTAGGTATCTTTGGAAAGAAGACACTCTGGGCTTTACTATCTGTCATCCAGAGTTGATAATGCTCAAAAAGATAAAAAGTTATAGACACTGACGTGCCTTGAAAAATATTTTTCCACACTGAATGTTTTTTTATTTCATATACAAATACACAAAATAAGTCCTGGAGCAATCCAGAAAAGTAATGGATGGAAAGCCACATGTCTCATGAGTTCATATTTCAAATTTGAAGAAGATACCATGAAAAATTAGATTCCTGCAATATTTTTTCTGAAACTATTTATAGTCCCCCCCCCCCTGTTTGAGGAAAAATAACCACCAAATGTATTGCAGAATTATACAAGCTATTTTAGTCATTATACATGTTCCTGCATAGTTTTTCAACTATAAAATAATAGACAGATTTATTTGAGCACAAAAAAATAAAAAAATAATTATTTGAGTAATAAAAAAGAAAAAAAAATAGAAAACAATTGCTTTGTATATAGTATGTATACTGAAGTATTCTGATTGCCAGACATGAAGTGATATTGGCAGACATGGTCATACAGTCTTTTGGATGGGAGGTTTTCTTTCGTTGACAGGAAAGAGTTCTGTGGCGAAGGCAGGTGAGGTTTTGGGTTGTGGCTCTTCGCTTCTTTCGCTGTATACCAGTTCTTGGATGTGGGACTCTGCTCTGCTCAGCAGAGGTGAGGCTGAGAGCTGTTTCTCTCGCCTTGGCTCTTGTTTCTGCTCATAAGCATGTTTAAGTTCTTTTCTGACCATGTAGAGCTGATCATTGGTATCGTCTAGTTGTTGGGTCAGATTGTCTATTTCAGAACTGTACCTTTCAAGGTGGTCTTTCAAAGCACTGATTTCAGCATTCTTGTCGCTGATGTCATGCTTGGCTTTCTCTAGGAGCTGTTCAGCATACTGGAGTCTGTTTACCAGGTCTTTCTGGGCAGCCTTTGCATGTTGTTGGTCGAGCTGAGCTGCTGTCAGGGCTGCTTGGAGCTCCTTAACTTGTTCCGTTGTTTCCTGCTCCCTCTCGTTGGGTGCTTTGTGTTGATCTTGAACTTTCACTTCCAGCTTGTCTATGCGGCGTTGAGCACGTGTCAGCTCCTCTTGAAGGTGGGTGACGTGCTTGTCGCTCAGTTTCAGCTGGGTTGTGAAGGCATAGCTTAGAGAGCTGGAGATTTTGACTAGCTCCTCGTGGTTGTTGTTCTGGCTTGAATCTTGTGTCAGGAATCTTCTCAGGATTAGGATTATTATTAAAAATAATAACAGTTCAAGGGTCTTGGGGGTGAGGCTGTCTTTCGTGCCTCTCAGCCAAGTGTTCCCATCTTCCCCTTGTGCAAAGGGGTTTGCAGTCTGCGGCATGTTGGCACGCAAGGGAGAAGAGAGACTGACACAGATCTGTGTGGAGTAAAAGCCTATGTGTGGTGAGGCCACTAAGTGTTGTGTCAGTGATTTTGAACCACTAGTGTAGCGTGGTGATGACTGTGTTGGTCTCAGGGTGTCTAGGTAGTAGACTAAAGATGTGAAGACTTCATCACTCTAATGAGGAAGAGGGGAAAGAGAGAAACAGGTGAAAAACTAATACAATTAAAATAAACAATTCCCTTTTTTTTTTTTTAAATGAAGACAATTATTTAATTTTTTTTTCTTTCAATTAAATGTTATCAAGAAGGCAAACAATATTATTAAATCTCTGTTCTAGACAGATGAATATAATAATAATTCTGATATCTCTTTTTAGTCTGACAGGATTGACAACGTACACCTTACAGTTGGACCGCTCACCAGGGAGGCTGCGAAGGCAACGGTTGCTCAAAACTTCTCTATTAAAATTGATCTCAGCGTTGCATGAGATGTTAAAATTTTGATTGCGTTTTTAATGTAGGGAGGTTAGGAAGAACGATTACAATCAAATTCGTAAAGATGATTAGTCCTTTTGACAAGATTGTGTATCTCATTCACTTAGAATTGATTGATGGTTCTTACAGGTCCCCACAAATGTGAAAAGTGAAGATGAAAGAAAGCAGGAGAGAACAGGAGAGAAGAGAAAGAGACAGTAAATCGAGTGGATCGGGTCCACTAGCAAGCAGTTATGCCCGACTGCGAGTTGTTGTCAGTTGCTCCACAACTAATCAACAAAAATAAAATTTTGGGTGCAAGAGATTTGTCTCTTTAATTTATTTGAACTCGTAGTGAGGGATAACACTGTCTCCTATTAAGGCTCAGGTGAGACAAAGTAAAATAAAAATTAATAAATGTCAAAAATAAACAAAAATTGAAATTAAATAAAGGAGGAAATCAGTAATAGTAATAGTAATAGTGGCTAAGTGTATAACCAAAACAGGAAGAATGTGGGAATAAAACGCAATAATGTAATGAGTGAGTATAAGTCTGAATAGAATCTATTAATATGGGTAATAAATCAATTAGATAGAATAAGTTTACTTAAACTTTCCAAGTTCAAGACTTATTTGTATCTAAAATGATTAGGCCCAGAAGAGAATAATAGAAGTATTGATCATATGAAATGATCTGAGGGAAATTTGAATGATTCCAAATAAATTTAATGTTTTAATTAAATTTTGAATTTGGCACAATTAATAATTGTGAACTAGTATTTCCCTTTCTAGTAAAATGCAAATAAGTGGTAAGAAGTGAGAAATTAGAGAAATAAGAAAGACCAACAAGTCTATTAGTTGAGAGGTGTTTAAAGGGTTAAACCACTTTAGCTTTTCAAACACACACACTGTATTAAACCACTGGATGTTAATGCTAACTGCTAACCTTTGAGGCTAATGGCTTTAGCATAGACTTCAATGTAAACAACCGTTTCGTTAGCTTAGCAACAGCATGAGTTTGTTTACATCAGCATCGATGTGCTGCGCGTGCGCAGTACAAAGTTGCTCCGGAAGTAGTTTAAGCCTTCCGTGTCACGATCGTAACTGTGCAAACCAAAACAAACTCTAGTGGACTAGCACATGGATTGTTGCATTGCCAGTACAGTTAAGCATGTTACATGAAATGTCAGCGTATTTCAACACTGTACAAATAAACAACACCACTTTTAGTTGTTCTGCGATGTGGCGCTTAACCCTCTGAGCCCGACAAACGCGAATACGCGTTTTGGGGCAGATTTCCCTGATAAGGCAGAAATGAGCTTGAATTACTCTGCCATTTTTGATCGTTCAGATAAGAGCAATACACCATTCGAATCTGTAAGGGGTCTTCTTTTATTTGTATACACTCATAATAACAACTAAACGTTGTGCTTTTGAAGAATTAAGAAAACAAACAGGGTGCGCTCTCTGTCTTCTCCGTCTCCGCGATCTGTTTTCAGAAATGCGTCACTAAAATGAAGTGTAACTCAGCGAATACTCAACACACAGACATGAGAGTTATCTCTATAGAAAACCTGAAGTGTCCACTTTCAAATGAAGTAAGTCATATCGAAAACAAATATTCTGTGATGAAGTAATCCGTATGAAACCACCACGATGTTCAGTCTGTCCCGTCTAACTCATTATTTTTAATGAGATCCCGCCCCCTCGCGTTCACATGCAAATAACCACGTGACCCGCGCGCGCGGAGCATAAACAAAGCGTCAGTGAAGAGTTCATCGCTGCTACTGTTACTTTCTGGAAGAAGACGCGCTGAGTAAAGGCTGGATTTCCTCAAGAGTTTGATGAATAAGTAAGTAATGTTTATGTTCTGCATTAGTTAACTGTTATTGTGACATAAACTTGAACACATTACTAGATGGGTTGTTCCCAAATTACAACACGATAAATGCTACGCATCTCAGAATGTTTAGACCATGTTTATTATTAATAATATCTGTTCAAAAATATATTTTAATAGCGTGCTAAACGATAACAATTAGTTCTCAGATATAAAATATATTTTTTATAGTGCAAAGTTCATCCTTTTATAGTATAAAGCATGAGTGAGTCTATGACTGCAGAATCATATCCTCTATACTATAAAATCATACATGATGTTCAGGATGACTATATGACTACAAAATCATAGTTGGGTTTTCCCCAAACTATAATTCCTGACTAAAATGTTTGAAATCCAGTAAAACATTTTGAATATGATGGGCAATTCATTGTATTTAAATTTCTTACGGCGCAAGTATGTTTTCATGCTCTTTATAAAACAATAAAAGTAATATGAGAGTACACTGTATCACGATGAATGCTACGAGTCTAAGTATGTTTACAACATGTTTATGATTAATAGCCTACTCTGTTCAAAAATAGAGTATAATTGCATGCTAAACAATAATTTGTTTCTCAAAAATAAAATGTCTCTTTTTTTAACGATAATACAAAGCATGAATGAGTCTATGACTACAAAACCTATATATATATATATATAGATGCTCCTGATATAAACATGCTCACAAATGTTTTTTCTCTTTTTTGGTTGTTTGTATTTTATTGAATCAGACACCTGCACCACAGATGATGAATCCTGCTGACTTTCAGTCTCTTCCAACTGTTTTCCTCTGAGAGCGCTTCACCAACATCAGAAGTTCAGAAAACACTTAAATAACACGTAAATATCAGGTATGATTTATCTGTTTCACTTGTTGAACAGAATCTGTTGCAGGAACGACTCAAAGTCTCTTCACATCTCTGTGGTTAGATCAGTGTGCACAATAATGTGTCTTTGACCCTCATTATGTATGTTTTGATTATACTGTGTTGTAAATAAAATACAAATAATTTTAATAACCCATTTTTTCAGTCTCCTCACACTCTCTTACCTGCCTCAGTCACAGTCACACTGATGGGCCATTAGCAGCTTTAGGGGAGGGCCCTTTGTCTCTCAGGTGAGAACCACTTAATATTCAAGCCCATTACCACTCCCTCGCATATTGGCTTTCAATAACAAAACATGTCTTTAAACATTTAAATCAATATATTGTTTTCTGTGAATGAGTAAGCTGAATGATTTTCACATAATTGTGAAGTAAATATTCTAGCCTACAAGATCTGGTTCTCTAAAGTCTTGTGATCAGTTGTTCTGTATGTGTTTTATGGTCTTATTTCAGGGACTTCAAAATTTTACTTTTTCACTAACCACGCATAAACGTTGTTTTCTCAAAAACACAATCATGTACACAAATGCTGCTAACATAACATTGTAGCCCAGTTTGTGCTGTTTACAGTGTTATTAGACTTTAGCCATTTATATTTTTATAAGCAACTGAAAAAAGCACTAATGTCAGGGCATGTCGAAAGTTCTCCAGGCCCCCAAAACACCCTCAGGGCCCAGAGGGTTAAACTCTCAGTTCGTTCAGAGTTAAACTTTATTTAATAGCAGCTTGGTACTGCAGGGAAACAGTGCTGGTGTATCAGAAGCCGTGCCAGTTTCTCTGGACACATAAACACAACAGGTTTTCTTCGCTGTTGGTTCAAAGTTAAACTTTACTTGATAAAGCTTTTAAAACTCCCATTAAAATCTCCCGGACACACGCAGTGTTGAGCGAGATTAACTTCACTTAGTGAACAGTTACACAAACAGACAAGCGTTATTGTCTAATGTTTAACTGAGGGAGTCATAGATGATTTAACAATGGAACACGCACTGCTAATCAAACTATGAATAATAATGGCTCTGATGAATAGGATTGAGGAACACGCTCAAAACTATTCTTTATCCACCGATTTATTTCCCTTTGAATCACTGCAGTTTAGCTTCGTTCTGCTAACAGACTGAGATTCAGGAGAATAGCTAAGTTACAGACCTGGAACCTGCAGGATATCACTTCAGCTATAAAACCAGGCATTACAGAAACAGAGGAACACGCTCAATTTCGACCTTATTGTACGATCTCAGATGTTAACTTTAAGTTCACTACTGCAGTTTGAGAAGCTCTTTTGCTCAGTTACAGCGTTCGTTCATTCAAGCGGGGCGCGCGCAGATGACGTCACTCACACGCACGCGCACATACACACACACTAGTCTCGTCTCTCATCCGCGGCAATAGAAAAAGATTAAATAACTTGTTTTATGCTCACAATTTAGATTAATCTGCCCGCATTCTCCACCAATAAAAATGTAGGGGTATTACATTTTATATTAATATGTAATTTAAAGAAATAGTTTAATTTAGCTCAAAGGGAATCATTTATGATTTTATAGGGATTTGAACAGAATCAATGTTACGGCGATTCACTGAACGAGCCGTATAACAAACTCTGCACTGGATATTAAAATCCAAATATAGTGAAAACACTATTAAACTGCATTGTACCTAGATCGGCAGATTAAGACATTAACTTATGAGCAGAAAACACAAGATACTTCTCTTTCAATATAAATCAGATTTTATTTATATAAACCTAAGACATAAACTAATCTAACACATGAACACAAGCCGTCACACATTCACATGTTGCAGGAAGAGAGAAAGTGAGGAAAGGATGAGTTTAAGAGAATGAAAATGTGATATCCCAAGTTTACAGCAATATGTTCAATTGCATAGACCTGAACAACCATCAATCACTTATTTAACCCTCACTTTGAGTTTCTCAATGAGGCCAAGATTTATATTAAAATCACCAATTCAGAACGTGGAGGCGTTAATTGCATGGTTTGCCTGTTACGGGGTTTCCTTGTGTCTTGGTTGCAGACAGGGAGTTCCCCGAAGTATCTGATGGGTTGAGAGTTCAGTAGTCTTTGAAGTATGGTCTTGGGCGTTGGCTGAGGATGCGGAGTTGGTCTGTTGAAGTTTGAAGCGAGTGCAGTCGGAGCTGGACCTTGTAGCAAACTTACATTAGAACACGAAACTCCACGGAAAGAAAAGAAACTAAAGTAAAAGAATAAAAATAAAAGGATGTAACGAGACTAAGTTGTTTTCTTCTCATTATGGCACGTGGGCCAGAAGAGAGAGAGAGTGAGAGAGCGCAGCCAGAGAACGCGGCAAGAGGGTGTAAAGAGCTAAGAGAGAGAATTTTACAATGTCCTGAGTTTTTAAACTCTGCTTCTAGACCGTCCCATCTGGATGTCTTGACCAATTAGATACTGTCCTTGCTTGAGGTATTGCTTTGTTTCTCCACCCCTCTAATAAATCTGTTCAGTCAGAGGTCTGAACTTTACAGGCTCTTGCAAAGTAAACCTTTTGATTTCCATAAGACTATGATGCATTAGACAAAGAATTGATTGGAAGAAACATTTAACCTGTTACCGTTCACCAGAGCGACCTCGCACTGAACGCTCTTTGTTTGCATGTGTCATTGTTTTCTAATAGAATAAATGAAACGGGACAAAGTTAATCTTGACAAACTATATATCATTCTGAGGGTCTAAGCCTCAAGCATCGACGACAGATCGCTGTTTTTCGATGGAAAGCTTATAAGGAATGAGTGGCACAAATTTGCTACATTTGTGTAAGCAGTACACATCCAAACACGCAGAGTAAAAAAGCCGTACGTACCTTTATCATTGTAATAACGAGCCACAAACGCGTCCACTGCTGAAATCCCAGTTTAGTTAGAGAGGTAAGGGTCCACAGAACAACATCCCAGCGAGCACTTTTAGTCCAGCGAAACAATAACGTTGTAATAAGGATGAATATTCCTTTGTTTACGTTTCATTTCTTCTGAGAGTTATTGTTCGCGTCCGTTATGGAATAAATTACGCTCAAAAACAGCGTCTTGGTGGTAAAAAAACAACACTGTGTTGCAGCATACGGTTTTACAAACATAATGAGACCGTCTACGGAAAAAAAAGTCTCAGAAAAGCGGAATATAGATTATTTGAATTTGGCGCTCCCTCCTGCCGGCAGTGACGCAACTGTCATCTGAGCGGGGCATAACTTAGCGATCTGCTTTATCCATAAAAAACTTTTTTTTTTTTTTCTTCTACATTTTTTATGTGTGTGTGTGTATTGTGTGGGGAATGTGGCCGTATCTGCATGATTATAATCTGTATGGACGCACATCAGCGTGTTTATTAGCGACTCTATGACGGCTATCATTGTGATTCATTGATCAGCTATTATTGATTATATGGCCCATCTGTTTTATTATCATCTGAATGGAAGCACATCAGCGTGTGTTTACTGACTCTATGACCATGTCTGGCAATATCACTTCACGTCTGGCAGTGATATTTATCATTGTAATAACGAATAACGAAGAATACTTCAGTATACATACTATATACAAAGCATTTTTTTTCTATTTTTTTTTCCTTTTTTATTACTCAAATAATTATTTTTGTATTTTTTAGTGCTCAAATAAATCTGTCTATTATTTTATAATTGAAAAACTATGCAGGAACATGTATAATGACTAAAATAGCTTGTATAATTCTGCAATCCATTTGGTGGTTATTTTTCCTCAAACAGGGGGGTGGGGGGGACTATAAATAGTTTCAGAAAAAATATTGCAGGAATCTAATTTTTCATGGTATCTTCTTCAAATTTGAAATATGAACTCATGAGACACATGGCTTTCGATCCATTACTTTTCTGGATTTCTCCAGGACTTATTTCATGTATTTGTATATGAAATAAAAAAACATTGAGTGTGGAAAAATATTTTTCAAGGCACGTCAGTGCCTATAACTTTTTATCTTTTTGAGCATTATCAACTCTGGATGATAGATAGTAAAGCCCAGAGTCTCTTCTTTCCAAAGATACCTAATTTGTTTGTGTAAGCACACTTTGTCACAAACTGTTACCATTTTAATTTAGGTAGGTTATTTTCACCTGCGAGGCCCTAAATGGGGGTGAAGGTTAACAGGTTAAAAGAGGGGTAAGATAGCCCTTATTGGGGTATGTTAGCCCCCTGCTTGGGACAAGAAACCCCCTGGATAAACTTTTACAGAATGTATAAATGACTTTTGATTTGATTTTTAATTCTTATTAATATTTATGTATTTTAAAAGTGTCTTTTAATGTAAAAAAAAAAACAGTCATCTGAAAGGTAACATTATTATGCACTATGCTAGGTTTCTTTTCATTTATTTTTAACAGACAGTAGTACAAATTACTTTTTTCCACCTAGAGGTAAAACGACTACATACTATATGTAATTAAAATGTCTAAAATCTAAAATCTGCAGTACATACATACTCAAAATATATTTGATTTAGTTGACAGAAAAACAAGAGGAAAAAAAATGTGTAACAAGTAATGTAAGTAGCCTATGCTGAGTTTCAGTTAAAGGGGTCATATGATGCAATTTCAAATTTTCCTTTTCCAATCAGAGGACATCTCGCATTTTTAGAACGATGAGCTTTGTAAAAATCTACCCTTTTCTGAAATGTGGGGCTTAGAGGAACAACAATAATGTATAGTATGAGGAAAATAATGTGTTTTTTGAACCTTAATCCGCATAAGCACATTGCATTACACCAAATACACGAAATAATGTTCTATTTAGCAACGTCATATGACCCCTTAAATTTTTGTGACATGGTTAATTTGTTCACAGAAAGGAAACTGAAATGTCTAAATTTCTCTGTCAAAAAATAACCACCAAATATGGAATCTTGAGATTCAGACCTTTCCGACAATATGTATTTTGTCAACATTCTGAAGAAATTTTGATTCTAAAAGACTGTAATACATTTTGTTGGGGGGTGTTCAGGGCCCCCTTTCCCTCGTTGGGCCCTTAGAATCGTCCTAACCTTCCCCCCGTTACTGTGCTCCTGGGTACGAATACATGTATTGTTACACTCCTAATATATATATATATATTCTTTTATTTATTTATTTCTGTCCTTGGTTGTGTAGTTTTCACACTGAAAACTTACATCAGCAAAACATAATTTTAACATGTCTTTTGGTTTTCCCTCAGGTTTTCCCAAGGTCTAAGAATGAGACAGATAGACCTGATGGAGGATGGTGTGGCTTCAAGCAGCAGAACTCTGTCTCGAATGACTGCAGTAGTAAGAAAGGTATAAAGGAATAATGAAATTGAATTTCATAATATTTAGGAAATAGTAGATATTGAATTGATGTTTGATTTTTTTGTTTGTTTTTTTTGTCTTTTTCTCCTCATTCCAAATAATCAGAAAAGAGGAAACCAACAATAAAACAGGAGAAAGTACTAAATTATTACTATATTACTATACTATATAGTAGTAAAACGCATGTGAACAGTAGCCTACTTTTTGATCAGTTCATCAGTAATATTCAGGAAATAATAGATATTGAATGGATGTTTGAACTTATTTGCATGTTGTTGTTGTTTTTTTGTCTTTTTATCCTCATTCCAAATGATCAGGAAAAGAGGAAATCAACAGTAAAACAGGAGAAAGTAGTAAATTATTACTATATTACTGTGCCATAGTAAAATACATGTGCCTATTTTTTGATCAGTTGACCAGCTATCTGCCCAATCAGGTATCTATGTGACAGTTTATAGTTCTTGAGAGTATGGTACCTCTCATTGCATGGCACAGCACACAGATCTACCCCAAACTGACTGCACCTGTACTGTCTGCCGGCAGCCCTTAGAGCGCGCGCGATCAGAACAAACAGCGCAATCTGGCCGATTATCAGAGAGCAACAGCTCTCCTATGGACACTAAGACCACGTCCACCCCTGCCACCCTCATCCCCATTGGGCAAAGTGTTGAAATGATCACTTGTTTGTGCTTTGTGAACGATCGCGCCTTGCGCAGCCGCACCATTGCGCGAAATAGATGTACCGGGAGAAGCGCGATCATTAGACGGCCGGTCGTCATTTCCAAAAGGCAAATATTCCCCTTCAGAGTCAGAATCGGCGAATGACATTTGCAACACATCCTCACAGTACAACTTTTTATTAGCCGTTTGGCGATTTTCTCTCACAAATCTCACAATTTACTCAGGTGCTATGAACTGAATTGCTTCCGCATCAATGACACGATAGCTCACTTACTCTGCTATTTCCTCGAACAATTTTGGTCTAGAATCGAAGTACTACATGTCTGCCATCTAGTGGAAGGGAATACAAATGAGCCATTACACCAGATTAGGAACTACAGCCCATTTCATGAAGTATGATGTCTTGTCGCAATTTTGCGACTTTGGCGCTTAGAGGGTTAAAGGTCCAGAGGACCTCTTTTTTTTTAATTAAAAGTTTAAATCGTAAAGGAATAGCACTTAAGAAAAAATATAGTATGCCAGATAAAAAAATATCACTTTATATCACTTTATTTTCTGATTTATTTACTTATATACTGAACTGAAAACAGCAAAACTAATATGGCAATATGCTTTTGCAAACATGACTACCCTTATTTGATTCTCTACATACTGTGTGCATGTTGCTAGAAGTCAGTTTATGTCCAGCTCAAAATCACTGACTCCACCTTTTGCGATGGAATAAATTATGAGAATATTACAAAAAAATAGAACATTTACTTAAATGTTTTCTGTCCAACATATTGTTATATAAAGTTTTGTTCACAGGGCATTGTAAGGAGTGGTCTGAACGCACACATCTAACACCAGACATCCTGACGCCGTATGTACGGCCCTCCCTTAAACCTCCTGAGACCAGAAAAACATATATTTTGGGTTTTTGAGAGCCCTTATCATTTGGAGAAACTCCACAGAACCCTCCCTAACTGCTAACTCCATTAAGTCGCAGTAATTAAAAAAAAAAAATAGTGCAAAAGACTTTTAAATGCACGTCCAGGCACGGACCAGCCCAGACCTCCAAGGAACTGACCTTATGACCCGGCTATCACGCACATTCCTGAAAACGCGCGCCTTTTCTCTGTTGCGCTCTCTAAAACAGACAAAGGAATTCAACTGGTCCATGTTCGCTATCTAACAAAGAGAAAGAAAGAGCCACACCCGGAAGGATTTTGTTTTAAAAGAACAAAGTTATACTGGCTTCTGCGACTGAAATTATACCCTGAAACAAAACACTATAGACAATATAGTTTATACATTAAAGGGTGTTTTTGTTTGTGACATTTATAATCTGTTGCATTATTTTAAATCTATGGTAAATCTGTTTCCAGAATGTATAAGTTTACCTGATCATTAGTTGTTCATTTTCACATGATTAATATGTGTATTTAGAATTTAGGATCTGTTTATCAATGTATTTAACCCAGTAATATCCTCTGTGGTCACGTGTATTTTTGTGCATATCAAAATATAAGTGTTTGGTTTCTTTAGAAAGCTAACCTTATGAAGAATATTATGGTGAATGGAAATGATTGGTTTACATCAATGCATGATTACAATAACGGATAGAAACTTGCTTTCAATAAGTGTTTCATGTGACGAATAACTGAACCAGATAATGTATGCAAAACACGCAACTGTGCAGGGCGGGGCTCCGCCCACAGCTACACTTGCGATTGGATCAAACGCCCCACACAAACACTTGCGATTGGAACACGCGCCAAAAGGCGGACCCCAAATCGGCCCGTTAAAACGGATGCACAACCATGAAAGGTTGGAGTTGAAAACTACAGGAGGCCACACACACGTCTCGCCCGTCTCTCGTTCTGCTCACGCTGCAAAGCGCTTGTCGCCTCTTAACACCACGGCTGAGTACTGCAAACAACCAAAGAACTTTAACATTGGAAGCTAAGACCTGAATCGACTTCCTGAGCTCCATCACGTCAGAACGAAGCTCGCCAACCACTGAAGAGGGCTCTAGTCACACGACCTCCTGAGCAGCCAATCCGCACGCGATTCATCTCAAGCTGAGCAAAGAACGGACATCACCTGAAGGAAAGACTCTTTGAACCGAAGAAAGCCTGAACTCTTTGAACCGAAAGCAAAAGACCAAGTAAGGCAAAATCTCTTTATTGACTGAAACCAGGATATCTCTCCTTTGAGAGTAAAGATAGAATGATTCTCTGTCTATGAGTTTCCTCAGGCTAAAACGAGCATTAAGTTAGAACCTAAGACTCTCTTAAGATCCGAACAATTCATTGCAACGAATGTGTGTTTATGTCTGTTTTATGTTGTCTAGTCAGTAGTGTATTAGAGTTAGTGAATAAAACTTTGACTTTATTAAGAAATCTTTTGTCTGTGCTATGTGAGTTTACATGTCGTAACTATTTGCCAAAAAGATCGCGTTTTACCTAAGCTCATAAACCTGAGAACTAAGTTAACTAGTTGTTTATTTTGATTGTTGGCCGCGAGTAAAATAAACAAAATTGTTAAGAGATAACTTGCTGATATTAATGCTTGCTGGACAAGTCGTTAATAAGGTATGAGTTGGACATTCTGATTAATAACAATTAATCATATGAAGATCAACTCTTAAGAGTGATTCCCTAAAAGCTAAATAATAAAATAAATATTTGTAGGATTAATTTACTACAGCATTCTGGGATTGCCTATACCTGAAACAGACATGTAATATTTGTTTTTTACTAAGGTCTGTATACGGGCAGTAAAGAACTTCGGCGCCTAGAACAAATGAAGGTTGGAGGTCGTCACTGCTTTGTCCTCATAGATGAGAGCAAATTTTCACATAAGAGAAAGGTACTGCAAATTCATCAGCAATCAGTAAGTCTGTTGTAGTGGCAACCTGCAAGAATATTGAGAGGATTTAGGTTGCAACAATTTTACAGTTGTACATTTGGACAACGTGTTAAACAATTAGTGTGATCTTTACTCAATGAAGATTAGATGTATGTGTGATAAAACTGTGTAGTACTGATTTCTACCATTTGTTTTACAGTACAACCGTGGCAGATTTGGTTCTGCTTGGCGACGTAACAAAAAATGGGTTTTAGGCATACTAGAAGTTGAGCAGGAAAGAAGAAAACCCATTCTCAAAGTGGTAAGAAGACGGTCAAAAAATGAACTCTTGCCAAAAATTATGAAGCATGTCCGGAGAGGCTCCAGCATAATTACTGATGAATGGCGAGCTTATCGCAGGGCTTTGACACAGGCAGGCTATGACCATCACACAGTGTGCCAAAAGAGGAATTTCGTTGATCCAGTAACCAGAGCCCATACACAACATTTAGAGCGTGCCTGGAAGACGTACAAAATGGATATATGGCGCCACCGTGGCAACAGGACAACTAAACCTTTGAAAGAGCACCTCAAGGTCATTGAATGGCTTGCCAGGAACCATCCCTCACACATTCTTGGCCGCCTTATACATGACATTAGAAAATACAACTTACATGAATGTGGTTAACCAGACTGTAAATAACCATATTTTTGTGCACCTCTCAACTGTTTATAACTCTTTATATTGGTTAATTAAATGTATGTGGTAAAACCTTGTAATTTTACAGTTTTAATGAATAAAACACGATTTGCATTGGAAATATATTGTGTCTTTGTACTTTTCCACATTACTTTGATGTTACCTTCTTAGATTCAAGATTCAAGATTCAAGAGTATTATTTGTCACATACACAATTATACAGAGTATAACCAGCAGTGAAATGTAGGTCAGGTCCGCTCCAAGGACAGTGCAATTATAAAGAATACAAATATTAAGAAGAAGTACAAACATAAAATAAAAGATAAGATAAAATAAGATAAGATAAGATAAAAAATATAAATATAAATGTGCAGGTCAGTATGTTGTTGACAAATAGTAATGAGAGGAATGTGCAAAAAATAATGTGCAAAAAGTTGTACAGGGTATTTGAATAGCAGCAATATGAGGTAGAGAAAAATTATGAATAGCTTATTGATATATGATATTTACATGGAGAAAAATTATGAATAACTTATTGATATGGTGATATTACATGGAGTCAAGTGATGTTATGACACAGAGTTAGAGTTTAGGAGCCTGATGGCCTGGGGGAAGAAGCTCCTCCTAAGTCTCTCAGTTTTTGCCATCAGGCTACGGAAGCGCTTACCAGATGGAAGCAAAGTGAATAGACGGTTACCAGGGTGATTTGAGTCCTTGAAGATTTTAACAGCTCTATTTTTGCAGCGTTTGAGGTAGATGTCCTGCAGAGAGGGGAGAACAGACCCTGAGATGCGCTCAGCTAAGCGCACAACTCTCTGTAGTGCTTTGCAGTCCTGATTGGAGCTGTTTCCATACCACACTGAGAGTCAATACACTTTCTATGGTCCCTGAATAGAAAGTTTTCAGGATTGCTGGTGAGACCCTGAATTTCCTCAGCTGACGCAGATGGTACAGTCTTTGCCTGGCTTTCTTAACGTGTGTTTGGATGTGTGTAGTCCAAGTCAGGTTCTCGGAGATGTTTACACCGAGGTACTTGAAGCTACTCACCCTCTCCACAGGTGTCCCACTGATCCTGAGAGGAGAGTAGGGCTGCTGCTGTCTCTTCCTAAAGTCCATGATCAGCTCTTTAGTTTTCCCCACATTCAGAGAGAGACAGTTGTCCTGGCACCATGATGTGAGTCTCTCTACCTCATCCAAGTATGCAGTCTCATCGTTGTTGGAGATGAGGCCCAGAACCACAGTGTCATCAGCGAATTTGACAATAGATGTGGAGCTGTGAGAGGACACGCAGTCATGCGTGTAGAGAGAGTAGAGCAGGGGACTCAGGACACAGCCCTGTGGGGCTCCTATGTTCAGAGTGATGGAGTTTGAGGTGAACTGGCCAACTTTCACCACTTGAGGTCTGCCGGTGAGGAAGTCTTGAATCCAGTCACAGAGTGAGGAGTTTAGGCCGAGGTCTGTGAGTTTAGATGCCAGCTTGATGGGGACTATAGTGTTGAAAGCTGAGCTATAGTCAATGAATAGCAGCCTTACATAATTCCCATTGTTGCTGTCCAAGTGTGTGAGGGAAGAGTCGAGAACGTGAGAAATGGCATCGTCCGTGGATCTATTTGGGCGATAGGCAAACTGAAGAGGGTCCAAAGTATCAGGGATGGAGGAGCAGATGTGGCTCTTTACAAGTCTCTCAAAAACCTTCATGACTATAAATGTGAGGGCAACTGGGCGATAGTCATTCAGGCAAGAGGGTTTATTGTTCTTTGGCACAGGGATAATAATGGATTTTTTGAATGAAGTGGGAACCACGAAGGTAGCAAGGGACTCATTAAAAATGGAAGTGAACAAACCAGCGAGCTGATCGGCGCAGGACCTCAGAACACGGCCGGTTATCCCATCAGGACCGGCTGCTTTCCTGACGTTCACTGATTACAGGTGATTACAGGATCATCGCTGCTCTGCCTGCTGCTTCCTGATGTGCCGCCGCCGTTGCCATCGAAGCGGCTGTAGAAGATGTTTAACTCATCGGCCAGCAACGGATCTGCTCTCACCTCCGTGGAGGATTTGTTTCCGAAGTCACAGATGGTCCTATAATGACTTCATGATATCTTATGGATGTTTATAAGAATACCTAACTTTTGTCACTTTACTTAAAGCAGACAAGGACCACTTATAAATATTAATACCACATTATAAAGCTTTTTAGATGTTTAAAAGAAGACTTTGTTTTCATCACTTTACTTTAAGCAGTTAAAGGCCACTCATAATATGTTCATTGTGTGTTATAAGTCATCACACTCTTCATTACACTCTAAATATTTATAGGCATGTAGCAGTTCCAGATCTGCACATAAGAAACTTCACACCAGAGATGGCAGGGACGGTTTCACATCACTTCCATTTATTAATCCTGGAACACATGGGACACTTAATCAGAAAAACCATTCTCCACGCTATCCTCTTTCAGCGTCACACACAAAAACAACCGGGAGATAAGGAGAAACTTTTTGCGTCTTGCCTCGCCAGCATCCAATTGCGGTCTGAGGCTGACAATTACGACAATTTTATGTTAACATTGTGCAATACATTAAAACATAAGAAATAAAGAAATTGAAAAAAAGTTACTGGTTGTATGTTGTTCTTTTCACATGCATTATCAACAATTAATGATGTATAAGATTAATGGTCGCATGAACCAGCAAACAAACATTCCCCAAAATATCATGCACATTCACAACGACACTATAGAGATATGAATTAGGTGCACAATCCAAATGTGAAGCAATAGAATGTTTTTCAGAATAAGGGGAAAGAGAAAAATAATAAAACATTCAAAACCAGTTCACATACATTATCATTCAAATCACTTTTCACTGTTTGAATTAAAGAACTGAACATACCTGGAACACATGGGACACTTAATCAGAAAAACCATTCTCCACGCTATCCTCTTTCAGCTTCACACACTGCACAAACCACCGATTGATTATCTCCACGTGCGTCAGATAAAATTCACGTAAAACTCACATAAATCTCATAATATACAAATATACATACTCAAAATCGATTCAGAACACATTCAGTTTAGAATTAGATTAACTTTAGTCAAATGAACACTGTTAAACGTACCAAAAACAACCGGGAGATAAGGAGAAACTTTTTGCGTCTTGCCTCGCCAGCATTCAATTGCGGTCTGAGGCTGACGTAACTCCCGCACTCCCCAAAGGCATAGCGCGTAACACAGATAAGAGTCCCATTTGCACAAAACACCATAATTAAAGTTCCTACACGCAAAAACACAGAATGACCCTTATAGGCATTTAATACATAACAATTGTCTTTTGGCTCCACAGAAAATAAGTTTTGGGAAGTTCATCACAAAGAATACAATAAAATTATTATTTCTCTTCCCAACTGGTTACAGGCACAAATAGGTAAGTATTATGATGCATTGTAACTGTTTTTATGATTATCAGATAATACGACACATTATTATGTAGTTTATAAGGCATTATGCATGCATTATAATACATTAAGAATACCCTTATACGGCATTATAAATGCAGGCTTCATCTGTTGTTATAATGCATTGTACTCATAAAAGTTATAAGCACAAATAGGTACATATTATAATGCATTATAACTGTTTTCATGATTATTTATTAGATGATACATAGCATTATAATGTAGTTTATAAGGCATTACGTGTGCATTATAATGCATTAAGAAAACCCTTATGATGCATTATAAATGCAGGCTTCATCTGGTGTTATAATGCATTGTACTCATAAAAGTTATAAGCACAAATAGGTAAGTATTATAATATATTGTAACTGTTGTTATGATTATTTATAAGATGATATAACGTATTATAATGTTGATTATAAGTCATTATGCATGCATCATAATGCATTAAGAATGCCCTTATAATGCATTATAAATACATGCTTCATAGAAAGTGTTACCGTTTTTTTTTTTAGTTTAGGATGAAGTCAAGTACTGCAGAAAGAGATGAGTTTTCAGTTGTTGCTTGAAGATTGACAGGGATCCAGCGTTCCGGATAGGGGTGGGAAGATTATTCCACCAGCCAGGAATGGTGAACGAGAATGTTCTGGAGAGTGATTTTGAGCCTCTCTGTGATGGTACCACAAGGCGTCGCTCACTAGCAGATCTCAGACTTCTGGAGGGGATGTAGGTTCGTAATAGTGAGTGGAAGTAGGAGGGTGCTGAGCCTGTGGTAGTTCTGTATGCAAGCATCATTGTCTTGAACTTGATGCGAGCTGCCACTGGTAGCCAGTGCAAGGAGATGAAGGGAGGTGTAACATGCGCTCTTTTGGGCTCGTTGAAGACCAGTGGTGCCGCTGCATTCAGAAATCATTTGTAGAGGTTTGATTGTGTTTGATGGCAGACCAGCCAGAAGAGCATTGCAGTAGTCCAGTCTAGAAACGACAAGGGCTTGGACAAGAAGTTGTGCAGGATGTTTTGTCAGAAAGGGCCTGATCTTTCTGATGTTGTGTAGTATGTAGGATCAGAGCCCACCGCATAAGGCGACAGTTTTGATTGTACATTCTTTTGAGGAATGTAAGAGGATTATGGTCTGTGAATGCTCTTACAGGCACAACACTAGAACCAACGTATACCTCACAGAACTGTAAGGCCAACAATAAAGCAAGCGTTTCTTGTTCAATGGTAGAGTACCGTGACTGGCACGTATTGAACTTCCTGGAAAAAAAACAAATTGGCCAATCTACTCCTTCCTCATCTTCCTGTAAAAGGACCACCCCAGCCCCCACCATACTGGCGTCTACCTCCAGCTTGAAAGGTTTATCAAAGTTAGGAGCTGTTAGCACAGGAGCGCTACAAAGCAGTGCTTTTGCTGACTCAAAAGCAGAGCTGCACTCTGCGGACCATTTAAAAGGAACTTTAGGACTGAGCAAGGTAGTTAGGGGTGCTACTACCGTTGAAAAGGTTTTACAAAAAGTCCGGTAGTAACCCACCATTCCAAGAAATCGACGTAACTGACGGCGTGTTTTAGGGGCAGGATAGCTAGCAATAGCGTCCACCTTGCTAGCAACAGGATGCACTTGACCACGACCCATCCGTTTCCCCAGATATGTTACAGTAGCCTTACCAAATTCACATTTAGCCAAGTTGAGGGTTAGCAAAGCGTTTTCCAAACGCTGGAACACCAACCTCAATGTGGAGAGGTGTTCAACCCATGTGGGTGAGTATATTACTACATCGTCAAGGTAAGCTGTACAGTTGGGAACGTCATCAAACACAATGTTAACTAAACGCTGAAAAGTAGCGGGAGCATTGCACATTCCAAATGGCATAACTGTATACTGTATAAAATTATCGGGGGTCACAAAAGCCGAAATGTCAGAAGCCCGTGGGGTTAGGGGCACCTGCCAATAACCTTTAAGCAAATCGAGTTTACTTACAAAAACAGCCGAACCAATTCGGTCAATACAGTCTTCTATCCTAGGCAGCGGATAGGAATCTGGCACAGTTACTGCATTTACTCGACGGTAGTCCGTGCATAAACGGGACGTGCCGTCTGGTTTCGGAACTAAAATACACGGGGAGCTCCAAGCACTGTGACTACGTTTTGCCATGTCATGTTTTAACAAGTAGTCAACCTCACCTTTCATTAACTCACGTTTTTTTGTGTTTACCCGATAGGGATGTTGGCGAATAGGAGATGTGCTGCCAACATCCACATCGTGAGCCAAAACAGATGTGCTCTTAGGTACATCTTGGAACACAGTAAGAAAAGACTGTATTAGAGACACAAGATCATCTTTTTGACTGTCATCCAAATGTTCCATTAATGAAGGTAAGTTTTGTAGCATTTCTGAATTACTAAGACGTTTACACTGTTGTAATAAATGACGCAACTCCAAACCATCATTATTGTTCTCCTCTAGGTCCACAGTAGGCACAGGCACCACCAATGCCATGCTGGATCCCGCAGACTGAACCGGAGCACTAGAGGGGTTGTCGGAAGAATTACGCACGTGATAGGCTTTAAGCATGTTAACATGACACAAACGAGAAGAGCGCCTGCGATCTGGTGTTTTAATAATGTAATTTGTATCACTAACTTTGCACTCCACAACATACGGTCCAGAAAAACTGGCAGACAGTGATGAACCTGGGATTGGTAACAAAACCAGTACTTGATCCCCAGGCAAAAACGCACAGTCTTTTGCTTGTTTATCATACTGTTTTTTCATACGTGACTGAGAGCAAGAGAGAGACTCCTGAGCTAGCATGCCGGCAGCATGCAGCCTCTCCCGCATCTGACTTACAAAGTGTAACACATTCTTAGGGGTGTTACTAGGCGCATCAGATAGTACACGCTCTTTTAACACTTTTCACGGACCCCTAGGTGTATGTCCAAACACAAGGTCATCAGGGCTGAACCCCAACGATTCCTGCACTGTTTCCCTAACAGCAAACAAAACAAAGGGCACCCCCTCATCCCAATCAGCACCTGTTTCCATACAATATTTCCTCAGCATGGTTTTGAGCATCTGGTGCCAGCGTTCAAGAGCCCCCTGACTCTCTGGATGGTAAGCGCTGGAGACCTGGTGCGATGAATGCAAGTGAACCCAGAATGCAAGTGAACCCAGTGTAAAGGCACCGAAATTGGGTTGGCTTCAATACCACACAAAAGTATATGTGAACCACAGTATGTCTGATCAGACCATGGCAACACATCTATAAGGATAACTGACTGAGCTGCACCAGTGTCACGTAAGATTTTAATTGCCCTCTGGTCTTCAGTTTTCCCTGTGCATGAAACACACCCTACAGACACAAACGGAGCATACACCAGGTCTGGTTTCCTTGTGAGTACCTTGCTAGCACTTCTAGCTTTCTGGTAAGAAACAGACTGAGTTAAACCAACACTCTTACGGACAGGCAAAGATGACTTAGGCTTGTTCTTAAGTAAGAAACAATCTGAGATTAAATGGCCTTTCCGGTGGCAATAAAAACATTCCCTCTTCTCTTTCCTAGGAACAGTAGGAGGGTCTGAAGAGTGTGACGCACCGGCCACTGGTGAAGCGGATGTCCTGCTCTGACTGGATGCTGTGAACACCGTTTTATGCGTTAAGGCATATTCATCGGCCAGGACCGCTGCCTGACCCAACGTCGCCACCTTATTTTCACTAAGATGTATCACGATTCTTTCAGGTAGGTTGTTCTTAAAATCCTCCAACAATATCTGATTTCTCAAAGCCTCATAAGTAGATGTTTTATTGGCTGCACACCAGCGGTCAAACAAGGATCGAGCAGTCTTTGCAATGTGCTCTTTGAACGTCAGCTGGTCATCAAAGATTACACCAAGATTTCTGACCGAAGTTGATGGGGTAATCATTGATGAGCCTAACTGAATCATGAAGTCATGCTGTAGAGTCGGAGTGGCAGGGAAGACAAGAAGTTCCGTCTTTGCCAGGTTGAGCTGTAGGTGATGTCTTTCATCCATGCCGAGATGTCCGCCAGGCAGCCTGAGATCCGTGCAGCTACTGTTGGGTCATCTGGTTGAAAAGAGAGATAGAGCTGTGTGTCATCGGCGTAGCAGTGATAGGAGAAGCCATGTGCATGTACAAACCTGATTCCAAAAAAGTTGGGACACTGTACAAATTGTGAATAAAAACAGAATGCAATGATGTGGAAGTTTCAAATTTCAATATTTTATTCAGAATACAACATAGATTACATATCAAATTTTTAAACTGAGAAAATGTATCATTTTAAGGAATAAATAAGTTTATTTTAAATTTCATAGCATCAACACATCCAAAAAAAAACAGTTGGGACAAGGCCATGTATACTACTGTGTGGCAACCCCTCTTCTTTTTATAACAGTCTGCAAACATCTGGGGACTGAGGAGACAAGTTGCTCAAGTTTAGGAATAGGAATGTTGTCCCATTCTTGTCTAATACAGGCTTCTAGTTGCTCAACTGTCTTAGGTCTTCTTTGTCGCATCTTCCTCTTTATGATGCGCCAAATGTTTTCTATGGGTGAAAGATCTGGACTGCAGGCTGGCCATCCCAGTACCCGGATCCTGCTTCTACGCAGCCATGATGTTGTAATTGATGCAGTATGTTGTCTGGCATTGTCATGTTGGAAAATGCAAGGTCTTCCCTGAAAGAGACAACGTCTGGATGGGAGCATATGTTGTTCTAGAACTTGGATATACCTTTCAGCATTGATGGTGCCTTTCCAGATGTGTAAGCTGCCCATGCCACACGCACTCATGCAACCCCATACCAACAGAGATGCAGGCTTCTGAACTGAGCGCTGATAACAACTTGGGTTGTCCTTGTCCTCTTTAGTCCGGATGACATGGCGTCCCAATTTTCCAAAAAGAACTTCAAATTTTGATTCGTCTGACCACAGAACAGTTTTCCACTTTGCCACAGTCCATTTTAAATAAGCCTTGGCCCAGAGAAAACGCCTGCGCTTCTGGATCATGTTTAGATATGGCTTCTTTTTTGACCTATAGAATTTTAGCCATGGTGGATTGTGTTCACCGACAATGTTTTCTGGAAGTATTCCTGAGCCCATGTTGTGATTTCCATTACAGTAGCATTCCTGTATGTGATGCAGTGCCGTCTAAGGGCCCGAAGATCACGGGCATCCAGTATGGTTTTCCGGCCTTGACCCTTACACACAGAGATTGTTCCAGATTCTCTGAATCTTTGGATGATATTATGCACTGTAGATGATGATAACTTCAAACTCTTTGCAATTTTTCTCTGAGAAACTCCTTTCTGATATTGCTCCACTATTTTTCGCCGCAGCATTGGGGAAATTGGTGATTCTCTTGCATCTTGACTTCTGAGAGACACTGCCACTCTGAGAGGCTCTTTTTATACCCAATCATGTTGCCAATTGACCTAATAAGTTGCAAATTGGTCCTCCAGCTGTTCCTTATATGTACATTTAACTTTTCCGGCATCTTATTGCTACCTGACCCTACTTTTTTGGAATGTGTAGCTCTCATGAAATCCAAAATGACCCAATATTTGGCATGACATTTCAAAATGTCTCACTTTCAATTAAATGTTATCAAGGAGGCAAACAATATTATTAACTCTCTGTTTTAGGCAAACAAATATAAAAATAATTCTGATATCTCTGTTCTTAGTCTGACAACTCACACCTTACAGTTGGACCGCTCACCAGGGAGGCTGCGAAGGCAACGGTTGCTCAAAACTTCTCTATTAAAATTGATCTCAGCATTGCATGACATGTTCAAATTTTGATTGCGTTTTAATGTAGGGCGGTTAGGAAGAACGAAAGAGGGTTTGATTACAATCAAATTCGTAAAGATGATTAGTCTTTTTTGACAAGATTGTGTATCTCATTCACTTAGAATTGATTGATGGTCCTTACAGGTCCCCACAAATGTGAAAAATGAAGAGGAAAGAAAACAGGAGAGAACAGGAGAGAAGAGAAAGAGACAGTAAGTTGAGTGGATCGGGTCCACTAGCAAGCGGTTATGCCCGACTACAAGTAGAGGGTTGTTGTCAGTTGCTACACAACTAATCAACAAAAATACATTTTGGGTGCATGAGATTTGTCTCTTTAATTTATTTGAACTCGTAGTGAGGGATAACACTGTCTCCTATTAAGGCTCAGGTGAGACAAAGTGAAATTAAAAGTAATAAAATAAGCAAAAACATGAAATTAAATAAAGGAGAACATCGTGTCTAAGTGTATAACCAAAACAGGAAGAATGAGGGGGTAAAACGCAATAAAGTAATGAGTGAGTATAAGTGTGAATAGAATCTATTAATATGGGTAATAGATCAATTAGATACAAATAAGTCTTGAACTTTGAAAGTTTAAGTAAACTTATTCTATCTAAAATGATTAGGCCGAGAAGAGAATACTAGAAGTATTGATCATATGAAATGATCTGAGGGGGAAATCTGAATGATTCCAAATAAATTTAATGTTTTAATAAAATTTTGAATTTGGCACAATTAATAATTGTGAACTAGTATTTCCCTTTCTAGTAAAATGTAAATAAGTGGTAAGAAGTGAGAAATTAGAGAAATAAGAAAGACCAACAAGTCTATTAGTTGAGAGGTGTTTAAAGGGTTAAACCACTTTAGCTTTTCAAACACACACTGTAAACCACTGGATGTTAATGCTAACTGCTAACCTTTGAGGCTAATAGCTTTAACATAGACTTGTACCATGTAAACAACCGTTTTGTTAGCTTAGCAACAGCATGAGTTTGTTTACATCAGCATCGATGTGCTGCGCGTGCGCAGTTCAAAGTTGCTTCCGGAAGTAGGTTAAGACTTCGTGTCACGATCGTAACTGTGGAAACCAAAACAAACTCTAGTGGACTAGCACATGAATTGTTGCATTGCCAGTACAGTTAAGCATGTTAAATGAAATGTCAGCGCATTTCAACACTGTACAAATAAACAACACAGCTTTTAGTTGTTCTGGGATGTGGCGCTTAAACTCTCAGTTCGTTCAGAGTTAACTTTATTAAAATAGCAGCTTGGTGCTGCAGGGGAAACAGAGATGGTGTATCAGAAGCCCGTGCCAGTTTCTCTGGACACAAACACAACAGGTTTTCTTCGCTGTTGGTTCAAAGTTAAACTTTACTTGATAAAGCTTTTAAAAACTCCCATTAAAATCTTCCGGACACACGCAGTGTTGAGCGAGATTAACTTCACTTAGTGAACAGTGAACACAACCAGGCAAGCGTTATTCTCTAATGTTTAACCGAGGGAGTCATAGATGATTTGACAATGGAACCCGCATCTATGTATAACGCTTCTCATTGCTGTGTGAAAATAAGTGTACAATTGGAACAGTTTGTTGGAGCTGATCTGATGGTCTGAATGAGAGAGAGAGAGAGAGAGAGAGATGCAGAGCATATACAGAGCAGGGGATGCAAGGAACATGAATGAGAACCGTTGCTTTAGAACATTGATTTTGAAACTTGTGAATCCATTAGAATCGTTAGAAGACAGATTATTATTATTCATTAGAGAATAATGTTTAACCGAGGGAGTCATTGATGATTTGACAATGGGACACGCACTGGCAATCAAACTATGAATAATAATGGATTTGATAAATAGACTTGAGGAACATGCTCAAAACTATTCTTTATCCACCGATTTATTTCCCTTTGACTCACTGCAGTTTAGCGTTGTTCGGCTAACAGACTGAGATTCGCTGGCCTAATGGTTAGAGAGTCGGACTTGTAATCCAAATGTTGCGGGTTCGAGTCCCGGCCGGCAGGAATTGTAGGTGGGGGGAGTGAATGTCCAGCGCTCTCTCTACCCTCAATACCATGACTAAGGTGCCCTTGAGCAAGGCAACAGACCCCCAACTGCTCCCTGGGCGCTGCAGCATAAAATGGCTGCCCACTGCTCCGGGTGTATGTTCACGGTGTGTGTGTGTTCACTGCTGTGTGTGTGCGTGTTTGTGTGTGTGTGTGTGTGTGTTCACTGCTGTGTGTGTGCACGTTGGATGGGTTAAATGCAGAGCACGAATTCCGAGTATGGGTCACCATACTTGGCTGAATGTCACTTCACTTCACTCACTCAGATTCGGTATAGCTATTGACTGACCTGGAACCTGCAGGACATCACTTCAACTATAAAACCAGGCATTACAGACAGATTTCGACCTTATTGTACAATCTCAGATGTTAACTTTAAGTTCACTTACTGCAGTTTGAGAAGCTCTTTTGCTCCAGTTACAGGCTTATCCGCCTTCATTCAAGCTGGGCGCGCGGCAGCTGACGTCACTCACACTCACACGCACGCGCAAACACACACACTAGTCTCGGCTCAGAAGCGTCTCTCATCTGCAGCAATAGAAAAGATTAAATAACTTGGTTTATGCTCACAATTTAGATTAATCTGCCCACATTCTCCACCAATGAAACGTAATAAAAACTTAATATTAATATGTAATTTAAAGAAATAGTTTAATTTAGGGAATCATTTATGATTTTATAGGGAGTTTGAACAGACTCACTGTTATGGTGATTCACGGAACGAGCCGTATAACAAACTCTGCGCTGGATATTAAAATCCAAAATATAGTGAAAACACTATTAAATAGCACAGTAACAAGTTCAGCAGATTAAGACAATTTGTGAGCACAAAACACAACATACTTCTCTTTTCAATATAAATAAGATTTTATTTATATAAACCTAAGACATAAACTAATCTAACACATGAACACAAGCATTCACACAATCATACGTTGCAGAAAAAGAGAAAGTGAGGAAAGGATGAGTTTAAGGGAATGAAAATGTGAAATCCCAAGTTTACAGCAATATGTTCAATTGCATAGACCTGAACAACCATCAATCACTTATTTAACCCTCACTTTGCGTTTCTCAATGAGGCTAAAATTTATATTAAATGGACCAATTGGGCCGAAATCCGCTGAACTCTATTACTCACGTACACATAAAATGGTCTGGTTTTGTTATGAATATACCCCAACACCACTTTACTGTCCGAATATAATTCCACAGCATTTGGGGTAATATCTAACTTATTTTTAATGAGTTCCTTAACTTCTACTGCCAGGACTGCTGCACCTAGCTCTAATCTAGGTATGGTGTGAGCAGACTGCGGGGCAAGCTTAGCCTTGCCCAAGACAAACCCCACTTCACATGAGCACTGCCGCAATTGCCTTTGTGGAAGCATCCGAAAAAACGTGAATTTCTGTCCCTTGTGCTAAGGACAGAGTACCTTTTACACACTCTGGGAATTTCGAACTGTGTTAAATCCTGCAAAGAGTGTTTCCAAGCCCTCCCATTCAGCTTCCCTGTTTGTAGGTAGAGGGCCATCCCAATCTTTTTTTGTCAACTGTCAAATCACAAAGAAGGAACTTTCCCTGGATGGTAACAGGTGCTGCCAGCCCAAGAGGGTCAAACACGCTGTTGACAGTTGCCAAGACACCTCTACGTGCGAAAGGCTTCTCTTCTGCATCAACACAGAAAGTGAAGGCGTCATCTTTAAATGCACCAATTCAGCTAAAATCTGGAGTTGTATTTCTTGCGTTGTCTTTGTGTTAAGGGATTCCTTTTTGTCGTCGTCGTTGCAGGAAAGGGGGGTTCCCAAGGTTGCTGATTGGTTGGAAGTTCAGTAGTCGTTGAAGTGATGTCTTTAAAAGCCAATGGTTGGGCGTTGGCTGGAGATGCGGAGTTGTGGCTGGTAGAATTTTTTAACTCGAAAGAGACAAGGCGTGGCGGCAAAACTTAAACTGAGAACACAAAACTCGCAACGGAAAAGAAAAGAAACTAAAGTAAGAGAAAGAAAGGATGTAACGAGACTAGGTGATTATTCTTCTCATCGTGGTGTTAGCAGCTGGCATGTAAGCCAGAGCACGCTCAAAGAGCACAGAAAGTGATGACAAAAAGCATGGCTAAAAAGCTAGAAGAGAGCAAAAAGCTAAAACGTTTTGATGGTGTCCTGAGTTTTAAACTCGGCTTTTGGACACATCCAAAAATTATGTGTTGACCAATTAGATATTGTCTTAGCTCGGGGTGTTGTTCAGTTTCTCCTCCCAATCCATAAATCAACATGTTATCTGGTCCGTCACCTGATCCGAACTTTCCAGAGTATAATTATGGACACGATTTCTATAACCAGAATATGATACATTTGACAAAGAATTAATTGGAAGAAACCTTTCAAGCAATAATTTTCACACTGATATATACCACACATGAATACAAAGCCTTAATCTACTCAATTGTTATTAAAAAGACATACAAAATGAGTGATTAGGACATGAAAGTCAAAAGTGTGGGTTACAGATGTAGGTCAGTATTTTGTGTTGTCCACAAGATGTCGCTATTACACTGTTCTGTTACGGCAGATTCAAGTATTTTTAGCACTGTTTGAGCCTCTTGATGTACCGTAGTGTTGATAGGCGTGTAGTGCGCCATCTTTTCTTCAGTTCATGTTATGAACACTATAGGTAAGACGTGTTAATAGTAGTGGAAATTTCAAATTTAAATTTGTTGTTGTTATCGCTCTAAAGTTCTGTCTATTGAGATATTTTATGTCTATTGAGATATATATTTTATTGACATTTTTTCTCTCTTTGGAGTGTGATTAATACAGGGTGGCTGATGCAAAGCTATGCATGATTATATAAGCAGTGAGAGGTTGTTATTGAATTGAATGTGCATTGAAATGTACTTTACTAGATTAAACCTTAAGTGAGTTCATGTTATCAACACTATAGATGCTGTGCTGTGGAATAAATGGTCAAGCCACGATCCCGAACCCCTTTGTGTCCGTGTCTCCTTTCCACCACCACCCACGAACACACACAACACAGCGCAGAGTAGCAGCGGCGGTGCTAGAGTCCAGCAAGCACGCAGAGAGCGAGAGGGCTACATCTTTGGTGCCATGAGAATTCTACAGCCAGTGGTTTGAATGCTGAACTTGTATGTATGACAAACTGAATTCTTAACCAAACTGGTGATTTTGGGGATGCATTACCATCACTGCTATATCCTTCACAGCCTGCTGGGAATCTGAACTGTTTTGCTGTTTCAATTTGAGTGATTTGCTGTTATGTAAACCATATTTGATGGTTTATTGATGAGAAGAAAAAAAAAAAAACTTTTTTTGCCTATTGAGATTATTGTGCATCTACTTGATATTCAGTGAGACATACAACAGACATTTAGGTGTAAACTGACAAGCCAATTTAGTTTATAAGTTTTTGGGATAAACTGGTTGTGTATTTCCCTGCGCTAACCTCACTGAAATACATAACTTACTTTAGCACATTTTTTATTCTTATTTCTACGAGATTGGAACATTTTACATAACACCTACTTACAATCCAATTACACTGCCATTTAACCTGCTTGCACATAGTAAATATGCGTTAACATTCAACAATGTCGCAGACCTATGCAAACTCAAGTCAAAACTTGCATAGCTCCTTTTCTGGCGCATCCAGTCTCCTACCGCCAGCTGAGCATGCTACAAATTACCCACCATTGCCCTTAGAATGACATACTCCACCGCTCCCAATGAACTTGCTCTATGCTGACCAGTACGTGACGCCAGCCCATGCATCAAAGCTGCCAGGCACTGGGGCCTCAGGGCAGGTACTGCCACTCTGTTTCTACAACAGCGCAGATGCAAGAACAGGTGGCCAGGTAGATAGGTCAGTTGATGCCTCTGTTCGCAAATGCAGTGGCCATGGGCCCTCAGGAGCCACGCTTTGGCAAAGCTCTACACATCATAGTTTTGTTGAGATGCCAGCTGAGCAGCAGTCACCCAGACCCCTTCCAGTTGCATCACCATATCCAGCCCAGCCAACTAGGCCCGGCCCCCAGGCTTACTCTAGTTATTCGTATCCCCCTTCTGCCTGCACCGAGTCTTTAGAGGCCGCCAGCGACAAATATTACAGTTAAGCACGTAACCGCTGGGCAGGCCCTTCAAGTGTATTCCCCCGAAGCCACATTTCACACCACTCAAGTTCCTGGCTATAGTGGATCCACCCCATTGCCCCCATCTGCTAATGCATGGGTTTCCGGCATGACTCTACATAGCCCTCAGGTAGCGTTAGACAAGGCAACCGCTAATGCTCCTCTTGAACTGCCTTCTCAGCAGACACCGATTCCCCCTTCCCACCTTAACGTGCATGTTGATGCTCTCTCTCAAGCTGCCCTTTCACCTACATCTGCCATCCAATCGGCCCACCCACATGCGACACAGTTCAGGCCTCCTGCTCGAGCAATCGCCAACCAGTGCCTTCCCACAGCAGCCCATGGCGGTTTCATGCAAACTCATCAGGTGAAAAATGTTCAAGTCTTCACTGGAAATCCAGACTGTAGGATACTGGTGGAAGACTGGATTCGTGACTTTCAGTACCTCTTGGCGGCAATAGAGCTCCCAATGCACCTTCGCTTCTCCACTGTTGTGCGACACCTGGGTGGTGAAGCCTGAAATCTCATCCTTAACATACCTGCCCATGATCAGACTCCTGAGAAAGCATTCGAGGAACTGAGGGCCGAATACAGCAACACACAAGGCTCCCTAAATCCTCTGGCTGATTTCTATGAGCGGAGCCAGAATTCAGGGGAGTCAGCCTGTTCTTATGCTATAGCACTGGAGGAAAAGTTGTGGACTGTAGAGGAGAAGCAAAGAGGAGATAAGCCCTTCCTGGATCGAGATAGCAAACTAACCCGGCAGTTCATGAGGGGCCTTTTTTTTCAAGAATCGCACCAATGACACCCAGGCTCTTGAGCTTCAGAGAGCTGAAGGCAGAGCTCTGAAATTTAGCCAGAGAAACGTCTCGGTTACGTATGTAACCCTCGTTCCCTGAAGAAGGGAACGGAGACGTCATGTCGGTGACCGACGAATTGGGATCTCGCTTAGAGAGACCAATCCCCTACGAGAGTTTCTAAACAAGCCAATGGATATTGGCATGCGATTATTGCATCCAGCTGCCGCTAATCACAGCGTGAGTATAAGTAGGCAGCGGGTGCAGCGCATATTCAGGTTTTCGCTGAGGAGCCGAGCCGGTGACCCGGCCGCTCAGCGGTGGTACAGCAGCCGTGGCGACGGGACGTGACGTGTCTGAGGGTTGCATACGTAACCGAGACGTTCCCTATCAGTCGGTCACTCCGAGTCACGTCGGTGACCGACGAATTGGGATCCCTACCAAAGGGCCACGGGTACTGCCCCTTCCAGTGGAAGCCTCCTGAGCCCCTATTTTTTGGCGCAGGTCAGGGCTACCACAGAAGACCAACTACTGTTGCCATGGCACTACCCACTCAGTAAGACTGGATAACACTGGGAAAACGTACCCGTTCCAGTTGGAACCGGACGCTACGGAAGCTCGCCCTTCCCGCAGGAGGTTCGGAGCAATTACGCATATGATCAACCTTAGGCGCATATGGAGAATTAGAGGAAATTGTACCTCATGGAGATTGGCAGAAGACCTGCCGGGGAAACACGGGCTCTCAGGCTATACCGTGGACTATACACATATGGGGTCCAAAAGGCCTTTCATATGGAACCCAGCCCTCTACCGGTTCTCACGGATTCAACGAGTGAGGGCCTAGCGTCAGATGCTCCGCCACATCTGACTGCCGAGGGGACGGAGGAACTCGACAGGGTCTACAGTACGGACTCTCTGGAGCAATTTTAGCAAGCCGACCCGAAAACGGAGCCTCTCAGTGCTTCTACTCGTTTGAGGTGAGAACACAGGAGGAAACCGGTTCCACACGAAGGCTATAGAACCTAGCGAACGTGTTAGGGGTCGCCCAGCCCGCAGCTCTACAATATCTGCCAGCGAGGCGCCACGAGCCAACGCCCAGGAGGATGCAACAGCTCTAGTAGAGTGAGCTCTCAACCTGAACGGGCAGGGCACACCCTGTACCTGATAAGCCAGGGTGATGGCATCCACTATCCAGTGGGCCATCCTCTGCTTGGAGACGGCCTTCCCCTTCTGCCGGCCTCCGTGACAAACAGCTGGTCTGAGGTCCTGAAGCTTTGTGTCCTGTCAACGTAGCATCTCAAGGCCCGGACGGGACAAAGCAAAGCAAGGCTGGGTCTGCCTCCTCCGAGGGCAGTGCTTGCAGGCTCACCACCTGGTCCCTGAAGAGAGTAGTGGGAACGTTGGGCACATAGCCAGGCCGGGGCCTCAGGATTACCTGGGAGTCAGCCGGCCCAAACTCTAGGCACGAATCGTCGACCGAAAATGCGTGCAGGTCCCCTACCCTCTTGATGGAGGCCAATGCAAGCAGGAGCAGAGTCTTCATTGAAAGAAACTGCAGCTCAACTGACTGCAAAGGCTCGAATGGGGCCTGCTGTAGTGCTTCGAGCACTAGAGACAGGTCCCAAGAGGGTATAGAGGGGGGCTGTGTGGGATTTAACCTTCTTGCCCCCCTAAGGAACCTGATGACCAAGTCATGCTTACCCACCTTCCACGGGGTCATGGTTGGCAGTAATCGCAGCCGCATAGACTTTAAGGGTGGAGGGAGACAGCCTTCACTCCAACCCCTGCTGCAAAAAGGAAAGCACGACCCTGATCGGCACTTCCCGGGGGTCTTCTCGGTGAGAAGAACACCACTCGACGAACTGGTTCCATTCCAAGGCGTAAGCCTGTCTCGTGGACGGCGCTCTAGCCGAAGCGATGGTGTCAACTACCCCTTGGGGTAGGTCACCTGGAACCTCCGCGTCCCGCTCCAAGGACCAGACATGAAGTTTCCAGCTTCTTAGGTCTGGACGCGGGTGCCATAAGGTGCCCTGTCTCTGAGTCTGTAGATCCTTCCTCAGAGGAATCTGCCAAGGAGGGGCTGTCACGAGGAGCATCAGTTCTGAGAACCAAGTCCGAGTGGGCCAGTACGGCACCACGAGCAGGACCTGCTGCTCGTCCTCCCTGATCTTGCATAGTATCTGTTTTTACGAGAAGGCTCACTGGGGGAGACGCATACTTGCGAAGGCCCCGCGGCCAGCTGAGCTGGACCATCTGGGGATGGAGTCTCCATTCTCTGGGGAGCGCAGCTCGTGACAGCTCGTCGGCTGCCCGGTTGAGCAAGCCCGGAATATGAATGGCACGAAGCGACCTCAGATGCTTCTGACTCCAGAGGAGGTGGTGGCGGGCGAGTTGCGACATGCGACGGGAGCGTAGACCACCATGTCGATTGATGTACTCAACGGTCGCAGTGTTGTCCATGCGGACGAGTACGTGCTTGCCTCGTGAGCGCCTTCTGAGACGGATCAAGGCCAGACGTACTGCTAGCAACTCTAGGCAATTGATGTGCCAGTGCAGTAGGAGGCCCGTCCAAACCCCCGACACTGCAAGCCCGTTGAACGTGGCGCCCCAGCCGGTGGTGGAGGCATCTGTGTAAATCACAGCAAGCCTGGAGACCTGTTCCAGGGGCACTCCTGCCCGCAGAAACGAGAGGTCTGACCACGGGGTGAGGGTTCGGTGGCAGGCCGGTGTAACTTGGACCCGGTGAGTGCCGCGCTGCCACGCCCACCTCAGGACTTGGCCATGGAGCCAGTGTTGAAGCGGTCTCATATGATGCAGCCCCAGCGGCGTGACTGCCGCTGGAGAAGCCATATGCCCCAGGAGCCTCTGAAATGGTTGCAGTGGGACCGCTGACCTGCTCTTGAACCTATTCAGGCAGTTCAACACCGACAGAGCACGTTCCTGCGTGAGGCGTGCTGTCTGGCTGACCGAATCCAACTCCATACCGAGAAAAGAGAACCTCTGCGTCGAGGAGAGTTTGGTCTTTTCCCAGTTGACCTGAAGGCCCAACTGGCTGAGGTGTGACACCAAATCCCTGTGTTCGCACAACTGGTCCTGAGACTGAGCCAGTATGGGCCAGTCGTTGAGGTAGCTGAAAATGCGAACGCCCTGTTCTCTCATGGGAACAAGGGCTGCCTCCGCAACTTTCGTGAAGACATGGGGTAACAGGGACAGCCCGAAGGGCAGGACCTTGTACTGATATGCCCGTCCTTCGACGCAACCCGCAGGAATGGCCTGTGGCGCGGAAGGAATCGACACATGGAAGTACACGTCCTTCAGGTCGACCGCTGCAAACCAATCTCGGGGACGGATGCACCCAAAGATGCGTTTCTGCGTGAGCGTCTTGAACGAAAGCCTGTGAAGGGCCCAGTTCCAGACATGCAGATCCAAGATTGGTCGTAACCCACCGCTTTCTTGGGTACAATGAAGTAAGGGTTGCAAGCCCTGTCTTCATATTGGCTGGAGGGACCGGCTCCATCGCGTCCTCCGCCAGTAGGACAGCGATCTCTCCACACGAGACATGAGCATCAGCTGCCTTCACTGCTGTGAGGTGGATGCCCCTGAACTTGGGAGGAAACTGAGCCGCATAGCCGAGTCAGATGGTCCACTGGAGCCAGCAAGACGGGTTGGGTAGACGCAGGCACCCAAACACCGTACAAGCGGACCAGCGGGACCACCGACGTACCCGCGGTGGGGCAGCGAGGTGGAACACAGGAACACGGCCCGTGGCAGACCAAGGGGTCCGAGTGTGCGGTGCGCGCTTACCTGGTTCCGAGGTTTGGCAGAGGGTGCGTGAGTAGGGCCTTTGACGACGCTCTCGAACCGCCGACTGCTGCCAGCTGGCGAAAGAGGAGGATGAGCGCAGTCCGGAGTTGGTCCGTCCGTGACTCTCCATGCCCTCTTGGGACCCAGAGGCAGAGACAACCGCTTCTTGTCGAGATTTTTGAAATAGAAGAATCTCCACCCGGCCCTCCTCCGGGAGAGGGGGAGGCGCATCCGCCACCTCCCAAAGCAGTCCTCTCTCTCTCTCTGGGTCGCCCGTCCTGTGCCTCTTGCTCTTCCGCTCACCGCCAGGTTTGACGGGGGCCAGGACGGGCGGGGCTACGCCCGGCTCAACGGCAGGGAAGGACGCAGGGGCCGCCCTCGGCGACAAGCAGGTTGGGGCGCTGCAGCCGGCGGACGGGTGGAGGCAGCAGCTGCCCGTCGGGGCAGGAGGTGTTGGATTGCCTCAGCCTGCTCGTGAGCAGCCGAGAACTGCTGGGCCATGTTCTTGACTGCGTCGCCGAAGAGGCCAGTCTGGGACACAGGGCCCTTGAGGAACCGATACTTTGTCGGCGTCCCCATGTCGACCAGACACAGCCAGGGGTGAACGTCCTGGACCACAAGTGTGGACATCGCACGACCCAGAGACCGCGTCACCTTCGTCGCTCGTAGCGCGAGGCCCGAGGTACAAGCTCTCAGAGCTTCCGGATCGTAACCACCCCCGTGCATGTCCTCAGTGCTTTTCGCCTGAAGACCCTGCAGTAACGCCATAGCGTAAGGTGGAGGCAGCTTCCCCACAGGCCATATAAGCACCGCCGGACAGACCAGACGAGTACCTACAGGCCCGGAAGGGGAGGCACGGTTCGCCCCGCCGAGTAGAGACGGTATTAGGACACAACTGCATCGCAACCGACCGCTCCACCGGGGGGACCCCCGTATACCCCCTAGCTGCGCCACCACCGAGGGTGGTGAGGGGGAGGAGTTAACAGGGCGGTTTCTGGCAGTAAAAGGTGCCGTCCACGACCTGGTAAGCTCCCCATGCACCTCCGGGAAGAGAGGCACTGGGGCAGGGCGTTGAGAACCAGTGCAAGCTACCCCGAGAAACCAGTCGTCCAACCTCGAGGGCTTGGGACACGGTGGGATCTCCACTCGAGCCCTACCCTCTCAGTGGCCCGGGAAAGCATAGCCGTGATTTCTAGATCCGACTCAGGCACTGCTACTGCCGGTGCAGCAGCAGCCGAATATTCTTGCCCAGAAATCTCCAGCTCACCCTCCGATGCAGCAGTCGACGTCTGGTCATCGGGAGGAGTGCCAGGGTAACTGCTGGTGCTCCCCTTGTAGAGGGCCCAGTACATTCCACTGACAGCTCAACTGGTTTTGGAGCGCAAGAGGGGCGATGGTCCCTCGAGGGTTGGTTCCCTGGAGGGTTTGCCACCATGCCACCCCCTGAAATGGTCCCCGTCTGTCTGCAGCCAGAACGAGAGCCAAATCAAGGCAGAGGCAACAGAGCTCCGTCCCTTTGTCGAGGTATCAGAGCCTGGCCCGCACCTCCAAGATGATCATCTTCCCACCGTGAGAAGATGCCTCATCCACGAGCGCCACCTCAGCATGCTTACTGCCCAGGCATGTGAGGCAGCGATCATGACTATCACCCAGCACCAGGTAACGACCGCATCCAGAAACGCACGGGTGACACGTTGTCTGAAGCAAGACCCAACTCGTCTTTACAAAGACGTAACGTCGAGTTTGCCAAATGCAACGTCGTCTTTAAAAAGACGCACCCGTGAATGCTCTTTTAGAGAAATCACTCTTTCAGTGTGCTGAAGCGCACAGGGGAGATGCAATCCACTCGACACAGGAAGAACCACCGCCGCTGACGCGCCGTACCACCAGCACAAGAATGCCTCGAAGAGTGCACTGACTTGCAGACACTGTAGGTTGGTCAGGAGCAGAACGATGAACGCTCGGCTCCGAAGCGAAAAGCTGAATATGCGCTGCACCCGCTGCCTACTTATACTCACGCTGTGATTAGCGGCAGCTGGATGCAATAATCGCATGCCAATATCCATTGGCTTGTTTAGATACTCTCGTAGGGGATTGGTCTCTCTAAGCGAGATCCCAATTCGTCGGTCACCGACGTGACTCGGAGTGACCGACTGATAGGGAACTAAGAAGTTCCAGGCGCAGCGTAAAGCAAAGAAAACATATGCTCAGGTGCATGTAACATCAGGAGGGGGTGGAAACATCAAAATCGATAGGCCAAAGCACACATCTGAAATGTCAGAGTTGACAGAAATGGTTAAGAAGTTAGCCCTCATTCAGGAAGAGCAAATGGCTAAGCTGTCCCAACTAGAAATGAGAATGGCCTCTCCATACCTTGCCTCCCCATTAGCAGTCCAGCCAGCAAAGGGAAAAGCAGAGTCTAAGCTTTTTTCTGTTACCAGTGTGGAGAGCCAGGCCACACAGCCAGAGTGTGCCGAGCAGTGCTTCCGGATCCAAGCCTAGCTGAAGCCCAGCAGCCTAAGACCCCTGCTGATGGACACATGGACTCTGCTCAAAATTGAAACGCTTAGTGCCCATGGCAGCTGGGGCATGCATGGGTACACAGCAAGGGCATCCATGGGTACACAGCAAGGGCCCCACCCACCCATGAAGAGGATTCACACTGAAGGAGGGGAAACACCCCTAGTGGGTCCCAGGAATGAAGGGGAAGTGGAAGGCAATGGCAAGACATGCAAGGCTCTCATTGACTCTGGCTCGCAGATCACCAGTATTACGTACAACTACTGGCAGAGCCACCCAGCTCTACAGAACCAGAAGCTACGGTCTTCTACGATACCAATAGAGGGTGCAGCAGGTCAGATCGTACCCTACCATGGTGTCCTGCACATCGACCTGAAAGTGCTGGGGAAAGAATTCAAGGCAGTACCTACCTTTGTTGTTCACACTGATTATTGATTATTGTGCACACTGATCTAACCACAGAGATGTGAACAGACTTTAACTCATTCCTGCAACAGATTCTGTTCAACAAGTGAAACAAGTACCTAACATTTACTTATGTCCATGGATTCAAGAAGAAAAAAAAAATCAGTAGTCAAGGATCTTGTTTTACCATAGAATATCAGTGTAGTTAACCATCTGATGTTGGTACAGCGCTCTCAGAGAAAAACATTTTGAAGAAAGTCATCAGGATTCATCTGTGGTTCAGGTACCCGATTCAATAAAATACAAAAAAAAAAAAAAAAACATTTGTGAGCATGTTAATATCAGGAGCATCTATATATATATATATGTTTTATAGTACAAAGCATGCGTGAGTCTATCGTAAACAAAAAAAGACATTTAATATATGAGAAACTAATTATTATTGTTTAGTACGTTATTAAAATCTATTTTTAAACAGAGTAGGCTATTAATAATAAACATGTTCTAAACATACTTAGACTCGTAGCATTCATCATGTTACAATGTACTCTCATATTACTTTTTTTTCAGAGTGGATTCCTATCCTACTGTCAAACATTATTACAGTCGCAGTAGTGAACACCTTGTTCTGTAGTAGATGTTTTACTTATCTTGTAGTCTAACAGTAAGAGGGGATTTCTGTGAAGATTCAAGATGGACCTTGCTGTAAAAAACTACATCATAAAATTAGGGATTGGCATTTTTTGACATTTCTCATTTCGATCATCTATCATATTCAAACATTGTAGTCTGGAATTACAGTTTGGGAAAAAACAACTATGATTTTGTAGTCATATAGCCTAGTATGCATGATTTTATAGTAGCTGTTATGATTCTGTAGCCATAGACTCAAGTCTGCTTTGTACTATAAAAGGATGTACTTTGCATTATAAAAAAGGATATTTTATATCTGAGAAACTAATTGTTATTGTTTAGCACGCTATTCAATCTATTTGTGAACATTGAACATTCTTCTAAACATTCTTAGATGGTAGCATTCATCATGTTGTCGTTTGGGAAAAACCCAACTAAACGTGTTCAAGTTTTTCACAATAACATGCTAACTAAAGCAAAAAAGAAGCATTACTTACTCATCAGATCGATCTTATCTTCTGGATGAACTCTTGCTCTTATTTTTAGGGAAATCCAGCCTTTACTCAGCGCGTCTTCTTCCAGAAACTAACATTATAGCAGCGATGATCTCTTGACTGATGCTTTGTTTCTGTTGGGCGTCTCCACGCGCGAGGATCACGTGGTTATTTACATGTGAACACAAGGGGGCGGGATCTCATTAGAAATAATGAGTTAGACTGGACAGACTGAACATCGTGTCGGTTTCATACGGATTACTTTATCACAGAATGTTTGTTTTCTATATGACTTACTTCATTTGAAATTAGACACTTCAGGCTTTCTATAGAGATAACTCTCATGTTTCTGTGTTGAGTATTTGCTGAGTTACAGTTCATTTTAGTGACGCGTTACTATGAACAGATCGCGGAGACGGAGAAGACAGAGAGCGTACCCTGTTTGTTTTCTTTGTTCCCCAAAACCACAAAGTTTTGTTGTAATTGTGAGTGTGCACAAAAAAATAGACACTTAACAGTTTCGATTGATGTATAACACTTATTTGTGTGACCAAAATCAACAGAGTATTTTTAGTGTCTTTTGCAATGATCTTAAAAAAATTAGCTTGTCTCGCCGGCGAGACAGCCGACCCCAGAGGGTTAAAGGAAGACTTATACAGCCCTGATAGAAGCCCATCCCAGGATATCTTAGTGGCCAAAGTGCTTGCAAATGTGAAAAGAGGTTGTGCTCCAGTTAGAGTGATGAATCTTTCCCAGTGAGTCATTATGATCAAACGACACACAAGTCTGGCAGTCCTGGTGGACAAGGTGGTAGAGTTCCCAGATAAAAAGCATGGTGAAGCTGGGAACAGAGGGGCATGTCTCAGTCTGGACCAAGTAGTGACTAGCTGTGGGGTTGACCTAAGTGAAGCAGTGGTGGGACCAACGTGCTCTACTTAAGGATCTGCTGGACAAGAATGCAGATGTGGTCTTCCAACATCCCATGGACTATGGTCACACCACAACAGTACATCATGAGATTCCCCTGGTTGACCCGAGGACCTTCCGACTGCCTTACCGCAAAATACCCCCCTCCCAGTGGCAAGATGTGAGGCGGTTATTAAAGTCCTTACGCATCCCCTGTGGTGGTTGTGACCAAGAAGGATGGGTCAATCCAATTGTGTATCGACTACAGGAAGCTCAACTCCTGCAGCACTCGAGATGCATTCCCTCTGCCAAGAATAGAGGAGGCTCTAGATGCTTTAGGACAAGCAAAGTACTTCTCCACCCTTGACCTTACATCTGGATACTGGCAGGTGGAGGTTGTGGAACAAGACAAGCAGAAGACAGCATTCAGCTCTCCCATGGGGCTGTTTGAGGCCAATAGAATACCTTTTGGGCTGCAAAACGCACCCTCCACCTTTCAAAGACTGATGAACTCCTGTTTTGGGGACTTCATCATTTTCTCTAAGTCCTTTAATGAACATTTAGAGAGGCTCCAGCTGGCTTTCGATGGGCTTCGTGAGCATGGCTTGAAACTGAAGTCATCCAAGTGCCAGCTTGTGAGGAAGGAAGTGCAGTACTTGGGTCATTTGGTGTCTGCGGAGGGCATCAGGACAGACCCAGAGAAGATTAACAAGGTCAAGGATTGGGAGAGGCCTACTAATCGTATGGAAGTGCTGCGGTTTTTGGGTTTCACGGGTTACTACAAGAGGTATGTTAACGGTTACTCTAACTTGGCTGCTTCGTTATACTGCCTTACCTCCGGTGACCCTAGAAAGAAGAAAAGAGGGACCCAGAAAAGCCCAGGCCCTGACCATCCATTTCTGTGGACTGCTGAATGCGAGGAGGCCTTTCAGTCTTTAAAAGAAAAGCTGATAAGTGCTCCAGTGCTAGGCTATCCGGACTACAGTCAGCCCTTTCTGCTGCGGACTGATGCCTCAGGAATGGGGCTTGGTGCGGTGTTAGTACAGGTCCAAGATGGAGTGGAAAGGGTCATTGGGTATTCGAGTAGAGGCCTGAGCCCACCTGAGATGAGGTATCTGCCACACAAGCTTGAGTTCCTCGCTCTCAAGTGGGCCATGACGGATAAGCTCCATGACCACCTCTAAGGGTGCAAGTTCTCCGTTCTGACGGACAATAATAATCTGAAATATGAAATTACCTCATCCAAACTCGACGCCACAGGTCAGCGATGGGTTTCTCATCTGTCCACATTTGACACTGACATCCAGTATCGGAGGGGACAGGATAACTCCAACGCTGATGCCCTATCACGTCTGTCCAACCAGGAGGTGGCGGAGACCCTGCAGTCATGCCCGCAGCAGTTGAGGACTGGTGGACTGAGACATGAGGAGGCACAAACCACCCAGGAGCCTGAGGAGGTCTCAGGCGAGGAAACAGCTGGCACAGAGGAACCTGAAAGCGGTCAGGAGACCAGTGAGGTGTATGTAGATGTGGGGATGGAGGCACTGCCTGCTATGACCATACAGGAGCTTCGAGCGGGGCAGAAGGAAGAAAGAATTATCGGTCTCATCCTCCACTTTAAGAGCAGGAATCACAAACCAAGCCACAGTGAGAGGATGAAAGTGGGAGCCACTGAGGGTCTCCTCTTAAAAGAGTGGAAGAGGTTAGTGGTAAAAAAAAGGGATCCTGTACCGTAGCATCAGAGACTGTCATAAAGGGGTGGTGGAGCAACTAATACTGCCTGAAAATCTGCGTGAAACCATCAAAACAGCTCTTCACAATGACTCAGGGCATCTGGGATTCGAGAGGACACTCCAGGAGATCAAGGCTTGATACTACCTTAGAAAAACTCCCACAGCCAACGTCAGGGCCCCCCTTGTCAGTATCCATACCAGTGCCCCCATGGAGCTGGTCTGTGTGGACTTCTTGATGCTGGAGAAGTCCAAGGGTGGTATGGAGAATGTGCTCATTGTTACGGACCACTTTTTTCACTACGTGCAGGCCTGCCTCACCAGGGACCAAAAGGCAGGAACAGTAGGGTTTGGGTTCCCTGCAAGGTTCCACGCTGATCAAGGGCGCAATTTTGAAAGCGCCATTGTGAAGGAGCTATGCAAGTGTATTGGCATCACTAAAACCCACACCACACCCTACTACCCCCAGGGCAACGGGACCACCGAAAGATTAAACCGCACCATGATGAACATGCTGGGAACACTAGAGCCGCACCTGAAGCCCCGGTGACATGAGTATGTGGATGCCATGACACGCATATAACTGCTCGTGACATGACTCCATTGGATACAATCCGTACTACCTCATGTTCGGCAGGCATCCAAGGCTCCCAGTGGACCTCATCTTCGGGTCCCCCACAACGGACCAATGTGAATACAGCAAGTACGTCCAGACCCTGTATGAATCTCTGATGCATGCCTATGCCCTGGCTAATCAGACATCTCAGTTGGCGAAAGGACAACAGAAAAAGTATTATGACAAAAGAGCTAAGAGTGAAGACTTAAGTCCAGGAGTGGAGGGGAAGCAGAAGTTGGGAGATTGATGGGAGGCACGGCCATATGTTGTGGTCAGGAAGTAAACAGGTTTGCCTGTGTACGTGTGTGCGACCAGAGGATGGAGGAGCAGAGAGAGTGGTCATAGAAACCATTTGATGCAGTGTATGTTTCTTCCAGTGGAACGAGATGAAGGAGGGATCGTAAAAGAGGGAGAGTCAGATGGTGAGATACGTGGGGCAGGCATTGAATGGGAAGGCGAAGAGGGAACAGGGAGTGATGGTTCAGAGGAGGCTCTGGACAGAGCCCTGATTGGAGCAGCTGATGAAGAGGGGAAGCAAATAAGCACAGAGGAGGCTGACATGTGGACAGAAGAAACAGGTGACAGAGAGGGAGTGCTTATGACTGGTAGTGGGGCCACCTCCACTCAAGGGCCCATCCCTCCAAGGAGAACCCCAAAAAGAAACCGCCATCCCCCGAATAAACTTGTAACATTTGGCCTTATCGACCGAATTACATGGATTTAAAATGGGGTTAGATTAAACTGTGTGAGAGCTTTGAGTATTTAACCCCCTGGGGTCGAAGCCAAGCTTTATCAATTGTTTCTCTGTATTGTAAACATTTTTTATTTGTTGAACATCATTAAATTGTTACTCTTAATTTGGTTTGGCTGTTTTCTGTATTTTCAAGTTTGGGGAACAGACACAGTCTCTATAGTGTGATATCTGGGTGAAGGAGTCTCTATGTGCTGAGAATTAAATTACTTCTGTGACGTGAGGCGGCTAGCAGACGGCCGGTTTAGCCAGTCTGTCTGCTTCCTGACCTGGGCCCCAGTTAGTCAAGTACGAACTCTAAGAATATGTGCCATATTTCTAGAGAGAACAGCGGCACCACTCCAGGAGGTATGAACACCATCTCTTTTCAACAGGTCAGGTCTGCCCCAAAAACTTGTCCAATTGTCTATAAAGTCTATGCTATTCTGCGGGCACCACTTAGACATCCAGCCATTGAGTGACGACAGTCTGCTATGTATCTCATCGCCCCGGTAAGCACGGAGCGGACCAGAGCATATTACAGTGTCTGACATCGTACTTGCAAGTTCACACACCTCTTTAACATTATATTTAGTGATCTCCGACTGGCGAAGTCGAACATCATTAGCGCCAACGTGAATAACAATCTTACTGAATTTAAGTTTAGCATTAGTCAGCACTTTTAAATTTGTTAAGATGTCAGGTGCTCTGGCTCCCAGTAAACATTGGACTATGGTGGCTGGTGTCTCTATTTTCACGTTCCGTACAATAGAATCGCCAATTACTAGAGCACTTTCATCAGGTTTCTCAGTGGGTGCGTCACTGAGTGGGGAGAACCTGTTTGATGTTCTGATCGGAACGGAAGAGTGGTGTTTTGACCCATGGCTAGGCCACCTTACAGTCACCCAGCTGCACAGGCTGAAACCTTCTCTGTCAGCCTAACTATTTCCCTGCATTTATCACATGTGAATCCCTCATCGCCGACAGAGAGAGATAAACTATACATGTGACATGAAGTGCAAATAACAATAGCAGGAGAAGAAGCCATTACTCACCATGACTGATGAATGATACCAACTTAACTTACCACTTACCACTGTTGTTTGATGAACTCGTGAAAAACAGAGCGAGAGAGAAATGAAAACGGAGCGAGAAAAAAGAAAACAATAATAGAAACGCGAATGGAACCGTTTTAAAAAGCGAACGATCAAATTAGTTAGATTAATTTGATAGATAATACCAGAAATATGATGAGAATTAAGTTATATATTATCACTTTAATCAACAGAGAGTGAAAGTAAGGTAAAGATTGAATAAAAAAGTGGAGCTACAAACGCAAACCTCTCAGCAGCACAACAGACAATGTTGCCTTGAGGCAACAAATTTTAAAAAATAACAAAAATGTTAATTGATATTGTTATAATGTCCAGGTTTAAGTAGGAAAATTATCACGTAAAGCAGTGGCAAAAGTAATGGCTACGTGTTGGGGAAAAATGGCAAGGAGATGTTTCAATTATTTATCAATAAACCAGTGTTTTCAGAGTTAGTTGTTGGCTACAAAGATGAAGTTAATGATGCTGACTAACCATCTCCGCAGCACACTGGACGCGCCTACAGAGAGAAATGTGCCTTTCATCCGGATTACATAATCAGAATGTATTTGTTTTTGATGTGAAATTAGACACTTCAAGCTTTCAGTAGATATATTTCTCATGTCTGTGAGGCAAGTAGCCCATGTGCTGAGTTTTGCTTCATTGTTGTGACGCGCTCCAGTTCACGGAGACAGAGACGGCAGAAAGCGTTACCAGTTGTTTTCTTTATTTAAGAACAGCACAGCGTCTTGATGATAAAAATACTGTAAAAGTCGACTCTTGACAGTTTTGAATGATGTATTACTCTTATCTATATGAGCAAAAATGATGGCGTCTATTAAGTTGTTTCCCTGTCATCAGTGATCGTGCCGGCGCCTCTTTGTCATGCAGTAAGCACCTAACGGCTCCACACAAACACCTGGATATGGGCCTAATAGCGTACATTTATAAAGTTAGCTGTGTACTTACTCTACTTGCATGTTTCAATGATAAGCCATATTTGAGGTCAATGAATGACAGGCGAATGTTCCGATTTCCTGCCCGATATACTGTAATTACCTCAAGGACCAGTCGTTAACGATCTGTGCGTCCCTGACAAGGACAGTTTTTTTTTTTTTTATGCGACTAACCGATGAATAAAATTAAAGGGGGCCGGCCTTAGTTGGTATTGTGTTGTTTAAAAATGGATATGAACTTCTTCATAATGAGGGATCTTTTGAGGACCAGATAGCGCCTCAAATTCCCCAGATATTTGGGGTTCCTCTGGCTCTGAGGGAGGAGCGATTCATCAGCTGATGCTGGAATTTGAAGGACGAGGATCTGTCTGAGGATCTGTCCGACCGGGAACTCCGGGATCGTTGCATATCTGCATGAGATTCAGGTACATTTGTGTTGATTTGTTTTTTTGTGCTCAGGAGGGTGAAGAGCGCATTTTTCAGTTTCCCAGACACCACGAACATAAGTTATGATTCAGCTTAGTGTGAGTGTTTGTGTGTTGCGTGGGTCCACTGTTGTTAACGGTTACATTTACTGTTGTTGTTGTTGCCCTCTGAGTTTAAAGAGTGAAAAGTTCATGTTATCAATGTACATATTTTTTAAACACTGTGCTTTAACATAAACCAGAATGATTACATTATGTAGCCTCTGGCTTGCTTAGTTGGGGGACACTTAATTACCAGCGATTTGTTGACTTGATTGCACAGATACTATTTTAACTGAACTGAACTGGATGAGGACTTCAATAATGAACTGCTTTTAACTGAAAATTGAGTGTTTAATATTGTCCTTTTTGCATTGACTAATTTTTCCTATTTGTTACTGTAAAGCTGCTTTGATGCAATCTGTATAAATAAAGGTGAATTGACTTGACATTATTTTAAATGAGTCTACACCCCCCCCCCCCCCCCCCCCCCCCCCCCCAAGATTACTGTTATAAACATGAGCCGCATCCAAAAGGCAAAGGGGGAGGTGTTGCAACAATTTATAGCAATATTCTCAGTATTTCTCAGAGGGCGGGCATCAAGTATAACTCATTTGAAGTAATAGTACTTCTTGTAACATTATCTAGAGAAACAAGTGTTAGTGATAAATCCCCCGTCATGTTTGTGCTGGCTACTGTATACAGGTCACATTTGGTGCTGGTTGCAGATAAAGTCTTAATTGTTGGCGATTTTAATATCCATGTTGATAATGAAAAAGATGCATTAGGATCAGCATTCATAGACATTCTGAACTCTATCGGAGTTAGACAACACGTTTCAGGACCTACTCATTGTCAAAAACATACTCTAGATTTAATACTGTCACATGGAATTGATGTTAGTGGTGTTGAAATTCTGCAGCAAAGCGATGATATCTCAGATCATTATCTAGTGTTGTGTAAACTCCATATAGCTAAAACTGTAAATTCTACACCTTGTTACAAGTATGGTAGAACCATCACCTCTACCACAAAAGACTGTTTTGTGAGTAATCTTCCTGATTTATCTCAATTCCTCAGCATATGCAACAGCTCAGAACAACTTGATGATGTAACAGAAAGTATGGAATCTCTCTTTTCTAGCACTTTAGAAACAGTTGCTCCTTTACGCTTAAGGAAGTTTAAGAAAAGAGTCCAACACCGTGGTATAATGAGCACCATAGACATAATAGAGAGTAGACGCAGCATCGACCGATACTCACTACTGGGGCTGACGAGACGTGGGGCCGCCATCTTGGACCGGTCACCCGCTCCACTCAGTGTAATCTGTTTGGCAGGTGTAATGAGCTGTCAAGGCATTTAATTAATCATACCTCACGGAATACCGAACTGATTTTCACGCGTTTTTTTTTGCTGCAATGGTCATAAATGTAGCTGTGATACATGACACATGGTTTGGCGTATTTTAATATTGATAGTGAGTTTAACAGTAATATAATGAATATCTCCGTTCCTGTGATAGTATTGGGTCTTTTAAGAGGGTCTAAAGACTTACAACATGGACTTAGTTCATTAAGCACTTCTAATGCGTTATGGTTTGTATAGTTTTATTCTATTTTCATTTGGCTGTTTATTAATTTGACATTGTTGTTCATTACTGATATTCTCCTTAATGTAGTCTTACCATGCTGTTATTATATTTTGCTTGAATTGACATTGTTTATTATTGCTGACCAACATCTCAATCTGTTCCGTTAAATTTAAGTATTATATTGTTTTGTATTTATGTCACTTTGGACAAAAGCGCAACCATAACCATATGAGGTGTAGGCTATGATAGGAATTTTGCAAATCACACACTATAAATATTATAGAGAAGCAGAAACAGATAGTGACGGTAAAGGTATTTTAATAAGTTGAAGAAACACTATATGAATATTACATTACATTTCATTCTCTCTCGCTCACACACACACACTAAAAACCCTGAAAAAGGACTGTTTTGCAGAGCTTTTTTCTCGTGCTCCCTTTCTGAAGTTCAAGAGAGGTGAGCTTGGCAATGTGGTGCAGCCTTATCTTGAGAAACACAGACACAACCAATGAGAACAGGTCGAAATGATGGTTGTCAATCCCAAACTGTGTGTCCTCAATGTGTTCCCCAAGTTGAAAAAACATCCTCTGTTCCAATCTCCTCCCGGACGATGTGTGTGACTGTCGACACCTTCGGAGCTTGATTTGTTGAAGATTGGCGGATCACCCTCTCTGCAGCTCTCAGCACCTTATAATAATAATAATAATAAAAATAATACATTATATTTATAATTATATAGCGCTTTACACAGTGCTCAAAGACACTTTATAGAACAGAGGAAATAAGAACAAATCAACCTTAATATACAAAGATGAAAAAAACAAGATAATAAAATCAAACCTTCACTGTGCCTTGTGATGGAATCAATATCGATAACAATCGCCGTTATTTTTCAGGGTTAGAAGGTGGTAGCTCTTGTCAAATGAAGATGGTACAGCATCACTGACCAAGCTTACACGACACACATCACAGGACAGCTTTCGTAGAACCTGCCGGACTACAAACCCTGCTATGTAGACCAGAGCATTTTCCACCAGACCACCAAACCGAGTGGGGAGATAACTGTGGTCACACACAAGGGCTGAAATGTTGGTGAATGGAGATGGGTGCTCTTCAGCAGTTTCAGCAGAGGACATCTCCACAGCAGACAGGGACACAGTGCTATCTTGGGCAGCCACATTGCCCGTCTCACCAGGTGAGACACCACAACGAACCATCAGACGGCGGAAGATGGCCTGGAACTGGCGTGCCGATGGATTGTTATTCCAACCGCCTTGTATGGAAAACAGGCACACAATACATACATTACTCACAAGATATAACAAAGATATTCATTAAGTATATTTTCAGAATGTATTGTAATTAAAAGAACACCAACCCTACCTGATGCTCTGATTGAATTAAATAGGAGCTCCAAGTGATCCTGGCTGAACCTGTATGTGAGCTTCAGTTCAGCATTCAACACAATCATCCCTCAACAGCTCACTCACAAACTGGCCCAGCTGGGGCTCAATACCTCTCTGTGCAACTGGCTGTTGGACTTCCTGACCGGGAGACCTCAAGCAGTACGGGTCGGCAGTAACACATCCAGCACCATCACACTGAACACTGGGGCCCCCCAAGGATGTGTGCTGAGCCCCCTCCTCTTCACTCTGCTGACCCACGACTGCACACCATCACACAACTCCAACATTTTCATTAAGTTTGCGGATGACACGACTGTGGTGGGTCTCATCAGCAACAGAGATGAGACAAACTACAGGAGCGAGGTGAGCCGCCTGGCCGGGTGGTGCAGTGACAACAATCTCTCTCTGAACGTGAAGAAGACGAAGGAGATTGTTGTTGACTTCAGGAGAGTACACACTCAGCATGCCCCTCTGACCATCAACGGTGCGACTGTGGAGAGAGTGAGCAGCACCAAGTTCCTGGGTGTGCACATCACTGAGGACCTCTCCTGGACTAACAAAACTGTAGCACTGGCCAAGAAAGCACAGCAGCGTCTCTACTTCCTCCGCAAACTCAGAAGAGCCAGAGCCCCGGCCCCCATCATGTGCACCTTCTACAGAGGCACCATCGAGAGCATCCTAACCAGCTGCATCACTGTGTGGTATGGCGCTTGCAACGCATCCTGCCGCAAGTCACTTCAGCGCATAGTGAGAGCAGCTGAGAAGATCGTTGGTGTCTCTCTCCCCTCCCTCCAGGACATCTACAGCACCCGTCTCACCCGCAAAGCCCTCCGCATTGCAGGCGATCCCACCCACCCGACACACAGCTTCTTCAGTCTGCTGCCATCAGGGAGGAGACTGCGGAGTCTCCAGGCGAGGACCAGCAGACTGAAGGACAGCTTCATACATCAGGCTGTCAGGAAGCTGAACTCCCTCCCGTCCTTGCCCCCCCTCCCCTCTTTCACCCCCATTTAACACAGCAACACACTAGGAAATCTGACTCTGTGTGACCCCCCCCCACCGACCAACAAACTGTGACCGGCACCTGTCACTTGTGCAGCATTGGCTGATCACTACCTATCCAACATTGACTGCAAATTACCTCTTCGGATAGTCTGACAAAAAGCTATCCGAACTTGTCACTTTAACAGACTGATAAGCTCTTCTTGCACTACACTCATAACAAAACAAAACAAATCTGCACAGTTTTGTTTTTGTACATTCAACTGGTTTGCACTCCATCTATTCTGCCATGTGCCTTATGCACTTTATCTATCTCTCTTTTTTTATTTTCTACAATGTCCTCAGACTGATAAGCTCTTTTGCACTACAAATATATCTACAGTGTTGTTTCTATTTAACTGGTTTTGCACTCTATCTGCCATGCGCCTTATGCCACTTATCGATCTAATTCTTATTTTTTTCTACAATATCCTCATTTGTATATTTGTATAGTTGTATGTACATATGTTTAAACTGTATTATCTGTATCTGAACGTGTTTAATGTTAACTGTATGCACCAAGGGTCTGAGAGTAATGCAATTTCAATTCTCTGTATGTATGTGCTGTACATGTGGAAGAATTGACAATAAAGCTGACTTGACTTGACTTGACTTGACATACCGCTGAACTAGGAGCAGTTCAGGAATCATCCGCATCAATGTGTCGATATTGATGACAAATCCAATGACCGACAAGTACCTGAAAAAAAAAAAAAAAAAAAAAGTTACTCTGATCATCAGTAACGTGTAATCACCCATTCTTGAGTGTTACATTGCCTATTACAGGGGTGCAAACTCACAGAAAATGAAAATGATAAACAGCTACCAGGACTGATACATAATTAGTTTGCATCCCTGTTTTTAGGAATGGGATCAGTTTCTTGTTTAACTTATACAGTATACTTGTAGAATATAGAACAATGGAACAATAATTTGGAACATTGTTATTGCAATACATACCATGTAGAAACATCTAGGACCTGAAACACACTGAATACAAGACAATTCCAACAGAAACAAAACTGCATATTGAAAAACATTTAAACAAGAGAACATCATTTCAACATACATATCATCTTTCTTACTCCTGCATAAAGCTGATGTGTAATACATACCATTTGGTCGTGGCCTACTGGTTAGGGCTTCGGGCTTGTAACCGGAGGGTTGCCGGTTCGATCCCCGACCAGTGGGAACTTGCCCCTTGAGCAAGGCACCTAACCCCTCACTGCTCCCCGAGAGGCAGCTCACTGCTCCAGGTTAGTGTGTGCTTCACCTCACTGTGTGATCACTGTGTGCTCTGTGTGTTCACTAATTCACAGATGGGATAAATGCAGAGACCAATCTCCTTGTATAAGCAAGTATACTTGGCCGAGCGACCTGAAACATTTAAAACGTTTAGAAGCATCTAGGACCTGAAAAACACACTGAATACAAGACAATTCAGACATAAACAAAGCATCTTAGGAACGCGATGCATAACGGAACAACGGAGCATCTCAGGAACGTGATGCATAACGGAACATGCATAACGTGATGCATAACGGACTTTGTTGGACAGTCGTACAATACATTTCACTACATGTCGTACTACGTATGTATATGTATGTGACAAATAAAATTTGAATTTGAATTTGAACAACAGAGCATCTTAGGAACGTGATGCATAAGGCAATTGTTGAACTCATGTCATGAACTTAACAAGCACTATTTTAATAAACCTCTTAGATCGGTGAAGGTGTGTTCCTTCTTTTGTCACCAAAGTCAGCAAGTACTCCCTGGCTCTTGATAAAAACGCTTTCCTCTCCATCCAATTCAAAGCACCCAAGGGAGTGCTTTGAATCCTTTGGCACGAGGATTGCGTCCATTCATTACATCAAACAGCCTGTCAATAATCTATGAAGAAATATCTCCATCTAAAATCACTATCATAACAGGGTTTCAATAGGCATCAGATAGTTGAAATCAATGCTCTATTCAAAATATACAGAGATCACAGTACATATTTACAAACTGTATGCTCAATAAGTAAACATGCACGTATTACTATTTGCTTGACTTCCTTCTCGCCATAGGTATGCTACCACTCTGATGAATTATTTAAAAAAACATGTACATGTATGTGGTTCTATAATCGCTAATTGTATTACCTCAATGAATTCTGCCGTTGCCTCACAGTCTTTAAATTGAGAGTATCCAAGATCCCGCATTGTGCGGAGAGCCACTGACACAGAGCGACTCAGTGTTTGTGCAGCCAGGGACACCCTCATCTTGTGGTTCTCAAAGTAGACATGTTTATCTGTAATTTTGTTGGCAGCATGCAGTCCGTCTTTTTTTTGCACATCATTGAGATGATTGTTGTACCTCCAATTGATCTGTCCGGTGGTCGTCGCAATTGGACTGTAGGCCTGCAGAGTTAGAATCAGTCACTGGTCAAACAAGTACATCAGGCAAAATGTTGATCATGTCCAGCCATAACTGTGCAAATGTATACACAACAATATTTAGATATAACTTTTAGCAGCAGAGGCATAACTTGTACAAATAGGTCTACAACGATCATCATTTACCTGCAACATATTACGTGCCAACTTAAGCATATGGCAAGCGTCCATCATTACAAATACTTTCTCGCCAGTCACCGGATGTGAGAAACTGGTTTGAAGCGGCTCTCGTGGGTCTCCCTTCAGGTCACACCCAAGTTGGTTGCACATTGGAGGCATGCCCATCCATTGTTACGCATACCACCCGAATGCCCCGTGCATGCAGCTCCTCCAAAGCATGACTGAGAAGGACCCTTTGCGTTTCTGGAGAGAGAGACTTGTTCAGGAAGTAAGCAATGGGAGCCTTCCAATGTCCTGTAGGCCAACCACCATGAACACAAGAGCCTCAGTAGCAACATCAGTCTCATTGCTTCCATCACCCATGTCTACAAAACCAGACATTGACTGGGTATGTGGATTGTATTGCACTTGTTTTCGGATGGACATGGCATCCAACATAAGTGTAACACGTCCATATTTAGCCTGGTCTCCCTGACATTTTCTCTCTAGCATGTCTAGCATCATCATGTTCAGACCAGGCTTGGCATCCACCGAACGCAGCCACCTGTACAACAATTGAGAAGAAGCTATTTAACTTGTTTACATCAGTAATTTCCACAAATTCAATCGGACAACATTAAGCCCACCTTTGTAATGTATGTGGATGTGGGAGGGGAACATGTTGAATTTCTCTTAGGTATCTGTACGCCTTTGGACCGTGTAAATGGAGTGTGAGCGCGAACTCTCTGTACTCCTTTGTGTACTCATGGCCCTGCTTTGCCACGAGGTCTAGCTGAAGATCTGAAATGTTATGATTTAAAATGAGTAAGTCCCCTTGCAGACATGGGACCAAGTTCTACCCCAAAGGTAAGTATTTTCAAAGGTAAGTATTTTCAAAGGTCAAAAAGGTAAGTATTATCAAAGGTAAGTATTTTCAATGGTCAAAGCTCAGGTAAGTTAAGTAAGGTACGTTTTATAGACTAAGAAGTTTAATAAAGAGAGCAAGAATAACATGTACATGAATTTCAAAGTGCTAATTTTATCTTACCGGAGTAGAATTCAAGCTTCTCTTTGAGCTCTTCATTAATGAGGTTATTTTTCTTCAAATCCTCCAAAAGACTATTCACTGTAGTCTTAGCTCTCTTTTCTCTGGCCATGGCAATCTTCTTCTCCCGCTCCAGACTTTCCACTCTTGCCAAGGCTTCATTGAGTCTGGTCTTAAGAGCGGTAGGAGAAGCAGGCTATGATAGCCATGATCCTAGTAGAAAGAGGGATGAACATAGTTTGAGTAATGTTTCACTTCACAAACATCACTTTGACACCACTAGTTTATGCCCCACATTCTTTCTTATAGTCATCACCTGTCAAAGCCACTGTGTGCTGAGTGTGTTTCACTAATTCACGGATTGTGATGCAGAGACCAAATTTCCCTCACGGGATCAAAAGAGTAAGCTTATACATACTTATACTTATGATATGATACTTATGATATTCCTGAATTTCTCTTTGGGGATCAATAAAGTATTTATCTATCTATCTATCTATCTATCTATCTATCTATCTATCTATCTATCTATCTATCTATCTATCTATCTATCTATCTATCTATCTATCTATCTATCTATCTATCTATCTATCTATCTATCTATCTATCTATCTGATGTTTAAAGTAGAAATATTCACATCATTAGGCTGAGGTTGTTGGTGTGAGGTTGCCATTTCTTGGTAATCCTGAGAGGCCATGGACAGGCTTTCTTTAGCTCTTCTGGAGGTAGATGTAGTCTTGCCAGTTTTCAACTGAAATGAAAAAGCATAATACATAATACAACATAAAGGGATAAGTGTCTCACCCTGCCCTGTGATTGATAATAGAATATTTACATTTATGAATGCTAACAGCCTTATGATGATGCACCTACTCTTTGGAGGTGAACCGGGAAGCTGAAGACTGATGGAATAACACCATCTTTGAGTCGGACAATCTGACCTGTCCTATCAAAATCGTCCTGCTTAAAATGTTGACTGCAAAGCACTGATGAAGCACTTGCAGTGAATCCTTCTCTTCTCAAAGCCACTTCCCACTTCTTCATCACATCATTGTCCTTGGGAAACCTTCAAAATGAAAATGGAAGATTTGATAGTCTACACAAAAACATTTCACAAAGGAGGTCAAGCTTATTTTCTTCCTTCACATTTCCTAGAACCTCTCTTCAACAAAACTCCTATTTTGATGCATATCTTTTGATAATGAACCAAAGTTGCTGAAATTGTGAATAAGCTTGTTTGCCATTTGACCATTATTTGTCAAGATATGCTCATGCGTTTTGTAAAAAAATGCCCTATGGAAACTCCCCATAGGACTTTTGGTTATCCAAAATGCATACTGACAATCAAATGCTTACTGCATATGAACCCTTTTGTGTAGAAGCACAAGGAGGAGGGCATTTTTGATTAAATTTGACATAGTAAGATTAATCTGACAATATAATGCACTATACAGATTGTACATTAAAAAACATAGCATATACCAATATGGTGCATACAACTGATTTAGAATGTTTGGGGTGGATAACTGTCCCGCCGGCGGGATAGTGAAGACGAATTAAAATCCGCTGGCCAATGTTTATACCAGTAATATTTGTTGTATTTCTACAATAACATTCTTGTGTCAGTTTTAATCTAAGTCAGTGTTACGGAATATGACTTATCAAGTCTCACTTCATAGCCGGGTGAACAGTAAACATAGCATTGTTAACTGGCATTAGCTTAGCATCGTTTCATTAACGTTACGGTAACATCAAAGATCCTTGCTACTTTTCAACTCTGGTAATATTCTATTCACAAAATACAACCAATAGTATAGTAATGTTAAATCTTACTTGTGAAAAGTAATCCCCCGAGCCCTGCTTTCGATGGTCCGCCGATTGGAGCAGGAATATCCTACACAGTGTTCAGGCATGTTCTCTCACTTCTGCTGCTGCTACGAGATGTAATGAATTCCAGAGTATGCCCGGTCCAAGATGGCGGCCGCATTTCTCGTTTCCAGCAGCCAATGGGGCGTCTATCTCTTTATGTCTATGATGAGCACACTCGCACCCTAAAGAGAACAGCCCGGAAAATGGAGCGCAGCTGGAGGAAAACAAAACTAGAGGTATTTAGCTTCAAGATTCAAGATTTTTATTCGTCACATACATACAGAGTACAACCAGCAGTGAAATGTAAGTCAGGTCCGCTCCAAGGACAGTGCAATTGTATAGAATACAAATATTAAGAAAAAGAAAAGTAGAATAAAATAAAAAGAATAAAAATAAAAGATAAAAAAATATAAATATAAATGTGCAGGTCAGTATGTTGTTGACATAAATAGTAATATAACAGGAATGTGCAAAAAAGTTGTACAGGGTATTTAATATGTTATAAACAAAGAATAAAGGATCATTTAAATTTGTAATAATTTATCTTGTATATTATGTACCATAGATGGATTATTTCGAGTATATTAGCCCTTCCCTTTTCCGTATATTAGCCCTTCCCTGTGTCGATTCTCTTTTGGTTGGAGGGGTAGGGGTAAGGGCCAGATAGCCAGAAAAGTTTTCAGGACCACACTACAAACGAAGGGGTACAAATTATCTTAGCCTAAACCGGCTACAGCGACAAAATGGCTGCCCAAGCGAACAAAGAGACACATAAATGTAAGCATTATTGGCATTAATAAAGATTTTAATGAAAAGTAATCATTTGTGTTATGTTACATTCAATCGTGTGTTCATATTTACAGTCATATTATTCAAAATGTTTTGCAAAAAAAAAAAAAAAAAAAAATAGCTAAAATTTGATAACATCATACACTGAACAAAATTATAAACGCAACACTTTTGTTTTTGCCTCCATTTTTCATGAGCTGAACTCAAAGATCTAAGACTTTTTCGTATTGGTTAACTAATCAGACTAGCACACACGGTTTGACTCAAGTTCAGTGGGAGACCCTGCATTTTAACTTAGGCATCTCTTTAGAGAAGCAGGCAAAATTGCTGAGGGCATCAACCGAATTAGAGGACATGGCAAAGCAACATCTTCATAATGTGAAACATTACACTGTAATCACATCTGATCGAATTGCTCATTTGGGCAAAATAATCGAGAGTACCACTCACGATAGTTGGTGGTCCATTTTTGGTCCCCACAGGCACGACATCTTCTCAACATATTTATCCACCCCATAATAATCCTACTGATACTCTTTATTTTGCTTACTATATTCAACATCTATATTTTCTGCTATGTTAGAAGAATGCGCCTGAAATATGTTCGGAGTTTGGTTCGCCATTGAGTGAGGGGCCGAATGTAAAGGATGGGTTGTTTTTATGTGTGCGCTCAACAGATGAACGATGTGGGAAGGGAATTTAAAGGGGTACCTTGATGCAAAACAAGATCACGATCTCTTGGGAAAGTACAAGAGATAGGTTACATTGACCTTCAAGATAAGGTTGAAAAACTGTTGTCGTTTGATCATCCTGGCACGACATTGATTATGAAACCTCAGTGATGTTGCCAAATAAGAATTCATCTTTTTCTATAATTACAGGGTACCCGCGGGGTCTTAAAAGCATTGAAAAGGTCTTAAATTTGATAATCTCAAATTAAGGCCTTAATAGCCTTGAATTTGGTATACAAAGTCTTGGATTTCGTTACAAAGGTCTTTTTTTTTTTTTCTCTCCTAGGATTAAGTTCATACCGTAACAAAATTAACTGTTACTAATGTAGGCTAATTATAAATTCATGCAGCGTAACTTTGAGTGCACCTCACGCTCCACGTCATAGCAGAAAGCGCGAAAGCATGCGCACCCGTTACTATGCAGGGCTCGCAAAATCGCTAGCCCGACGTCCCGGGGCTATTGCGTTTTCCAGTCGGCCTACCAAAATGTATCACAGCCCTGCCTGACGGGCTACCTTTACAGGGTTCCCACGCAATGTTCTCTCTAAGCTGAGCGCGCTCTTCTTCCACCGCGGCCGCGCGTTTGATTGAATGCCGCCAGTAAAAGGGAAAGAATACCAAGGCTCAGGCAAACCGCTATAGAGCTGATGTCACGACAGAGTTAGAACCGGTTTCACAGAAAGAGCACGATGTGCACCAAATGAGTCGCTGTAGAAACTGAATACTTCAATAGTTGCGGTGCGGTCAACACGAGAGACAACACAAACACAATGACGTGAAATAAAACGTCCTCCTGTATTAAAGAAGAGTGGCTTGATTAAGTGCTGGAAATAATGGAGGATGGGTAACAAAACTCTGAAACGTACGGTCACACACAAGAGTATTGTACAAACTGTACTTCATAACGATGTGTAGACAGCTATAGAAGAATTCATAAGTTCACTTTTTTATATTTAACTTACAGATCTCAACTTAAGTTTGGCTTCAGTTTGTATTCTATTCTATTCTGTTCTATCAGTTTAAATAGTTTGTTTTGATATATTATGTTAGGGCTATATTATAAACTCAAAAACAAGATCAGTTATTTATCAGGTGTTTGACTTTGAGTCTCTTGCTCATCAAGGCTGTATTCATTTCAAAAATACAGAAAAAACAGTGATATAGTGAAATATTATTGCAATTTCTAATATTGGTTTCCTATTTTAATACCTATACTTTAAAATAGCATTTATTCCTGTGATCAAAGCTATATTTTCAGCATAATTACTGCAGTCTTCAGTGTCACATGATCCTTCAGAAATCATAATAATACACTGATTTATTATCAGTGTTGAAACTTGTGCTGCTTCATATTTATATGGAACCTGTGTTTCTTTTTTCTTTGATTCTTTGATTAATAAAAAGTTTAAAAGAACAGCATTTATTCAAAATAGAAATTTTCTAACAATAGAAGTCTTTACTATCAATTTTATCCATTTAACACATCCTTGCTGAATAAAGTTTATTTAACTTTCTTTAAACCTTTTTTAAAGTATCTTTAAAAAAGAAAGAAAAATTTCTGACCCCCAAATTTTGAATAGTTTATATTGTAACACAAAATCTCTATTTTGACTAAACACTATTCTTTTTAACTTTTTATTTTTTTTAAAATATCACAGGTCCCAAAAAATACAGTATAAAAAAATAAATAAAAAAAGCAGTACAACTGTTTCCAACATTGATTAAAAATCAGCATAATATAATTATTTCTAAAGGATCATGTGACTCTGCTTCACAGGAATTAATTACATTTTAAAGTATATTAAAACAGAAAACAATTATTTTAAATTTTTAAATTGCAATAATATTTCACAATATTATATAATGGGATATTTCATATTTCGTAATATTATATAAAATGGGAAAGTGTCGGTTTAATCCGCTGTGGCCAAGGAATCCGAATTACGTTTGGGTCAAGCCTGTGCCAGGAAATGACCGCGAGGCCTATTGCAACCAAGAGCTGCGAAGGCTGTAGTGTTCAACACCAAGTTCAAATGTATTTGTTTATTACAAATCAAATGTGTGTTACGCTGTTGCGTATGTATTAAATATAACTGATAATTTAAATAAAATGTTTTATTTAATTCAAGTAGCCTACTTGTACATAATTATTTTCTAGGGTTCGAAATTTATACAGATTTGACATTTTCCCCTCATACTTCTGTCGGAATGGGTACGAAGTTGGCATTGAACTTCATTTGAAATGGTATTAAAAAGGTCTTAAAAAGCCTTGAATTTCATTTGGAGGATCCTGGGGGTACCCTGAATTAAAACGAAGTGCACCCAATTGGGAAGCGAGCTTGGCCAGTTTGCGTTCTCTCTCACTTGGAGGTTGTTCTTAAACCGCACCTAATTTTAAAGAATAAAAAAAGGGGTTTCTTTCAGAAACAGTGGAAGCTCAGCCGTGGGATAAGTGCACGTCACCCGGCATTCTCTGACGTGTGTTGGTCTTCTACTGAAACGGGCTCCCCAGTCTTTTGAAGAGTGAAGATGAAGGCACAGTTCCGAGGTTGTATATTTGTTATAATACTTTGCTTGGGTTTAGTTTTAGTGTATGCTCGAATTTGTGTATTATTCATTCATAATCATTATCTTTTATCCATTTATTCATGATCATTCATATATTATGCACTGGCTCATGATTATCCTTCTTTAATGTGTTTATTTTTGATTATCACTATTGTTTTATTTATTTACCAATGATCATTATCATTATTATCGATATCAGCTGTGTATCAACCCATAGCACTGACTCCAATCATGATGAAGTGCTTTGAGAGGCTAGGCTTACCTTTTTTCAATCTCCTCACACTCTCTCTCTTACCTGCCTCAGTCACAGTCACACTGATGGGCCATTAGCAGCTTTAGGGGAGGGCCCTTTGTCTCTCAGGTGAGAATCACTTAATATTCAAGGCTATTACCACTCCCTCGCATATTGGCTTTCGATCACAAAAGTCGTGACGTATTGTCAAGTATGGTGACCCATACTCGAAATTGGTGCTCTGCGTTTAACCCATCCAAGTGCACACACACAGCAGTGAGTAGTGAACAAATCCACACACACACACACACACACACCGTGAACACACACCCGGAGCAGTGGGCAGCCATGCTGCAGCGCCCGGGGAGCAGTTGGGGGTTCGGTGCCTTGCTCAAGGGCACCTCAGTCGTGGTATTGAGGGTGGAGAGAGCGCTGGACATTCACTCCCCCCACCTACAATTCCTGCCGGCCGGGGGCTCGAACTCGCAACCTTTCGATTACGAGTCCGACTCTCTAACCATTAGGCCACGACTTCCCCCATGACATGTCTTTAAAAATTTTAATCAATATATTGTTTTCTGTGAATGAGTAAGCTGAATGATTTTCACATAATTGTTTAGTAAATATTCTAGCCTAGAAGACTGATTACTCAAAAGTCTTATTCAGGACGATTTAGTGTGGCTTTTATGGCCTTATTTCAGGTACATTTTTCCCCCCAAAACTTACTAACCACGCATAATATTTTTTTTCTAACAAATGCAAACATGTACATCCATCTTGGTCACAAATTATTGTAGCACAGTTTGTGCTGAATACAAAAAAAATACATGTTGGTCAATAGTATATTATAAGTAGCTGAAATAAGCACAAATATCAGGGCATGTCAACACATCTCAAGGGCCCCAAAATTACCTCAGGCCCCAGAGGGTTAACCCTCCGGGGTCAACGGTATCGCCGGCGATACAGCTCGATTTTTTAAAGATCAGTGCAAAAGACACTAAAAATACTCTGTTGATTTTTGGTCACACAAATAATTGTTATACATCAATCAAAACTGTTAAGGGTCTACTTTTTTTGTGTATAATCACAATTACAAAAAAACTTTGTGGTTTTGGGAAAAAAAAAAGAAAACAAACTGGGTGCGCTCTTTGCAATATATATATATATATATATATATATATATATTCCTGCAATATTTTTTCTGAAACTATTTATAGTCCCCCCACCCCCCTGTTTCAGTACGTACCTTTATCATTGTAATAACGAGCCACAGACGCGTCCACTGCTGAAATCCCAGTTTAGTTAGAGAGGTAAGGGTCCACAGAACAACATCCCAGCGAGCACTTTTAGTCCAGCGAAACAATAACATTGTAATAAGGATGAATATTCCTTTGTTTACGTTTCATTTCTTCAGAGAGTTATTGTTCGCGTCCGTTATGGAATAAATTACGCTCAAAAACAGCGTCTTGGTGGTAAAAAAACAACGTTTTAAACAATGTTTATTACCGACTCTATGACGGCTATCATTGTGATTCATTGATCAGCTATTATTGATTATATGGCCCATCTATTTGATTATCATCTGAATGGAAGCACATCAGCGTGTGATTACTGACTCTATGACCATGTCTGCCAATATCACTTCATGTCTGGCAATCAGAATACTTCAGTATACATACTATATACAAAGCAATTTTGTTCTATTTTATTTCCTTTTTTATTACTCAGATAATTATTTTTGTATTTTTTTTGTGCTCAAATAAATCTGTCTATTATTTTATAATTGAAAAACTATGCAGGAACATGTATAATGACTAAAATAGCTTGTATAATTCTGCAATCCATTTGGTGGTTATTTTTCCTCAAACAGGGGGGTGGGGGACTATAAATAGTTTCAGAAAAAATATTGCAGAAATCTCATTTTTCATAATATCTTCTTCAAATTTGAAATATGAACTCATGAGACATGTGACTTTCAATCCATTACTTTTCTGCATTGCTCCAGGACTTATTTCATGTATTTGTATATGAAATAAAAAAACATTCAGTGTGGAAAAATATTTTTCAAGGCACGTAAGTGTCTATAACTTTTTATCTTTTTGAGCATTATCAACTCTGGATGATAGATAGTAAAGCCCATAGTGTCTTCTTTCCAAAGATACCTAATTTGTTTGTGTAGAACTGTTGTCATTTTAATTTAGGTAGGTTATTTTCACCTGTGAGGCCCCAAATGGGGGCGAAGGTTAACAGGTTAATGCAAGCCTAACAATCCTTTAACGGATTTGAATATTAGAAGCGTGTGTTATGTGTACGCCAGGTTTAAGAGATGGGTCTTTAATCTATATTTAATCCCCTGGGGTTGAAGCCTGCACCGGTTGTCTCGTTTTTTCTTTATGACACGAAACGAACTAAAAATACTCCACGAGTTTGGATCCTACAAATAAGAGTAAGGTATCATTTGAAACTGCAAAGGGAAACTTTTATTTGTGTATAGTCATAATAACAACAAAACAATGTGCTTTTAAAAAATAGAGAAATTAAACAGGGTGCGTTCTCTCCCGGCTCTGTCTCTGTCACCTCTCTTCACAGACACATAAATAAAACAACATGAATCTCCGCAAATACTCACCTCAAATACATGAGAAATACATGTATAGAAAGCTTGAAATGTCTACTTTTAAATGAAGCAAGTCACGTCCAAAACAAATATTTTATGTTAAAGTAATCTGTATGAAACCAACGCGATGTCCAGTTTTCCCGTCTCAACTCATTATATCTAATGCGGTCACGCCCACGCGCCGATCACACCTTTCACATTCAAACATCCACGTGAGGTGCGCGCGAAAGTAAACGCCCACATCGCCTCTGCGTAAACAAACAAGTGTATCCCGGCTACTTTTTTTTTTTCCTTCAGAGCACATAAACAATATACACAATGAAAATGCCAGGTTCAAAAGCTTGGAGACAGTATATATAGAAATTAAAACTTTTATTTAGCACACAAGTGATGATAAAGACATTTATCATGTTACAAACGATGCTGTTCTTCTGAACTTTCTATTCATCAAAAAAAAGAAAAAAAAATTCCTCTTAGCTCTTTTCAACATAATAATAATAAATGTGTTTTTTTGAGCAGCAAATCAGAATATCAGAATGATTTCTGAAGCATCATGTGACTGGAGTAATGATGCTAAAAAGCAGCTTTTAAAGACAGCTTTGATTGATCCTAATAAACTGTTTAACTGCACTCACAAGTGAATCTCAAGTTATTTTGTGTGATAGCTAAATATATTCTTAATAAACTACAAAAAAAACCATCTTTCTTGTAACTCTTCCCTCTCAGTCACATACTTGACTAAATGGCTCATTATGAAGCTCATTATGAAGCTCATTATGTGGGCCTCTGTCTTCTCAGGTGAGAATGTGAAGGTTGACGCCTTCTCGCATAGACCCTTTTTACTAAAAATTTAAATCAATGTATTGTTTTTTGTGAGCAATTAAACAAGCTGATTTTCACATTATTTTGAAGCAAAAACTCTAGGCTACAAGATCCGGTTCTCAAAAGTCTTGTGAACAAATGTTCTGTATGTTTTTTATGGCCTTATTTCAGTGACTTCAAAATTGTAGTTTTTCACTAAGCACGCATAAATTAAGTACATAAATGCCGCTAACATGTTATTGTAGCCTAGTTTGTGCTGTTTACAGTGTTATTACACTTTAGCCGTTATATTTATAAGCAAATGAAAAAAGCACAAATGTCAGGGCATGTCAAAACTTCTCCAGGCCCCCAAAACACCCTCTGGGGTCGACAAACGCATCGGCGCATTTTGGTGGATTTTTTTGAAAGCCCCTAAAAGGAAATTAAATTAAATTAAACAGGGTGCGTTCTCTCCCGGCTCTGTCTCTGTCACCTCTCTTCACAGACACATAAATAAAACAACATGAATCTCCGCAAATACTCACCTCAAATACATGAGAAATACACGTATAGAAAGCTTGAAATGTCTACTTTTAAATGAAGCAAGTCACGTCCAAAACAAATATTTTATGTTAAAGTAATCCGTATGAAACCAACGCGATGTCCAGTTTTCCCGTCTCAACTCATTATATCTAATGACAAACGCATCGGCGCATTTTGGTGGATTTTTTTGAAAGCCACTAAAAGGAAATTAAATTACTCTGTGAGTTTTAATTGTACAGATAAGAGTAATACATCAATCAAATCTGTAAAGCATCTACTTTTATTTGTATACACTCGTAATAACAACACAACTTTGTAATTTTATAAAATCAAGAAATCAAACAGGGTGTGTTCTCTGTCTTCTCCGTCTCCGCGAACTGCATTTAGAAACGCGTCACTAAAATGAAGTGTAACTCAGCAAATACTCAACACACAGACATGGGAGTTATATCTATAGAAAGCTTGAAGTGTCTCATTTTAAATGAAGTCATATCAAAAACAAATATTCTGTGATGAAGTAATCCGTATGAAACCAACATGATGTTCAGTATTTCCCGTCTAACTTGGAGACGCCCAACATAAACAAAGTGCCATCGCGGCTACTGTTCGTTTCTGGAAGAAGACGCCCTGAGTAAAGGCTGGATTTCCCTCAAAAGAACAATATTTCATCCAGAAGAGAAGATCAATCTGACGAGTAAGTAATGTTTCTTTTTTGCATTAGTTAACCCGCACCAGAACACCGGCGCTCTTTGTTTGCACGTGTCATTGTTTACGAATAGAATAAATGAAACGGGACAAAGTTAATCTTGACAAACTATAAATAATTTTGAAGGTCTAAGCCTCAAGCTTTGATGATAGATCGCTGTTTTTCGATTGAAAACTTATAAGGCCTTTATTTGCTAAATTTGTGTAAGCAGTACACATCAAAACATGCAGAATAAAAATGCAGTACATACCAGATTCGTCTTAACAACGAGTCACAAATGCGTCCACTGCTGAAATCCTGGTTTAGTTAGGCAAGGGTCCACAGAACAACATCTCATAGAGCACTTTTAGTCCAACGAAACAATAATGTTGTAATATGGATGGTAATTCCTTTGTTATTGTGACATAAACTTGAAAACATTACTAGTTGTGTTTTTCCCAAACAACAACATGATGATGAATGCTACGCATCTAAGAATGTTTAGACCGTGTTTATTATTAATACTCTGTTCACAAATTTAATAATGTACATTTAATAATGTACTAAACAATAATTATTATCTCAGAAATAAAATGTCTTGTTTTTACAATAGTACAGAGCATGCGTGAGTCTATGTCTACACAACCTATATATATATTTAAATATATACAGTATATATACACATATATATATATATATATACATATATATATATATATATATATATATGTATATATACATATATATATATATATATATATATATATGTATATATATATATATATATATATATACGTATATATATATATATATATATATATATATATATATATATATATATATATATATATATATATATATATACAGATGCTCCTGACATTAACATGCTCACAAATGTCTTTTTTTATTATTGAATAAGGTACCTGCACCACAGATGAATCCTGCTGACTTTCAGTCTCTTCCAACTGTTTTCCTCTGAGAGCGCTGTACCAACATCAGATGTTCAACTACACTGAATACTATGGTAAAACAAGATCCTTGACTACTGATTATGTTTTTATCTTCATGAATCCATGGAAAGGAGCTGAAACACTTAAATAACACGTATATATCAGGTATGACTTACTTGTTTCACTTGTTGAACAGAATCTGTTGCAGGAATGACTCAAAGTCTGGGGAGGGCCCTTTGACTCTCAGGTGAAAATCACTTAATATTCAAGGCCATTGCCACGCCCTGTCAAGAGTCCGGGCCCCGCATTTCTTCCTTTCACCACCAGAGGTCACCATCTCCCGTCCTCCCGGACTCCATTCCCCTAACTCCACACACCTGTCACTTATTACACTCGCAGCTGTTCCCCATTGTCATGGACTATTTATACACCACACTCCCGCTACTCTGTCTGGTTAAATTAATCATATTTGTTGGAATGTTAGCGATACATGCACTGTGTTGCCATCTGAGGTATCCCGTTCCTGAACCTGTTTTGTTTTGCCTTGTTGGCCTTTTTGTTTGCTATTAAAATAGTCTTTCCTGCATTTGGACCCAGACCTTGTTTTTCCACTGTGCTCCCTTACCGCGCCGTGATAGAATTTAACCTGCAAACATGGGTCAAGCAGGGAAGTTCCTCAACATCCGCCAGGGAGACCGGAGCATTGAGGATTATGCCAGGGACTTCGTTGGAGTGGCTCGTCGGTCGGCTACTGAGAAGACCTGCCTCATGGTCTTTTTCTGGGGAGGCCTGGCCGAGCCCTTCAAATCCCTGATGCCATACTGGACCCCCGAGGAGTTGCTGGAGGACTACATAAACCTGGCTCTGCATTTGAGCGGCTCGGCCTTCAGGGTGGAGTTAGCTGTGGAGTCTACTCACAGTTCTCCTGAAGCCGCTATCCAAGGGGTGTCAGAGGCCTCGTCTGCCGCACCCAGTACTTTGCGTCTGTTTCCGGAGCGTCCCTGGCTGATACACAGTGTGCAGGAGCCCCCGCTGATGTTGGTGCGAGCGGCATGGTCTGCTCACGGTCTTCCTGAGGTGGCGGTGCCCGCTCACGATTCTCCCGAGGTGGCGGAGCTCGCTTTAGGCTTTCCCAAAGTGGCGGTGTCTGCTCACAGTTCCCCTGAGGCAGCGGTGTCAGTTCACAAGTATCGCGCAGTGGCGGAGCCAGCCAGCATTCCCTCCGAGGAGGTGGAGCTCACCTCTGGGTTTCTCGAAGCAGCGGAGTCCACTGATGTTCCCTCCGAGGCAGTGGGGCTCGTTTCAAGCCTTCCCGAAGAGGCGGTGCCCGCTCACGGTTCCCCTGCGGCAGCGGCGCCCGCTGATGTGCCCCCCGAAGCGGTGGAGTAGGGAAACAGCTGTAGGGAAAAAGCTGTTCCTGAGTCTGCTTGTCCTTGTTCGGAGGCTCCTGAAGCGCCTCCCAGAGGGCAGTAAGTTAAACAGTCTATGGTCAGGGTGAGAGGAGTCCTTAAGAATGCCGCGAGCTCGATGTAAACAACGTTTTTTTTTTGGAAGTCCTCAATGGCAGGAAGTGGTGTCCCTGTGATGCATTGGGCGGTTTTCACCACCCTCTGCAGTGCCTTGCATTCAGCAACTGAGCAGTTCCCATACCAGACTGTGATACAGTTGGTCAGGATGCTTTCAATCGCACACCGGTAGAAGTTCACCAGGATGGCCGGAGACAGGTGGTTTTTCTTCAGTGTCCTAAGGAAGAAGAGGCGTTGGTGAGCCTTCTTGACTAGGCTGGATGTGTTGGTGGTCCAGGTCAGGTCCTCCGAGATGTGGGTTTCCAGGAACTTGAAGCTGGAGACACGTTCAACAACCATCCCGTTAATGTGGATGGGGTCATGCGTTCCACTTTTCTTCTTCCTGAAGTCCACAATAAGCTCCTTTGTCTTGCTGGTGTTGAGGAGCAGGCTATTGTCAGCACATCATGCAGCCAGGTGCTATACCTCCTCCCTGTAGGCAGTCTCATCGTTGTCTCTGATGTGGCCAATCACTGTGGTGTCGTCAGCAAACTTGATGATGGAGTTGGATCCATGCACAGGCCTGCAGTCATGGGTGTAGAGAAATGGGCTCAGCACACAGCCCTGTGGTACGCCGGTGTTGAGTGTGGTAGTGATGGAGCAGGTGTGGCCTGACCTAACATGCTGAGGTCTGTTGGTCAGAAAGTCCATAATCCAGCTGCAGAGGGAGGTGTTAACACCCAAGTCACCATGTTTAGTGATCAGCTTGGAGGGAATGACGGTGTTGAATGCTGAGCTGAAATCAACAAACAACATCCGTGCATATGTGTTGTTGTTATCCAGGTGTGTGAGTATCGAGTGCGGTACTGTGCATACTCCATCCTCAGTGCTTCTATTGTTTCGATAGGCAAATTGGTGTGGGTCCAGTGTGGGTGGGAGGCAGTTATTGAGGTGTGCCAGGACCAGTCGCTCAAAGCACTTCATAAAAATGGGTGTGAGTGCTACTGGGCGGTAGTCATTCAGGCATGTTGGGGAGGAGTGTTTCGGCACTGGCGTAATGGATGTGGATTTAAAGCATGTTGGCACCGTTGCTTGGGTGAGTGACAGGTTGAAAATGTCTGTGAAGACCCCTGGGAGCTGCTCTGCACATGTCCTGAGCACACGTCCAGAAATGCCATCGGGGCCAGCAGCCTTGCGTGCATTGATCCGGCTTAATGCTGTGCAGACATCTGTGGAGGTGAGTTTGAGGGTCTGATGGTCTCCTGAGAGTGTGATCTTGGTGGCTGTCTCCTTGTTGTTGTTGTCAAAGCGAGCATAAAATTAATTTAGCTCATTAACCTGTTAACCTTCGGCCCCATTGTGGGCCTCATAGGTGAAAATAACCTACCTAAATTAAAATGGTAACAGTTCGTGACAAAGTATGCTACACACACAAATTAGGTATCTTTGGAAAGAAGACACTCTCGGCTTTACTATCCATCATCCAGAGTTGATAATGCTCAAAAAGATAAAAAGTTATAGACACTGACGTGCCTTGAAAAATGTTTTTCCACACTGAATGTTTTTTTATTTCATATACAAATACATGAAATAAGTCCTGGAGCAATCCAGAAAAGTAATGGATCGAAAGCCACATGTCTCATGAGTTCATATTTCAAATTTGAAGAAGATACCATGAAAAATTAGATTCCTGCAATATTTTTTCTGAAACTATTTATAGTCCCCCCCACCCCCCTGTTTGAGGAAAAATAACCACCAAATGGATTGCAGAATTATACAAGCTATTTTAGTCATTATACATGTTCCTGCATAGTTTTTCAATTATAAAATAATAGAGAGATTTATTTGAGCACTAAAAAATACAAAAATAATTATTTGAGTAATAAAAAAGGAAACAAAAATAGAAAAAGAATGCTTTGTATATAGTATGTATACTGAAGTATTCTGATTGCCAGACATGAAGTGATATTGCCAGACATGGTCATAGAGTCAGTAAACACACGCTGATGTCTTCCATTCAGATGATAATCATACAGATGGGCCATATAATCAATAATAGCTGATCAATGAATCACAATGATAGCCGTCATAGAGTCGGTAATAAACACGCTGATGTGCTTCCATTCAGATGATAATCATACAGATGGGCCATTTAAGGGAGGGAAAGGGAAGTGGTGTGTGGCCAAGTATGGTGACCCATACTTGGAATTTATGCTCTGCATTTAACCCATCCAAGTGCACACACACAGTAGTGAACATGCACCCGGAGCAGTGGGCAGCCATTGCTGCGGCGCCCGGGAAGCAGTTGGGGGTTCAGTGCCTTGCTCAAGGGTCTCACCTCAGTCGTGGAAGAGAGTGTTGGTTATTCACTCCCCCACCTAAAATTCCCTGCCGGACCTGAGACTTGAACCCACGACCTTCGGGTTACAAGTCCAACTCTCTATCCATTAGGCCACGACTGCCCCTATAATCAATAATAGCTGATCAATGAATCACAATGATAGCCGTCATAGAGTCGGTAATAAACACACTGATGTCCGTCCATACATATTATAATCATGCAGATACGGCCACATTCCCCACACAATACACACACACACATATAAAAAATGTAGAAGAAAAAAAAAAAACAGTTTTTTATGGATAAAGCAGATCGCTAAGTTACGCCCCGCTCAGATGACAGCAGCGTCATAGCCCGCGTCATGGTTGGCAGGAGGGAGCGCCAAATTCAAATAATCTATATTCCGCTTTTCTGAGACTTTTTTTTCCGTGGACGGTCTCATTCTGTTTGTAAAACTGTATGCTACAACACCGTGTTTTTTACTACCAAGACGCTGTTTTTGAGCTTAATTTATTCCATAACGGACGCGAACAATAACTCTCTGAAGAAATGAAACGTAAACAAAGGAATATTCATCCTTATTACAACGTTATTGTTTCGCTGGACTAAAAGTGCTCGCTGGGATGTTGTTCTGTGGACCCTTACCTCTCTAACTAAACTGGGATTTCAGCAGTGGACGCGTTTGTGGCTCGTTATTACAATGATAAAGGTACGTACGGCTTTTTTACTCTGCGTGTTTGGATGTGTACTGCTTACACAAATGTAGCAAATACATTCCTTATAAGCTTTCCATCGAAAAACAGCGATCTGTCGTCGATGCTTGAGGCTTAGACCCTCAGAATGATATATAGTTTGTCAAGATTAACTTTGTCCCGTTTCATTTATTCTATTAGAAAACAATGACACATGCAAACAAAGAGCGTTCAGTGCGACGTCGCTCTGGTGAACGTTAACAGGTTAATAATGGGGTGTGGCCACATATACCCAAACGCCTATGAAACCTAAACGAAAACTCAAAACTTTACGAAACTTGGTGAAAACATGTGACATATGACTCTTAACCCTCTAAGCGCCAAAGTCGCAAAATTGCGACAAGACGTCATACTTCATGAAATGGGCTGTAGTTCCTAATCTGGTGTAATGGCTCATTTGTATTCCCTTCCACTAGATGGCAGACATGTAGTACTTCGATTCTAGACCAAAATTGTTCGAGGAAATAGCAGCGTAAGTGAGCTATCGTGTCACTCATGCGGAAGCAATTCAGTTCATAGCACCTGAGTAAATTGTGAGATTTGTGAGAGAAAATCGCCAAACGGCTAATAAAAAGTTGTACTGTGAGGATGTGTTGCAAATGTTATTGGCCGATTCTGACTCTGAAGGGGAATATTTGCCTTTTGGAAATGACGATCGGCCGTCTAATGATCGCGCTTCTCCCGGTACACCTTTTCTGCGCAATGGTGCCGCGCGCAAGGCGCGATCGTTCACAAAGCACAAACAAGTGATCATTTCAACACTTTGCCCAACGGGGATGGGGGTGGCAGGGGTGGACGTGGTCTTAGTGTCCATAGGAGAGCTGTTTCTCTCTTATGATCGGCCAGATTGCATTGTTTGTTCTGATCGCGCGCGCTCCAAGTGCCGCCGGCAGACAGTACAGGTGCGGTGTGTGGGGTCGGTCTGTGCGCTGTGCCATACAATGAGAGGTACCATACTCTCAAGAACTATAAACTGTCACATAGATACCTGATTGGACAGATAGCTGGTCAACTGATCAAAAAATAGGCACATGTATTTTACTATGGCACAGTAATATAGTAATAATTTACTACTTTCTCCTGTTTTACTGTTGATTTCCTCTTTTCCTGATCATTTGGAATGAGGATAAAAAGACAAAAAACAACAACAACATGCAAATAAGTTCAAACATCCATTCAATATCTATTATTTCCTGAATATTACTGATGAACTGATCAAAAAGTAGGCTACTGTTCACATGCGTTTTACTACTATATAGTATAGTAATATAGTAATAATTTAGTACTTTCTCCTGTTTTATTGTTGGTTTCCTCTTTTCTGATCATTTGGAATGAGGAGAAAAAGACAAAAAAACAAACAAAAAAATCAAACATCAATTCAATATCTACTATTTCCTAAATATTATGAAATTCAAGAGGGCCGCCCCTGATGACGTCATAATATGCAAATTAGATGAGTATATTTACACCCCACATAAACTTTCGGTCATGCCCAACATTTTTTTAATTTACAGTAGATCTCTATCTTTAAGCCCTTTCAAGCCACAAGCTTTTGAAATCTTGATGTCAAAATCCAGCATTTTTTCCAAAAAACCCTGGCGCCTAAAGGGTTAACAAGTATGCAAAGTTTCATGGAGAGCGGACCAAAAATGCCTTCAAAAACAATATTTCTATAGATAATGACCTCAAATTGTAGAACATGTTCATATATTCACACAAACACTAGATCTCCATAAAATTTGATGGATCTCTTGATTCTGAACAACTTTGCCTCTGGGACTAATACTGTCAATCAAATCGTTCATGAAATATTCTCAATTATGTTAAAAACCTACTTTTGCGAACTAGTCTCTGGTTTTTTAATCAAACACGATCAAACCACTGTAGTAATATTCTCTGGACTCTTTAGATCAATAATTATCAAAAACATTATTTTCATTAAAAAAGGGGTGTGGCCAAATATACCCAGAAGCCTATAAAACCTTGTTGAAAACATGTGGCAGATGACTCTTAACAAGCATGCAAAGTTTTATGGAGATTGGACAATAGGTGGCGTTATAAGAGTGAAAACTGCTTCTAAAACAGTATTTCTATAGTAAATGACCTCAAATTGCAATAAAATCTTCATAATATTCACTTATACACTATATCTTCATATCATACGATATATCTTCTCATTCTGATCAACTTTGCCTCTCTAGGTCAATAATTATCATAAAAAGTTTCCAAATTTTCAGGTTTCAGTTCTGCTTTCACTGCAGCAGCCAAGGTGGTTTTCTCGTGGTTTTCCTGCTCACCCCCCGCCCTTCCTAAGCCAATTAGAACAATAAGTATCAGTATCATAGTGCTAGCATTGTTGCCAGTCATTCACCAGATGATAGTCGACCAATCCCTCTCTTCTATGTAGGCAAGCCCTCTCTTCTACGTGGCCTGTACCCCCGCCTAGTCACAAAATAAATGCAGGTTCTCCCTGTGGGAGGATCAGTTAACAGATTTGTCTCTGCTACAGCCCAGACTACAGCAAGTGCGTCGAGCTGATTTCTACAGAGTAAGGCCGATTCCCACTGGCCTTGATGTCGGAGTGTTATGGCTGGGAGGCACCACCAGGTTGAGGGGTACCGTCTGTTGCTGCGTCTTTCGTAGTGGGATGCCTCTGGGACTTTCCTGCAGTGGCCATGTCGTTCTTTCTGCCACCTTTACTGTCGTGTGAGTGGTCAGGAGGACCTGGTACGGTCCGTTCCACCGCCTGCTCTTCCACGATTTCCTCCGGAAATCCTTGATCATCACAAAATCTCCTGGATCAATGTCGTGTAGCTTTCCTTCTGCTGGCTTTGGAAGCCCTGCTCTCACCTGCAAGGAGATATTTGAAAGGACTCCAGACAATCCCATACAGTAAGAAATAATTTCATTATCCCATTGGATGATGTCAGCGATATTTCTGTGTGGCTCCCACCCCATATGTGATGGCCTTCCGTACAATTTTTTGAAAGGAGACAGGTTTGATCTTGCTCTTATTCTCATTCTCATGTACATGAGAGCTATAGGCAGCATTTTTGGCCAGCTCTGTCCTGTCTCTTCACATAATTTGGTCATTTTAGATTTTAACGTGCCGTTCTCTCTCTCTCTACCGCGCCCCCATTCTGGGGATGGTAGGTGCAATGGGTGGTCATATCTATTCCCAGGAACTCTCCTAATTTTCTGATTGCCTCGTTTACGAAGTGAGTTCCATTGTCACTTGATATTTTTGTGTGGAATTCCCCAACGGGGTACTATTTCTTTTAGCAACATTTTAGCGACCCCCCCACCCCATCTGCTTTACTTGTGGGCAGGTCTTCCACCCACTTGGAGAACATGTCCACTAAAACTAATACATATTTCTTTCCTTCACTTGGTGTGAGTTCAATGTAGTCAATCATCACATGAGGACCTTCAGGAATGGGATGCCCCACAGTCTTTTCCGCTGTACCTTTTCCTACATTATTTATTCTGCAATGGTCCTCTGCTACTACATTTACATTTACATACATTTATTCATTTAGCTGACACTTTTATCCAAAGCGACTTACAATTGCTATATATGTCAGAGTTCGCACACCTCTGGAGCAACTAGGGGGTTAAGTGTCTTGCTCAGGGACACATTGGTGTCTCACAGTGGATTCGAACCCGGGTCTCTCACACCAAAGGCATGTGTCTTATCCACCATCAACACCCACTACTGGGGTGAAAACTTTTTTAAACCAAGTTTTTGTGACTGTAACATTCCCCCTTTTGACACATGGTCCTTTCCATGTGTCAATTTTGCATAGTGAGGATAAAAATGCCTGGGCAGGCATGGGAGTCCATCCAGAGCCTGCCAAAGAGCATTCTTATTTATGCAGCCAACCTTTTTCCACTGCACCTTTTCCTGTGGGGAGGCAAAACTTTGCACAGCAGTTAGCTCGGTTGGAGGCAAAGAAGCAAGCGTTGGTGAGACGGCGGATGTGGTTTGTGGTAAAAGTGAAGCTGCCTTTGCAGCTGCATCCACTCTCTTGTTGCCCAGGGAGACCGCATCTGTGTGTGTGGTGTGAGCTTGCCATTTGCAGACAGCAATCTGCTTGGGCAGAATTGCTTGTAACAAGTCTTCTACGAATTGTGCATGTAAAATGGGTTTACCATCTGCTTTGAGAAACTTTCTGTGTTTCCACAAAGCCCCAAAATCATGCACCACCCCGAAAGCATATCTACTATCTGTGTAAATAGTGACCATCTGTCCCTCTGCTAATTTACATGCTTCGGTCAATGCCTTGAGCACTGCTGCTTGTGCCGAGAGGTGAGATGGTAATGACCCAGATTTGAGTGTATCAGTGTCTGAACAGACAGCATATCCCACTCTGTTTTCCCCCACATGAGATCTGGATGATGAGCCATCTACATACAATGTATGATCGCAGTTCTCGAGAGGGACATCTTTCAAATCTGGTCGGGGTGTGCAGACCTGTTCCAACACTGTCACACAGCAGTGTTACTCCCCATCCCTTTCCCTTGGCAGCAATGTGGCTGGATTCAAAGTGGTACACCTTTTAACTGATATGTTTGGCATTTCCAACAGGGTAACATTATACCTGAGCCAGCGTTCTGTGGAGAGATGGAAAGTATTTTGTTCCAACAGTAACATAGCGACCACGTGGGGGACCAGGAGAGTCAGTGGAGAGTACCCCACGAATTCCCTGGACGCCACCACGGCCTTTCCAGCTGCTGCTACTGCCCTCAGGCAGCTCGGTAGCCCCTGGGCCACTGCATCCAATTTGCTGGAGAAATAGGCCACCGGCCTCAATTTGTCTCCGTGTGATTGTACCAAAACTGAATACATCACCCCATTTCTTAAATGGTAAATGGCTTTTCTGGGTCTGAGTTTCTGGTTCTGGGTTTCTTCCGCCTCTGGAGTCCACTCCAGTCTTTGCTGAGCGGACATACTCTTGCCATAAATCATGACAGCCCGAGGTTGCTCTAATTCCGTATAATTTGGAATAAATGTTCAACAGTAGGAACACATACCCAGAAAAGACATCATGTGCTTCTTCGTTACAGGTTTAGGTATCCTTTGTATGGCCGCTACTCTCTTGTCTGACAGTGACTTCCCTAAAAAGGTAATCTGTTGCTTTGCTAGCTGTACTTTGCTTGGGTTTACTTTATGTCCCTGCCGAGCTAGAGGAGTCAGTAACTTCACCGTGGCCTCTAAACACTGTTTTTTTGTTTTTCCGCACAGGAGGAGGTCGTCAACATACTGCAGTAAGGCCACGCCAGGGGATAATTTGAGAGGCTCCAAAGAACGTTGGAGGGCCTCATTGTATATGGTTGGGCTTTCGCAATACCCCTGACATTGCCTAATAAACGTGTATCCTTTTCCATTAAAGGAAAATGCAAACCAGTACTGCAAAAACGGGTGTACAGCCATGCTGAAAATGTCGACCACCGTATACCACTCTGTATCGGGCGGAATTTGTGACAGGATGGTATAAGGGTTTGGTACGTTTGGCGCCCGAGGTTGTACAGCTGCATTCACTGCTTGAAGGTCTTGCACGAACCTCCACTCAACCAGTTGTCCCTTATCTCTGATATTTTTTACCAGAAAAAAGGGTGTGCGGACAGGTGAGTCATTACACGGAACAATCACACCCTTTTTTAGTAGGGCCTGAAAAACAGGTGTTATTCCTTCCACTGCCTCCCTTTTTAAAGGGTACTGTGGCTTACAGGGGCGGTAATCCGATTTTGGAGTAATAATGACTGGCTCACAGTCCTTTATCAACCCCACATCATATTTGTCAGTTGCCCACAGCTCGGGTGGGACCGAAACCAGTTTTGCTGGTATTTCTTGTTCCACCAGATTTCCACCAGACCTCTTTTACCACATATGTACATTTGCTTGTTCATTTTAAATGCCTGCAGGACTTCTGAAAATTGTACTTCCTCTTTCTGCAGTAAGTTCACAGGGCAGCTATCTGTGCTAAAACACTTATGAGTAAATTTCCTGTCTCCTTCCTCACATCGGAGGGGGGCAGTAAAAAATTCCTTGGCCACATGCCCCATGGCACTATCATGAGATAGCCGTACGGTTGACTGGTGGCATCTTGATAACACTCCATAAAGTATTTAACATTGTTAGGGTACATTTGACGTCCTAGCACCATCACTTGATTAGCATTGTGTTTTTTTTTAAACAAGATTAAATAATTGGTGTTCAAGCTGATGGTTCTGCTCAATTTACCTTGAGCAAATAAATTCTGTACAATATATAGCACTAAGATTACGATGATGTACAAACTGCTTGAAGACTTTTTGGACATCCCCGCTAGCTTCGCTCATCATGTCGTCCAGAATCAGAAGATTAGCTTTGTCAGCGGGGAGTAAGTGATCATCATTCAGAGACTCTCGTATTCCTTCAACAAATTTAATGTCATGCAATTTAAGCAATTCATCGTACAGAGGTTGCCAACAATTGTAAATGTTTTTAGAAATCATATTTTATCCATTTTCCATCAATCGCTTTACAAAATAGGTTTTAGCACTGTTTGAGGGACCACTGATCACACAACTGAACAGATGAATAAGTTGAAAGTCAAATTCAGAAACATCATTCACCCCTCTATGCATCATCGATTCAGCAGCCACAAGGAAGCATAGTGAAATCGGGTAAAAGTCAGCGTTTATTGTACACCACCTTGAACCTTTTATCGACTGACTTGTTGTGCAGTTTGAGATGCTTTTTATTCCTCACAATGTTTTCAGAACGGACCAGGATGTACTGCGTATCGTTGCGAGACGTAATGTAACTGGTAATCAGACCGATCAGGGTATGTAGGTGCATAGCTTGGAAATTTTTAGCATTCAAAGTTATACCCTTAGCCTTCATGCACACTTTTCCTTTGACGGTGCGATACCCATAAGATTTGGGTCCACTAGAGGCAAACTCTGTGATGTAATCGTTGTCCCCTATTTCATCCGTCAGCTCACCCAAATGGTCATCCAGAGGGGGTATCCAGTCACCGTCCCTAGACACAAATATAACAGAGTCTGTGTCGGAGTATAACACGTGGTTGCCGAGTCTATCCATCAGTACAATTCCAGTCGTGCATGAGCGTCTTAAATGCCCCTATAGACACGTTAATGTCGCGAGTCTCGCAAACTGTTTGAGGGACCTCAAGATTCCATTTAGAGAATGGAGGCACATTTGCTAGAATGTTGTTTGTTGATTTCTCCTCTGCGTTCAATACAATGAATCCAATCATTTTAGCAAAGAACTTGTTTGTGAATTTGATGTGAGTCACGGTTTGGTTTTATGGATTTTAGATTTTTTGACATGTAGGCAGCAAAGAGTCATGTTGAATGGAGTGCTGTCAGATACGCTTGTTACGTCAATTGGATCTCCTCAGGGATGTGTACTCTCTTCAATCTTTTTTATACTTTATACAAATGAATGTCGCAGCACTAAGGATAAATGTCATGTAGTTAAATATGCGGATGACACAGTTTTTCTATCCTTGTTAACTAGTGCAGAATGTGATGACAGTAATGATCACAATGAGTTCTTTGAGTGGTGTAAAAAAGTAGAATTACAACTGAATATTACTAAAACGAAAGAGATGGTAATTGATTTTAGGAAAAATGCTTTAAAGGTGAAACCTGTGTACTTTTATGGAGAAGAAGTTGAAAGGGTACAGGAGTATAAGTATCTTGGAACTATCTTTGATACTACTCTAAAGTTCCAGCAGAATACAGAGGCTATTATTAAGAAGGTGAATCAAAGAATGTATGTTCTTAGGAAATTGAATTCTTTCTGTGTACAAAAAAAACATACTGAGAACTTTTTATGCTACTTTTATTGAGAGTATCTTGAGCTTTTCTTTTTTATGCTGGTATTCATCACTCTCTCTTAGGAACAAGAATCGTTTGCAGACCTTAGTTAGGACTTGCTCAAAAGTTATTGGTGTACCTCTGCGGAGGAAAACTCGTAGTATCACGGGAGATGACTCTCATCCCTTGAAGGTTTACTTTGAAGTACTGCCCTCTGGAAGAAGATTTAGAAGCATTAAATGTTTATCTAATAGATATAAATTTACCTTTGTTCCAGAGGCTATTCGTTTTTGTAATTCAAAGTCTTAAGGTGTTTTTTGTTTTTATTTGTATTATTATTATTATTTTTTTTTCAAGAAGAATTGGATTATGAAGCATGTGGTTTTTTTTTTTTTTTTGTATCTTCTATGTGATGTCTTGTGTTTGCTGTGTGATGCTGCTACCCTACTTGAATTGCCCCTTGTGGGATTAATAAAGTTGTTAACTTAAACTTAAAAAAAAAACGTCCCCTTTGGGCCTACAATGCTGAACGAGTGCCACATCTTCTGAGACGAATATGAAATATATCAGGATGTCGGTTTTACCAAAAATGATTCTGGCAAAAATCTTCAGGGTCTTTTACGAGCAGAGTTTGGGGTAAGTTCTCTCTCATGGAGAAGCGTCCCCAAAGACTATTGAGCAATAGCGGGTTTATAGCCCCCTGGGCAGGGTTGTGACTAATCTTTTCGGGGTCGAGTTGGATTCCCTCTTTTTCATAATATTCGCGGATGTAACTCTCCTTGTCCGCATCCGTGATAACGTTTGACGGGTAGCCAGATGCCTGCTGTTTCAAACGTAAAAAATGTTTTTACGTAGTCACAAAACAGTGTATCTGACCGCTGTGGGAAATGCCAGACTTCATCGACCTTGGCTACCACATACCCCTTGTCGATCGCAAGTGCAGCTTGTTGTCTGGTTCTCATCGTACGCTCATGTTCTACATAAAGAAAAGATTAGTTTGCCATTACAGCGGAATGGTAACACAGCATGTAGTAATTTGCGCGGGGGGTACACGGTTGCCTTGACAAAAGCCGTAATAATTCTCAATCGGTTCAAAGTCGTTGAAAATGATCTCAGGATGACCGATCGGTTAGCTCTTCCTAGCCTGGCAGTACGGGTACAGGCTGCTTTGTGGAAAAGCTTATACGCATCTGTGCGACCACCAAAAAGCGCATCTCTCGGTTTCAGTCTCTCGGGAGCCGAATAAGTGCTCATAAATTCTTTCACCGAGGGATCGGTCTGTTTCATTTTGTTCCACTGACATTGCCATGAAACCTAAATTTTCAACCCGTAGACAATTTGCAGAATTTCCACTTTGTCGTTGTTGCAAATTAGCTCAAAGTGAGATGATCATAATTAATAATCATAACAGGTTGTTATCAATTATATATTCATCTTCAGGAATTAACTATATCATTAATAGTACAATAAAATGAGTAGTTCGCCCGCAGTACGGACAGTTTTAATCATCTATTGACTCTAAGGAAAATTATTTCTCTGGCCACGGAAAATTAATTTCCTTACTAATACATTGCTCATAGAGCATTTAACAAAACCTGAATGTTGAAGTGACCTTCTGTGAGCTGCAGACACAGACAACCAAGTATGAATACATATGGATGTTTATTAAACTACACTACAGGGGAACATGTAACATTCAACTAAACACAAACATACACACATTAAACGTAGATGCCAACGGAAGGAAGGCATGACCCGGACAGAACTGAACTCGATTGGAGCACAGACAGTAAGATAACATCCCTTGAATCTACTGGAAACTGGTGATATATCTATCTGTTAAGAGTAAAGATAAAATACTTCTGTGTCTATGAGTTCCATCAGGTGAAACAAGCATTAAGTGAGAACCTAAGACTCTCTTCAGATCAGAACAATTCATTGCAACGAATGTGTGTGTTTATGTCTTTTGTTTTGTGTTGTCTAGACAAGTAGTGTGTTAGAGTAGTGAATAAACTTTGATTTTATTAAGAAATCTCTTGTCTGTGCAATTGATTGTGTGATTTTGCAGATCATAATTATTTGCCCAAGATCGCGTTTACTTACGCTCAGCTAGGAGCTAGATAACTAAATTTAACTATTTGATTTATTTTAATCGTTGGCCACGAATGAAATAAACAAAGTGTTAAGAGATAACTTGCTGTTATTAATGCTTGCTGGACAAGTCGTAAGCATAAGCCATATCAATTAATCATATGAAGATCAACTCTTAAGAGTGATTCCCTAAAAGCTAAAATAAATAATAAAAATTAATAATGTGGGATATTAATTAGAATCCTACAAATTTGACTTTGCCAGTCTGCGAAACAATAAACCTATTTAACAATTTTGTAATTAAACAGTGAAATATTTTATATTATTAATGGATAAATTAATATTTCAATTGCACTCACTATTTGGACGGCCCGGCTCCATCTTGACTGCGGATGAAAAAAGTTGTAGAGAAATGATTTGAAACTGGTCCAAGTTCACGCTGAAATGAGTTTTGGACAAAAGCCATGCCAACTTATATGTCTCAGACCAAAGAGAGTGGGGGCAGACTCTAAAATAATATTAAGAATATCTATATAGCTATTCGATAAAATGTTTAATAAATATTGCATCAATTTCGGTTTCAATCTTCTTTAAATGTACGACAATATATATAAAATGGTGCGAGTTGTGCTCTCGTAAATTCCCAGAGTGTCCAGTAGATGTCCTTCTCATCACATGATACCTCATGAAACTTGCTCGAGATGTATAGCGTATACAGTTAATATTTACATTATCAAAAATGGAATTGCTAATGAATCAAAGTATTTTGATTTCGACGTGTGTTTGTGGATAGTTTTATTGACTTTGTATCAGGGCTCTGAACCGGTTCAAGGAACGAAAACGAAAACCAGAAACGAACGAAAGTTTGACTGGAACAGAACCGGAAACAGAAACTAAATCAAATTTTATAGTTCCGAACAGAATCGAAAATTTGAAATGGCCATTAACCAGTTAATAACGTTATTTTATCGTTCCATTTAATATTTTAAATTTGCTGTCAACCAATCACGAATTCAAGTAGTACAGACTATACAAATGTGATGCTGACGCATCCAGTGAGTGAAATGCCCGCCCGCGCTCAGCTGTGAACCCTAGTCGCAATGGCAATGAATTCTGCTACCATCTGTTTTAATGGAAAATCTGACAGGGTAGCACAAATCGTCAGAACACCGGCGTTAGTGTTTATCCGACGTCAGTGTAAGATGGATTCAACAGATCTTACACACCAGCGGTGCTTCGATGAAAGTAAAAGCCAATAAATAATATTTTAGTAGGCTATACGTCGAGAATATGGAAACATTTGGATTCGTGCCGAGTGAGAGAGGTAGGCATCAGTTTCACCTTTAACCTGTTAACCTTCACCCCCATTTAGGGCCTCGCAGGTGAAAATAACCTACCTAAATTAAAATGGTAACAGTTTGTGACAAAGTGTGCTTACACAAACAAATTAGGTATCTTTGGAAAGAAGACACTCTAGGCTTTACTATCTATCATCCAGAGTTGATAATGTTCAAAAAGATAAAAAGTTATAGGCACTGAAGTGCCTTGAAAAATATTTTTCCACACTGAATGTTTTTTTATTTCATATACAAATACATGAAATAAGTCCTGGAGCAATCCAGAAAAGTAATGGATCGAAAGCCATGTGTCTCATGAGTTCATATTTCAAATTTGAAGAAGATACCATGAAAAATGAGATTCCTGCAATATTTTTTCTGAAACTATTTATAGTCCCCCACCCCCCCTGTTTGAGGAAAAATAACCACCAAATGGATTGCAGAATTATACAAGCTATTTTAGTCATCATTATACATGTTCCTGCATAGTTTTTCAATTATAAAATAATAGACAGATTTATTTGAGCACTAAAAAATACAAAAATAATTATTTGAGTAATAAAAAAGGAAAAAAAATAGAAAAAAATGCTTTGTATATAGTATGTATACTGAAGTATTCTTCGTTATTCGTTATTACAATGATAAATATCACTGCCAGACGTGAAGTGATATTGGCAGACATGGTCATAGAGTCAGTAAACACACGCTGATGTGCTTCCATTCAGATTATAATCATACAGATGGGCCATATAATCAATAATAGCTGATCAATGAATCACAATGATAGCCGTCATAGAGTCGCTAATAAACACGCTGATGTGCGTCCATACATATTATAATCATGCAGACACGGCCACATTCCCCACACAATACACACACACACATATAAAAAATGTAGAAGAAAAAAAAAAACAGTTTTTTATGGATAAAGCAGATCGCTAAGTTACGCCCCGCTCAGATGACAGTTGCGTCACTGCCGGCAGGAGGGAGCGCCAAATTCAAATAATCTATATTCCGCTTTTCTGAGACTTTTTTTCCGTAGACGGTCTCATTATGTTTGTAAAACCGTATGCTGCAACACCGTTTTGTTTTTTTACCACCAAGACGCTGTTTTTGAGCGTAATTTATTCCATAACGGACGCGAACAATAACTCTCTGAAGAAATGAAACGTAAACAAAGGAATATTCATCCTTATTACAACGTTATTGTTTCGCTGGACTAAAAGTGCTCGCTGGGATGTTGTTCTGTGGACCCTTACCTCTCTAACTAAACTGGGATTTCAGCAGTGGACGCGTTTGTGGCTCGTTATTACAATGATAAAGGTACGTACTGCTTTTTTACTCTGCGTGTTTGGATGTGTACTGCTTACACAAATGTAGCAAATTTGTGCCACTCATTCCTTATAAGCTTTCCATCGAAAAACAGCGATCTGTCGTCGATGCTTGAGGCTTAGACCCTCAGAATGATATATAGTTTGTCAAGATTAACTTTGTACCGTTTCATTTATTCTATTAGAAAACAATGACACATGCAAACAAAGAGCGTTCAGTGCGAGGTCGCTCTGGTGAACGGTAACAGGTTAATTTGTTTTTGGAATGACGTTTTTATAGCCTATAGGCTATCCTTAAGTTTAGAGGATTTGTTGTGGAGAGAAACTAATTACTGTGTTTATTAGGGATGTGCGGGTCTAGTCGACTAGTCGACTAAACGGTACAGCTCCTACTAGTCGACACTGAAAACAATAGTCGATTACACGAGAGAAAAAAACCCCCCAAAAAACATTTTATCATTCAAATTACCATCATTTTAACGTTACATTTTAAAACATTTTAAATAAGTTAAAATAAAACTTTTGAAAAACAATACATATCAAAATATTTAAATATTTTTAAAAGCATATCTGGGCAGAAACTACATTTTTACCTCAGACCTCTCATGCCTTGTCTTCACGTCAGTTGCGGCGAGCTTAGCATGACCACACGAAAGACCTATGCGTTAGCTTGGAGGCTAGCCAAAGCCAGCAATGTCAATCTTTCATACGTCGCTGCGGTCCGTGATCCCATGCACGCGATCTATTCTTCTGAACGAAGACCCACTTCGGTGGTGCTGCGGGATTTCCAGGCTCTTTTCGAAACTCTCTGTGACTTCAGTTCCTGCCGAGCGAGTTTTTTTTTGTTTTGTTTTTCAAGTGCAGAATCGTCTAGTCCAGTCTTTCGCCAGACCACGTTAACAAATGTGCATGGAGTAAGTAAAACTAGCATTCTTTTGTTTTTAGACAATATAGCCAACATGAAGTACATTTTTTAAAGCCATTTTAATGCTATTCCTTGATAAACGTTCCTATTTTTTTTTTACTTTTATTTTTATATGTTGGCTAACTTTATATGAAAATGAAGAATTCTGTCAGTCTATTGATTGATTTTCCATTTCTGCATTGCTCCAGCCGATCTGAATAAATAAGCTATGCACCGGTTTATGTTGAGTGTTAGAGCCCTGCAAAATTATTTTTATATTGTAGACATCTATCGATTAGTGATGAAAAAAAAAATCACCGCGCTGGTGGAAACAACAGGAGACCACACGACTGAGAGCAGCTGGATGGTGTTTAGTGTCCCGCAGCAGCAGCAGATGACTTCAGCGCAGCTGAATAGTTCTGCATTCAAATGCACACAATAGGCTAAAGCTTGCTGCAAAACCCCAGCAAACATAACCATGAATGTGTCTGCGGGAAATAGTAAGGAGATATTTGAATTATTTACTAATAAACTAATGTTTTCTGAGTCCGCGTCGCAAGGATGACGTTTCTGATCCTGACTCACCGTCTCCTCATTAGACGCGCCTTTAGAGAGAAATGCATCTTTATTCATTATGATTAAGATTATAATAAAAGAGTTTTTGTTTTCAATTTTTTATTTCGTTAAGTGATAATTTAAAGCTTTCTATAGATATATTTATCATGTCTGTGAGGCATGTATTCGCTCAGCTTCGGTTCATTTTTTATGAAGCTCTCCTGTTCAAGACGCAGAAAGCACAGCATGTTTGTTTTCTTTGTTTTATAAAAGAACTACCTTTTGTTGGTATTGTGAGTGCGCACAAATACAAGTAGACCCTTTACAGGTCGGAATGATGTATTATTCTTACCTTTATCAAACAAACAAACAAACAAACAAACAAAAAATGACGGCGTACTATTTTAATTTGTTTCCACTGAAAGCAATCCAAGTGTTTGCTAGTGCCTCCATGTCCTGCAGAGCAGCTTTAGCTTCCACTCTCAGCACAAACTCAGATATAGGCTAGCGCACATTATTATTATAGCAGGTTTAACGTTTAAACATTGTTATATACTTGAACTGTTTTAGTATATCTATAGATTTTATTTTAGGCAAGTCGTGATGATATGAGAAGGCTAAATTTATCAAACATAGGCTATGATCAGCTCATGCCGCTGGCCGCTTGGTCGTTACTTTAAAAAAAAAAACGTATAGGCTATTTAATGAACAAAAATGCTCCCAACGTTTTTCTAAATTAACTTAATAAAAAAACAAAACGAAATATAATAATTTTGCCATTACACACAAAACGGAACTATTTTAATAGCCGAAACAGTAGTATAAACTGTTTTAGGAGAAGGGGGAAAAAAAGGGCTCGGGTCGGTAATTCTGATAAGCTGTCGGACGTGGGCCGGGCCTAGCCTGAGCTTCTCGGGCCAGGGCCGGGCTAGGGCCTAAATTTGAGGGCCGTGCAGGGCTCTGTTGAGTGTATGCTCTTTATTTTTTTCTGTTTAACGACCGCCTAATATTAAATGATGATAACGCGAGGCAAGCATAATCATGACCTATTTTTAGCAGAATTAATTGAGGGATTTGACAGTGTGATTCAAAGATTTAAGTATTTCAAGTGTAGGCTGTTATATAGACACACGCACTTTTTTTGGGCATTTTTTTGGCTTTCTAGCTTTTAGACTAGTCGATTAGTCGGATACAAAACTTCCCGTTTAAACAACAGTCAAATTAGTCGTAGCGCACATCCCTAGTGTTTATAATGTTTGTAAACATTTTTGATTTACCGGCCTTTTAGCCTACATCATTTCTGAATAATAGGCTAATAAAATGCAGGCTTAGCCTTTGTTTTTTTCCCCTCAAAACATTTTATACAAGTAGCGTTTTTTTGTTTTTTTTACAATTTGCAGCAAACATCTTTAAAAAATTCTTTAATGTCTTTAAAGCATTAATAGATTTTTTTATTTTGTTTAGTAGCCTACATTTAGAAATGTAAAAATCTAGAAAAGATGATGCTGTATAGCCTATTAGCGCAGCGGGTTAAGATACCATCTCTTTCTGTATTTTTTTATTTATTTATTTTTATTTTTGTGTAAAGAAAACACAGTACTTTATTATTATTATTATTATTATTATTATTATAGGCAAAGACAATTTTAAAAATAATGGTATTAACCGTTATTTTTTCTACTCAAACCGGTTTCGGAACGGTAATAATACAGAGGAACGCAGGAACGGAAACGTTAAAATATCGATTCTGCTCGGAGTGAACCGATTGACATTTTTTTTCATTTTCAAGCCCTGGTTTAAACTGAAATTCATAGTTTTGTCATTGTGTTTGTCCAATTTCACTGTTAACAATGAAATTATGTCTTATTCTTGGTTTTGTCATTATTATTTGTATTCAATACCATTCACTGTCAAAATTGAAATCATGTCTTTACACCTTTTACCATGCTTCGTGATGGTGTCATTTTAAGTCCTTTAACTGTAGTAATTTAAGCATATTTCTGGTTATTACATTTTACTTCAATTCTTCTACAGTAGCCTTTTAAGGAACATTAAAATGAGATGCAATAGCACTTTGGAGGTAAATGTGTGATACATAAAGAAAATGTTGAGTACTGTTAAGAAAATGTAGTTACCATTTGCCTGTACTGCACATTTTTATTTTTCATATTTTTTTTAAATCAAATTACAACACATGACAGACTAATGTTCTTCAGAACATGTTACACAAATCAATGTATTAATCTGAAATCTCAGGCTGGGTAAATGATTTTATTTCTGATGACTCAAATCATGTACAATTATTCATTCAGCACAATAGACTTGCATGCAGTGGACACTGCACAATCCCAGCATGCATTGCTTCTGAGTAAATTCCCCGGAGCTCGCTTCGCTTGCCCTTCCTAACATAACCTGGTGGGTACACAAGAAGCACAATGAGCATTAGGGTTAAACCGAATTTAAAACATTCTCCCCATGCCATCCAAGATATGCATGACTTTATTCTCTTGTTGAACATGTACAAACATCTCAAGAATAATTTCTCAGCTCTGTAGGTCTATGCTATGCAAGTTAATGGTGTCCAGAAATTTTAAGTGACGACATTAGGCCAAGAAAATTTGTCTTTATTACTATTTTTATATGAAGTATTCCTTTTAAAAACCACTAGATAAAATGATAGTTTATTCACCATTAATTTACAAAAAACTGATTATTGATTATTATTAGTATTAAATAAAAAAAGGTTATTTAAACTATGTTTTAAATATATTACATTGTGGATTAGGAGGTTAGGAGACGTGTTCTAATACTTTTGAAAATGTACCTTATTATTTAGAAAATTACACTGTAAAAAGTGAACAGTTGGATCAACTTAAAAAAAATACTTCATTTGGTAACATCTAATAAAAAAAAAAATCAACTTAATTTATTACCTTTATTTGTAATAAGTTAAGTTGAAAAAAACAAGCATTTATTTTAGGTGTTACCAATTGAATTATTTAAAAAAAAGTTTTTAAAGTTGATCCAACTGTGCACTTTTTACAGTGTATCTATCATAGACTGTATAAAAACAGGTATCTATTTACAAACATTTAAGACATTTACACTTTATAAATCAGTGCAGTCCAAAATGTAAAAAAAATAAATTACGGTAACACTTTCTATGAAGCCCATATTTATAATACATTATAAGGGTATTCTTAAGGCATTATAATGAATGCATAATGCATTATAAACAACCTTATAATATGTTATATTGTCAATTTTAATAAATTATAATGCTTACACATTTGTACATATAACTTTTAAGATTATAATTATTTATAACACAATGAACACCATATTAAATCTACTTTTACACTGATAATGGACTATATGTCTTGACATTATTTCAGATCTGCACAGTATCTTACTACAGTACATCTTGTAAGTGGTCAGGTGTGAAGTGTTATTTGTTCCCTGTGAGGCTAATATTAATTTTTATGTGAGCTAGTTAATAATTTCAACAGAAAAAAAAAAAAAAGCAATGTTTATATGTTTGGTTACATTTTATTTTGATGTCCCCTTAGTCTAGAAGCAACTTTGCAACTCTCATGTCAACTAGTATTAGTAGGTTTAGGTTAAAGTTAGGGTTGGTAGAATGTTGACGTACTCATAAAGTTGCTTATAGTCAGTTTGTCTGTTGGGGAACCATCAAAATAAAGTGTTAGCATATATTTAGCAGACAACATACTACTATACTCCAATGACTGCTAGTTGACATGTAGTTGCAGAGTTACTAAACAGCTGTCTAAAAGGTACCATCAAAATAATCAAACTGATATTAAAATAGAAATAGTTAAAAGCAATCTGATCTTATGGCTTTTTGAGAGAAAAAAAAATTGTATTATTATTACTATACTCATAAGTGGTCATTGATAGCAGCATAAGAAGTATGTGAAGTATATGAAGTAGCATAAGAAAGGTGTCAAGATATCAGACTTATAATACATTATAACTATGAGAAATATGATCCATTGTAACTTATGTAATGCCTGGTCGGGATCAGGATACCACACACATTATGTCCAGACAACCTGGCGCCGGCTGAAATAAACTGCCCAATCTCCTGAGATCATAAAAACAAGGATATATGGAACCGTCACATCTGGCTGCTTTCATCATGAAGTTGGATGAGGAGGACCCCCTTTTTTTTGTCACTCTTGAAAAAAACCAGAACTCATACTCCCGGATCTTACTTCACATTGGTGCCATAAGTCAAAGGCCTGGTTACAGCCGACTCGAACCAAAGACTTTTACGACCTTGCATATCAAGCACATTCCAGGAAAACGCGCCTTTTCTGTGCGTCCTCTATCTAACAAAGAGAAAGAGAGCCACACCCTGAAGGATTTTGTTTTAAAGAACAAAAGTTATACTGGTTTTTGCTATTGAAATAATATACTCGAAAAACACTATAGACGATATAGTTTATACATATATTAAAGGATGTTTTTGTTTGTGACATTTATAAGCTGGTTGTGTGAACTTATGTAGTCTTTTTCATGTAATCTTTTTTATATTCCTGATCACTAGTTGTTCATTTTCACATGATTGATATGTTTATTGGGAATTTAGGATCGTTTAATCAATGCCTTAACTACGAAATTGAATATAAAGGATATTTGTATTTTGGTGCATGTTAAACGGCTACTGTTTGGTTTCGGATGAAAGCTGATTTCATGAATAATAATATTGTGGTGTGAATGAAATCTTATCTGTGTTCATTAATGCATATTTACAAGACGAATAGAAGTTTGCTGTTATAAGTTTTTATGTGATAAAATACTTGCGCAGATAATGTATGCAACACGAAACTGTGCAGGGGCGGGGCTCCGCCCACAGCTACACTTGCGATTGGATCAAACGCCCAACAGGAAAGAATCCGATTGGCCCAAGCGCCCGGAGGCAGATCCCAAATCGGCCCGTTAAAACAGATGCACAACCGTGAAAGGGGTTGGAGTTGAAAACTAAAAGGAGGCTCACGCACGCCTCGCTCGTCTCTCGTTCTGCTCACGCTGCAAAGCGCTTCTGGCCTCTAACATCACGGCGGAGGCATTGCAACAGCGATCAAAGTTAAACTTCAAAGAAACCAACATTTGACGCTAAGAGCTAAGAAAGACTTCCTGAGAGTGTTGTTCGGTCATCACGAAGCCATCCAACCACTGAAGAGTAATCCAGTGACGACGAACCACGAGCAGCCAATCCACGTCTCGACCAAAACAAAGAATTCACCTGAGGAAAGAGGCTCTTTGGACCAAAGGAAAGCCGAACTCAAGCTAATTCAAAAGGGAACAGTAAGGCAAACAAATTTCTCTTGAATCTGTCGAACTGGTGTTTATCTTTTAAGAAGTAAAGATAAGGGTTCTTGCGTGTGATTTTTCCCTCAGGCTGAAACGAGCATTAAAACCTAAGACTCTCTCTTCAGATACAAAACAACTCGCTCCCATCTGTGTGTTTCAATCGTCTGTTTTGTGTTGTCTAGTCAGTAGTGTATTAGAGTAGTAATAAACTTTGATTTTTATTAAGAAATCTCTTGTCTGTGCTATGTGATTTTGCATATCGTAATTATTTGCCAAAAAGATCGCGTTTTACCTAAGCTCATAAACCTGAGAACTAAGTTAACTAGTTGTTTATTTTGACCGTTGGCCGCGAGTAAAATAAACAAAATTGTTAAGAGATAACTTGCTGATATTAATGCTTGCTGGACAAGTCGTTAATAAGGTATAAGTTGGACGTTCTGATTAATATCCATTAATCATATGACATCACTCGTGAGAGTGGTTCCCTAAAAGCTAAAATAAACAAAATAAATAATATTGGTAGGATTAATATCTTACACTTAAGATGATGCAATGTGTTCACTGTGTTATAAATCATCATACTCTTAAAAGCTATAACCACTAATAAGTAAATATTATAATACTAATACTAATATAATACTAAACTAATCTTTTAAAACTGTTCTTATATTCACAAGATGATATAACATATTATAAGGTTGTTGTTGTTGTTGTTGTTTTAAATAATGTATTATGCATTCATTATAATGCCTTAAAAATCCCCTTATAATGTATTATAAACATGGGCTTTATAGAAAGTGTTACCAGAATTACAATGCCATGTAATTACATTACCTGCTTATGGTCTTCAGTATCCATAACTTGGGAGAGCCATTTTGTTGTTTGTAGAAATAAACAAAGATATTGTCAGTCAGGCACATTACAGAGTGTAAGCTGTGTGTGGTACTAAGAAAACGTTGTACAAAAGCCACCAAGAAAATGCACTTTTCACAGCTTGTAATACTTTTTACAAAACAAAAAAAAAAGAAATGTATATCACGCTCACCTCTTCCACTCATCCACCGTGCCACCGCTGAAAGTCATCTTCTTCGTTTATTTGACGGATCGCAAAAACATTTGCACACTACCGCCACCAGGAGTGTGAACCGATACTACAACCCACACATTAAGCAAACCAATCAAAATCTTCTGTTGGTTTGTACAGCCCACTTGCAGCTTAAGTCCCACCCACCTGCGGCTGGTCCCGCTGGCTCCGACCTCCGTTTATACCCATCTCGCAGGCAGAGCAGCGACGATCCTGTAATCACCGTGTCAGAGGATGAGGTTCGGAGGGCACTAAAGAAAGTGAACGTTAGGAAAGCAGCCGTACCTGATGGGATAACCGGCTGTGTTCTGAGGTCCTGTGCCGATCAGCTCGCTGGTTTGTTCACTTCTGTCTTTGAGTCCCTTGCTACCCCCTTGGTTCCCACCTCATTCAAAAAATCCATCATTCTCCCTGTGCCAAAGAACAATAAACCCTCTTGCCTGAATGACTATCGCCCAGTTGCCCTCACATCTATAGTCATGAAGGTTTTTGAGAGACTTGTAAAGAGCCACATCTGCTCCTCCATCCCTGATACTTTAGACCTTCTTGAGTTTGCCTATCGCCCAAACAGATCTACTGACGATGCTATCTCTCACGTCCTCCACTCTTCCCTCACACACTTGGACAGCAACAATGGGAATTATGTAAGGCTGCTATTCATTGACTATAGCTCAGCTTTCAACACTATAGTCCCCATCAAGCTGGCATCTAAACTCACAGACCTCGGCCTAAACTCCTCACTCTGTGACTGGATTCAAGACTTCCTCACCGGCAGACCTCAAGTGGTGAAAGTTGGCCAGTTCACCTCAAACTCCATCACTCTGAACATAGGAGCCCCACAGGGCTGTGTCCTGAGTACCCTGCTCTACTCTCTCTACACGCATGACTGCGTGTCCTCTCACAGCTCCACATCTATTGTCAAATTCGCTGATGATACTGTGGTTCTGGGCCTCATCTCCAACAACGATGAGACTGCATACTTGGACCAGGTAGAGAGACTCACATCATGGTGCCAGGACAACTGTCTCTCTCTGAATGTGAGCAAAACTAAAGAGCTGATCATGGACTTTAGGAAGAGACAGCAGCAGCCCTACTCTCCTCTCAGGATCAGTGGGACCCCTGTGGAGAGGGTGAGTAGCTTCAAGTACCTCGGTGTAAACATCTCCGAGAACCTGACTTGGACTACACACATCCAAACACAGGTTAAGAAAGCCAGGCAAAGACTGTACCATCTGCGACAGCTGAGGAAATTCAGGGTCTCACCAGCAATCCTGAAAACTTTCTATTCAGGGACCATAGAAAGTGTATTGACTCAGTGCATCTCAGTGTGGTATGGAAACAGCTCCAATCAGGACTGCAAAGCACTACAGAGAGTTGTGCGCTTAGCTGAGCGCATCTCAGGGTCTGCTCTCCCCTCTCTGCAGGACATCTACCTCAAACGCTGCAAAAATAGAGCTGTCAAAATCACCAAGAACTCTAATCACCCTGGTAACCGTCTATTCACTTTGCTTCCATCTGGTAAGCGCTTCCGTAGCCTGATGGCAAAAACTGAAAGACTTAGGAGGAGCTTCTTCCCCCAGGCCATCAGGCTCCTAAACTCTAACTCTGTGTCATAACATCACATGACTCCATGTAAATATCACTATATCAATAAGCTATTCATAATTTTTCTCTACCTCATATTGTTGCTATTTACATACCCTGTACAACTTTTTTGCACTTTTTTTTTTTTTGCACATTCCTCTTTATTACTATTTAAGTCAACAACATACTGACCTGCACATTTATATTTACATTTATATTTTTTATATTTTATTTTATTTTATTCTTTAATTTTTTTTCTACTCTTCTTTTCCTTAATATTTGTATTCTATATAATTGCACTGTCCTTGGAGCGGACCTGACCTACATTTCATTGCTGGTTATACTCTGTATAATTGTGTATGTGACAAATAAAAATCTTGAATCTTGAATCTTGAATGCCTTTATCCAAAGAAGACCATTAGACAACTGCAGCTCATCCAGAACACTGCTGCCAGGATTCTGACTAGAACCAAAAAATCTGAGCATATCACACTAGTCCTCAGGTCCTTACACTGGCTTCCAGGTACATTTAGGATTGACTTTAAAGTACTTTTACTTCAAATTCAAGTTCAAGTTGAGTTTTATTGTCATTCCGCTACATGTGGGGACATACAGTGGAACGAAATGTCGTGTCTCGCAGGACCACGGTGCTACATAAATACAGACATACAACAATGAAGTAAAAAAACACTATAAACCTATACACAACTAACCTACTGACAGATTTTAACTATAACGGGGAAGTCGTGGCCTAATGGTTAGAGAGTCGGACTCGTAATCGAAAGGTTGCTGGTTCGAGTCCCCGGCCGGCAGGGATTGTAGGTGGGGGGAGTGAATGTACAGCGCTCTCTCCACCCTCAATACCACGACTGAGGTGCCCTTGAGCAAGGCACCGAACCCCCAATTGCTCCCCGGGGCGCCGCAGCATGGCTGCCTACTGCTCCGGGTGTGTGTGTGTGTGTGTGTGTGTGTGTGTGTGTGTGTGTGTGTGTGTGTGCGCGCGTGTGTGTGCGTGTGTGTGCATTTGTTCACTACTCACTGCTGTGTGTGTGCACTTGGATGGGTTAAACGCAGAGCACCAATTTCGAGTATGGGTCACCATACTTGACAATACGTCACGACTTTACTTATAAGTTTACTATATATAAGTATTAACTATACAAACTAAAAGAATAAAGGATAAAAAATACAAACTATATGAATGCTTCACATAAATATTTGCCGCTTCGCATAAATATTTGCCCTATACAAACTAAAAAATGAAAGATAAAAAAATTAAAACTATACGAATGCTTCACAAATACTGTACAAAGTAAACTCCCCAGAGTAAAATTAACTCTATTCAGAGAACATTTGGTCCCACTCTAAATAGAGTTAAAGTAACACTGAAGCAGACTTAAAGTTAATGAGCTACTTAAGTGATTTATTAAATGATGATTGAGCATTAGTGATGAACACCTGCTGTTATCAAGCAGAATCACTGAAGAAAAGAGAAACACAAGAACTACAACTGACTTCAGCCACAGACAGATGAGATCAACTGAAATAAAAGACATTTATTCTCTCAAGATCTGATTAAACAACTCCACAAACAGAATCACCAGCTTCACTCATGTGTAAGGAGTTCAGGCTCTCACAGCCTGGGGGAAAAAGCTGTTGAGCAGTCTGGCGGAGCGGGCTCTGATGCTCCGGTACCGTCTTCCTGATGGTAGGAGCTGGAAGAGACTGTGGGAGGGATGGGTGGAGTCCTTCACGATGCTGTTGGTTTTGTAGCATCGTGTAAGGAAAATGTCCAGGATGGAGGGGAGAGGGGCACCGATGATCTTTGCAGCTGTGTTCACTGTCCGCTGGAGGGTCTTGCGGTCAGCACCACTGCAGTTCCCGTACCAATATTATACTTGTTTATAAATCACTCAATGGCCTAGGACCTAAATACATTACAGACATGCTCACTGAATATAAACCTAATAGAGCACTCAGATCATTAGGATCGAGTCAGTTAGAAACACCAAGGGTTCACACAAAACAAGGGGAGTCCGCTTTTAGCTATTATGCTGCCAGCAGTTGAACTAGCTTTCAGAAGAGATCAGATGTGCTAAAACATTAGCCACATTTAAATCAAGACTCAAAACGTATCTGTTTAGCTGTGTATTTACTGAATGAGCACTGTGCTACGTCCCAAATGATTGCACTATATTTTATTTTTAACTGTTTATATTCATTTTAAATAATTTTTTAAATAATTTGAAAAGATTTTAAATTCCTTGTTTTTATTGTTGTGATTTTTTTTTACCATCTTTGAATTACCATTGTGTATGAAATGTACTAAATAAACTTGTCTTGGCTTAGTCTTTATCATACCGGCACTTTCTCATGTGTACCGGCACGTCTGACAAGTTGCTGGTACTCAGAGTCAAAGTGTCAGAGTCTGGGTGATTAGAAATGACAATATAAATCACACAACCAGGAGGGGTCACCTCTCATCTCGACAAATCACGTGAATGAATGTAAGCAGTTTACCTCCGGGGTTTTCAACGTGTGGGGCATGAGTGCATGTCAGGGGAGGTGCACAGAGTAGTAAAGTAATAATTAATTACTAACAATAAGAGTTAAAACATGGGCGGGGATGGGACAGCACATGCAAAGCATGCAATGACTAAGGGAACTTTAACATCTGAAAGGATACTATGGCAAAGTTATTGCTTTCCTTATTCAAACAGATTTCTTTTTCATGAATATATGGTTGACCTGAAGAATGAAAGCTACATCATACACTTGGAAAATTACGAGCTATATCACCGCTTATCATGCTAGGGGTGTGACAATACACTTAGCTCACAAGATGAGACAAAATACAGATACTTGGTTCAGCAGAATGAGACAATATTTTAATACTATTTTTAACATTTTCAATAACAAAAAGTAGAACAATGCAGTTGTATTTTTTAATATTGTAACTAATCTGGGGCTGTAACTAATAATTATTTTGGTAATCAAGTAATCTACTGATTATTTTGACAACGGAGTAATCTGATATTTTTAGTAACACAAATAGAAGTGAAAGTGAAAACCAGGCTTTAGTATGACTATTTATATATATAGACTAGCGATGATAATGAACATAACCAACTTAAGTACATTATGTATTATAACAAATACCTGCAGAGGGCGAACACTGCACGCCGGAGATCCAGCGCGGTGCTGGAGAACTTTAAGTAGGAGTGTAAGAAGCATCGCGATATTTTGTTTGGCGATACTGTATCAATTCTCAAAAACGGAATATCGGTATTTAAAAAAATAAAATAATAATCATAAAAAAATCATACAAGATTCATGGCAGTTTCGTTTTGAGTTCATATCCCGACCGCTAGATAAAGTCTTCATCTCTGAACTTAAACAGTGACAGGAAACACTAGCATCAGGGCACTCCACTAATGTTAGCGTTAATATAGTTCGCTGCAGTAATGGAGGATGAAAGAATTGTTCCAGTCCTCGTTTCAGTGTACAAAGCTTAAGTGTGGCATCATTTGGGCTTTTGTGGTAACGTCCGCCGTCGGTTCCGCCACTTGCCGCGTCCCGTTTGAGGAGCTTTTGTGCGGCGGGCGGTAGGGTCACCGCGCGGATGCAGCTTTCTCTCGTAATTCGGGGCGTTTTGTGCAGTTGGGGCGGTGCTCGCGTCGCGGTCTCGGCGATTCCACGCGGAACATAAATACAAACTCAAAAACTTGTGAAATCCAAGTTGAAATGTTCTGAGAATGTTCAACATTTGTACTTATTTTTTTTGTTTTACAATTGTTTTGTTTTCTTTAGGAATCCTGCAAGCAGTTTATTTTTCATTTATATTAAGCAGATGTTATTTTTTGTTCAGATCAAATTTTATGACATTGTATGTCACAATTATAAACTTAAACTGTGAACCTTTAAAGTATAAGCACATTCAAACAGTAAGTTCAAAACAGCACTAATGCAAAGAATAGTGACATCCAGATGTCAGTAAATTACTCTTTACAGCGTGTATTTGGCTTAAAAGCAAGAGTTTTATAATGGACCACTGGCTGAAGGTGTTTTAGATTATGCGTTGGTCGTTTATTTATTGATTGTATGATTGTGGCACTATATAAAAAGTACTCATTTAATAAATAAATAATTCACGGTGGGGGGGGGGGGGTATGTACAGACACTTCTTTTTTTCCCACTTCAAGCACTGGCTAAGCCTATATTAGCCTATATAATATATATAATCCAATTATATTTATTCATTAGAATGATATATTTTTTCTATTCTTGTTCTGTTCTGATTACGGTAAGCTAAATGTAAAGGATTTGTACTCGAACTAAAATAGCCTATGGTGTTTATAATGTTGGTACATTATAAGTTTAGTAAGCCTGCCGTTATTATATCTGAATATAATAAAATGTTACTCATACATGACTTATCTTTTTTTTTTCCTCTCAAAAAACTTCAAATTTATTTTTAGCGTGCTTTTAAAAACATAGTAAATGGAAATAGGTGATTAATCGGTTAAAAATTGTTACTGGGTTAACAAACTTAGGCTACATTAGTATTCTTATGCTTGGCTTCCCATATAGTAAAAGAGTCTGGGCCAAATTTGGCTTACATTCTGTCGGGTCTCGGGTCTGATCACCTGTTCTTTGCTGTCTCCGTGTTCAGGTGTTGTGCACGTGGCGTTGTTTTGACAGCTCGCCACGTGCGCATTGTCAGCGTGATTGTTTCCCCGCCGCCGTACCTGGGTCTCTGCCGACTCAGTTGAGGCACGCTCCAGCCGCCATTATCCACCCTTCTGTGCGGTAGGAGTTCCTGATCCACGCAAGCTGTCTCCGGAAGCGCTCCACGCTTGTTATTTTCTGTTCAATAAAGCCTCTGTTGTACCCGCATCTGAATCCAGCTTATTCCCTGACAGAACAGTCTGACCAACGATGGATTCAGCGGGATCGGATCCGCTTCGTTCCGCCCTCGTGCAGCAAGGGGTTTTACTGGGGCAACATGCTACACAGCTCAACGCCACAGCGCAGGAGGTTGACGCCCTCAATGCCCGAGTCGCTGAGCTCCTCACACGGGTCAATGATCTTCAGCGAGAGGCGGCTGACCGGGGTCCCGTACTCCGCGCTGTTACTCCTCTGGAGCCTGAACCCCATGCCAATAATCCACCGGTTTACGATGGCGATCCCAACGCCTGCCAAGCCTTTCTCTCCCAGTGTTCACTGGTATTTTCACTGCAGCCTCGCCGTTACGCCACTGAAGAGGCTAAGGTCGCTTACGTCCTCACTCTTCTCTCGGGTCGCGCCCGCGAATGGGGAATTGCCGTGTGGAGATCGCAGGCTTCCTGCTGTGCTTCTTTTGCGGAGTTTCGTCAGGAGATGAGGCGGCGGCTCAGCTATCTTCATTGTCCCAGAGGAAATGCTCTGTCACCGACTATGCCATACAGTTTCAGACTCTAGCGGCAGCGTGCGGCTGGAATGAGGGATCTCCCTCGAGGGCTGGATAACTTGATTAATCTCGCGCTCCGGGTGGAGTCCCGTCTCGACCGTCGCCGCCAACGTCGTCTACCCACCACACCGTGGCGCCACCTGGAGTCCTCTTCGTTCGATGCAGCGAGTCCTCAGTCAGCTGAGGTTGAGCCCATGCAACTAGGTCGCCTCCGGCTTACGCCGCAGCAGAGGCAGGAGCGTCTTGCTCAAGGATTATGCCTGTACTGCAGCAAGGGTGGCCACTTCGTACTTCAATGCCCGTTAAAAGTCAAGGCCCACCAGTGAAGCGGAGAGTCCTGGTGGGCGCCTTTCCCTGTTCAAACTCTCCCACTACACACACTCAGCTTCCATTTCAACTCTCATTCCAGGGAGGTTCACACTCCGGCCACGCCCTTCTGGATTCAGGGGCTGAGGGGAATTTCCTGGATTCTGCCTCGGCTCAGAAGTGGAACATCCCGACCATTCCCCTGGCCAAGCCCATTACGGCGTGGTCATTAGCAGGCAGTCCCCTCACCACTATCACCCACGTCACGCCATGCGTAATGGTGCATTCACACCGGACGCGACTTGCGCGAATAAATCACACTATTCGCGCGTAGTTGGACGCGTGAACATTTTGGGTTTACTCGCTTCATTCGCGCGTGAAATTCGCTTCATTCGCGCGTGAAATTCACTGCACAACAGATGCGAATTCGTGTCATGGGCGGGGCTTCTGCCAGGGGGCACAATGACTGCCACAGAGAGCATATGTATAGAATTTGGCAAATAAAATCAGCCCTTTATGTGCTATGGAAACACTGGACGCGTGTATTTCAGCCGAGAATGTAGTTGTTTAAAACTCAAATCTGCGGTTTATTTATAAAAACAGCCCCTATTTGAAAATGTGCTTAGCCGATTTCGGAGCCGTGAGCTCCAGGCGATCACCGGGCGCTCGTGCTCATGTATCCCGAAGAGAGGAGCATAACCTCGGCTAGTCCTTCTGACATTTGCCGCTGGCTCTGATGTCTCTGTAGTGGATAAACATAAGATATAATTTGTTTTGGGTAAATCTAACAGGTAATCTTTGGTCTATAGTACAGCTCCGGATACAGCTACGATGATTTAGTCCTCTATTGTTGTTTTGATTTCTGCCTCGCTCGTAATCACGTCACTACTAGAGCAAGCTCCTGATTGGTTAGCGCGGCGCGAATATCCGCCAAAGTTCAGATTTTTGAACTTGTGCGATTCGCGGGAATCGCGAGTTCCGCGCGTCAAACGCTCAAGACGCTCAATACGCGCCGCGTCATTCGCGCCGCCTCATTCGCGCGAATCGCGCCGCAGGATGTCTATTTGCGTCTTTGCATTGACTTAACATGTAAATCACTCGCGCTTAACGCTTCATTCGCGTCTGGTGTGAACGCACCATAAGCCTTTCCCTCTCTGGCAACCATTATGAACAGATTGAACTGTTAATTATTGACTCCCCCAAGGCCCCGTTAATTTTAGGACATCCATGGTTGCTGAGACACAACCCACAATTGGGTCAATAACTCTATTTTAGCCTGGAGTCAGTCTTGTCATGTGTCATGTTTGGGTGCTGCTTTTCCTGCTGTTTCTGTGTCTTGTGTTTCACAGGTGGATCCCTCTGACTTGACCGGCGTCCCGGCGGAGTATGGCGATCTGCGTGCGGTTTTCAGTAGGTCCCGGGCCACCTCGCTACCTCCGCATCGTCCCTACGACTGCGCCATAGACCTTCTCCCGGGTACTTCTCCGCCTAAGGGTCATCTATATTCCCTTTCTGGTCCTGAAAGAGAGGCCATGGACAGGTATATTCATGAATCACTACAGGCTGGGCTCATCCGCCATTCCTACTCTCCCGCCGGTGCTGGATTTTTCTTCGTTCAGAAGAAAGACGGCTCCTTACGCCCTTGTATCGATTACAGAGGTTTGAATGAGATTACGGTAAGAATAGGTACCCCCTACCCCTTATGTCTTCTGCCTTTGAATTGTTGCAGGGAGCCCGGGTCTTCACCAGATTAGACCTCCGCAACGCCTACCATCTGGTGCGCATTCGGGAGGGGGATGAGTGGAAGACGGTATTCAACACCCCCTCGGGGCAGTACGAGTATTTGGTTCTTCCGTTCGGTCTTACCAATGCTCCAGCCGTTTTCCAGGGTCTCGTCAATAGCGTTCTGGGTGACATGATTAATCAGTTTGTCTTTGTGTATTTGGATGATATTCTGATTTTCTCCCCTTCTCTCCAATTACACACTCAGCACGTTAGACGGGTCCTCCAGCGTCTGTTAGAGAACCAGTTGTTCGTCAAGGCGGAGAAGTGCGAATTCCACGCCGAGTCCGTTACGTTCCTTGGCCATATCATTTCTACCAGGGGGATCAAACCTGACCCTGCTAAGATAGAGGCTGTCGCCAAGTGGCCAGTCCCCGACTCCCGTAAGGCTCTGCAGCGTTTCTTGGGTTTTGCCAACTTCTATCGGCGCTACATCAGGAACTTTGGGCAGATTGCTTCACCTCTCACGGCCTTGACCTCCACCAAGGCTTCCTTCAGGTGGAACCAGGATGCGCAGGTAGCCTTTGACACATTAAAGTCCCGTTTTATTTCTGCACCTGTTCTGTTGGTTCCAGAACCTGAATCCCAGTTCATTGTCGAGGTGTCGGGGTTGGCGCAGTTCTATCTCAGCGCTCCCTCCGTGACGGGAAGGTGCACCCGTGTGCATTCTTCTCTCGCCGCCTCAGCCCTGCAGAACGTAACTACGACATCGGCAATAGAGAACTGCTGGCAGTGCGATTGGCCTTGGGTGAGTGGCGTCACTGGTTGGAGGGGTCGGCGCAGCCCTTCTTGGTCTGGACGGATCATAAGAATCTTGAATACATCCGTTCGGCCAAGAGACTGAGCTCGCGTCAGGCCCGCTGGGCGCTCTTCTTTGGCTGATTTAACTTCACCCTCTCATACCGGCCGGGGTCCAAGAATGTCAAGCCCGACGCTCTCTCGCGCCTGTTCGGGCCCCCAGAGGGGGAGCTTATGGCCGAAGCCATCCTTCCTGATGGGGTGGTGGTCGGGGCTCTTTCTTGGGGTATCGAGCGGCGAGTAAAGGAGGCCGGTCGAGGGGTGCAAGTGCCAGGAGGGTGCCCGGCGGGTAGGTTGCCGGTGCCGGCTGCGCTGCGCCCTGAGGTCCTTCAGTGGGGTCATACGTCCAGGTTGGTCTGCCATCCAGGGATTCGGAGAACGTTGTTTGCCATCCGTCAACGCTTCTGGTGGCCCACACTGGTCGCAGATGTCAGACAGTTTGTGTTGGCCTGCCCCACATGCGCCCAATGTAAGCCAGTGAATCGCCCTCCTGATGGTCTGCTCCATCCCCTTCCCGTCCCTTCCCGCCCATGGTCACACATAGCCCTTGATTTTGTCTCTGGGCTTCCCCCATCGAAGGGTAACACTGTGATTCTCACTGTGGTGGATCGCTTTTCCAAGGCGGTTCATTTCATTCCCCTGCCCAAATTGCCCTCCGCCCGGGAGACCGCCCAACTGATCGTGGACCACGTCTTCCGTCTCCACGGATTGCCGGTTGACGTGGTCTCAGATAGGGGGCCTCAGTTCGCCTCCTGGTTTTGGAGAGAGTTTTGTAGACAGATCGGGGCCTCTGCGAGTCTGTCTTCTGGTTTCCATCCTCAGACCAATGGGCAATGCGAGCGGGCCAACCAGGATCTCAAAAGAATGCTCCGCTGTCTGACATCCAACAATCCGAGTTCCTGGTGCCAACAGCTCTCCTGGATAGAATACGCTCGTAACTCCCTTCCAGTGGCGGCTTCAGGTATGTCCCCTTTTGAGTGCTCTGTGGGTTATAAACCGCCTCTGTTCCCATCACAGGAACCCGATGCTGCGGTTCCGTCCGCTCTGGCTTTCGTTCAGCGCTGCCGCCGCACCTGGGAGAAAGTCAGAAGGGTTTTGGTCCGAACCTCTGGACGAACCAAGGCAGCAGCCGATCGCCGCCGGTCCTCTCCTCCTACCTATGTGTGCGGTCAACGGGTATGGCTTTCTACCAAGGATCTGCCTCTCCGGGCGCCTTCTCGCAAGCTGGCACCCAGATTCATTGGGCCGTACCGAATCACCAATGTGGTTAATCTGGTGGCTATCAGGCTCAAGCTCCCTCCCGCACTTGGTCGGGTTCACCCTGTGTTTCATGTCTCTAGGGTTAAACCTGTGTTTTCTTCCCCCCTTAACCCTGCCGGCGATCGCCCCGCCCCCTCGTCTTGTGGATGGCTCCCCTATCTATACGGTTAGGAGATTACTAGACGAGCGGCGCCGCGGAAGAGGGTTTCAGTATCTCGTGGACTGGGAGGGTTATGGTCCAGAGGAGAGATGCTGGGTGCCGTCCCTGGACGTTTTGGACCGTTCGTTGATCGAGGACTTCCGTCGGCGACGAGGTAGGCCTCCTCCTGGGGCGCCTGGTGGCGCTCCTGGGAGGGGGGGTACTGTCGGGTCTTGGGTCTGATCACCTGTTCTTTGCTGTCTCTGTGTTCAGGTGTTGTGCACGTGGTATTAACCGTTATTTTTTCTACTCAAACCGGTTTCGGAACGGTAATAATACAGAGGAACGCAGGAATGGAAACGTTAAAATATCGATTCTGCTCGGAGTGAACCGATTGACATTTTTTTTCGTTTTCAAGCCCTGCTTTGTATAGAATAAAAGAAAAAGAAAAAGTTTTTTTCAAGACCATGTCGGCTAGGGGATTCGAAGCTGTCTAACATATATGCTTTTCTTGCTTTCTTTCAAAGTCAATAGTACTATCCGCTACCTTATCGCCACTGGGTATTTAGACTATTTAGTGTTTTTGGGGTAATGACAGTGTTTATTTGACATTTTACACATAGATTTCACCGGTCTCTCACGCTTGCCAACATCTGGCTACGGTTTTACGTATTTTCATCATAATGACTATTAGTGCGGACAACCGAGACATAACATGATATTGTCCTGCTCATTTCCTAATTTTCACAGTATGGGAACTTGTATAGTATATCACTAAAAATAAACAACCTTGGCAGTCTCTCACGATGCTGCGGCACAGATGTATGCACAGCATCTGGCGGGGCAGACATACAGACCTTGGGGCAAAAGCGACCAGATATTGTGTTACATATACTGGCTGTGTTTTGACTTTAAACAAGCGGAGTCCACAGTTTCAATAGTCTGGGGTAGTCTCCCCAAAAATAAACACTCAAAAACCCTGTCAGCCTGTCTGCTCAGCAACCCCCTTTCATTTCACCGTGTAAGGAGCAGCTCTCTGTGCTCTCAGTTATAATTCAGTTTAAACTATTTGCAAACCTTTAATTCGAGGCAAAGTGTTTTATCAGCAGGCCATGACAATGTAAGTCATTTTTATTTATTCTAATTCTGTCTGTGTGTGTGTGTGTGTATTGATTTACTACTCATTTATTGACTCCTTTAGTGGTGTTGTTATATTTGTACACATTTAAAATGCATTGAGTATGAACCAAATTGAACTTGAACTTGAGGGATATATAGATATGGTTTGATGCCTTAAAATTGCTTAATCTTTTACTTATTTTTGATATAATCCTTAAACCAATGCATCTTTTCTCAAATCTGTGTAGACTGGCCCCTGTGATGCAGCACTGCCTGATACCGATTTAAACAAATCTCATGTCCCATGCGGAGGGCCGCTGTTAATCAAAGTACTCTAGTTATATGTTACAAACACATGACATAACACATCTGGTGAACATTTAAGGACAATTTAAACAAGATCTTATTTCATTCAGAGGTTGCAGGTTAATTAAGGTACTCTAGGTATATGTTACAAACACATGACATAACACATCTGGTGAACATTAAAGTCCTGTTTAAACATTCTCTTATTTCATTCGGAGGTCACGGGTTAATTACTGTAAGGCAGAGAGATTACAACATATGTCACAACACATCTGGAGATCATTAAAAAGGTCATAAATTAATCATAAGGTCAAAGGTTAACCCCAAGGGACCATCCATCAAAAAAAAAAAAAAAAAGACAGACCGTGGCCCCCTAAATACTACTGATGTTTCTAGTTACCCTGGCTTAAATCTTGGCCATTTGTCTTCCTGTGTGAAACAAGTAGTGAAGAATTTGGGGGTCTATTTTGATAGTTCTCTGAAATTTGAGATAAAAACAGATTAGTACAATAGTCAAAACCAAGTTTTTTTTTCCATCTCATAGTCTTAGCTAAAGTGAAACCATTGCTTTCTTTGGACTTTGAAAGGGTCATTCATGCTTTTATTTCATTGAGAAATTAAATTACTGCTACTCCCTTTATATGGGTATTAATCAAGCGTCTCTTAATCGACTGCAAATGGTACAAAATGCTGCTGCTAGGCTTTTTACTGGTGTGCGTAAATGAGAGCCCATTACCCCAGTATTAATATATTTGCATTGGCTCCCAATTCGTTAAGGAATTGATTTTAAAGTCCTGCTGCTGGTTTTTAAAGCTCTGAATTTTAACTCCTGTATATCTGTCTGATTTATTATCTGCCCACAATCCTGGAAGGTCTCTTAAAATGGTCTCTTCTCTAATTAATTCATAGAAGAAACGTTTCTTTGAATGAACACATATCTTCATGTCATTGTGTATATTATTGCTGTTCTTATATATGCTCTTGTGTATTGTATATTGTTTTATGCATGCTTTGGATAGATCACTAGTTAACCCTCTGGGACCGGCTGTCTCGCCGGCGAGACAAGCTCATTTTTTTCTTATCAGTGCAAAAGACACAAAAAAAGTAGACACTTAACAGTTTCGATTGATGTATAACACTTATTTTTAGTGTACACTCACAATTACAACAAAACTTTTTTAGTTTTGGAAAAAAAAAGAAAACAAACAGGATGCGCTCTTTGTCTTCTCCATCTCCGCAAATTGCTTTTTGAAACACGTCACTAAAATGAACTGTAACTCAACACAGAAACATGGGAGTTGTATCTATAGAAAGCTTGAAGTGTCTGCTTTTAAAAGTCATGTCTTATCAACAACAAGCATTCTGTGATAAAGTAATCCATATGAAACCAACACGATGTTCAGTCTGTCCCTTCTAACTCATTATCTCTAATGTAATCCCGCCCCCTCGTGGCTCGCGCTGTTCATATGTAAATAACCACGTGAGCCACGCGCGCATGGAGACGCCCAACATAAACAAAGAGTGAGGAGTCATTCATCGCGGCTATACTGTTAGTTTCTGGAAGAAGACGCGCTGAGTAAAGGCTGGATTTCCCTCAAAATAAGAGCAAGAGTTCATCCAGAACAGAAGATCGATCTGATAAGCAAGTAATGTTTCTTTTTTTGCATTAGTTAATGTGTTATTGTGACATAAACTTGAACACGTTTACTTGGGTTTTTCCCAAACGACAACATGACGAATGCTACACATCTAAGAATGTTTAGACCATGTTTATTATTAATCCTCTGTTCAAAAATAGATTTTAATAAAGTGCTAAACAATAATAATTAGTTTCTCAGATATAAAATGATTTTTTTTGTTTACGATAGTACAACGTATGCGTGAGTCTATAAAACCTATATATATATATATATATATATATATATATAGATGCTCCTGATGCAAATGTTTTTTTGTTGTTGTTGTTTGTATTTTATTGAATCAGATACCTGAACCACAGATGAATCCTGATGACTTTCTTCAAACTGTTTTCCTCTGAGAGCGTTGTACCAACATCAGATGTTCAACTACACTGATATTCTAGAGTAAAACAAGCTCCTTGACTACTGATTTTTTATTTTTTTTCTTCTTGAATCCATTTTTAATGGTGCTTCATACAACATTATCCAGAGAAACAAGTGTTAATGATAAATCATTGAGGTACAACACGTTTCAGGACCTACTCTTTGTCAAAAACATACTCTAGATTTAATACTGTCACATGGAATTGATGTTAGTGGTGTTGAAATTCTGCAGCAAAGCGATGATATCTCAGATCATTATCTAGTCTTGTGTAAACTCCATATAGCTAAAGCTGTAAATTCTACTCCTTGTTACAAGTATGGTAGAACCATCACCTCTACCACAAAAGACTGCTTTGTAAGCAATCTTCCTGATTTATCTCAATTCCTCAGCATATCCAACAGCTCAGAACAACTTGATGATGTAACAGAAAATATAGACTCTCTCTCTTCTAGCACTTTAGAAACAGTTGCTCCTTTACACTTAAGGAAGATTAAGGAAAAGAGTCCAACACCGTGGTATAATGAGCACACTCGGGCCTTAAAGAGAGCAGCTTGAGAAAAATAAAATTACAGGTATTTCTTATTGCATGGCGGGAAACTACCCTATCCTACAGAAAAGCATTAAAAACTGCTAGATCTGATTACTTTTAGTGTCTTTTAGAAGAAAACAAACATAACCCCAGATATTTATTCAATACAGTCGCTAAAGTAATGAAAAATAAAGCATCAACAGGCGTTGACATTTCCAAACAGCACAGCTGTAATGAGTTTATGAACTACTTTACTTCCAAAATCAATACTAAGATAAAATTGTAACCGTGCAGCCGTCAGCTACAGTATCACATCAGATAGTGTGCTATAGATCCCCTGTGGAACAATTCCACTCATTCTCTTCTATTGGAAATGAAGAATTGTATAAACTTGTTAAATCGTCTAAACCAAAAACATGTATGTTAGACCCTGTTCCATCTAAACTACTAAAATAGGTAATTTCACAAGTCATAGATCCTCTTATGACTATTATAATCTGCCATTGTCATTAGGATATATCCCCAAAACCTTCAAACTGGCTGTCATTAAGCCTCTCATTAAAAAAACACAACTTGACCCCAAAGATCTAGTTAATTACAGACCGATCTCAAATCTCCCTTTTCTGTCAAAGATACTAGAAAAGGTAGTATCCTCACAATTATATTCCTTCTTAGAGAAAAATGGTATCTGTGAGGATTTCCAGTCAGGATTTAGACCGCATCATAGTACTGAGACTGCTCTCATTAGAGTTACAAATGACATGCTTCTATCATCTGATCATGGTTGTATCTCTCTGTTAGTGCTACTGGATCTTAGCGCTGCGTTTGACACTATCGACCACAACATTCTTTTGAATAGACTAGAACACTTTGTTGGCATTAGAGGAAGTGCCTTAGCATGGTTCAAATCTTACTTATCTGAACGCCATCAGTTCGTAGCAGTGAATGAAGAGGTATCATATCGATCACAAGTGCAGTATGGAGTACCTCAAGCATCAGAATCATCATAGAACACTGTCTAACACTTGGCTGAACGTCAAATGCAGAAATGTTAATGCATGCATTCATCACCTCAAGGTTAGACTATTCTAATGCTTTATTGGGTGGTTGTTCTGCAAGCTTGATCAACAAACTCCAGCTGGTTAAAAATGCAGCAGCTAGAGTTCATTCTAGAACCAAGAAGCACGACCACAATAGCCCGGTTCTGTCAACACTGCACTGGTTCCCTATCAAACATCATATAGATTTTAAAATCTTGCTAATTACTTATAAAGCCCTGAATGGTTTAACTCCTCAGTACTTGAGTGAGGTCTTATCGTATTATAGTCCTCCACGTCCCCTGTGATCTCAAAACTCTGGCAATTTGATAATACCTAGAATATCAAAATCAACTGCGGGCGGCAGATCCTTTTCCTATTTAACGACCAAACTCTGGAATAATCAACCTAACACTGTTCGGGAGGCAGACACACTCTGTCAGTTTAAATCTAAATGAAATACCCATCTCTCAAGACTTTTAAATACTGGATATGGTAGACTAGGGTTTTTGCTACAAAATAATGTGAAAATTATCCTGCCCATTCATTCAGTGACTTGAATATTGATATGGTTTGCACCTTGAGAGACAAAGACACTCCCCTAATGGGCCCATCAGTGTGGAAAGTGACTGTGAGGCAGGAAAGAAAGAATGTGAAGAGATTAAAATAGTGGGTTTTTTATGTTTGTATTTTATTCACAGCACAATATAATCAAAATATACACAATGAAGGTCAATGACACATTACTGAGCACACTGGTCTAAACACAAATAAAAAAATACAGTATTGAAACATGATCAGATCTTTATTCCTGGACATGTGTTTAAACAAATTAATTTTTAAGATTTGTAGACAAAGAAGGCAAAAGTTCTCCTAATTTAAAATTACCCCATGCTGACAATTTATAGTACACCATAAACACAAAATAGACATGTGAAAACAGTAAGTAAATCATGAAATAAGGTGATACAGATTATGAAATTCCAACTATCTACTGTTAGTTTATTTAAAATACTAAGAATCTAGAACAAATGATTTGACAAATTAAAGTAAAATAATCACTCAAATAATGCATGGATATGTATTATATGTAACACAAATATGAAGAAAAACTGTAATATATATATTGTATAAATGTTACGTATGTTAAGCTCTGCAAGTCAAAGCATATTGATCCACATGTAAATAAACTTTATTATGCCCAGCAAGGTATTATGTGAGAAACTGTAAAGAATCTTCAAATTAAAAACGTATTAGTGAATAAAAAGTATCTTCAAAGTATTAGTGAATAAAAATTTACAATTAGATGTTAAAATATATGTTGGCTTGACAAAGCCTTGTTATGTTGACTTGAGAAAGCTAAAATACTGATCTACTACTTAAACCTGTTATTAGGGTTGCTTGTAAAGCAGCAGTATTTCTTTATCTCACATGCTCATTCCACACCATTTGTCATAAGCACTGAGAACAATGTTGTTATTACATTTAAAGAAGTAATCAGGAACATGATGTTCACCTGTTGGGGGAAAAAATACTTTTTTGGGGTGCAAAAAGTCACATAGACTTTATATTGACAAGACATGTTAATCTCTCTGGATCAGAATGTCATAGAGACTTGGTCATTGGCTTATTTAATTCTGCCTAGCAAACATCCAAAAGATACTGACATACTAACTTTCTAGCCATGCCCTAGCAACCATCTAGAGCATCCTAACAACCAACCCCGTATATTTCCATTGAACAAAAGGATGGAAGAGATATCTTGAACATTATATCTAGCCATGCCCTAGCAACAATGTAGAGTACCGTAGCAACTATATAGCAACATGGACAAGTCATAACTCGGCACCAGAACATCATAGAGACATGGGGGTTGGCTCCATTGCAATCATCCATAACACTCTAGGACAGTGGTTCTCAAATTTAAAAATCATAATTTACATGTTATGTCACAATACAAAATAACCAGATTGAATATTATTGCAGATAATATTATAAATATAAGTATATTTAAATGTCACTGTGATGTCTGCAAGAAAAGCAAGATTTTTTTCCACTCATTGACTCAAGACTGGAAATCTCTCTCCCTCGCCAATGTCATCAAAAAAGTGAACTATCTCAGGGAGTACAGCCGGAAAGCGATGTAATACTTTTCCCTGACCATCTCACTTCACTCTGTAGGCACCGTCCAATAATACAACAAAAAGACAATGCATTAGCGGGTGTGCTTGTATGAAGTTGACCACTTTGACTACAGTGTCCATGACCTTCATGAGGTATCTATCAGGTCATTTACAGCATAGTTCTTGCTGATGCACAATACAGTCACGGCCTGGGACACTTTTAAACTAGCTCGCATTGCATTCAGTTCAGCAATCACATTTTTTTCTTCAAGACTAGTTATCTTAATACATACTTGAGAGCTCTCTTCTAAGATCCAGGCATACATAGCAGGTCTGTGCATGTCTGATAATAATATATGAAAACCAAAATTAATTTATGTCAAAAACATTATAAATTAATATAAAATTAACTGTAAAACTGGAAGTTATTTTTAAATTGTGGTCGCATCGTGGGCTGTATTTGGATTCGTGACTGGCTACGGGTTGAGAACCACTGCTCTAGAAACCGCCAAGGTTGGGAAGGCACATCTTCCTCAGTATGAGGTTGTTGTAAGGGTGGGTGTCTGGTTGGTGGTTCAACGTGAAGAACTGTGGCTCCCAGGGGCCCTGAGGCTCAGGCTTTGGGGGTTATGTGGGGGCCACTTCGACCTCCCTAACTCTGGAGTCTAGCTTGGTTCAGGAGGTATGCCTGGTCAAATTTGCACAAGAAAGTGGGTGCCATCTCAGGCTGGTCCCCGGGGCTTGGATTTTGAGGGTAGGAAATTTTCTAAAGTTTTCTAAGAAGGAAAATAATATTTAAATAGTAGAATAGTATGTTGACTTTGTTAAGTTAACATAATAATATTAAGTTATCATTCTATCCAAACAATTGTAAATATCTGACATATTATGTGATCCATATTAAACTCAACTGAATTTTTTAATTAATATTTTAGGAATGATCTGTGCACACAATAGTGTAATTCTGTTTTCTTAATTGTGTTACCTACCATTCAATCAGATTTAATCATTCATGAAGTGTTCATGAACTCAAGTTTGACTGAGTTGGTTTCTTTAGAATCCACATCAATTGCAGTGGCTTGCATTTCAGTGGAGCCAAATTTTATTTGTAAACTAACCTCACGGTTCATGTCCCTGTAACTCTCAGGCAAACCAACTATTAAAGAGCCTATTTGCTTCAACTTCTGCTCATCCACAAACCTGACATTTTGTCTCAGAGTGCTGTAAAATTTAAATGTCATTGATTTTTGCTGAGTGTCTGTTGGGAAAAATGTGAATGCTCGAAGTTCATCACAGAGGACTGACTCCTCCCTGCTAACAAGTTGTTTAAAGCAGACATCACAGAACACTTGTCCGAGGCTGTTCACAAATGTGCTCTTTCCCTTGTGAATGGATTCATTGAACTTCTCACATGTAGAAACCCCATATGTGAGAGAGCTGATGCGGGATTTTATCACTTCAGGCTTTTTGCCATATAAGACTGCTCCCTTTAAAATAACTTTCTGGGCTTCACTTGGGCAGAGAATTTTGTGTTTAGATCCAAACTGCTCTTTCAAAAAATCTCTCAAAATTTTACATTCAGCATAACCTCCAACTAAAAGTATATACTCAATGTTCAGCTCTTGAGTTTGACCTCAGAACATCTCTAACGCTTTCTGCAGTAGCCTTGATACTGTCATCAAAAAAGCTCCTCAGTAGCATCTTTTCAATTTTGATTTCTCCTCCTTCCCACTTTGCTCCCTCAGCACATACAAAGTAACTCTCTAGGTTTTGTTTTTTACTGGCAATTTCTTGCAATTTTAATGGACAAGTGAGCAGCACAGGTCCATCACACATTTTTAAGACAGAAAATTCATTCCTCATTTTTAGTGATTGAGCAGGGTGCTCTTGCTCAAATTCAACAAAGACTTCCTCAGAAAATATTTTCTTTAGAAAGGAGATGAACTTCCTGTCTACTGCCTCTCCACCCATCCCATTTCCCGATGCAGCATGCAGTTCCTTTAGGTTGCCTCCCTCTACCACCTCGTGCACTGTAATATCAATAGTGCCACCTGCAAATGCATAACAGTGTATGGATTCATTAGTCTTTGTTCATATTTTGTATGCATACGGGTGATTCACCAACAGATACCTAGCAAGTTAGGTAAAAATAGGTATAATTATAATGATCAAGTAGATGACAACATAATGTAACATGAAAAGTGCAGGATATCTTTTCGTTTCACCACATAGCTTCTGGTCATTATTTAGACAGTGCTTTTGAAGCTAAACATGTAAAATAGACCCTCAACTACATGTCCTGACATTTGCTTCTTACATGATACGTACATTATATAGTAAATCATCTTTAATAAGTAAGCTTCTACTATTCTGAAAATAATGTAATTATAAAATATCATTTATTTGTTAAGGGTGAATTCTGTTCACTGTACATATTGTGCAGGTACTATATAATACTGTACTATGAAAAGGGAAGAAAAAGGTTGTAACAGTGTACCTCCACAATCCACAACCATATACTGCGTTCCAGGATCATTTTCCAGTTTTTCTTCATTGGAGTATTCTACTATGAAGCCCTCACTTGGAAGTTGCTTACAGTGCACAGAGGCAGCTTCCGGCTCTAAGGCAATGATGAGTCTTTCAGGTTCAGTCTCTGTCACCAGTCCTGCCTATAAATAAATAAATAATATAGTTCTGTATAGTTCAGTTTTTTTCTCTTTCATTTATTTGTTTGTCTGATTTTTAACTTTATTAATAAAATAGTGTGTTGTTCAGTAGTATGTTCTTTTGTGTTTTGCTTTGGTATCGAGAATCTTAACAAACGTTTCACTGGTACTGGTATTGGCTACTGAAATTCTGGTACCATGACAGCGTGTGTACACATCTGCCCTATAATGATAAAGATTCACCCAGTGTGTTTTTTTTAATCTCGTTAAATCATTTCCCCTTTCTCAGATGAAGCCGATCTCAGATGCCTGTCTTTGTGACGTCACATAGACAGGCCCCTCCCACAATTGTTGATTGACACTGGTGTTTTACCTTAGACCCGCCCTGAGTGAGCTGTCATCAGTCCGCCATTGTTTCACCGCCAGAGCAGATGTTGACAACAATGACTCCTAAGCGATTGAAGTGTTTAGTTGTTGGATGTAATAATGAACATAGCAGTCGTCATTTACTCCCGACATCTGAGCCGCTGAAGATGCAGTGGATTACGTTTGTTTGTGAAGGGAATGCGCCCCCGATCTACCTAAATATTATTAGTGAGTGCAAGGTTTTTTAATGAATCTTAGCAATCGCCTTTCCTAATAATGTCCTAATTAGCAAGTTTCACGATGAATGCGGCTAAAGTTTACCATCTCTCAGAGAGCAGCTCGGAAGAGGTCAGCAGAGCTCATTATCATTTAAAGCAGCATGCAAGAACACAGCTTCCGTTAGACAGAGCGGTTTGACAGGGTTTTTGACGGTGTTGTTTTACGCTACCATTGAAAAATTTTAACCAAACTAAAAAAATCTACCCATGTTTTCACACTCACAGAATCACCACTAAAAAATAATTTGCCCAGAGCTTGTTCTTTCATAGCTCATGGGAGCTTAATGGTGTTCTCTGTTTCAATTAACTGCAATCTTTGTATCAGGTGTTTCTCTTTAAACTTCTTAGGAGAAATTAAAACAAATAGTGATAGTGTAGAGCTATACTATTAATGTGGAGGGTACAGATCTTATAATTTAGTCTTGGAAGAGACTGATGAGAAACGTTTGAGTTCATATTGATATTTAAGTCTTCTGATTGCAGAATCTGAGCAGTGTGACATCGTCAAGATCTCTTCTAAAGCTGAACTTGAACACTTGAACACACTGCACAGACTACAGCCGACTGCAAACTAACACATGCGTTCTGCACCTGTGTGAGAGGAATGAGCTGTCTATATCATTAGCTATCAATAGTATATATACGTCATTTAAAATGAGAAACTGAAACAAGGATAAACGAGATATACACAGATATATGAAACGTAATCAGCATGCTTACCATTTTGAATCTCAGTTATGTCAATAACTTTCTTCATTTTAATCGGCTCACGTTGTTATGAAAATATTGGATTGCTTGGGTAAAATCATGTACCATTAGAACAGCCTTCTGTCTGTGTCGCCTTCATTTATTTACTCGTTTTCATCACTTTTGCTTTAATTCTTGAGCACGGACTCGTTCGCTAAACTGAGCATCCAATCAGAGTTCTCACTCGCGCCGATGACACCGACACGGATTCAAATCGGGAAAAACTGCCGCCGACGTGTGGAACATGCCAAACAAACTAGCCTGACAGATGATAGCTGATGGCCCGATATTGGCCAAAGGCTGACCGTCGTTAGTGTGTCCCGGGCTTAAAACTCTAAAGGAGATGCATTGATTTTACCAGTGTGTTTTGCTCTGGAGAAAAAAATAAAATAAAATAAAAGGAAAAGCCAGAAACTTTAACTAAAGACTGCATCTGCTCTCCCATTCTTAATATTGCTGTTCATGAGGAAAAACATACTGATATAATCAAAATCTCTCATATCAATTTTCATTGTTATGGGAATGTCAGACTCAGATGGTGTGCCTCACCAATTTAAGCTCACCTCAATAGCAGATTCTCTCATAAACTGTTTGGCTGCTGGACTCCAAATAGCAGGAATAGTCAACACCCAAGTAACATCAGATGCAGTGAACTTCCTTCCACTTGTGTTAGCTGCAATACTGTCCAATACGTGGTTCTTAAGGTACCTTAGACTCTCTGAGAAAACTTTCAATGCTTTCATTTGTGCTCCATTTTTAGCAGTTAACATCAATTCCCTGTGAATTTCCTTTAAAGACAAAGAGAACAAATTATGTTCATATATGAAACATATTTCCCGGTGAAAGTAATTATTAATTACACAAACATATTTCACAATAAAAGGATTATTGCCAATAATAAAAGTGTATATAATGTACAAAGAAAATACAATTACTTACTTTGCCGTAGAGTTCCATTTTGAAGTTTTCAAACAAATAAAGTCTCTGTGCCTCATCTCTTGGAGTAGTCAGAGTGTATGTCTGTAGGGCTTCATAACCAAAATGCATAAAGGTCTGATTTTCATCAAACAAAATGCAAGTGGGGGTTTTAGGGGTTCTGTGTCCAGCCACTGAAATCCAGGAAGACACCAAGATTTGATCTTGCTGTTGTTTTGTATTAAGGCTGAATGCATATCCACTGGATGATGTGCCAAAATCTATAGCAATGAAAAGAACTGAGTCTGCCATTGTACTTTCGGGTTTGTCAAAACCTGTGCAAATCTGTACTCTTCAGTTATGTGCAGATTCCACTCATTCTCTCTGATTTATAGGCAATGAATTTACTTTCACTTTTGTTGATCCACCCATTTACACAAACAAATTTAACCTCTTAATGGAAATATGAATAGGAAGGCAAACCTTATGTTCAAACATTAGAGCAGTGCTAATCAATTAACCTCATTTGAGGGCCAGATTGTCACATTGAAAATTTGAGGTGGGCCAAGGGGGTTGGAGGTTTGTCTCTATCTCTTTATGTGAGGCCTATGCAATTAAAGACGGAAACTGCTAATAATGATATTATTATTGCATTTCACCAGTAAGACATATGACATATTTTCTCTAATTGAAATACATAATTTGCTGTAAAATGTACTAATATTATCAAAAGTAACATCTAAAAAAAGTAAACACCTATTATTTATTTGGTTAAATTAAAATATTCTGACAGTGTAACTGAGTTTGTAACCACAGGTAAAACCACACGTATCCTCACTAACATGGTTAACATTAGAGCAAATGGCTCTGTAAAGTTGCACGTTTCAATGACAAGCCATATTTGAGGTTGAGGAATGATAGGTGAATGTTATGATTTCCTGCCCGATATAATGTAATTACCTCAAGGACCAGCTGTTAACGCTCTGTCTGTCCCTGACACTGCATTTGTTTTGTTTTGTTTTTTTCTGCGATGAACTGACTAATAAAACTCAGTTGACTAAGCTTGTTTACTCTTGTTGTTGTAGTCATCCAGAGGTTAACTAACCCTCTGGGGCCTGAGGTGATTTTGGGGCCCTTGAGATGTTTTGACATGCCCTGATATTTGTGCTTATTTCAGCTACTTATAACATACTATTGACCAACATGTTTTTTTTAGTATTCAGCACAAACTGTGCTACAATAATATGTGACCAAGATGGATGTACATGTTTGCATTTGTTAGAAATAAAATATTATGCGTGGTTAGTAAGTTTTGGGGGAAAAATGTAGCTGAAATAAGGCCATAAAAGCCACACTAAATCGTCCTGAATAAGACTTTTGAGTAATCAGTCTTGTAGGCTAGAATATTTACTTCACAATTATGTGAAAATCATTCTGCCTAATCATGCACAGAAAACAATATATTGATTTAAATTTTTAAAGACATGTTTTGTGATTGAAAGTCTATATGCGAGGGAGTGGTAATGGCCTTGAATATTAAGTGGTTCTCACCTGAGAGACAAAGAGATAATGGGCCATCAGTGTGACTGTGACTGAGGCAGGTAAGACAGAGTGTGAGGAGATTGAAAAAAAGTTTTTTTTATTTTTTATTATTTGTATTTTATTTACAACACAGTATAATCACAACATAGATAATGAAGGTCAAAGACACATTATTGTGCACACTGATCTAACCACAGAGATGTGAACAGACTTTAACTCGTTCCTGCAACAGATTCTGTTCAACAAGTAAATTATACGGTTTGCGCCGTTCATATGTAAATATCCACGTGAGAAGCGTGCACATGTAAATGCCCAACGCAAATAAATAGCGAGGAGATCGTTCATCGCGGCTACTGTTCGTTTCTGGAAAGCAGAATTTACCTCAAAAGAAGAACAATATTTCATCCAGTAGAGAAGATCGATCTGATGAGTAAGTAATGTATCTTTTTTGCATTAGTTAACGTGTTATTGTGACATAAACTTGAACACGTTACTAGTTGGGATTGTTCCCAAACTGCAACATGATGAATGCTACGCATCTAAGAATGTTTAGACCATGTTGATTATTAATACTCTAATAATCACAAATAGATTTTAATAGCCCCGAGACCTTGCTAACCACGCATACTATTTTATTTCTAAAAAATGCAAACATGTACATCCATCTTGGTCACATATTATTGTAGCACAGTTTGTGCTGAATACTAAAAAAAACATGTTGGTCAATAGTATGGTATAAGTAGCTGACATTAGCACAAATATCAGGGCATGTCAACACGTCTCAAGGGCCCCAAAATCACCTCAGACCCCAGAGGGTTAAAAACACTGTGACACTTTAGTTCAGTTTTTTTATTGTGAACTTTTATTACGTATGTTTTGGATTTTAATTATTTTGTGATATCTAAATTCTAAATCGGATCTTATTCAATTCTTCATTATTTGGAGGGCTTTCATTCATTATACTTCGATCTTAATAAAAATGTTATATACACGGTGACATACTTTGAGTCAATTCAAGTGATATAAATGTTTTTAGGGTAGTGTTTTCAGAGAGGGCCTAAATTCATCATCTTTACAGGCATATACTTGCTCAACCTGGTGCTGTCTCTTATCTATTCCACCAGAAAAACGTAGGGAGCGCTACACATACAAGAGTTGTTCTAACCTTTCCTCTGCCACAACCGTTCAGAAAACTACAAAACACTCAGATTAGTAATTTACAAGAAAATGTTATCCGTATCACAATTCCTTAAACATTCATGTATCAAAATAAGGGGTTTAATAAAACCTTGAGCAGCCTTCAGTACATTCCAGTAGTGAGTTCCAGCAGCACAACAATCATTAAGTGCCACAAGTCATGCGCAAATTTCATGAGGTGTGATGTCCCCCTATTAACCCCGTTTTATTGTGTAGTGGAGAGGTTTGGAAAACTACAAATGCTGGAATTAATACAGCATAAATGCAAGATTGAGAGGTTGAGAGATTTGTTTGGGCTTCATGTGAAGTAGGACAAAACCAGGACAACGATTCATACATTATTTCTGGTGCTTTGAGAAGGAGATGGAATGCTGCAGAAGTGCATACAAAGAAGATATTTTGTTGTTATTTTAAAAACCACAACAGCTCTCACGTGTCCTGAGCATACTCACGATCCTCTGTGCCACAGGTCTGACAAGTTCTGTTGTTACCATAGATTTTATTTTCCTGGCATGTAAACTGTTCAAACTAAATACTTCTTCAAGTTCAAGTTCAAGTCAGCTTTATTGTCAATTCTTCCACATGTACAGTACATACATACAGAGAATTGAAATTGCATTACTCTCAGACCCTTGGTGCATACAGTTAACATTAAACACGTTCAGATACAGATAAATACAGTTTAAACATATGTACATACAACTATACAATTATACAAATGAGGATATTGTAGAAAAAAAATAAGAATTAGATCGATAAAGTGGCATAAGGCGCATGGCAGATAGAGTGCAAAACCAGTTAAATAAACAACACTGTGTAGATATATTTGTAGTGCAAAAGAGCTTATCAGTCTGAGGACATTGTAGAAAATAAAAACAAGAGAGATAGATAAAGTGCATAAGGCACATGGCAGAATAGATGGAGTGCAAACCAGTTGAATGTACAAAAACTAAAACAAAACTGTGCAGATGTTTTGTTTTGTTATGAGTGTAGTGCAAGAAGAGCTTATCAGTCTGTTAAAGTGACAAGTCGAAGAGACTGTTCGGATAGTTTTTGTCAGACTACCCGAAGAGGTAATTTGCAGTCAATGTTGGATGGGTAGTGATCAGCCAATGCTGCACAAGTGACAGGTGCCGGTTACAGTTGTTGGTCGGTGGGGGGGGGGTGTCACAGAGTCAGAGTTCCTAGTGTGTTGCTGTGTTAAATGGGGGTGAAAGAGGGGAGGGGGGGCAAGGACGGGAGGGAGTTCAGCTTCCTGACAGCCTGATGTATGAAGCTGTCCTTCAGTCTGCTGGTCCTCGCCTGGAGACTCCGCAGTCTCCTCCCTGATGGCAGCAGACTGAAGAAGCTGTGTGTCGGGTGGGTGGGATCGCCTGCAATGCGGAGGGCTTTGCGGGTGAGACGGGTGCTGTAGATGTCCTGGAGGGAGGGGAGAGAGACACCAACGATCTTCTCAGCTGCTCTCACTATGCGCTGAAGTGACTTGCGGCAGGATGCGTTGCAAGCGCCATACCACACAGTGATGCAGCTAGTCAGGATGCTCTCGATGGTGCCTCTGTAGAAGGTGCACATGATGGGGGCCGGGGCTCTGGCTCTTCTGAGTTTGCGGAGGAAGTAGAGACGCTGCTGTGCTTTCTTGGCCAGTGCTACAGTGTTGTTAGTCCAGGAGAGGTCCTCAGTGATGTGCACACCCAGGAACTTGGTGCTGCTCACTCTCTCCACAGTCGCACCGTTGATGGTCAGAGGGGCATGCTGAGTGTGTACTCTCCTGAAGTCAACAACAATCTCCTTCGTCTTCTTCACGTTCAGAGAGAGATTGTTGTCACTGCACCACCCGGCCAGGCGGCTCACCTCGCTCCTGTAGATTGTCTCATCTCTGTTGCTGATGAGACCCACCACAGTCGTGTCATCCGCAAACTTAATGAAAATGTTGGAGTTGTGTGATGGTGTGCAGTCGTGGGTCAGCAGAGTGAAGAGGAGGGGGCTCAGCACACATCCTTGGGGGGCCCCCGTGTTCAGTGTGATGGTGCTGGATGTGTTACTGCCGACCCGTACTGCTTGAGGTCTCCCGGTCAGGAAGTCCAACAGCCAGTTGCACAGAGAGGTGCTGAGCCCCAGCTGGACCAGTTTGTGAGTGAGCTGTTGAGGGATGATTGTGTTGAATGCTGAACTGAAGTCTATGAACAGCATCCTGACATATGAGTCTTTTTTCTCCAGATGTGTGAGGGCTGGGTGGAGGGCAGTGGTGATGGCATCATCGGTCGAGCGGTTGGACCTATATGCAAACTGGAAGGGGTCCAGGGAGGGGGGGAGGACAGACTTGATGTGGTGCAAGACTAGCCGTTCAAAGCACTTCATGAGGATGGGAGTGAGTGCTATTGGACGGTAGTCATTGAAGCAGGATGGAGATGACTTCTTAGGGACTGGAATGATGGTGGTAGCTTTGAAGCATGTGGGGACAACAGCCTGATTTAGTGAGATGTTGAAGATGTCTGTGAAGACCTCAGTGAGTTCCACTGCACAGTCTCTCAGTACACGCCCAGGAATGTTGTCAGGACCCGGAGCTTTGCGTGCATTGATCCTGCTGAGTACACAATTCTGTACACAATAACTAAAAAATTCACTTTCATTTACAGTTCTTATGAATCAAGTGCGTGTGTTTTGGTTTATGTACCTCACTGTCTAAACTTATAATGCCTTTGCATCACATATCCACACATTACCTCCTAGAAGCCGTTTGGTAAGTTTTCTCACCTGATGTCTTTCGTTAACTCTTTTCCTGCCAGCTTTATTAAAAAAAAAGTGTTGTCTTTGTCAAAGATTATGCCTGAATCTTATTCAGAACGATGATGAAAATATAGATGGAATAGATCACGTCTAGCAACACCCCCAAAGCTTACGCAGTCCTATTGCATCGACATTTCATTCGGTAACGTTAGGCAGTTTTGATTTAAATGTTGTTTAAACTTGAAACACATGGATGTTTCAGCAGTCATTGTTACATATTAGGGTCTTTAGCGACCCGGGCCTACAGGTCCTTTTCAAATAATTAGCATATTGTGATAAAGTTCATTATTTTCTGTAATGTACTGATAAACATTAGACTTTCATATATTTTAGATTCATTACAACACAACTGAAGTAGTTCAAGCCTTTTATTGTTTTAATATTGATGATTTTGGCATACAGCTCATGAAAACCCAAAATTCCTAACTCAAAAAATTAGCATATCATGAAAAGGTTCTCTAAACGAGCTATTAACCTAATCATCTGAATCAACTAATTAACTCTAAACACCTGCAAAAGATTCCTGAGGCTTTTAAAAACTCCCAGCCTGGTTCATTACTCAAAACCGCAATCATGGGTAAGACTGCCGACCTGACTGCTGTCCAGAAGGCCATCATTGACACCCTCAAGCAAGAGGGTAAGACACAGAAAGAAATTTCTGAACGAATAGGCTGTTCCCAGAGTGCTGTATCAAGGCACCTCAGTGGGAAGTCTGTGGGAAGGAAAAAGTGTGGCAGAAAACGCAGCACAACGAGAAGAGGTGACCGGACCCTGAGGAAGATTGTGGAGAAGGACCGATTCCAGACCTTGGGGGACCTGCGGAAGCAGTGGACTGAGTCTGGAGTAGAAACATCCAGAGCCACCGTGTACAGGCGTGTGCAGGAAATGGGCTACAGGTGCCGCATTCCCCAGGTCAAGCCACTTTTGAACCAGAAACAGCGGCAGAAGCGCCTGACCTGGGCTACAGAGAAGCAGCACTGGACTGTTGCTCAGTGGTCCAAAGTACTTTTTTCGGATGAAAGCAAATTTTGCATGTCATTCGGAAATCAAGGTGCCAGAGTCTGGAGGAAGACTGGGGAGAGGGAAATGCCAAAATGCCTGAAGTCCAGTGTCAAGTACCCACAGTCAGTGATGCTGGTGTTGGTCCACTGTGTTTTATCAAGGGCAGGGTCAATGCAGCTAGCTATCAGGAGATTTTGGAGCACTTCATGCTTCCATCTGCTGAAAAGCTTTATGGAGATGAAGATTTCATTTTTCAGCACGACCTGGCACCTGCTCACAGTGCCAAAACCACTGGTAAATGGTTTACTGACCATGGTATTACTGTGCTCAATTGGCCTGCCAACTCTCCTGACCTGAACCCCATAGAGAATCTGTGGGATATTGTGAAGAGAAAGTTGAGAGACGCAAGACCCAACACTCTGGATGAGCTTAAGGCCGCTATCGAAGCATCCTGGGCCTCCATAACACCTCAGCAGTGCCACAGGCTGATTGCCTCCATGCCACGCCGCATTGAAGCAGTCATTTCTGCAAAAGGATTCCCGACCAAGTATTGAGTGCATAACTGAACATAATTATTTGAAGGTTGACTTTTTTTGTATTAAAAACACTTTTCTTTTATTGGTCGGATGAAATATGCTAATTTTTTGAGATAGGAATTTTGGGTTTTCATGAGCTGTATACCAAAATCATCAATATTAAAACAATAAAAGGCTTGAACTACTTCAGTTGTGTTGTAATGAATCTAAAATATATGAAAGTCTAATGTTTATCAGTACATTACAGAAAATAATGAACTTTATCACAATATGCTAATTTTTTTAAAAGGACCTGTATATATCCAGAACGGATGGATCTCTGACTGCTGCAATAGCATAAAACTCTCCTGATATTTTAATAACAATTACAAAAGAATAAAGCAGAATAAAGCATATTTAGTCACCCTTTAAAACTTAGAAGGGCTGAATTTGAGCAGATGATTTTACCATCACTGCCATCATCAGAGCGCACTTCCCCAGTTCATTCAGCATATGGCTCATATTCTCAACCATATTCTCAAAACTCATTTTCAGTTACTTCAAAATCAATATTTTGATCGCTGCCAGTTTATTCACCACAGAAAACAGACATTCTCTTATATTTTCTTTCTTTTTTTTTCTTTTTATGTTGTTTATAATCAATAGACTGAGGAATACTAAGAAAATGTATTTCTAACTTAACCCTCCTGGGGTCTGAGGTCATTTGGGGCCCTTGACATGTTTTGACATGCCCTGATATTTGTGCTTATTTCAGCTTCTTAAAACATACTATTGACCAACATGTATTTTTAAATTTTTAATCAATTTAATTTTTTTTGTATTCAGCACAAACTGTGTAAGACTTTTGTGTAATCAGTCTTCTAGGCTAGAATATTTACTTCACAATTATGTGAAAATCATTCAGCTTACTCATTCACAGAAAATAATATATTGATTTAAATTTTTAAAGACATGTTTTGTGATCGAGAGCCAATATGCGAGGGAGTGGTAATGGGCTTGAATATTAAGTGGTTCTCACCTGAGAGACAAAGGGCCCTCCCCTAAAGCTGCTAATGGCCCATCAGTGTGACTGTGACTGAGGCAAGGTGAAATGCTGTGAGGCAACCTGAAGAAACAATTTGAGAGGGCTCAAAGATTTTAATCTATTTTATTGTAATTGCTCTATGTTTAGGAACTAAATGTCTCACAGGACCAGTGTTATAAATTTTCACCTTCATGTCGTTCCAAATCTTTAAGACTTTTGTTCATCTTTGAAACATAAATGTAGATCTTTTTAATGAAATCTGATAAAAAAATTTTAGAGATCTCAAAACTAAATTAGACCAATCAGCTTCAAGCAAAGTGACACATCTCTGATGCAATAAAGCCACTCCTCTAGTTTCTCTTACTCCAAATTAAATGACGCTACATAATAAAACATTTTTAATTAACTCATTAGTTCCCTCCTTTAGTTCTAGTATAAGTAACTCCCTGTTTTGTTCGGTTCGGGATCCTGTCTCATCCGTGTTACTTCATGTGAAGTGGTTAGTTTCCCATGATTTCTCCTACGTGTTTGTTTTGTTTTATAATAAAGTGTTTCTTTGGACTCTCTATCGTTGTGCAATTTACATGTCACAGCCAACTGTGATGTTCATTCACAACCCTCTCCCTCCTTCTTTTTTTAACCCTCTGGGGCCAATGATATCGCCGGCGAGACAAGCTATTTTTTTCTTTCTTATCAGTGCAAAAGACACTTAAAATACTCCGTCGATTTAGGTCATACAGGTAAGTGTTATACATCAATTGAAAGTTTGAAGTGTCTATTTTTTTTCGGGTACACTTACAATAAAAACAAAATGTTGTGCTTTTCGCAAAAAAAAACAAAAACAGGATGCATGTTGTGCCTTCTCTCTCCAGATGAGTCCATTCTGAAACGTGTCTGAAAAATTAACTGTAACTTATCGAATACCTGTCACACATGTCTGCAGAAAGGTTAGAATGTCTATTTTTAAATGGTGTTATTCAAATACAAAACAAATATTCTCAGTTTATGTAATCTGTATGAATGTAAGGAGAGGTACAGTCTATCTCGTCTCACCTCATTACCGGTAATCAGCCGCCACACCCCAGCCACACCTCCACACCACCACACCCCCCACACGATTCACATGGTAAATAGTTTCGGCTTCGTACACGCCCCCGCTCCCCGGTCAATGCCATAAAAAGCGTGGCATTTTTACATCAGATTCACTGAACGTTCATCGCGTTTTGAGGATGGCACGCTACTCCGGTGAAGAGGCACTTCAGATGATTTTGGACAGCGAGGAAGAATTCACCTTTTCCTCTGAGGAAGATTGCAACTCTGACGACGAGCGGTTGTATTTTGAAGAGAGAATTGATCCCGCCAAGGATTCTGAGGAGTAAGTTATTTACTATTATATAATTCTTTGTCTCATCATATGAAACTTATACTTATTTTCAGACTATACTTTGAATAGTTTTGGCTAGGTTTTGCAGCCTGATATTGCCTCACAATGTCGCTTGCAATTGTTTGTGTATAGATGCTATAACGTATAGTGTATAGTGTTAACGTAACATTAAATAATTCATATTAATAATTGCATCTATATAGCACTTTTCTGGGTTTGTAATATGTGATACTCTCTAAATTAATTTGTAATATATTCCGTTCAGTTTCATCTTATAACACTGTCATGCTAAAATACTATCTAATGTATAGATGTTTTGGAATATCTGCTCTGAACAAGCTCTGTGGTGTATCACAGAAAGCAGCAGCGAAACAGACCAATAGTGACCATGTACCAGTTCCAGGAGTTGAGCTGACCTCAGATGCCGGGAATGTTGCCACTGTCGGTCGTCGGAGCTGTGTAAATAAAGCATAGTAAGAAGTCGGAGCATAGTAAAAAGTAATTAACACCATGGAAATGTCAGGCATGCAATGTTCACTTATGTCTTCAGTTGAACAGGAACTGTTTTCAAGAGTGGCACAAAGATGTGTGACTGTGTTTAGATGTGTGTAGTCTGTTGACCACTGACCATCAGGCTGCAAAGATCATCAGTGTCCCTCTCTCCTCCTTGATGCCCTGAATGTCTCTTTTGCACTGTCTTTTGTACCACTACATAAAACTTAGAACATATACTTGGATTTACACATGAAACAACATGTATTTATGTACAGTACCATGACTGAGTAGGTTACACATAGGTGGGTGAGTGGGCCTAACAAACCATCCGCCTTTTGTAATGCTCTCATCTTTCCTTATGACACAATTATTTTTTCTTGCATTGTACCGGTTTGCACTGTTTTGCCTTGAATGTCTCTTTAGCACTGTCTTCTGTACCCCTACTTAAAACTTTTATGTAAACTAATTTTGTAAAGTATGTCAGTTGACTTATACTATGCATATGTAGTTCATATAGCTTATACAGTTATATATATATATGATATGTCAATATAGGTTATATAGGTATATGTAGAATTATATAGGTTATATATCTTTGTTTATTTTTTTTATATATTTTTATGATGAAGCACACTAAGTCACACTAGACTGTGAGCATGCAAAATTTATTCAGACAATCTAACACTTGAGACACGATGGACTCAACATATAACAAATAAAGTAAAAACACCGCATTACATTATATGTGCTGAATGAAATCCAAATACTAATTTCTTACTAATTTGGAACTGCTGATTCCAAGAATAGTGTCTGTTTTGCTCTTTCACTTCATATTTTCTCACTAAATATGATCCATTTGTAGCATTTTTGCTTTGGACACCCATTTGTGTGGTGAAGAAGTCTTGTATTCTGCCTTAATCAGTAGAGAAACGGCACAGACACGTGATTCCTATGTGAATCTGAGCCAGATTACAAATATCTGATCAATTCTCAGTCCATTTTCGCATGTATGAGATTATTTCATGCCGAATCCTGATTTCAAGGTCAGAATTATGGCTAGAGAAAGAAGAAAATGTAAACATGAGCCTGATGCATCCAAACTGCCAGAGAAATCACAGATTTTGTGGAAAAAGAGATAGTAAACTCATTCTTTGACACTAAATGGAGTATTTAAACATATTTTTTCCACATCTTTGCTGATTGCAAGAAAAACAAAACATTTTGAAGACTTCTTTTTGTCATTAAAACCCAGACTTAAAATTAAGACTTTGACTACTTTTGTTTTTTTGATAAATGCATTTAACCTGAAACAAATGTATCATTTGAAAAATGTCTGCCTTATTTTGTGAAAAACTGTACACGATGGAAAGTTTTTATTGATATTTTTGAACTCTGCATCATCAAATTAAGTCATATTATGCCTTTTTTTGCAAATCAGCCGATCTGTAGGTGAGTGTGATCGGGCCTTCAGTCTGAGTGTGAGCAATAATCCAGAGCGGCGGAGGAATGAGTTCTTACCCAGAGTTCCACCTGTGGCCATGGCGAGGGACATCTGCGACAGGAGCTCAGGTGAGGGCTTCAGAGCGCCCAGCGTAGCTGCGATTCCTCCGGCCACCCCGATCATTCCCAGAGCATTACCCAGACGACTGGTGCCCTGAGCCGAGAGTCCAGCCAGAGCGCCCACACAACACAGACCCGAGCCCAGATACATCATCTGCACACACACAGATTCAGACCCGAGCCCAGATACATCATCTACACACACACACACACACAGATTCAGACCCGAGCCCAGATACATCATCTACACACACACACACACACACAGATTCAGACCTGAGCCCAGATACATCATCTACACACACACACACAGATTCAGACCCGAGCCCAGATACATCATCTACACACACACACACACACACACACAGATTCAGACCCGAGCCCAGATACATCATCTACACACACACACACACACACACACACACAGATTCAGACCCGAGCCCAGATACATCATCTACACACACACACACAGAGATTCAGACCCGAGCCCAGATACATCATCTACACACACACACACACACACACACAGATTCAGACCCGAGCCCAGATACATCATCTACACACACACACACACACACACACACACACAGAGATTCAGACCCGAGCCCAGATACATCATCTACACACACACACACACACAGAGAGATTCAGACCCGAGCCCAGATACATCATCTACACACACACACACACACAGAGATTCAGACCCGAGCCAGATACATCATCTACACACACACACACACACAGAGATTTAGACCCGAGCCCAGATACATCATCTACACACACACACTGATAAAGACCCGAGCCCAGATACATCATCTGCACACACACACACACACACACAGATTCAGACCCGAGCCCAGATACATCATCTACACACACACACAGATTCAGACCTGAGCCCAGATACATCATCTACACACACACACACACACACACACAGATTCAGACCCGAGCCCAGATACATCATCTACACACACACACACACACAGATTCAGACCCGAGCCCAGATACATCATCTACACACACACACACACACACACACACAGATTCAGACCCGAGCCCAGATACATCATCTACACACACACACACAGAGATTCAGACCCGAGCCCAGATACATCATCTACACACACACACACACACACACACAGATTCAGACCCGAGCCCAGATACATCATCTACACACACACACACAGAGATTCAGACCCGAGCCCAGATACATCATCTACACACACACACACACACACACACAGATTCAGACCCGAGCCCAGATACATCATCTACACACACACACACACACACACACACACACACACAGAGATTCAGACCCGAGCCCAGATACATCATCTACACACACACACACACACACACACACACACACACAGATTCAGACCCGAGCCCAGATACATCATCTACACACACACACACACACACACACACACACAGAGATTCAGACCCGAGCCAGATACATCATCTACACACACACACACAGATTCAGACCCGAGCCCAGATACATCATCTACACACACACACACACAGAGATTCAGACCCGAGCCCAGATACATCATCTACACACACACACACACACACACACACACACACACACACACACACTCTCTGTGTAAATAAATAATTTTGGTTTAACTAAGACATTAGGTAAATCAGTTCCCTCAGGTGCACCAGTAGATCTCTGCCTGATCTCTGATCTTCTGCTTCTTCTGCTGCTTCCACCATCCCAATCCTGGATTATTCAGCCACGACAGAAGTTTCCACCTTGAATGCTTTAGCCTGGCGTCTTTTTCACCAGCATCTAAAATGAGAATGAAAACAATAACCCAAATGTAAAAATAATAATAATAAAAAAACAATGGTTGTCCAAAATGTAAAGTATACACTTGAGTTTTCATTTCTACCTCAGGGCACAAAAGAGTGGGGATTTACAGGATAAGAACAGTTTTCTAGAATTTTCAGCAGTTTTTTGTCACTTCCTATACAGGGCTCCAGACTGTTTTGTGACCGATTTTTCTGCCAATGTGAATAAACTTTGTAAGCAATTGCACTAGCACGACCACAACATTGCCCCAATTTAGCGCTGCTATTTCTGTTGTATATGAGAAACATCAAACAGCAAGCGAAACAGAAGCTAGTGAAACAACGCTACTCGTTTGAGCTGCGCAGCACGGACCGTTTATCAGCTCGAATAAGCGGAGAGCAAACAAACTTCTCCGAGCTCACAACAGGTTTACTCAGGAAGCAGTGTTTATTTCGTGTTACTATAAGAACTTCAATTTGCTGCAGAATGAATAAGGTTGCCGTGAGCTCTAGTGAGGAGCATTCAAAATCTGCACAGAAAGCTGTTATAAACAGGTCAAAAAGCTCTGACATATAACCAGAAGTAACGCTAACTATAACCATGGTGTTGTGGCAGAAATAGTTGAATTTCATTACATTATGCATTGCAGGGTTTGTACAAACATTTAAGAGAGAAATTCAAGCACATTAAAGTATTTCGCACAACTATTTACAGCACTTTAAAAGTCTAAAAATCATACGATTAAAATTTAATTTTTAAAGGGATGACCAAAATATACTTTGTGGTAAACAAACACATTTGTAAAATTAAAAAAAGGGGCATCAAATTACCACTATAACCAGTAGATGGCAGCAGAGGAACACTTATAGGCTTATTAGTCATTCATTTCTAGTTTTTACTTTACATTTTGAAATGATAAAATTATTGATTATTAACTAATCAGTATGTCAGGGGTTCCCAACTCTGGCCCTCAAGGTCCACTGTCATACAGAGGGTGTCTCAATCAGCTTCATAGTTCGCTAGGTTGTGAATGAATATATTGTGTACAGAAATTCAGGCTGGTAAGGACACACTGGTGACTATTTCCATCCTCATTGTACAACATCACTACTGACATTTATGCACAACAGTAAAACTGATATATATATTTTATGCTATTTTCAGCACATTATGATAAATACTTTGTTACATGTATGTGCAAGATTTCAGGCATAAATAAATATTTGCTAGATTAGACATTGCCTGTCTAGTGATGTACTGTATGTTTATGCTGAAATAGATTTGGTTTGTGTTTTAAAATCTATCACGTGTCATTTTGTAGCGAATTATGTCTTAAGTTTTGAGCTTCAGAACTTCCTATAAGTGAACATAGTGAGCATCGATGCTTCCTGGTTTTCACAGCTTTTTTAGGGAGCAAACAAAATTTTGTGATTGAGACAGCCCTTAACCACTGACTACTGAGCAAGGGACCTGAGTGATTCACACCCAGCGTTTAGGTCCACACCTGATCACGCTCACCTGTTTGTGACTTTATAGTTAGTAAAACTGAAGAACTTGATTAGATTGTTCGGATCTTGTTTTACCATAGAATATCAGTGTAGTTGAACATCTGATGTTGGTACAGCGCTCTCAGAGGAAAACATCTTGAAGAAAGTCATCAGGATTCATCTGTGGTTCAGGCACCTGATTCAATAAAATACAAACAACCAAAAAAAAATAAAAACAATTTGTGAGCATGTTAATATGAGGAGTATCTGTGTGTGTGTGTGTGTGTGTGTGTGTGTGTGTGTGTGTGTGTGTGTATATATATATATATATATATATATATATATATATATATATATATATATATATATATATATATATATATATATATATATATATATATATATATATATATATATATATATATATATATAGTATTTGTGGCCGTAGACTCAAAAAACAAAGACATTTTATATCTGAGAAACTTATTATTATTGTTTAACACGCTATTAAAATCTATTTGTGAACAGAGGATTAATAATAAACATGATCTAAACATTCTTAAAGGAGCTAAACCATTTAGGGCCTTATAGGCAAGTAATAATATTTTGTAAATGATACAGAACTGAATAGGTAGCCAGTGCAGAGACAGTAAAATTGGGGTAAAAAGATCATATTTTCTTGACCTGGTAAGAACTCTAGCCGCTGCATTTTGGACTATCTGTAGCTTGTTTATTGAAGATGCAGGACAACCAGCTAGCAGTGCATTACAATAGTCCAGTCTAGAGGTCATGAATGCATGAACTAGCTTTTCTGCATCAGAAACAGGAAGCATGTTTCGAAGCTTGGCAATGTTTCTAAGATGGAAGAATGCTGTTTTTGTAACATGGGAAATATGATTTTCAAAGGACAAGTTGCTGTCTAATATTACACCCAGATTTTTGACTTTAGAGGATGTGACAGTGCATCCATCTAGTTGTAAATTGTAATCCAAGCGATTCTGTGTATTGTTTTTTGGTCCAATAAGTAATATCTCTGTCTTATCTGAATTTAATAGGAGGAAATTATTGGTCATCCAATCTTTTACATTTGTTACACAATCTATTACCTTAGATAGTTTAGAATTTTCATCTGGTCTTGTTGAGATATATAGTTGACTATCATCAGCATAACAATGAAAACTAATCCCGTATTTTCTAATAATATTACCAAGGGGCAACATGTAAATTGAAAATAGCAGAGGACCTAGGACAGATCCTTGTGTTACTCCATACTTTACTGGTGATAATTGAGATGACTCCCCATTTAAATGAACAAAGTGGTAGCGATCGAATAGGTAGGATCTAAACCATCTTAAAGCCTGCCCTTGAATACCAGTATAGTTTTGTAATCGATCTATGAGTATGTCATGGTCTATAGCAGTGCTTCTCAAAGTCCGGACTCCGGTCCGGATCCGGACCCGGAGGGAATTCAATCCGGACCCGCTTCTATTTCATATTTCAAGAACACTAATTATATTTCCTACTTTGATAAACGCACGTTAAACTTGTAAATCATTTGTTTATTTATTCTTATTTTTTATGTCTTTTTGGAGAAGGTCCGAAATTGCAGGCGAGATATTGAAACTTTTCCTTCATGACATTTGTTGTCATCATGACATCCAGTGAGCGTATGACGTTTGACGTAATCGGGCGACATTTCACCGCTAATATTTTTATTTTTTTGTTTTGTTTTGCTATCACTTATATTATGGCAATTTGTCTTATAGCAGTGCCCAGTGTATACATTTGTGGCGGCTTGTCACAATATCAAAACTGACCGCTACAAATAGATTTTCCAAAAGGCTTATACTTGGTTGAATAAACTGAGCACTGCGCGTTTCAAAAATAAAATGCTGCGCGGGTGTTTTTATATGAATGTATCTTTTAAAAGAACCGTCCGTTTTCTTCAGAAAAGCTTTGATGTCAATTTTCATTTGGTCTTTCCTGTAATGGCTGATAAAGTAGCGCTTATTTGATTACAGTCGTTACCGGGGAAACAGCTATATATCACGCTCCAACAGCGCCTCCTGCTGGCAGAGAATCAACTTGCATTTGCTAGTCTGCGGGAAACACTGGTGTCTGTCAGCAAACATAAACAAAAAAGCATGCTTCAGAACTGTTTTGAGAAGGTGCTTAAGTTTTGAGCCATGTATTATTACTATGCATTAGGCTACTACTATTACTATCTTGTGCCCTGCAATAACCATTTTTACACAAACTCTCCTTTGATATAAAGGGAAAAAAGAGAAAATCGGCCCAAAAAAATCAGCATCATATATCGGCCATAGGCTGCCCTGATTTCTAAATATCGGCATTGGCCAGAGAAAAAAACATTATAGGTCGACTTCTACTGCTGACACTTAAATTAATTGTTTTGCCACTTTTGCACTTGTTATTAAAGTATTTTGAATGCAAAGGGAACCTTTTTTTTTTTTAAATTAGTGTTTATTTGTTATATGTTATGTATGTTTATTAAAAACACGTTTTGTAATAACCAATTGTTCCGGACCTTTGACACTGATGAAAATTCAGATTTGGACCTTTGAATGTAGACTTTGAGAACCCCTGGTCTATAGTGTCGAACGCAGCACTAAGATCAAGTAATACTAGCAATTAGGTGCAGCCTTGGTCTGAAGCAAGAAGCAAGTCATTTGTAATTTTAACAAGTGCAGTTTCTGTACTATGGTGAGGCCTGAAACCTGACTGAAATTCTTCATAGAGATCATTTTTTTTGCAAGAAGGAGCACAATTGAGTAGACACAACTTTTTCTAAAATTTTAGACATAAACAGAAGATTTGAAATGGGTCTGTAATTTGCCAGTTCATTTAAATCTAGTTGTGGTTTCTTAATAAGAGGCTTAATAACCGCCAGCTTGAATGGTTTTGGGACGTGACCTAAAGATAACGATGAGTTAATAATATTGAGAAGCGGTTCTTCTGCTACAGGTAACAACTCTTTCAGTAGTTTAGTGGGTACAGGATCTAATAAACACGTTGTTGGTTTAGATGTACTGATAAGTTTATTTAGCTCTTCCTGTCCTATAGTTGTAAAGCACTGCAGTTTTTCTTTGGGTGCGATGAATGAAGCTGAAATACTAGACGCAGTAGAATCTACATTTGATATTGTATTTCTGATGTTATCGATTTTATCAGTAAAGAAATTCATAAAGTCATTACTATTAAACTGTGAGGGAATATTTAGATCGGGTGGTGTCTGTTTATTTGTTAATCTAGCCACTGTGCTAAATAAAAACCTTGGATTGTTTTGGTTATTATCTATGAGTTTGCGGATATGCTCTGCCCTGGCAGCTTTTAGAGCCTGTCTATAGCTGGACATACTGTTTTTCCACGCAATTCTAAAAACTTCCAAGTTAGTTTTTCTCCATTTGCGCTCAAGATTATGAGTTTCTTTCTTGAGAGAATGGGTATAACTGTTGTACCATGGCGCAGTACGTTTTTTTTTTTGCATATGTTTATTCAACAAAATTCTGTTGAAGCAATCAAATTAACAGCAAATAAAAAGTACTTTAAAATACATTACATTAAACTACATTAACAATCATTAGTGCACAAAGTCTGTTATTACATTAAACCTTGTAGTTACAGCATTATCTACATACATGTAATATACTGTATGTATATTATGTGTGTGTTTGTGCATATGTGTGAACGTGTATGAGGGAAGCTGGATTGATAAAAGTAGACTTCTGCAGCCTGTCCACAGCTCTGGAAAAAAATCCAATCTGTGTTCCTGGGGTCTAAATGAGGGGAGTGTTCTCAGTCTAGTGGAGGGTGACAAAAAGGGGTTTCTAAGATGTGAGCAATCCTGCTGGATGTTTGTGGCCTGTGAGAGAAGATGGTCTGCATAGATGTCACAGATTTGAGAGGGGTGCCAATAATACTTCATCTTCTCAACCCTCTGCATATACAGTTTGACTGCAGCAGTGCAGCCGGTGTTCTGTTGATTTATGCTACCCTGTCAGATTTTGCTACCTCCCATTAAAACAGTAGGTAGTACAATTCGACAATGAAAAATGCTATCTGTAAAATGATGGTTTAATAATGTCTACACCTACCACAACCCCAAACCTACCCTTACACTAATGCAAATACAGTAATTGTCACGAATCTGGTCCATGCTCTCCCGGTCAACCACCACTAGAGGTCACCCATTCACCACATTGACTTTTTCACTCACAACACACTGGACTCCATTTCCCACAATCCATTGCACTGACGACACGCACAGCTTGTTCACTATATCGCCCACACCTGATTACCATTTCACTACCACTCACTATTTAAGCCTGGGACTTGCTCTTGCTCACGGCCGAGTATTGTTAACCTGTCTGCACTACAAAGCGTTCTCTGTTCCTAGTTTTCCTCTTGGTTTTCCTGTGTTCTGATTCTTGCCCGTGTTCCTGGTTTTTTCGTTCTGCCTTGTCCTGTTTGGATATTGTACGCCGATCGTTGACTACGCCTGTTTCCTTGACCACGCTTCTGTCTTGCCCTCTACATACCTGTCTGCTGTTGGTTGACCCTGCCTGTCTTGACCATGTCCTATAATAAAGCTTTGTAAATGGATCCGTATTTCTCACGTCTCGTCAGCCCTGTAACAGAATACTCGGCCTTACAAGGATCCAGCAGCTTTCCCAACAAACAATCGGTCAGGTATGGATGCAGCTTTCTTATTATTGGCCCTTAAGCAGGGTACACGATCCCTAGAACGTTACATCGCTGAATATTTGGCTTTGGCTAATGGCTCTAATCTACCAGATTGTATGTTGATAGATTTTTTTTGTGATGGCCTTAACCAGCCATTGAAAACAAAAGTAATTCACAAAGCACCTCATTCATCATTAAGTCATTTCTTGGACTATGCTTTAATGTGTGTGGGCTCTTCTTTTACTGTGGGTGTCGCGGAGGAACGAGACATCGCACTCAATTGTGTGTTCACAACCACGCTAGAGCATGCTCACAAAATGGCGGCAACGACAACATCATCAAACCTCAATGCTGCTGGTAAAGAGCCAAGTCGAGTCCCAGCTTCCGTCAAAGAGCCAAGTCGAGTCCCAGCCTCCGTCAAAGAGCCAAGTCGAGTCCCAGCCTCCGTCAAAGAGCCAAGTCGAGTCCCAGCCTCCGTCAAAGAGCCAAGTCGAGTCCCAGCCTCCGTCAAAGAGCCAAGTCGAGTCCCAGCCTCCGTCAAAGAGCCAAGTCGAGTCCCAGCCTCCGTCAAAGAACCAAGACAGGTCACAGCCGACGTTAAAGAATCAAGCCAGGCCCCAGTTGATCGTCACGAGCCAAGTCAAGTCCCAGCCGTTGTTATAGAGCCAAGTCAAGTCCCAGCCGTTGTTATAGAGCCAAGTCAAGTCCCAGCCGTTGTTATAGAGCCAAGTCAAGTCCCAGCCGTTGTTATAGAGCCAAGTCAAGTCCCAGCCGTTGTTAAGGAACCAAGTCAAGCCACAGCCGTTGTTATAGAGCCAAGTCAAGTCCCAGCCGTTGTTAAGGAACCAAGTCAAGCCACAGCCAATGTTAAAAAGTCAAGTCAAACTCCAGTTGATCAGCCAGTCACACCACGTCTCAGCGCTCCAGCCAGAGTCACACCACGTCTCAGCGCTCCAGCCAGAGTCACACCACGTCTCAGCGCTCCAGCCAGAGTCACACCACGTCTCAGCGCTCCAGCCAGAGTCACACCACGTCTCAGCGCTCCAGCCAGAGGCTCCTCAGCCAGAGTCACTTCACGCCTCAGCTCCTCAGCCAGAGTCACTTCACGCCTCAGCTCCTCAGCCAGAGTCACTTCACGCCTCAGCTCCTCAGCCAGAGTCACTTCACGCCTCAGCTCCTCAGCCAGAGTCACTTCACGCTTCCGCCGAACTGCCAGAGGCTGTTACCGAGACTGTTCCCCTGACCTCAGTGCTTCCTGTTATGGCGGTCGCCATTTTGAGTGTGTGGGCTGCACACTGTGTTCCTGAGGCCTCTCCCGTCCACGAATCTGTACCAATGCCACCAGAGGTGGCGGCTTAGCCTGCAGAACCTCTCGAAGTGGTGGCACCTACACCCGTATCCCGAGAATCCAGTTCTCAAGCCACGGCCAGGAGTGCCGATCCCGCATCCCGAGAATCCAGTTCTCAAGTCACGGCCAGGAGTGCCGATCCCGTATCCCGAGAATCCAGTTCTCATGTCACGGCCAGGAGTGCCGATCCCGAATCCCGAGAATCCAGTTCTCAAACTACGGCCAGGAGTGCCGTTCCCGATCCCCAAGTGTCCGCGCTGCAAGAGCGCCCTCAAGTGCCCGCTCTTCCAGAGCGCCCTCAAGTACCCGCTCCTCCAGAGCGCCCCAAAGAGGCCGTCTGTGAACTCATGCCCTGTCCTGTCATGGCTAAAGAGGCCGTCTGCAAATCCTTGCCCTGTCCTGTCACGGCCAAAGAGGCCGTCTGTGAACTGACGCCCTGTCCTGTTACGACCAAAGAGGCCGTCTGTGAACTGACGCCCTGTCCTGTCACGGCCAAGGAGGCCGTCTGTGAATCCTCGTCATGCCCAGTCACGGCAATGGAGGCCGTCTGCATATACTCCTCCTGTCCTGCCACAGCCATGGAGACCGTTTACGAGCTCTCGACCTGCCCGGTCCGAGCTCCTGAGACCATGAAGACTCTCTCTGTGTTGTCTGTCTCTGTTCTCCCTGTGGTGTCTGTCTCTGCTCTCCCCAGATCCCTGATCCTGCCCTGGCTTCCTGACCAGTCCACTCTTTTTATTGTGCAGAGGTATAGACCAGCAGTCTCTGAGGCCTGTTGTATCTGATACTAGTATAGCAATTGTAGACAGTTGGAAAGTACTACAAAACAGAAAGTAATTTGTAAAGGCCCACTGCATCATTTGGCTTCCAGATATTATGCCATAAACCTCTATATGACTCAAAGACTTGTCTACATGCCAAGTTAAGTATATTTTGAGTCGTGTAGTTAGGATATTAAACAGTGGAAAGATAATTTTCACTTTAAAATTGTATAAAATCCCATAAAGGAAAGATATAATACAGAGGCAAAAAATAAATAAAAATCAATAATTAAGGACTCCTTTCAAAATGTCCATGACAACGAGTTCCCTTCTGAAGTTTTACTTTACTGACCAGGAGCATTCTGAAGCACTTAAATTCTCACAGTATTTTTCAACTAAATTGAAAATAAAAAGTTATAAAAAAAAAACTAAAAAAAAATCTGCTTTGTTTAACCAGCTCTTTCAGGGGAGAGCGTGAACGCAGTCCCCCACTACCATAAATTATGCAGTCGAGATTCCCACATTTGGGGAATTTACAGCGGTCAGCACGACCGGAGTGCAATGGCCGAGCCTCTGAACCTTTTTATTTATTTATTTTATATATATATTTTTTTTTATATAATTTTTTTTTTTATTTATCATTCAATTCAATACATAGTTACAACATCACTCAAAAAAGGGCAAAAAAAGAGAACTTTTCACATACACATTCAAAATGTTCAAAAATGGGAGAATGAAAAGAACATTTCCATTTCTTGAGTATTTCTATCCCTTAGCACAGTCTCTGATTGAAACCAAGCTTGAAGTAATCACTGTTCCCGCTGGTATAGCATATCCTTTAAAGCAAGAAATATTTCTTGCTTTCCATATCCCTTCTTTGATAACATTGATAACTCCCCACCATCTAATGCATTCCTCAGAGTCTATATTGTTTAGCTCTCCATACAGAACATCTATTTCACTTGGGAATCTGTATAGTCAGTTAACCATTCTCGTACAGAAAACTATAGCATATTTACAAGACCAGAATAAATGGCTGATGGACTCATCTTCTCCACATTTAAATTGAGCTCTTTGAACAATTCCTTTTTTTCAAAAACACTCGAGTAGGTAGACTTTGATGCACTACTTGCCAAGCAATGTCTTTATGTGAATTAAATAAAAACACATTGCTAACATTCTTCCATACTTGAATACAATCAGACTCCATAAGCTTTCCCACTGGAGATATCCTCTGTAATTCTGGGCATAACACATTTTGCACCATCACCCGATTTATTTTCTCAATAGGAATGTCTGAAACTCTAACTTTTCTTAAGAAAGATAACACCTTTTCGTATATATTTGTTCTAATTTCAGCATGAGGTTTATTTTGTGGACGTCTAATCTTCCAAGCATTGGCTACCTGTTGGCCTACCCAGTGCTTAGCAAAACAGTGCCACAAAATTTCTTGATTCTCACTTAGACAAGCTTCCATATAGAGTCAAAATCATTCTACTTTAGTGCTTATTGTTGGAACTGCTAGCCCCCCTTTTTCCACTGATTTATAAATTATCTCTCTTCTCATTCTTTCCATGTTTGGAACCCCAAAGAAAACCAAACAAGACTTTTTTAATAGATCTTATAAAATTGGCTGGTGCTGGCAAAGTTGTGGCTAGGAATTTAAGGGAAGCCAATATTTCAGCATTTATTACTAGTACTTTCCCTCTCAAAGTAAGATCTCGATCCTCCCACTGTTTTACTTTCCATTTCATCTCATCAAGTCTCTGATCCTGGGTGAACCGCCTTCTTGATTGAGGCTGCCAGTCAGGGGTACCAGGAGTACGAGTTGATGATCAGGTGTGTTAAATAAAGGAGATGTAGCACAGGTGATTAAGTCACACACACACAAAAAAAGTAACATGCAGTGCACAGCACACTGATTTATTTCCTTTTATTATTTAGTTATTTATTCCTTCCCTTTAAAAGTCATAAAAGAAAGAAAAGTGTTTTCTTTTGGGTGAAAAGAATGTTTTATTTGATTTTCATTCATTTGAGTGTTTGACACTTAATTGCATTTTGTATGTGGAAAAAAATTGGTTCTGGCCCTTTAAGCTCACTCTTCCGATAACGTGCTCCCCCGCAGTGGGAGAGTTGAATCCTCCATTTTGTGAAAGGGTGACAGAGCACAGCTGATGCAGATTAGTGTGATTTACGATCACCATTTGTCTTAAAATATTCATAAAATCATCGATTTACTTGGATTTGGTCAGGTTTTTTTGTTGCGGTGGAACTGAAAAATCTAGAAATCAGTTGATGGGGAGCCCCCACGGATCTGGACACTCAAATAAGCTTCTCATCGTGAAACTACGGGTTTCTGCCATACAAGGTGGGATCTCAACTTATTTATAATTTTTTTTTCTCCATATTCCTAGTTGAAAGTACGAGGAAATTCTCTTCCTGGACTGTTTAACGGACCTATTTTTTTCCCCCACTGACTGTTGGAAAAGAAAACGAACTGATTTTTGAAATTAAAGAGACTTTAACCTGTTAACCTTCGCCCCCATTGTGGGCCTCCCAGGTGAAAATAACCTACCTAAATTAAAATGGTAACAGTTTGTGACAAAGTGTGCTTACACAAACAAATTAGGTATCTTTGGAAAGAAGAGACTCTGGGCTTTACTATCTGTCATCCAGAGTTGATAATGCTCAAAAAGATAAAAAGTTATACACACTGACGTGCCTTGAAAAATACTTTTCCACACTGAATGTTTTTTTATTTCATATACAAATACATGAAATAAGTCCTGGAGCAATCCAGAAAAGTAATGGATTGAAAGCCACATGTCTCATGAGTTCATATTTCAAATTTGAAGAAGATACCATGCAAAATGAGATTTCTGCAATATTTTTTCTGAAACTATTTATAGTCCCCCCACCCCCCCTGTTTGAGGAAAAATAACCACCAAATGGATTGCAGAATTATACAAACTATTTTAGTCATTATACATGTTCCTGCATAGTTTTTCAATTATAAAATAATAGACAGATTTATTTGAGCACTAAAAAATACAAAAATAATTATTTGAGTAATAAAAAAGGAAAAAAAATAGAAAAAGAATGCTTTGTATATATTATGCATACTGAAGTATTCTGATTGCCAGACATGAAGTGATATTGGCAGACATGGTCATACAGTCAGTAATCACACGCTGATGTGCTTCCATTCAGATGATGATCATACAGATGGGCCATATAATCAATATTAGCTGATCATTGAATCACAATGATAGCCGTCATAGAGTCGCTAATAAACACGCTGATGTCCGTCCATACATATTATAATCATGCAGATACGGCCACATTCCCCACACAATACACACACACACACAAAAAAAATGTAGAAGAAAAAAAAAACAGTTTTTTATGGATAAAGCAGATCGCTAAGTTACGCCCCGCTCAGATGACAGTTGTGTCACAGCGTGCGTCATGGCTGACTGGAGGGAGCGCCAAATTCAAATAATCTATATTCCGCTTTTCTGAGACTTTTTTTCCGTAGACGGTCTCATTATATTTGTAAAACTGTATGCTGCAACACCGTGTTGTTTTTTTACTACCAAGACGCTGTTTTTGAGCGTAATTTATTCCATAACGGACACGACATTTTATTCAAAAATAGCGTGTTTATTACCGACTCTATGACGGCTATCATTGTGATTCATTGATCAGCTATTATTGATTATATGGCCCATCTGTATGATTATCATCTGAATGGAAGCACATCAGCGTGTGATTACTGACTGTATGACCATGTCTGCCAATATCACTTCATGTCTGGCAATCAGAATACTTCAGTATACATACTATATACAAAGCATTCTTTTCTATTTTTTTTCCTTTTTTATTACTCGAATAATTATTTTTGTATTTTTTAGTGCTCAAATAAATCTGTCTATTATTTTATAATTGAAAAAACTATGCAGGAACATGTATAATGACTAAAATAGCTTGTATAATTCTGCAATCCATTTGGTGGTTATTTTTCCTCAAACAGGGGGGTGGGGGGGGACTATAAATAATTTCAGAAAAAATATTGCAGGAATCTCATTTTTCATGGTATCTTCTTCAAATTTGAAATATAAACTCATGAGACATGTGGCTTTCAATCCATTACTTTTCTGGATTGCTCCAGGACTTATTTCATGTATTTGTATATGAAATAAAAAAACATTCAGTGTGGAAAGATATTTTTCAAGGCACGTCAGTGTCTATAACTTTTTATCTTTTTGAACATTATCAACTCTGGATAATGGATAGTAAAGCCTAGAGTGTCTTCTTTCCAAAGATACCTAATTTGTTTGTGTAGCACACTTTGTCACGAACTGTTACCATTTTAATTTAGGTAGGTTATTTTCACCTGTGAGGCCCACAATGGGGGCGAAGGTTAACAGGTTAAATATGATGGCTGCAACCTTATCCAACTCACTTCATATGGCGTTACCACTTTTTCTACCCCATCCACTAGCTCCGTTTATGATACAGTTTTCTTTGCTCTAAAATCTGGGACTGCTCTAAACACCAAGGCTTCCGCATAAAGTCCGCCGCCCTGCGATAATGCTCTGGCCTATTTGCCGACCAGGGCCTTGTTCCCCTCCAATTGCCCAAAGACCTCAAAGGAAAAGCCAGCCAAACTGGGCTAAAAACCTAGCCTTGTGCTCCCTCTCTTGGGATGCTGAGTGAGCTTCCCATGAGCAGAAAATAGCCTCCATCTTCAATGGAATGCATGGGACCCCCCTCCCACCATCCCTCATCGGCCTGTACATCTGCCCCCTAGCAAACATTTCGGTGCTATTCTTCCACAAAAAAGAGAAAACTAGCTTTTCAAACTTTTCTCCCAAACCAAAAAGGAACTGGAAAGACATAAGAAGTAATTTAGGCATAGGAGAAGATCAGCCTTTACCACCTCTAACCTTCCCAACAAAGACAACCCTCTAGAATTCCACCTTACTATCTTCCCCCGCACAACCTTCAACCTTACCTCCCAATTCTCCTTAGCGCGGTCTCCTCTAAAAAATCTGACTCCAAGAATTTTCAACCCATCTACACAAATACTAAGCCCTCCTCTCACCTCTGCTCTTTCGGCCCACTGACCAAAACACATGACTGATGACTTACCCACATTCACTCGTGCCCCAGACATCTGGCAAAACTTCTCCAGGATTCTACCAACCACCTCAAAGTCACACTCTGAGGACAAAAAACATGCAGATGACACAATCAGCCCAGCTGATTATATCTCTAACTAGAGCCAGGTTCATAGAGACTGACCTGCCAGGCACCCCATACATCTGGTCTGACTGGACAACTGTTCCTATAACCTTCTTAAGTCTCTCTGCTGACCATGGATTACAAAGTGTTGGCAAAAGTCTTGACAGAGTAATAGGCCTCCAATTCCCTAACTCTTCCTTCGCCCTTTTCTTATACAATAATGTAACCAAACCTGTTCGGAAAAACCAACTCATAAAAGGCAGCTGGAAGGCCATCACATCCTGGAGCTGTGCCTTTTTTCAAAGAAGCCACTGCAGAACTAACTAACTTGCAAGGTCAAGGGCCCTTCTAGTGCTCTCCTTTCCTTATCATCTAAAACCCCTTCTAGACCCTCCAAAACCTTCCCATATGCTGTAATTGAAGGAGTTCTATCACTGAATAACTCTTTATAAAACCCCTCAGCCACATCTAGCATCCCCTTCACCGAGGTCTGTACCCCCCTTCACCCCTCAAACCCTCTATATAATTTTTTTCCTTTGCCTACCCCGCACTGTTGCAAAGAAAAAGCTGGTTGGCTTTTCATCATAGAGCCGCTTCCGGACACTTGAACCTTGCAAAAATGACTTGGCTTCCTCCCAGTAATGATCCTTCATTGCATCCTGCAGATACCTGGCTCTAGACCATCCCTTAGCTGTCCCCAATGCATCACCTGTCCAAAGAGCCTGCAGCTCCTCTAACCACTTACCAACTTTCAAAATAACGGCAAAAAAACACTACCCTCTCCTTGAATCCCTCCCACCACTCCCCTCTTGACTAAAACAAACCCTGCAGATTTTTCCAACCGGCTACCAAATTAAAGAGCGCTACACAAAAAACCTTGTCCTCCAGAAAAAAAGTATTGAACCTCTACACCCCCCTCCCCCGCCTCTCACCTCCCACCTCCTCCCATACCCCGACCAGACAGTGGTCTGAACACCACGTAGGAACCAGAGTATAATTACACACCTTCACATATGATGGCAAAAAAAGATAGTCCAAACGTGCCGCCTACTGTTTCGCCAAGTGGAGGTGGGTACCCTCCCTCCCGCCCCCTGAAAGGAATCACAGAGCGAAAAACCAGTCACTAGTTGTGCCAGCGCACTACCAGAAGCATTATCCAAAGACACATTAAAATCCCCTCCCAGCACTAGCAATCTATTTGTGTACAAACTTGCACTCAAACTTTCCAAAAGCCCCTCTGTATCCCCCAGTTTACTTGGGGCGTAAAAATTTACAAAGTGAAAAGCTATCCCCCTTCATCTCAGGTCCACAACCACTACCCTCCGTGGGATGATAACAATAGCAGACTCAATAACAAAGTCCCATGAATAAAATAAAATACCCACCCTATCTGCATTGACATTCCCCACACCCCAAAAGGAAGGCCCCATTTCCCTCCCGCAGAAAAAAATACATATTTTTCATCCTTCAAATGGCATTCCTGCAAAAACATGGATCCAAAGGTGACCTTTTTAAAGACAGAAATATTGCAGTCCTTCTTTGTATCATTTTTAGTCCTCTTGCATTCAATGTGGCCACCTTTTAAACACGCCATTTAACCTGTTACCGTTCACCAGAGCGACCTCGCACTGAACGCTCTTTGTTTGCATGTGTCATTGTTTTCTAATAGAATAAATGAAACGGGACAAAGTTAATCTTGACAAACTATATATCATTCTGAGGGTCTAAGCCTCAAGCATCGACGACAGATCGCTGTTTTTTCGATGGAAAGCTTATAAGGAATGAGTGGCACAAATTTGCTACATTTGTGTAAGCAGTACACATCCAAACACGCAGAGTAAAAAAGCCGTACGTACCTTTATCATTGTAATAACGAGCCACAAACGCGTCCACTGCTGAAATCCCAGTTTAGTTAGAGAGGTAAGGGTCCACAGAACAACATCCCAGCGAGCACTTTTAGTCCAGCGAAACAATAACGTTGTAATAAGGATGAATATTCCTTTGTTTACGTTTAATTTCTTCAGAGAGTTATTGTTCGCGTCCGTTATGGAATAAATTACGCTCAAAAACAGCGTCTTGGTAGTAAAAAAACAACACGGTGTTGCAGCATACGGTTTTACAAACATAATGAGACCGTCTACGGAAAAAAAAAGTCTCAGAAAAGCGGAATATAGACTATTTGAATTTGGCGCTCCCTCCTGCCAGCAGTGACGCAACTGTCATCTGAGCGGGGCGTAACTTAGCGATCTGCTTTATCCATAAAAAACTGTTTTTTTTTTCTTCTACATTTTTTATATGTGTGTGTGTGTGTATTGTGTGGGGAATGTGGCCGTGTCTGCATGATTATAATATGTATGGACGCACATCAGCGTGTTTATTAGCGACTCTATGACGGCTATCATTGTGATTCATTGATCAGCTATTATTGATTATATGGCCCATCTGTATGATCATCATCTGAATGGAAGCACATCAGCGTGTGTTTACTGACTCTATGACCATGTCTGCCAATATCACTTCACGTCTGGCAGTGATATTTATCATTGTAATAACGAATAACGAAGAATACTTCAGTATACATACTATATACAAAGCATTTTTTTCTATTTTGTTTCCTTTTTTATTACTCAAATAATAATTTTTGTATTTTTTAGTGCTCAAATAAATCTGTCTATTATTTTATAATTGAAAAACTATGCAGGAACATGTATAATGACTAAAATAGCTTGTATAATTCTGCAATCCATTTGGTGGTTATTTTTCCTCAAACAGGGCGGTGGGGGGGGGCTATAAATAGTTTCAGAAAAAATATTGCAGGAATCTCATTTTTCATGGTATCTTCTTCAAATTTGAAATATGAACTCATGAGACACATGGCTTTCGATCCATTACTTTTCTGGATTGCTCCAGGACTTATTTCATGTATTTGTATATGAAATAAAAAAACATTCAGTGTGGAAAAATATTTTTCAAGGCACGTCAGTGCCTATAACTTTTTATCTTTTTGAGCATTATCAACTCTGGATGATAGATAGTAAAGCCCAGAGTGTCTTCTTTCCAAAGAGACCTAATTTGTTTGTGTAAGCACACTTTGTCACAAACTGTTACCATTTTAATTTAGGTAGGTTATTTTCACCTGCGAGGCCCCAAATGGGGGTGAAGGTTAACAGGTTAAACAAAAACCCTTTTAAAATAAAAAAGGGAAACCCAGAGAAGCCCACAAACTTCACATGCTCCCTTTTCACACTAAACATTTTCTCCCCTTCCCTTTCCCCATTACATTAGTCCATTCCCCCACTTCCCCTCCCCTTTATCTTCCCACAGAACTGACTTGACCTTTTCCAAAACCCCTCCACCCCCACCTGTCCCATTTACCCCACTTTCCCCCACCACCCTCTCCCCAGTGTCCATCTCACCCACAGCCTCCTTCCTCTGGATCTGTCTGAGTGCACGTTCTTGGACTTGGACTTTACTGCACTTCCTTTCCTGATCTCCAGGCACATCCTCACAAAACTTCCTTCTCCTTAAGCCTTGGCCCTTGTCAGACCCCATTGTGTCCTGCTCCGTTTCCACTGGTGGGGGAAACTCCCTTTCGACTCCTGTAGGCTCTCCCATCCCCAACTCCGTCTCCCCATAAATTCCACACATTACCTCTGCAACATCGAACTCCGACCATTCCTGTGGAGGACTCATCTGAAGCTCCTCTACACCGCCTCCCCTTTTCCACCATATCTCCATTCCTTGTTTCCGCCATCTGCCCTCTCACAGCTCCACCACCTGCACCCACTCCTGAAAGGCCTGCCACTTGACTCTCCCCTCTGTCCAGAACATTCATCAATAATCCTTCAAAATCAGCCTATTGACCTTGTCCCTCCTTAAACAGGCTGGCATACATTTTTTTTGTCTGCTAGGACATACCCAGAACAGATGGTCTCTTCCTCCACAAACTGCAGGTTTTTGGTTCTGGGCAGGCCGACGCCAGGTGCTCTGCAGATCCACAAAAGCGGCATCTCTGTCCTGTGCAGTCTGCTTTCACATGCCCCTGCACACCGCACCTCCTGCAGTACACTGGTTGACCTGGATAGTGCAAAAATCCCCTGTTTGAGCTAATGAAAAAAGACCCAGGTGGATGTACTAAACCATCTGGTGATGCTTTGTCTGTACACAACTTGACCAGGAGCCTCAGTTATAAAATGTTGCGCAGAAACCATCCTAAGTTTGATCTTACGATCATTTCTAAGATATGCGTACGTGCAATTCATAGAATGAACGTACGAACAGAAATCGTGCGTACGCGTCTCTTTCAGATGTGAAATCTATGAATCGCAAATGATCTTGAGCTTGCGCGCAATTGACTGGTTTCAGCCCTCTGCCTTGTAAATGACTCCTAATTAATATCATTAACATATAAAAGATCACCAATCATCATAGTTTAGAACAGCGAGCTGCAAGAACAGCTTATATTTAAAAAAATACCTGCAATACTCCGGCAATAAAAAGTGCGTACGTCTGCTCAGACCCTGACGCTAAGCACTTTTCCACGTCAAAGACCGTCTTTATGAATATGAACGTTGGCGTGGATTTAAGTGTACGCACACTCTACGATCAAATCTGAGCGTACGCACACTTTATAAATGAGGCCCTAGGTATCTTATCTTCCCAGTCCAAATACCAAAACGGTCCTTCAAACGTTCTCCTTTCACCGTCTCGTAATGCCTGGCCAAGAAAGTTATGATGCCCCCATCTTCCACAAAGGGGTTGTACAGGTGGATCATTAGTGGCAAAAAATCCTGAACATAGGCAGGGTAAAGATGCAGGCTCGTTAACCGCTGGTGTTCTTTTTTCTTCTGTAATGCCGTATGAAACGCAACACAGTCACTCAGTTGAAAAAAAAAGTCAAATCCATAAATCCAGACGTAGAAAAGTCTTGTAAACAGAAAATTAAAGAAGCCGAAACACCGAACAGTTATCTCATCACCACGTCACTCTCGTCACCACGAGCTCTCTTCCGAATCTTTTCTTGACATCAGCAGCTGCATCCGCCTTCATTTGTAAACGAACTGTATTCTTCAGCCGCACCACCATGGTCGGCAAAGGTGTATTCTCTCTCGTTGGTATAATCAAACTTGATCTTAGCCAAAAGACAGAGAAGTGATGATGCAGCGGGGAAGAAGCCGGAAACGGCCATGCCCATCCCAGCCGCCTGAAACACTGGGGGATGGTAGTACCCGCCCCGTCTGCGACGCCACTGAGCCTCGCGCTGATCAGCCCGACAGTGGCTCTGCAGCGATGGAAAGTATGGCATCACTCCTAATTCCCAAACGGCTTGTCGCGGAGCCAAGTGCCTCATGTCATCGTAATCCTTGTTTAATCAGCTCTTTTGGGGAGAGCGCAGGGGTCAGCACGACCGGAGTGCAATGGCCGAGCCTCACCCTGGGTGAACCGCCTTCTTGATCATGGTGTCTCCCCTGCCAGGTAAGTATGAAGTCCCAGGCTGCCAGTCAGGGGTACCATTTCCCTCTCGACCATCCTCATCAATGGTGACCACACCCCTAGCAAAGGACGGACGGGTGGCCTGCGTTGTGCCTGCAAACTGCCAAGTGTTGGCACCAGCTGCAGCTTTTTAGACCGGCGCTTCCCAAACCTGGTCCCAGAAGCCCCCTTCCCTGGCACTGGACGTTTTAGATCAGTGGTTCCTAATTCCAGTCCTGGGGGCCCCGCTGCTCTGCACATTTTGCACGTCTCCCTTATTAAACACACCTGATTGAGATCATCAGCTCAGTAGTTCTCAGTGAAAGCCTCCAAGACCTCAGGTGAGCGCATCAGAGAAGAGATCTCAATAAACGGCAACCACTGCTTTAAAAGCGACGGCAGCCTTTGCGAGGACAGACCTCCGTGAGAGCCGAGGCAAGGTCCCTCATCATTTGTTCTGCTATTCATCACAAAAAGTGGAAATCCCCGAAAAGGGGAAGCACACCATTTCTGGAGACACTGCAATACCAGGCCGATGCGTGGAGTGGACGGAGCAAGCCCCGGCTCCAGCTCTGTGATTCAAAAATCTATTTAATATGCAGTCCCCAGGTAGGGGACGTATCAGATATTAAACTGATAAGAATAGTTTTTTTTTCTTTTAACCCTCTGAGCCCGACAAACGCGAATACGCGTTTTGGGGCAGATTTTCCTGATAAGGCAGAAAAGAGCTTGAATTACTCTGCCATGTTTGATCGTTCAGATAAGAGCAATACACCATTAGAATCTGTAAGGGGTCTTCTTTTATTTGTATTCACTCATAATAACTAAACTTTGTGCTTTTGAAGAATAAAGAAAACAAACAGCGTGTGCTCTCGGTCTTCTCCGTCTCTGCAATCTGTTTTCAGAAATGCGTCACTAAAATGAAGTGTAACTCAGCGAATACTCAACACAGACACATGAGAGTTATCTCTATAGAAAGCTTGAAGTGTCTTCTTTGAAATGAAGTAAGTCATATCGAAAACAAATATTCTGTGATGAAGTAATCCGTATGAAACCAACACGATGTCCAGTCTGTCCCGTCTAACTCATTATTTTTAATGAGATCCCGCCCCCTCGCGTTCACATGCAAATAACCACGTGACCCGCGCGCGCGGAGCATAAACAAAGCGTCAGTGTCAGTGAGGAGTTCATCGCTGCTATACTGTTACTTTCGGGAAGAAGACGCGCTGAGTAAAGGCTGGATTTCCCTCAAAATCGATCTGATGAGTAAGTAATGTTTATTTTCTGCATTAGTTAACGTGTTATTGTGACATAAACTTGAACACATTACTAGTTGGGTTGTTCCCAAACTACAACACGATAAATGCTACGCATCTAAGAATGTTTAGACCATGTTTATTATTAATAATCTGTTCACAAATATATTTTAATAACGTGCTAAACGATAACAATTAGTTCTCAGATATAAAATATATGTTTTATAGTTCGAAGTATATCCTTTTATAGTACAGAGTCTATGACTGCAGAATCATATTTTTATACTATAAAATCATACATGATGTTCAGGATGGCTATAATTCCTGACTAAAATGTTTGAAATCCAGTAAAACATTGTGATTATGATGGGCAATTCATTGTATTTAAATTTCTTACGGCGCGAGTATAAAACAATAAAAGTAATATGAGAGTACATTGTAACATGATGAATGCTACGAGTCTAAGTATGTTTAGAACATGTTTATGATTAATAGCCTACTCTGTTCAAAAATAGATTTTAATAACGTGCTAAACAATAATAATTAGTTTCTCAGATATAAAATGTTTTTTTTTACGATAATACAAAGCATGAATGAGTCTATGACTACAAAACACACACATATATATATATATATATATATATATATATATAGATGCTCCTGATATAAACATGCTCACAAATGTTTTTTCTCTTTTTTTGGTTGTTTGTATTTTATTGAATCAGACACCTGCACCACAGATGATGAATCCTGCTGACTTTCAGTCTCTTCCAACTGTTTTCCTCTGAGAGCGCTGCACCAACATCAGAAGTTCAGAACAGTTTCTTCTTGAATCTATGGAAAGTAGCAGAAACACTTAAATAACACGTAAATATCAGGTATGATTTATTTGCTTCACTTGTTGAACAGAATCTGTTGCAGGAACGAGTCAAAGTCTGTTCACATCTCTGTGGTTAGATCAGTGCACAATAATGTGTCTTTGACCTTCATTATGTATGTTTTGATTATACTGTGTTGTAAATAAAATACAAATCATTTAAAAAACCAATTTTTTCAGTCTCCTCACACTCTCTTACCTGCCTCAGTCACAGTCACACTGATGGGCCATTAGCAGCTTTAGGGGAGGGCCCTTTGTCTCTCAGGTGAGAACCACTTAATATTCAAGCCCATTACCACTCCCTCGCATATTGGCTTTCAATAACAAAACATGTCTTTAAACATTTAAATCAATATATTGTTTTCTGTGAGCAAATAAACAAGATGATTTTCACATAATTGTGAAGTAAATATTCTAGCCTACAAGATCTGGTTCTCAAAAGTCTTGTAAACAATTGTTCTGTATGTGTTTTATGGTCTTATTTGAGTGACTTCAAAATTTTAGTTTTTCACTAACCACGCATAAATGTTGTTTTCTCAAAAACACAATCATGTACATAAATGCTGCTAACATAACATTGTAGCCCAGTTTGTGCTGTTTACAGTGTTATTAGACTTTAGCCATTTATATTTTTATAAGCAACTGAAAAAAGCACAAATGTCAGGGCATGTCGAAAGTTCTCCAGGTCCCCAAAACACCCTCAGGGCCCAGAGGGTTAATGCCACAACCTAAAAACAACTGAATATCAACGTCAAATGATGTTAGAATCTGACGTTGTATGGACGTTACCATTATGACGTCTAGGCGACTTTGGGTTTTGGTTGCCATACCTGACGACTATATATCAGTATTTGACGTCAATATGACGTTGGCTTAAGACGTTGGTTCGACGTTGGATTTTGGTTACTTCACAACACAACCTAAAAACAACGTCAATTGATGTTAGAATCTGACGTTGTGTGGACGTTACCATTATGACGTCTAGGCGACGTTGGGTTTTGGTTGCCATACCTGACGACTATATATCAATATTTGACGTCAATGTGACATTGGCTTAAGACGTTGGCTTGACGTTGGATTTTGGTTAGTTAATGCCACAACCTAAAAATAACTGAAGATCAACGTCAAATGATGTTAGAATCTGACGTTGTATGGACGTTACCATTATGACGTCTAGGCGACGTTGGGTTTTGGTTGCCATACCTGACGACTATATATCAGTATTTAACGTCAATGTGACGTTGGCTTGAGACGTTGTCTCGACGTTGGATTTTGGTTAGTTAATGCCACAACCTAAAAATAACTGAAGATCAACGTCAAATGATGTTAGAATCTGACGTTGTGTGGACGTTACCATTATGACGTCTAGGCGACGTTGGGTTTTGGTTGCCATACCTGACGACTATATATCAGTATTTAACGTCAATGTGACGTTGGCTTGAGACGTTGGCTCGACGTTGGATTTTGGTTAGTTAATGCCACAACCTAAAAACAACTGAAGATCAACGTCAAATGATGTTAGAATCTGACGTTGTGTGGACGTTACCATTATGACGTCTAGGCGACGTTGGGTTTTGGTTACCATACCTGACGACTATATATCAGTATTTGACGTCAATGTGACGTTGGCTTAAGACGTTGGTTCGACGTTGGATTTTGGTTACTTCACAACACAACCTAAAAACAACTGAAGATCAACGTCAAATGATGTTAGAATCTGACGTTGTGTGGACGTTACCATTATGACGTCTAGGCGACGTTGGGTTTTGGTTGCCATATCTGACGACTATATATCAGTATTTGACGTCAATGTGACGTTGGCTTGACGTTGGATTTTGGTTAGTTAATGCCACAACCTAAAAATAACTGAAGATCAACGTCAAATGATGTTAGAATCTGACGTTGTGTGAACGTTACCATTATGACGTCTAGGCGACGTTGGGTTTTGGTTGCCATTCCTGACGACTATATATCAGTATTTGACGTCAATATGACGTTGGCTTGAGACGTTGGCTTGACGTTGGATTTTGGTTAGTTAATGCCACAACCTAAAAATAACTGAAGATCAACGTCAAATGATGTTAGAATCTGACGTTGTATGGACGTTACCATTATGACGTCTAGGCGACGTTGGGTTTTGGTTGCCATTCCTGACGACTATATATCAGTATTTGACGTCAATATGACGTTGGCTTAAGACGTTGGTTTGCATTGGATTTTGGTTACTTCACAACACAACCTAAAAACAACTAAATATCAACGTCAATTGACGTCGGTCTTGGACGTCAAATTAATGTTGTCATTAGACGTTGGCTTGACATTGAATTTTGGTCACCTGACGTCGCGACCTAAATCCAACCTAATATTAACGTCATATGACGTTGTGTGCCTGCTGGGTATTTGCTTGAGTTACATAGGGTTTTTGTTCTCACAAAATTCCTTGATATTTTGTGTCTGTAGCCTTTTCAAGAGCGTGAAACTTTTAACAACCTCAGACTTTACTGAATGTGTAGCTTTAAGCTCGATGGTGAGACATGTTTCGGTTGTATGTGTAAATCAACAAGACTTATCATCCTATGGATATGGAGATGGACAATTGTCCTAAAAGTAAAACCGACTTAAGCCCTATTCGGATGGTAATTGTTTCTCATATGGACGTCTGTAAAAATAAATTTACATATCACCTCAGTGATAAAACTCATGGATTCGGACGGCGATTTATTCACAGTGCAGGAGTGAGTTCTGTGATCCTGTGAAAAAAGAGAATGTGCTGCTCACGTGGCCAGTCACATGATTTTCAGCTGTAAATAAAATGAATTTTATTTACAAATTTATTCTTATTAATGTGTAAAATGTATTTAAAAATGCTTAGCCTATGTAAAATGTAGTCTTATTATTCCAAGCATATTTTATAATAATCGTATTTACTATTTATTTAAATCTCCTGTTTAAAAACAGGAAAATAGATGTGCTATATATTATATAATTATATGTGATATATATCTGTTTATATAATACACATTTTAACCCTCTGGGGTCTGAGGGTGTTTTGGGGGCCTGGAGAAGTTTTGACATGCCCTGACATTTGTGCTTTTTTCAGTTGCTTATAAATATATAAATGGCTAAAGTCTAATATTCTTCATTTATTCTATTCGTAAACAATGACATGTGCAAACAAAGAGCGGTCAGTGCGCTGGCGTCCTGGTGCGGGTTAACAGGCTTTAACTAATGCAAAAAAGAAATATTACTTACTCGTCAGATTGATCTTCTCTTCTGGATGAAATATTGTTCTTTTGAGGGAAATCCAGCATTTACTCAGCTCGTCTTCTTCCAGAAACGAACAGTAGCCGCGATAAACAACCTCTTCACTCTTTGTTTATGTTTGGCGTCTCCATGTGCGCGCGCCTCACGTGGTTATTTACATATGAACGCGAGGGGGCGGGATCGCATTAGAAATAATGTGTTAGATGGGAAAGACTGAACATTATGTTGGTTTCATACAGATTACTTCATCACAGAATATTTGTTTTCGATAAGACTTACTTCATGTAAAAGGAGACACTTCAAGCTTTCTATAGACAACTCACATGTCTCTGTGTTGAGTATTTGCTGAGTTACAGTTCATTTTAGTGACGTTTTTCAAAAAGCAGTTTGCGGAGACGGAGAAGACAGAGCACACCTAGTTTGATTTCTTTATTTTATAAAGTTACAAAGTTTTGTTGTTATTATGAGTATATACAAATAAAAGTAGATGCTTAACAGATTTGATTGATGTATTACTCTTATCTGTACATTTAAATCTCACAGAGTAATTTAAGTTCCTTTTAGGGGCTTTCAAAAAAAATGCACCAAAACACGCCGATGCGTTTGTCGACCCTAGAGGGTTAATATTTTTAGTAGCATAATTCGAGCATGAACAGCTAATTCAAGAGATTTTTCTAAACAGCTATTATGAACTCTAAAATCATGCCCATCTTTTTGTTCCCATTCGACCAGTTTTAGCATTTCTCTCAAAGTCTTGTGCTTTTACAGTAACTGTGTCAGAGCATAATTTACGGAGCATATGTATGTTGTGCATATCGACTTCACTGTTGGTTGCATAAATGTGGATATCTGTACTATCATCATCTGTTTCACATTTTTTAAGCATAGTAACGTCATCTTCAAGCATTAGTTTATCCTTTTTACGTAACCTTAAACGATTTAGTAATTCAGCAAATTCTTTGTCCTTTTGCCTCATAATCTCTGTAAGTTCAATGAAACTAAAGTGAGTTTCCCAAAAATTCTAACTGTTCAGTGGTTCAGTATAAAGCAGTGTTCCTTTGACAGGAGAAAGTTGCTAAAAATATCCAACTGCCATTACTGACACTTTTCCAAATGCTGAATAATCTCCTGTTTGTTTGATTTGCCTCAGTCTGCCATGAATATATGCCAAAAGTTTATGATCGACCATTAAAATTTCATCAATTATTAATATTTGCAGTTTTCCAAATTTGGCTCTCAAGGAATTCATTTTTTCATCTCCAAGTGGCTGATATGGCAATGTAGAATTTTTTCCAATAAAAAAGGGGAATGAACTGTTTGAGCACTTATGTGAAAGGGGCTGACACCAGTTGGAGCTGTTAAGAGCACGTGTATCAACTGGGTTTTCTGATAACTTTGATAGAATGCGAGAGGTTTCATAATAGATAGCTTTAATCAATACTGACTTTCACCTCCACCTCCGGACCCAGAAATGAACACATGAAATGGATCTGGGTTTTCACCTTGTACTTTTGCTAGACACCACTGCCGCACTTTATAAAAGATTTGTGACTGTTTCTCGTACAAAGAATGCAACAAACCCATTGCATCTTTCTTTGTCATAGCACATGGATTCTTTTCTAATGTGAAAGCACTAACATTTGGTAATAGATTTGGCATGACATCATCACCTTCCTCTGTTTCCATTGATTGTTCTTTTCTAATATCCAGACATTCTAAACGCTCAAGTTCTGCTTCTGGACAAATTTGAGCCCAAGCGTCTTCTATCAGTCCATATCGTTCTAAGTCATCTTGAGCTCTTTGTATGGTCTCTGCTTCTTTTTCAAATTTTGCCCTGTTTGTGTCTACTATGATTTTCACTGACTCAAGCTCATCATTATACAATGTTACAAATCCAGTCTCATAAAAATCCTGATATGAAGTGAAATTCTGTGGTTTCAGTTGGCTTTGCAAAAAATGAGGTAAAAATAATTCCAAAATACTTTGATAATAATTTTCAGGATTTTTAGTGGGTGAAAAACGAGCATATCGTACAACTGGAAAATCTGTTCTTTTTCTCACAAACCCCATGTCATTTTCCAATTTTACTCTGTCTGAGCAAGACTATTCAGATTTTGACAGAACTTCCTTCTGATGCAAAGGATGCTAAACACATTCCTGTAAATTCTTTCGTTTTTGGACGGGCTCTGTATCTATCTGGGATGCTTTTCATCCATATTTCATCATTGTCAGTTTCTCCACTTTCAGCTTTTTATTTATTGTATTTAACGGTAAACTGATTTTTTATTGTATTAATACTGGTTGGAATAAAAACCACTTTTCTTGATCCTTCTTTTAGTTTCATATTAGTCAAATTATAAACTCTCACTTGAGCTGAGACCTCTCTATTGTGAAGAAAAACACTTCCAAGTTTTCTTAAAGCTTGTTTTGCATCAACATTACCTTGCTTGTGTGCTTCTTTCTGCACATTTGTCAGCAGCAATCCCATTTCTCTCTCTGTTTTTGAAATGTAGGAAATTATATACTGTAGCATTTTGACCAATCAGACACACAATTTTGATTTTGATTTAACAAATCAATTAGTTATTAGATTAACAAATGGTCACAGACCCCCCCCCCCCCGCCACCCACCCAATACACATACTGGTGCTGGTGTGTCTGTCAATGACTCCAGGCCTCTGGTTCCATGGCAACCCATCTGATAAGACCTGTTTTATTGCTCAATGGAATGCGGGTAGAGCAACACTTCCTCTTAGGGAAGACACATTACACCATACAAATGGACTCTTCTCTACTTAATTCATAGAAAAACCTTTCTTTGAATGAACACACATATCTTTAGGTCATTGTGTATATCATTACTGTTCTTGTATATGTTTTTGTGTGTTATACACTGTTTTCTGCATGCTTATGATAGATCACTAATTAATATCACTTTAGCTGCATCATGTTTAGTTTCTATCGGTTCGTCTTTGGATGATCTAATTGAGAGTGAATATTACATGTTGATACCTATGCAACATATTAGTGTCCTAAGAATCGTTAGAAGTTTGTGCATTAACCCAGCTGAATTACCTATGCAAATTACTATGTTCAGAGACAAAGGGTCATAAAACGTTCCCTCCAAAAATCCAGGACTCTATTGGGTATTCGACACCCCAGAGGTGTGACCACTATAGCAGATAAAGCTCCTACTTCAGAGATGTCCCCCAGTCTGCGGTTTTGTTAGATCCTTAGAGGATGTGAGCTAGAACATTTTCTGACGCTCTAAGTTTTTGTGCCAGGCCTTTCTTTCGGCCTTGTCTTTCCATTCAACCAAGCTCCTTGGACCTCAGCATGATCTCTTTCTTAGCTCTTTTCCATTCAAAACTTGGAAGAACATTTCTACCTGAGAACATTTTTGGAATTCATCACTCTTAAACCCGGAAGAACGTGATCGGGAGTCCAAAACTTTGAAACCATTAAGACTTTCATCTGAAACTGCATTCCGGACACTCAACCCGACCAAAGGCAGTGCAAGTATAACATTTAACTAAACAAATCAGAGGTTTAGTATAAGTTATAAACCCTGTTATAAACGGCGCTGATGGTTTTATTCAGGTGGTTAAATGACTTTCTCCATAACTGCATTCTCTGGTTTTCCTGATGGCTTCATCCATCAACTATCATTTAGCCTTTCCCATGTATGAGTGATTGTACGTATGTTTGTTTGTTTGTTTGTTTGTTAGACTAGTTTGCGTTAGTGTTTACTTAATAAAAAGTTGTGTGCACAAATTACATGAGTTTCTGATTCTGCCTTGCAAATGAATGTCCCTTTACGATTTTGACCCTTGCTACAATGCTCTAATGCATTAATAGGAAAGTGTTTTCTGTGGCCAAGGAAATACCTTTTCTTAGAGTTGATACGAACTTACGCTGAATGTTCTCTGGACGGACAGATCAGTTGATGGCAATTTAATTCTGCGACAGTTATTACTGTCAGCCGATATAAATAATTGTAAATTAATCATAATTAATCATAATTATTTATATACAATTCCCCTTTGAGCTCATAAATTGTTACATAAACATGGTCTAAACATTCTTAAAGGAGCTAAACCATTTAGGGCCTTATAGGCAAGTAATAATATTTTGTAAATGATACAGAACTGAATAGGTAGCCAGTGCAGAGATTGTAATTGAGGTAATATGATTGTATTTTCTTGACCTGGTAAGAACTCTAGCCGCTGCATTTTGGACTATCTGTAGCTTGTTTATTGAAGATGCAGGACAACCAGCTAGCAGTGCATTACAATAGTCCAGTCTAGAGGTCATGAATGCGTGAACTAGCTTTTCTGCATCAGAAACAGGTAGCATGCTTCGAAGCTTGGCAATGTTTCTAAGATGGAAGAATGCTGTTTTTGTAACATGGGAAATATGATTTTTCGAATGACAAGTTGCTGTCTAATATAACTAATATATTTTTGACTTTAGAGAACGTAACATCCATCTAGTTGCAAATTGTAATCCAAGAGATTCCTCCAAGAGGAGGAAATTATTGGTCATCCAATCTTTTACATTTTTTACACAATCTATTAGCTTAGATAGTTTAGAAGTTTCATCTGGTCTTGTTGAGATATATAGTTGAGTATCATCAGCATTTCTCGTTTGGCTCTCTGCGAAGGCGGTCGCATTTTTCTCTCCCCTCCTCCCCTCCCTTCCCTTCCCTGCTTTGCTCTCTCGTCTCTTGTCGAATACTTGAGAGACTCTCTCTGCACTGCTCTCCAAACTGAAAAATCAACCCAGGAAGAGCACTGCAGTTGTGACGCTCTCACATTCCTTCTTTACCCCTTCTACAGAAACCTGCGGATTGTTGACTCTGTCTGGGTTCTGATCAAGGTTGTCTCCATAGCAACGTGCTGTGTCGCTATCACATTCTGCGGACTGAGTCAATTTGATTAGTAAGCCAGCGTGGCAGCTCCACAGGCACACACTCACACACATACGCACATACACAGATATGCGTTCACCTCCTACCCCCGATCCCCCACCTTCGCCGCTTTGTTCCGCCAGCCTGACAATGCAGGTCCGACCGGCGCCGCAAATGGCTGCAGGACACAGATGGCTGATTGCCAGAACTGGATTATTACCCTGTTGCAGTCGTGTGACTATGTTGTTGATTGACTATGTGCTTTTTGTTGCTGGGGTGTTTTTTCTGTTCTCACACTGTACTCTCATAAGAATATAGTCTGTGAATAATTTTTTTTTCTCCCCCCCTCTCCTCATGTCATGCTGTATATTTCCTCACTTCAAAACAAATTCCTCGTATGTGTAAACATACTTGGCGAATAAAGCTCATTCTGATTCTGATTCTGATAACAATGAAAACTAATCCCGTATTTTCTAATAATATTTCCAAGGGGCAACATGTATATTGAAAATAGCAGAGGACCTAGGACAGATCCTTGTGGTACTCCATACTTTACTGGTGATAACTGAGATGACTCCCCATTTAAATGAACAAAGTGGTAGCGATCGGACAGGTAGGATCTAAACCATCTTAAAGCCTGCCCTTGAATACCAGTATAGTTTTGTAATCGATCTATGAGTATATCATGGTCTATAGTGTCGAACGCAGCACTAAGATCAAGTAATACTAGCAATGAGATGCAGCCTTGGTCTGAAGCAAGAAGCAAGTCATTTGTAATTTTAACAAGTGCAGTTTCTGTACTATGGTGAGGCCTGAAACCTGACTGAAATTCTTCATAGATATAATTTTTTTGCAAGTAGGAACACAATTGAGCAGACACAACTTTTTCAAAAATTTTAGACATAAACGGAAGATTTGAAATGGGTCTGTAATTTGCCAGTTCATTAGAATCTAGTTGTGGTTTCTTAATAAGAGGCTTAATAACCGCCAGCTTGAATGGTTTTGGGACGTGACCTAAAGATAACGATGAGTTAATAATATTGAGAAGCGGTTCTTCTGCTACAGGTAACAACTCTTTCAGTAGTTTAGCGGGTACAGGATCTAATAAACATGTTGTTGGTTTAGATGCACTGATAAGTTTATTTAGCGCTTCCTGTCCTATAGTTGTAAAGCACTGCAGTTTTTCTTTGGGTGCGATGAATGAAGCTGAAATACTAGACGCAGTAGAATCTATATTTGATATTGTATTTCTGATGTTATCGATTTTATCAGTAAAGAAATTCATAAAGTCATTACCAGTGTTGGGGGTAACGCATTACAAGTAACGCGAGTTACGTAATTATATTACTTTTTTCAAGTAACTAGTAAAGTAACGCATTACTTTTTAATTTACAAGAAAATATCTGAGTTACTTTTTCAAAAAAGTAACGCCAGTTACTTTTTGGCAGCGGCTATTTACACTAAGTGTAAATAGCGATAGACGCTATTTAAAGGAGCTAAACCATTTAGGGCCTTATAGGCAAGTAATAATATTTTGTAAATGATACAGAACTGAATAGGTAGCCAGTGCAGAGATTGTAATTGAGTTAATATGATTGTATTTTCTTGATAGTTTAGAAGTTTCATCTGGTCTTGTTGAGATATATAGTTGAGTATCATCAGCATTTCTCGTTTGGTTCTCTGCGAAGGCGGTCGCATTTTTCTCTCCCCTCCCTTCCCTTCCCTGCTTTGCTCTCTCGTCTCGTCTATTGTCTAATACTTGAGAGACTCTCTCTGCACTGCTTACACTAAGTGCAAATAGCATATTTTATATTTTTTTAGTGACAGATGCTACAGTATTTACACTAAGTGCAAATAGCGATGGATTCTATTTACACCAAGTGCAAATAGCATATTCTTTTAGTGACAGATGCTAGTTACACTAAGTGCAAATGGCAATGGATTCTATTTACACCAAGTGAAAATAGCAATATTTTTTAACGATATGCTATTTACACTAAGTGCAAATAGCAATGGATTCTATTTACACTGTTAAAAAAGCAAGATTTTCTGCTATTTATACTACTTATTGCAAATAGTGGCAATTATCTGCACCTCAGTATTGTAGTACATTATAAAACAGTACGCAATAATAACGTACTGAGTGTAAATTATAATTTTAATTCAAATTTATTAAATGGATGCCACCTTATTGGGACAATAAAGCCCTCCCTACACCTACCCTAACCCTACCCGATACTTCATTTTCAACTTTTTGATTATTTCCTTCATTTTTATTGAAAATAAATGCCTTTCTGATGCGATATGAAATTTGAAAAGGGAGAAAAAAATGTTTGGCAAAAGGTGGGCTCGAACTCGGGTCGATCGCGTCAAAAAGCGTACGCCTTACCATCTACGCCACTGAAACTGATGTTGAACTAACTTCTTTTTTTATTGTTTTTTACTAACCCAATCACACGTTAGTGGGCGGAGTTAGTGTAAATAGCCTTTGCCAACAAGATGGGCTATTTGCACTTAGTGTAAATAGACACTCCGTTACTTTTTCCCCATGTATTGACTAACATTAGTATTCATCAAAATGAATTAAAACAGTGAAATGCAAACTCAGAATATGACGCAAACTGCAATAATTAAATATGTTAAACAACACAAATGTATCTAATCCCATTTTATTAACCAATGTCTTTGCTGCTGACCTTTGATCCAGTTCAACCATACTAGTCAAGTCAAGTCACCTTTATTTATATAGCGCTTTTAACAATGTAAATTGTGTCAAAGCAACTGCACAATATCAAAATCAAAATCCTCTGGCCGACAAACCAGCAGTTCAATTTAACTGCAGCAAAGTCAGATTGTAAGGTCACAAGCTTAAGAATAAATCAGTAAATAAACAATACAATGATGAGCGTTGGCATCCTCTTAGGTCCTCTGAGGGGTTGGCATTATCTTTTCTCAGGTGTTCGGTCATCTCAGATCATTTAGGGGTTGGATCCAGACTGAAGCTTCTGTCATTCCTAATTACCACGGGATGTTAATCCCGTGGCAGAAACAGAGACAAATAGAAACATAATTAGCGTAGCTGCTGTTCCATCTAAGCAAAAAATGATTTGTTCATCCCAAGCTAAAGAATAATAATAATGTACATTTGATCAGATATACTACAGTACAAGATTATAAGATGCATTATGTGAATGCTTGGCTAAAGAGATGTGTCTTTAATCTAGATTTAAACATAGAGAGTGTGTCTGAACCCCGAACGTTATCAGGAAGGCTATTCCAAAGTTTAGGAGCCAAATGTGAAAAAGCTCTACCTCCTTTAGTGGACTTTGCTATCCTAGGCACTACCAAAAGTCCAGAGTTTTGCGACCTTAGGGAGCGGGTTGGATTGTAGCGTGGTAGAAGACAAGTTAGGTACGCAGGAGCTAAACCATTTAGGGCCTTATAGGCAAGTAATAATATTTTGTAAATGATACGGAACTGAATAGGTAGCCAGTGCAGAGACTGTAAAATTGGGGTAATATGATCATATTTTCTTGACCTGGTAAGAACTCTAGCCGCTGCATTTTGGACTATCTGTAGCTTGTTTATTGAAGATGCAGGACAACCAGCTAGCAGTGCATTACAATAGTCCAGTCTAGAGGTCATGAATGTATGAACTAGCTTTTCTGCATCAGAAACAGCTAGCATGTTTCGAAGCTTGGCAATGTTTCTAAGATGGAAGAATGCTGTTTTTGTAACATGGGAAATATGATTTTTAAAGGACAAGTTGCTGTCTAATATAACACCCAGATTTTTGACTTTGGAGGATGTGACAGTGCATCCGTCTAGTTGTAAATTGTAATCCAAGCGATTCTGTGTATTGTTTTTTGGTCCAATAAGTAATATCTCTGTCTTATCTGAATTTAATAGGAGGAAATTATTGGTCATCCAATCTTTTAAATTTTTTACACAATCTATTAGCTTAGATAGTTTAGAAGTTTCACCTGGTTTTGTTGAGATATATAGTTGAGTATCATCAGCATAGCAATGAAAACTAATCCCGTATTTTCTAATAATATTACCAAGAGGCAACATGTATATTGAAAATAGAAGAGGACCTAGGACTGATCCTTGTGGTACTCCATACTTTACTGGTGATAATTGTGATGACTCTCCATTTAAATGGACAAAGTGGTAGCGATCGGACAGGTATGATTTAAACCACCTTAAAGCCTGCCCTTGAATACCAATATGGTTTTGTAGTCGATCTATGAGTATATCATGGTCTATAGTGTCAAACGCAGCACTAAGATCAAGTAATACTAGCAATGAGATGCAGCCTTGGTCTGAAGCAAGAAGCAAGTCATTTGTAATTTTAACAAGTGCAGTTTCTGTGCTATGGTGAGGCCTGAAACCTGACTGAAATTCTTCATAGAGATCATTTTTTTGCAAGAAGGAGCACAATTGAGCAGACACAACTTTTTCTAAAATTTTTGACATAAACGGAAGATTTGAAATGGGTCTGTAATTTGCCAGTTCATTAGAATCTAGTTGTGGTTTCTTAATAAGAGGCTTAATAACCGCCAGCTTGAATGGTTTTGGGACGTGACCTAAAGATAACGATGAGTTAATAATATTGAGAAGCGGTTCTTCTGCTACGGGCAACAACTCTTTCAGTAGTTTAGTGGGTACAGGATCTAATAAACACGTTGTTGGTTTAGATGCACTGATAAGTTTATTTAGCTCTTCCTGTCCTATAGTTGTAAAGCACTGCAGTTTTTCTTTGGGTGCGATGAATGAAGCTGAAATACTAGACGCAGTAGAATCTACATTTGTTATTGTATTTCTGATGTTATCTATTTTATCAGTAAAGAAATTCATAAAGTCATTACTATTAAATTGTGAGGGAATATTTAGATCGGGCGGTGTCTGTTTATTTGTTAGTCTAGCCACTGTGCTAAATAAGAACCTTGGATTGTTTTGGTTATTATCTATGAGTTTGCGGATATGCTCTACCCTGGCAGCTTTTAGAGCCTGCCTATAGCTGGACATACTGTTTTTCCACGCAATTCTAAAAACTTCCAAGTTAGTTTTTCTCCATTTGCGCTCAAGAATACGAGTTTCTTTCTTGAGAGAATGGGTATAACTGTTGTACCATGGCGCAGTACGTTTTTCTCTAACCTTTTTCAGTTTGATGGGGGCAACAGCTTCTAATGTATTAGAGAAGATAGTGCCCATGTTGCTAGTTATTTTGTCTAGTTCATGTGTATTTATGGGTACACAGAGCAGTTGAGATAAATTAGGCAGGTTATTTGTGAATCTGTCTTTGGTGGCTGGAACAATAGTTCTGCCCAGACGATAACGCGGAGCCATATAATTAATATCAGTAATACGCAGCATGCACGATACAAGGAAATGATCAGTAACATCATCACTTTGAGGTATGATATCTATATCGGTAAGATCAAGTCCATGCGATATAATTAAATCTAGCGTATGATTAAAACGATGAGTGGACCCGGTGACGTTTTGCTTGACTCCAAAAGAGTTTATTAGGTCAGTAAACGCAAATCCTAGCACATCATTTGTATTATCAACGTGAATGTTAAAATCTCCGACAATTAGCAGTTTATCAACATTAACCAATAGATCTGAGAGGAAATCTGCAAATTCTTTTAGGAAATCTGTATATGGCCCTGGCGGTCTATACACAGTAGCCAGAGCAAGAGATAAGAGAGATTTATTTTGCATATCTAACAGTGTAACATTAAGCAGAAGTATTTCGAATGACTTAAACCTCCTGTATCCTGTTTTCTGAGTAACATTGAGAATATCACTATATATTGTTGCCACACCGCCGCCACGGCCAGTCTGACGGGGCTCATGTTTATAACAGTAGCTTGGTGGAGTAGACTCATTTAGACCAAAATATTCATTTGGTTTCAGCCAGGTTTCAGTCAGGCAGAGTACATCAAAATTATTATCTGTGATCATTTCATTTACAATAACTGCTTTGGGTGCAAGTGATCTAATATTTAGGAGCCCAAGCTTCAAAAATTGTTTTTGTTCATTTATTTTGTGTTTTTCTGGTTTAATCACGATCAGATTTTTTCTAGATCCTGCATTAAATTTATATTTTGACCTCGCTATTCGGGGGACAGACACAGTCTGTATAGATTGGACAACGCGGGTACTTCTATCATTTAAGTGGGTAGAACAAAAGTCATTTGAGAATTGGCTTACTAGTCAGATGGAGCGTAGCGTCCTGGAGATGTTGTCCGACAGGAGTTCCGCTCCGACTCTGCTGGGGTGCAGGCCATCAGCACGGAAAAGCCTAGGACGCTCCCAGAAAAGATTCCAATTATTTACAAAGAGCAGTTTCTGTTCTTTACACCATGACAATAACCATTCGTTTAAAGCAAAAAGTCTACTGAACCTTTCGTGTCCTCGTCGATACGTCGGAAGTGGACCTGACACGATGATCTTCGCCGCGGGCGATGTGTTGCGTACCGTCTCGATCAGGCTCCTGTAGTCCCTCTTCAGTGTCTCCGTCTGCCGCAGCTTGATGTCGTTAGTCCCCACGTGCAGCACGACAGCCCCGATGCTCTCATCGCCCTTCAGGATCGCGGGTATCTGCGCAGAAACATCGAGAACACGAGCACCGGGTAAACAGTGTGTGTGCACTTTACCTTCAGCTAGCGTAGCACGGACGTGCCGGACGATGGAGCTTCCGACGATCACAGCGTCGCGTTCCGTCTCGCGGAGGGGAGCGAAGCGGTTCCGGGTGGAGATCTCGAAGACCGGAGGCGGCGAGGTTGTCCCCCAGGGCCTGGCTCGCGTCTACCGCTGATGGCACACCCAGGGTCCGTGGCGTCCCGGCGCCGGAGTGAAGGACATCTGTGAAGACCGCGTCCTGGGTGCACAGTGTCTGTATAGAGAAACGCACGGAGTAGAGGTGGTGGGAGTGTTAGCAGCGTGCTGTATACTTACCCCGGACTTGTGAGCTTCAGCCCGGGATGTTTCCAGCGCGGCTCTCCTCTCTTTCAGCTGGGCCTGCTTCTCCACCAGGTCGCGGATCTGCTTCTCCACGGCCTCCAGCTCCAGCTGCACCGAATGCAGCTCGAACGTGTCCTCACCTGCACTCAAAGGTAGACACAAATCCGCCATTTAAGCAAATAAGAGTGAGACAAAGGCAATGTGTGTGAATAGAGTATTAGCAGTGTAAGCTAGATTAGCGGCAGGCACGCTGCCTATGCTAACGGGCTATAAGCTAATAGCAAACACGAGAAATCAAAATAAAACTAGTGATAACAAGGCGCTCCGATTGTTTTTGTTTTAGAATGCTATTGTGGATATATTCACACGTTATAAAAACGAAAAAGATAGTGTATAAAATAGTTTTAAGATAAAAAAAATAGACGATAAAGAATCAACTTGACAGAGCTCAAACTCAAAACACGTAGTCACAAATCAGCGCATGCGCAATTTTATAGACAATCATTAGTGCACAAAGTCTGTTATTACATTAAACCTTGTAGTTACAGCATTATCTACATACATGTAATATACTGTATGTATATTATGTGTGTGTTTGTGCATATGTATGTGTGAACGTGTATGAGGGAAGCTGGATTGATAGAAGTAGACTTCTGCAGCCTGTCCACAGCTCTGGAAAAAAATCCAATCTGTGTTCCTGGGGTCTAAATGAGGGGAGTGTTCTCAGTCTAGTGGAGGGTGACAAAAAGGGGTTTCTAGGATGTGAGCGATCCTGCTGGATGTTTGTGGCCTGTGAGAGAAGATGGTCTGCATAGATGTCACAGATTTGAGAGGGGTGCCAATAATACTTTCATCTTCTCAACCCTCTGCATATACAGTTTGACTGCAGCAGTGCAGCCGGTGTTCTGTTGATTTATGCTACCCTGTCAGATTTTGCTACCTCCCATTAAAACAGTAGGTAGTACAATTAGACAACGAAAAATGCTATCTGTAAAATGATGGTTTAATAACGTCTACCCCTACCACAATCCCAAACCTACCCTTACAGTAATGCAAATACAGTAATTATGTGTTATATTCGCAGTTGTGGCTAGAAGGGATACAGCTACAGGAAACCAGCAATAAATAATTTTTTCTACATATTAGATTGTGTTTTATTAACGTCTACCCCTACCCCAACCCTAAACCTACCCTTACAGTAATGCATATACATTAAATATTGTTGTTCAGCGTGAGAAAAAGGATGCAATATTGATGTGCGCATGTGCAGTAAGCCCTGGTAGGACAATCTGACTGGTAGGATAAAATGTCAGAACACCGGAATACCACACAGTACAGCAATAAGTTATGATGCTTTTTATTGTGCAGAGGTATAGACCAGCAGTCTCTGGGGCCTGTTGTATCTGATACTAGTATAGCAATTGTAGACAGTACTACAAAACAGAAAGTGATTTGTAAAGGCCCACTGCATCATTTGGCTTCCAGATATTATGCCATAAACCTCTATATGACTCAAAGACTTGTCTACATGCCAAGTTAAGTATATTTTGAGTCGTGTAGTTAGGATGTTAAACAGTTGAAAGATAATTTTCACTTTAAAATTGTATAAAATCCCTTAAAGGAAAGATATAATAAAGAGGCAAAAAATAAATAAAAATCAATAATTAACCCCCTGGGGTCTGAGGGTGTTTTGGGGGCCTGGATAATTTTCGACATGCCCTGACATTTGTGCTTTTTTCAGTTGCTTATAAAAATGTAAATGGCTAAAGTCTAAACACTGTAAACAGCAAAAACTGGGCTACAATAATATGTTAGCAGCATTTATGTACACGATTGTGTTTTTGAGAAAGCAACGTTTATGCGTGGTTAGTGAAAAACTAAAATGTTGAAGTCACTGAAATAAGACCATAAAACACATACAGAAAAATTGTTTACAAGACTTTTGAGAACCGGATCTTGTAGCCTAGAGTTTTTGCTTCAAAATTATGTGAAAATCATTCTGCTTACTCCTTCACAGAAAACAATATATTGATTTAAATTTTTAAAGACATGTTTTGTGATCGAAAGCCTATATGCGAGGGAGTGGCAATGGCCTTGAATATTAAGTGATTTTCACCTGAGACACAAAGGACCCTCCCTTAATGGCCCCATAATGGTCCATCAGTGTGACTGTGACTTGGAGGCAGATAAGACAGTGAAGGCCAGGGTTTTTTTTAATTATTTGTATTTTATTTACAACACAGTATAATCAAATCATACATAATGAAGGTCATAGTGGTAACCACAGAGATGTGAACAGACTTTGAGTCATTCTTGCAACAGATTCTGTTCAACAAGTGAAACAAGTAAATCATACCTGATATATACGCATGTTATTTAAGTGTTTCTGCTTCTTTCCATGGATTCATGAAGAACAAAACATAATCAGTAGTCAAGGATCTTGTTTTACCATAGAATATCAGTGTAGTTGAACTTCTGATGTTGGTACAGCGCTCTCAGAGGAAAACAGTTTGAAGAAAGTCAGCAGGATTCATCTGTGGTTCAGGTACCTTATTCAATAAAATACAAACAACCAAAAACATTTGTGAGCATGTTAATATCAGGAGTATCTATATCTATATATCTATATCTATATATACCTATATCTATATATATATATAGGTTTTGTAGCCATAGACACAAGCATGCTTTGTATTATTGTAAAAAAAGACATTTTATATCTGAGATACTAATTATTGTTTAGTACATTATTAAATTTGTGAACAGAGTATTCATAATAAACACAGTCTAAACATTCTTAGATGCGTAGCATTCATCATGTTGTCGTTTGGGAAAAACCCAACTAGTAATGTGTTCAAGTTTATGTCACAATAACAAAGGAATAATTGGATTGGATTGGATTCAATTTATTGTCATAGCACATGTAACAAGGCAACGAAATGTAATAGAGTAGAAGAATACAGCACAACATGAGGAAGGAAAGGAGAAAAAAATAATCCTTACACTATGCTCCTGAACGGGAGTACAGTGTGAGAACAGACAAAAAACCTCAGCATAGAGCACAGTCAATACAGGAACACTTGCAAGATAATCCAGCTCAGGCGACCAGCCATCTGGTCTGCGGCCATTACAGCGCCAACACAGATCCGTTATCAGTCTGACGGGAAGAAGCGTCAAAGGCGTTGGATGGGGGTAGGGAGGTGAATGAATATCTGTATGTGTGTATGTGTAAGTTCGTGTGCCTAGAGATCCGCCGCGCTGGCCCTCCAGACAAGTTGTCTCAGTCCGCAGATTGTATTGCCATGGAAACGACCTTGGCCGGAACCCAAACGCTCGACAATCACAAGGTGTCTGTTGAGGGGGGGAGGGAAGAAAGAGCGTCTCGCTGCAGTATTCATCCGGGGAGTTAGATTCCAGAACAACCTTGCCAAGCTGTTCTGTTGTTTTGGGAAGCCGAAAGAGATAAGATTGTTTGGTCTTTGGGCGAAAAGCTGCCTTTTAATTTCACAGCTTATTCTCATTGTCCATTCTGATCTCCTTGTCCATCAATTTTCCTTTCCAAAGCCGAGAGCTTAGCCGTGATAGAATCCATATTGCGGTTAATAGTCTCTGTCTCAGAGTTGACCGCTGCCAACTGCTTCAATCATGACGGGCAGCCTTGTGAGGTTTTGGACAGCTTTTCCCGTCTCCTGAATTCTCCGATAACAGGGTAACACCTAATCCAAACAGCAGAAACCCAGTTATCATGGTTCCGAATAGGTAGATGTCTTCAATGTCCTCCACGGAAAGAGCGGCCAGACACACGACCCGCCACCTCTCCCATGCGTCCATCGTGTAGCCAGCTGCGAAAGTCCCAGCAGGACACTTTGGTTCTCCCGATCCCAAGATGGTGTCAATTGCATTAAGAGACCAGTTGATCAGATCCATAATTTCGGTTTTGTAGAATATTTCGGAGAAAGTCTCTTCAGTGTCAGACAAGGACAAGACAGGAGAGAGCAAGCAGGGGTGATAAGGGCAGGGAGGGAAGAAAAATGCGACCGCCTTCGATGATAGCCAAACGAGAATAATCATCCATATTACAACATTATGGGTTCATTGGACTAAAAGTGCTCTATGGGATGTTGTTTTGTGGACTCTTGCCTTTCTAAGTAAACCAGGATTTCAGCAGTGGACGCATTTGTGACTCGTTGTTAAGACGAATCTGGTATGTATTGCATTTTTATTCTGCATGTTTTCATGTGTACTGCTTACACAAATTTAGCAAATACATTCCTTAAAATTTTTCAATCGAAAAACAGCGCTCTATCATCGAAGCTTGAGGCTTAGACCTTCAAAATGATATATAGTTTGTCAAGATTAACTTTGTCCTATTCTATTCGTAAACAATGACACGTGCAAACAAAGAGCGCTCAGTGCGCCGGTGTCCTGGTGCGGGTTAACAGGTGTAGGATATCAGAGACTGAATCAGACAATTTTAAGATGCATCAGAACACTGAAACCTGAGGAGCTGGAATGCAGAGAGGCCTCAAAGCTGTAACAGGACAACGCCATAAATCGGATTCCTGCCTCCTAACCAGCGAGCCTCTTTCACCAAACAGCTTGCAACACTGAGACAAACGAACACTTATTGATAATTCCAATTCAAGAAGGAGACTGTCAAATTTGTTGCAAATAATCAAGACTGATTGTCAAAGAGATGGCCATCACGTGTTCCACGATTGAATTCACAAGCTTCCTTAGACTGACTTCTCCCCCACATAGAAGACAGTCCAACCCAACATTCCTTTGTCTAAAGAACATGCCTTCGTTCTCCATAGAACCACATAAAGACTTTCATTTTAAATTTTAATGAAACTAATAATTTCTATGCATAACTGCATATTGTGTATGTAACCCATTTGATCATTTGAATATCCTTGTTTTAATTACTCAGTATGTTTTTTTAATCATTATTGAATAGCTGAGGGATTCCAATTCATGTTTAGTATCTATGAGTTTGAAAATGCATGCTTTAAATGTTTCTTCCAATCAATTCTTTGTCTAATGCATCATAGTCTTATGGAAATCAAAAGGTTTACTTTGCAAGAGCCTGTAAAGTTCAGACCTCTGACTGAACAGATTTATTAGAGGGGTGGAGAAACAAAGCAATACCTCAAGCAAGGACAGTATCTAATTGGTCAAGACATCCAGATGGGACGGTCTAGAAGCAGAGTTTAAAAACTCAGGACATTGTAAAATTCTCTCTCTTAGCTCTTTACACCCTCTTGCCGCGTTCTCTGGCTGCACTCTCTCACTCTCTCTCTCTTCTGGCCCACGTGCCATAATGAGAAGAAAACAACTTAGTCTCGTTACATCCTTTTATTTTTATTCTTTTACTTTAGTTTCTTTTCTTTCCGTGGAGTTTCGTGTTCTAATGTAAGTTTGCTACAAGGTCCAGCTCCGACTGCACTCGCTTCAAACTTCAACAGACCAACTCCGCATCCTCAGCCAACGCCCAAGACCATACTTCAAAGACTACTGAACTCTCAACCCATCAGACACTTCGGGGAACTCCCTGTCTGCAACCAAGACACAAGGAAACCCCGTAACAGGCAAACCACGCAAGTAACGCCTCCAAGTTCTGAACTGGTGATTTTAATATAAATCTTGGCCTCATTGAGAAACTCAAAGCGAGGGTTAAATAAGTGATTGATGGTTGTTCAGGTCTATGCAATTGAACATATTGCTGTAAACTTGGGATATCACATTTTCATTCTCTTAAACTCATCCTTTCCTCACTTTCTCTCTTCCTGCAACGTGTGAATGTGTGACGGCTTGTGTTCATGTGTTAGATTAGTTTATGTCTTAGGTTTATATAAATAAAATCTGATTTATATTGAAAGAGAAGTATCTTGTGTTTTCTGCTCATAAGTTAATGTCTTAATCTGCCGATCTAGTTACAATGCTGTTTAATAGTGTTTTCACTATATTTGGATTTTAATATCCAGTGCAGAGTTTGTTATACGGCTCGTTCAGTGAATCGCCGTAACACTGATTCTGTTCAAATCCCTATAAAATCATAAATGATTCCCTTTGAGCTAAATTAAACTATTTCTTTAAATTACATATTAACCTGTTAACGTTCACCAGAGCGACGTCGCACTGAACGCTCTTTGTTTGCATGTGTCATTGTTTTCTAATAGAATAAATTAAACAGGACAAAGTTAATCTTGACAAACTATATATCATTCTGAGGGTCTAAGCCTCAAGCATCGACGACAGATCGCTGTTTTTCGATGGAAAGCTTATAAGGAATGAGTGGCACAAATTTGCTACATTTGTGTAAGCAGTACACATCCAAACACGCAGAGTAAAAAAGCAGTACGTACCTTTATCATTGTAATAACGAGCCACAAACGCGTCCACTGCTGAAATCCCAGTTTAGTTAGAGAGGTAAGGGTCCACAGAACAACATCCCAGCGAGCACTTTTAGTCCAGCGAAACAATAACGTTGTAATAAGGATGAATATTCCTTTGTTTACGTTTCATTTCTTCAGAGAGTTATTGTTCGCGTCCGTTATGGAATAAATTACGCTCAAAAACAGCGTCTTGGTGGTAAAAAAAACAACACTGTGTTGCAGCATACGGTTTTACAAACATAATGAGAACGTCTACGGAAAAAAAAGTCTCAGAAAAGCGGAATATAGATTATTTGAATTTGGCGCTCCCTCCTGCCGGCAGTGATGCAACTGTCATCTGAGCGGGGCATAACTTAGCGATCTGCTTTATCCGTAAAAAAATGTTATTTTTTTTTCTTCTACATTTTTATATGTGTGTGTGTGTATTGTGTGGGGAATGTGGCCGTGTCTGCATGATTATAATATGTATGGACGCACATCAGCGTGTTTATTAGCGACTCTATGACGGCTATCATTGTGATTCATTGATCAGCTAATATTGATTATATGGCCCATCTGTATGATTATAATCTGAATGGAAGCACATCGGCGTGTGTTTACTGACTCTATGACCATGTCTGCCAATATCACTTCACGTCTGGCAGTGATATTTATCATTGTAATAACGAATAACGAAGAATTCTTCAGTATACATACTATATACAAAGCATTTTTTTTCTATTTTTTTTCCTTTTTTATTACTCAAATAATTATTTTTGTATTTTTTAGTGCTCAAATAAATCTGTCTATTATTTTATAATTGAAAAACTATGCAGGAATATGTATAATGACTAAAATAGCTTGTATAATTCTGCAATCCATTTGGTGGTTATTTTTCCTCAAACAGGGGGGTGGGGGGACTATAAATAGTTTCAGAAAAAATATTGCAGGAATCTCATTTTTCATGGTATCTTCTTCAAATTTGAAATATGAACTCATGAGACACATGGCTTTCGATCCATTACTTTTCTGGATTGCTCCAGGACTTATTTCATGTATTTGTATATGAAATAAAAAAACATTCAGTGTGGAAAAATATTTTTCAAGGCACGTCAGTGCCTATAACTTTTTATCTTTTTGAGCATTATCAACTCTGGATGATAGATAGTAAAGCCCAGAGTCTCTTCTTTCCAAAGATACCTAATTTGTTTGTGTAAGCACATTTTGTCACAAACTGTTACCATTTAATTTAGGTAGGTTATTTTCACCTGCGAGGCCACAAATGGGGTTGAAGGTTAACAGGTTAATATAAAATGTAATACCCCTACATTTTTATTGGTGGAGAATGCGGGCAGATTAATCTAAATTGTGAGCATAAAACAAGTTATTTAATCTTTTTCTATTGCCGCGGATGAGAGACGAGACTAGTGTGTGTGTATGTGCGCGTGCGTGTGAGTGACGTCATCTGCGCGCGCCCCGCTTGAATGAACGAACGCTGTAACTGAGCAAAAGAGCTTCTCAAACTGCAGTAGTGAACTTAAAGTTAACATCTGAGATCGTACAATAAGGTCGAAATTGAGCGTGTTCCTCTGTTTCTGTAATGCCTGGTTTTATAGCTGAAGTGATGTCCTGCGGGTTCCAGGTCAGTAACTTAGCTATTCTCCTGAATCTCAGTCTGTTAGCAGAACGAAGCTAAACTGCAGTGATTCAAAGGGAAATAAATCGGTGGATAAAGAATAGTTTTGAGCGTGTTCCTCAATCCTATTCATCAGAGCCATTATTATTCATAGTTTGATTAGCAGTGCGTGTTCCATTGTTAAATCATCTATGACTCCCTTGGTTAAACATTAGACAATAACGCTTGTCTGTTTGTGTAACTGTGTGAAGTTAATCTCGCTCAACACTGCGTGTGTCCGGGAGATTTTAATGGGAATTTTAAAAGCTTTATCAAGTAAAGTTTAACTTTGAACCAACAGCGAAGAAAACCTGTTGTGTTTATGTGTCCAGAGAAACTGGCACGGCTTCTGATACACCATCTCTGTTTCCCCTGCAGCACCAAGCTGCTATTTTAATAAGTTTAACTCTGAACGAACTGAGAGTTTAAGCGCCACATCGCAGAACAACTAAAAGCGGTGTTGTTTATTTGTACAGTGTTGAAATGCGCTGACATTTCATGTAACATGCTTAACTGTACTGGCAATGCAACAATCCATGTGCTAGTCCACTAGAGTTTGTTTTGGTTTGCACAGTTACGATCGTGACACGGAAGTCTTAACCTACTTCCGGAGCAACTTTGTACTGCGCACGCGCAGCACATCGATGCTGATGTAAACAAACTCATGCTGTTGCTAAGCTAACGAAACGGTTGTTTACATTGAAGTCTATGCTAAAGCCATTAGCCTCAAAGGTTAGCAGTTAGCATTAACATCCAGTGGTTTAATACAGTGTGTGTGTTTGAAAAGCTAAAGTGGTTTAACCCTTTAAACACCTCTCAACTAATAGACTTGTTGGTCTTTCTTATTTCTCTAATTTCTCACTTCTTACCACTTATTTGCATTTTACTAGAAAGGGAAATACTAGTTCACAATTATTAATTGTGCCAAATTCAAAATTTAATTAAAACATTAAATTAATTTGGAATCATTCAAATTTCCCTCAGATCATTTCATATGATCAATACTTCTATTATTCTCTTCTGGGCCTAATCATTTTAGATACAAATAAGTCTTGAACTTGGAAAGTTTAAGTAAACTTATTCTATCTAATTGATTTATTACCCATATTAATAGATTCTATTCAGACTTATACTCACTCATTACATTATTGCGTTTTATTCCCACATTCTTCCTGTTTTGGTTATACACTTAGCCACTATTTTTATTTACTGATTTCCTCCTTTATTTAATTTCAATTTTTGTTTATTTTTGACATTTATTAATTTTTATTTTACTTTGTCTCACCTGAGCCTTAATAGGAGACAGTGTTATCCCTCACTACGAGTTCAAATAAATTAAAGAGACAAATCTCTTGCACCCAAAATTTTATTTTTGTTGATTAGTTGTGGAGCAACTGACAACAACTCGCAGTCGGGCATAACTGCTTGCTAGTGGACCCGATCCACTCGATTTACTGTCTCTTTCTCTTCTCTCCTGTTCTCTCCTGCTTTCTTTCATCTTCACTTTTCACATTTGTGGGGACCTGTAAGAACCATCAATCAATTCTAAGTGAATGAGATACACAATCTTGTCAAAAGGACTAATCATCTTTACGAATTTGATTGTAATCGTTCTTCCTAACCTCCCTACATTAAAAACGCAATCAAAATTTTAACATCTCATGCAACGCTGAGATCAATTTTAATAGAGAAGTTTTGAGCAACCGTTGCCTTCGCAGCCTCCCTGGTGAGCGGTCCAACTGTAAGGTGTACGTTGTCAATCCTGTCAGACTAAAAAAAGAGATATCAGAATTATTATTAAATTCATCTGTCTAGAACAGAGATTTAATAATATTGTTTGCCTTCTTGATAACATTTAATTGAAAAAAAAATTAAATAAATAATTGTCTTCATTAAAAAAAAGGGAATTGTTTATTTTAATTGTATTTGTTTTTCACCTTTTTCTCTCTTTTCCCTCTTCCTCATTAGAGTGATGAAGTCTTCACATCTTTAGTCTACTACCTAGACACCCTGAGACCAACACAGTCATCACCACGCTACACTAGTGGTTCAAAATCACTGACACAACACTTAGTGGCCTCACCACACATAGGCTTTTACTCCACACAGATCTGTGTCAGTCTCTCTTCTCCCTTGCGTGCCAACATGCCGCAGACTGCAAACCCCTTTGCACAAGGGGAAGATGAGAACACTTGGCTGAGAGGCACGAAAGACAGCCTCACCCCCAAGACCCTTGAACTGTTATTATTTTTAATAATAATCCTAATCCTGAGAAGATTCCTGACACAAGATTCAAGCCAGAACAACAACCACGAGGAGCTAGTCAAAATCTCCAGCTCTCTAAGCTATGCCTTCACAACCCAGCTGAAACTGAGCGACAAGCACGTCACCCACCTTCAAGAGGAGCTGACACGTGCTCAACGCCGCATAGACAAGCTGGAAGTGAAAGTTCAAGATCAACACAAAGCACCCAACGAGAGGGAGCAGGAAACAACGGAACAAGTTAAGGAGCTCCAAGCAGCCCTGACAGCAGCTCAGCTCGACCAACAACATGCAAAGGCTGCCCAGAAAGACCTGGTAAACAGACTCCAGTATGCTGAACAGCTCCTAGAGAAAGCCAAGCATGACATCAGCGACAAGAATGCTGAAACCAGTGCCTTGAAAGACCACCTTGAAAGGTACAGTTCTGAAATAGACAATCTGACCCAACAACTCGACGATACCAATGATTAGCTCTACATGGTCAGAAAAGAACTTAAACATGCTTATGAGCAGAAACAAGAGCCAAGGCGAGAGAAACAGCTTAACGAAAGAAAACCTCCCATCCAAAAGACTGTATGACCATGTCTGCCAATATCACTTCATGTCTGGCAATCAGAATACTTCAGTATACATACTATATACAAAGCAATTGTTTTCTATTTTTTTTCCTTTTTTATTACTCAAATAATTATTTTTGTATTTTTTTGTGCTCAAATAAATCTGTCTATTATTTTATAGTTGAAAAACTATGCAGGAACATGTATAATGACTAAAATAGCTTGTATAATTCTGCAATCCATTTGGTGGTTATTTTTACTCAAACAGGGGGGGTGGGGGGGGGGGGGGGGGGCTATAAATAGTTTCAGAAAAAATATTGCAGGAATCTCATTTTTCATGATATCTTCTTCAAATTTGAAATATGAACTCATGAGACATGTGGCTTTCGATCCATTACTTTTCTGGATTGCTCCAGGACTTATTTCATGTATTTGTATATGAAATAAAAAAACATTCAGTGTGGAAAAATATTTTTCAAGGCACGTCAGTGTCTATAACTTTTTATCTTTTTCAGCATTATAAACTCTGGATGACAGATAGTAAAGCCTAGAGTGTCTTCTTTCCAAAGATACCTAATTTGTTTGTGTAGCACACTTTGTCAAGAACTGTTACCATTTTAATTTAGGTAGGTTATTTTCACCTGTGAGGCCCACAATGGGGGCGAAGGTTAACAGGTTAAGCTCCAGGTTGTTGAGACTGCACCAGACAGCCAGCTCCTTAACCTCCTGTCTGTAAGCAGACTCGTCACCGTCCTGGATGACGCCGATCAGTGTCGTGTCGTCTGCAAACTTCAGGAGCTTGACAGAGGGGTCTTTAGATGTGCAGTCATTGGTGTAGAGGGAGAAGAGCAGTGGGGAGAGAACGCAACCCTGAGGAGCTCCAGTGCTGATGGTACGAGTGCTGGATGTGAATTTACCAAGCTTTACTAGCTGCTGTCTGTCTGTCAGGAAGCTGTTGATCCACTGGCAGACGGAGGTGGGGACGGAGAGCTGAGACAGTTTATTCTGAAGGGTGTCCGTGATGATGGTGTTAAAAGCGGAGCTGAAGTCTACAAACAGGATCCTCACATAAGTCCCTGGTCTGTCCAGATGCTGCAGGATGAAGAGCAGTCCCATGTTGACTGTATCATCCACAGACCTGTTTGCTCTGTAGGCAAACTGCAGGGGGTCCAGTAAGGGTCCAGTGATGTCCTTCAGATAAGCCAAAATCAGTCTTTCAAATGATTTCATGGCCACAGACATTAGAGCCCGAGGTCTGTAGTCATTAAGTCCAGTAATTGTGGGTTTCTTTGGGACGGGGATGATGGTGGAGCGTTTGAAGCATAAGGGGACTTCACACAGCTCCAGTGATCTGTTGAAGATCTGTGTGATGATGGGGGCCAGCTGATCAGCACAGGATTTTAGGTAGGCTGGTGACACTCCGTCTGGGCCTGGTGCTTTCCTTCTTTTGTTCTTTCTGAAGACCTGGCACATGTAATCTTCACTGATTTTAATTGTAGGTGTGGGGGAGAGAGGGGGGTTGCTGGAGGTGTTAATGGTTGTGTGGAGAGGTGTTCAGGGCGAGTGTGGGGTGTTTTTTTCAAACCTACAGTAAAAGTCATTCAAATAGTCTGCCAGTTGTTGATTCTCCAGCGCGCTGGGGGATGGTGACTTGTAACTGGCGATATCCTTCATACCTTTCCATACTGAAGCAGGATCACTGGAAGAGAATTTGTTCCTGAGCTTGTCAGAATAATTCCTCTTTGCCCCTCTGATCTCCTTTTCCAGTGTGTATTTGGCCTGTTTGTACAAGACTTTATCCCCCTTCCTGTAAGCATCTTCTTTGACCTGAGTTTTATACTAAAGTATAACTTAAAGTGTATTTAGTGTACTTTTTGATGCTAAATTGAGACAATTTCAAGTATACTTAGTACACTTTAAGTACATGTCTATTTTCATGCTTGATTAGTGATATTAAAGTTTTTTTTTTGTATTACGAGTACATTACAAATTAATTAAGAGTGTCTTTGAAACACACAAGCAATATACTATAAATGTATTATTTTTGAGTAAAAATATATTAATTTTCCCCCAATGCTGAATCCACTTTTTAAGGTCATAACAATAAATGCATAAATTCAATGACAGAGACAGATTATTAACAATTCAAACAGTGTTTATTTAAACCTCAAATGGTTTTAGCATTGCAAAACATAAAATGCAGCAACCATGTTTAAAAAAAAAAAAAAAGATAAACAAAACCTTTCAAACATGTAAAAAATACAACAAAACAAAGCAAAAACAATTTTAAATACATGTCCAAAAAAATCTTGGAATTTTATAAAGAATTGCTCTGTTACATTTGCGCCTGATGGCTGCTCACACATCAGATATACTGACACTCCACAAAAACAGCATTCGTTAAAGTAAAAGAGGTAAGGTCAGAGGGCATGTTCATACAACTTTCTCTTTTTACTACATCAGACTGTATCCTGTATTAAACATACTACTTAATAGAATGAACATCATGATTAGCGGTGAGGAATTGTATCAGTAGGTCACATCAATATTACTTCCAGTGAATTAGTCAAACATACAGTATACAACAGAAGTGAGTGCACCCATGTAACATCACTATAAATCAGGAGATACAACACTATTCAAGTTGAAAAGTATTGTATTTCTAGAACAGATCAGGCTAAATTGTAATGTAGACACATGCCTGTTCTGTAAAGCTGCTTTGAGAAGTTAGTGTGCTATAAAGTGCATAAAGTGCAAAAACAGGAGCAGAGCACTGACACTAGACTTGGTTGACATCATCTCTTTGTCTTCAAAGACGATCAAAACATCCAGTGTGTTCCTCGTGACATTTCCTCTTCCTCCTCAACAGCAATGATGGGGACTGCTGTCTTCTGCACCTGCTCAGGCTCCTTTTTCTAAATGCATCAAAAAAAGTGTTAGTATGTGTCACAACAAATCACAACAAATCATAAAATTAAGACTTGTGTGGAAAGACATTTAAATGTTCATAATTGAAAATAAAGGTGTGAAGGATCAGAGTAGTGTTTATTCAGTAGGGCGTGTGCCCATTTAAAACCTTGTAGTACTTTTCAAAACTTGTAGTAATTTTCCCAACATGTCTTCCAGAGCTGTCGTCAACTGGATTTAATTGGGAAAAACTTTCAGGGGTGTATCAGCTGAATGTTCTTGAGCTTGAATTGAACTGGGGTTTTCATTAATAAAACAACCAAATAAATATAAATCAATCAACACACCTTTATACAAACCCAAAGCAACTTTAAGATAAGTGCAAGTAGAAATATAACACACAAGACCTTATTAATCCATATTAAAATATTAAGAAAGATTACTAGAACTAGAACTTTCAAGACCCAACTCTATTCCTGTGAAGCATAATGACTCTGAATCAAAGGCAAAGTGAAATTTAATGTTTTTCATTCTGCCAATACAGTCTGAATCAGAAATAGTGGCACACTAAATTACATCAAACATCCTTGGATATCATGATGTCCTTCATGTGGTGTGAAGAAGCAGTATTTGTCTGGGCTGTGTCTGCATGAGCTGATCAATGATTTAAATCTCAGTCTAAAATATTGTACTGCTTCAGAAGAACCATTTGTGCTGCTACATTTGCAAAAATAGCAATTCATCCAAAAATGAAGCAATATACTTAAAAAACCTTTCAGAAAATGATGGTGTACATCTCGCAAACACTAAAACCATCAATTAAATCAATGTGAACTCTACTTACTTCACTTTAGGCCCGTGGTATTGCAGCCGTCTTGATGTCTTTGACATCCCAGCACTCCACGCCACCTTTGCTCTGAAAATATTGATTTCAAAAAACATTTGCAAGTATGAGTTTCAAATAAAAAAACGTGAGGAGCTAATATCAGTCTGAAATAGTAAATAACGTTATTAAAACTGCCATCATAAATGCTCCTCGAGCCACTTGTTTACCGGGGCTTCGGCTGCATTAGTAAACTTAATTAGCATGACATGGTTTATGGTTATGCTCGATGAAACTGACGACGCGGATCATAAATATCACATGAACACAAAGTTTAAAACTAACGTTACTGTAATATAGTGAATGTGTTTGTCTTGACGTTACCTTTTATGTGTTGTTAGATCTCTCAGCCGTCCTCCTGGTTTAAAAGACAAAAATCACCGGACTTGTTCGTCTGTGTCCGACTGAGAAAGAAAATCACAAACAAATAACGTTATGTTTTATTTTCCCACTAGCAAACTGTGGTGTAAAACACTGCATATTTAACACTTGCCGTTGATAACTTTGATGCAATGGCGTGTTAGTTCCTCTCTGCATTAGCGTTGCTGAGCTGGTTAAAATAATAAGATATGAAAATAAATCATAAACGTTCAAAAGTGCTTTAAATAGGAATAAAGAAGCTTGAAATGCTTACCTTTTCTTCCCGAGTCAAAGTTTTGAGTTTGAATGACGCTCAGCTGTGATTGGACGGGTGACGTCACGGCCGCGGGTTTTGAATCTTTTTAGGAAACACTAAAAATATATATTTTGCTATAGCCCAAGTAAAAGTTATTACATTAAAAAGGCGTAATATGAAAAATGTATGAACAATGAAAAAATTCTATTTTTTAAGATAAGTGGTTGCAATCCATTTATTTTAGCTACATTTAAATAAAAATGTGGAAAGTTAGTCAACTAAATTTGTTTATTTCAATGTAGCTAAAATAAATGGATTGCAACCACTTTCTTTAAACAAATGTAGCAAATTAAATGAATATTTTTTTTCTCTCCAGTGAAATAGTAAATATTAAATATATGTTTAATGTATTTATTTGTTTAGCTTTTAATTAGTTATAATAACCTACAGCCCTATACTCTATAAACATATTTTCTCCAAAAACATTATTTAATAAGTAAGTAAAAGAAAACGGTTGTTTCAAGTCTGTTCAATGCAGTCATGTTTGAACGGGAAACCTGAGATATGATGTTAAATCAAAAGGAATTGTTTAAATAAGTGTTTTTTTTTCTTTTCTTCAGTGAGCAGTGTTCTTTATCATTCTTGTAATAACATGACTCTTAAAAAGAGATGAGTGATGGAAATTAATTAATAAGTGATGGAAATTATGACCCTGATGGCTTTCAAGTGTGAGGATGGGCATCTTCTGCTTCCACTAAAGAGTGTGTGTGTAAGAGATTCTTTTTAGAGATGTTCAGCTAAATATATTCTGAACATTTGTCTCATAATGTATTCGCTGTCCATCCACAATCAGTCAAATGGAAATGTGTAATTATTAGGTCTAAGGACAAACTGTATGTCATTCTACTTCCAGACAATATTGAAAGAGACTAAAAACTCCTGGGGAACTACTTCTGCAGCTTTATACAGCTATCAATGCCAATTGTTGTTTTTCAGCTTTATTTCTCCATACAATTTATAATGATGTTATAATAATGCAGTGATATAATATTAATGCAGTGTGCGTGAACTTCACTTTTTGGCCTTGCAATATAGACAGTGTTTACTTGACTGTATAATGCATTAGCTTTATTTGTTTATTTTTTTCTTTACTTTCTGAAAGCAATGCATGTCCAAGTAATGAAGTAAATTCCACGCATGAAGAAGTAAACTCAAAAATGACTCAAATGTACATACTACAACTACAGGTTATTTAATAATGTACTTTGAAAGTACACTTTCAATGCATTGTTACAAAGATCATTTTCAGCACACAGTTAAAAAAATATTCATAAAATATATTTAAGTAAAATGCAAATAAATATACTTATAAAAAATGTACAGAAACTTAAATTCAAGCATATTTTTGTAAAATATATTTTTTAGAAATATACTAAATTACAGTTATTTTAAAGTGTGTTAAAAGTTGTATTTTGAGAATAGTCAAAAGTATGCTGCTAATATACTTTTTGTATATTTAAAAATAGTAAATTTTTTGTTATTATATTTGCAATGTACAATTAAAGCAGGGAATATATTACAAATACAATAAAGTATACTTTTTTTCACTAGGGTTTTTTCTCTATGTTTTATTACTATATTGTTATTTATAATTTATTGTCAATTTCTTTATTATTTGTGTTTCATTACCTTAAATTATGTGTATGTCTGCATTATGCCTGTACTTTCTGTACTGGAAGCTCCTGACACTTAAGAAAAATTCCTTGTGTGTGTGAACACACTTGGCAATAAAGCTCTTTCTGATTCTGAAATATATTTGAACTGTGACTAACTGTAAGTTTCTAGAATTATGTATGCATGGTTTTGATTTTGTATTCCATAAAGAACATGCAAAATGTTTTGTTTGATACCCGAAACCAGTTTACAAAACATTTGGTCTGTTTCGTAACTGTCTTCTATCAGTCAAATAGGCAAATTGAGGAAGTGATGAAAAGAAAGCAGAAAGCAAGAGACAAGGTGATGCTGAAAAGTTAACATGGTTTATTGAATAATCACTTGAAACCACACAATCATAAAATAAATCAATATAGCAAGCACTACAAGAGCAAAGAAAATAAGTACTATAACTAATAACAAAAAATGAATGTTAAATACATAATGATTATATGATATAATTAATTATGATTGAATGATTATAAATGAATAACAAAAACAAAGAAAATTAAACAGCACAAATGTATGGATGCTATCTTGAGCTACACACATAGGTTGCTATCAAGAATCCTAAAAGTGTGCTATAAAAGAAAAGTGCTCATAAATGAGATAGTGAGAAGCACCCTACTAGTCAATATCACTTATGGGAAGCAGGAGATTAATATATATTCAACAAATATAGTTGATAACTTTGCCTCACATTTAATGAATGGAGAGTCCATATAGCCATAGCCATTTGTAACATACATGTCTTGGAGTAATTTTTGATAAATGTAATGCATCCTACATGAATAACATTTTGAAAACATAAAAATGTCTAAAAGTAATCTATTTTTTTAATTTTAACAGAACTGTGTTCCTGTTTCCATACTAATAGGTGGGAAAGGATTTGTGTTGTTTTCTTTGTTGTCCCAGTCAAGAGTCAAAGGTGGATTATGTAAAGCCATCAGGCAGCCCTGCTTGTAGCACAGATCAGCAAGATTGCACAGGCACGCTGGAAACTTAGGTCTACGATCCTGAAATTAAAAAAAAAGTTAAATAATTAATAAAATGACATAGTTTCCTATTTATTCATTGTATTAATGTTCACATGAATATAATGGAAGTAAAACTTTCAGTCTTTATTTATTTATGTATTTATTTAATGAACTTTACATATTTATTTTTGGATCTTAACTTACCTGGCTCACATCGCTGTAAAATGAGTGGTCTTCCAAAAGTATCATAATTTGCAGGTTTTGGATAGCCATTTCCATGTAGTGTAATCGCTAAAACATAACAAGATCAACTTGTTATATTATGGTAAAGTATAGATTTATTTGTATAATTTCTTTGATCATTTCTAAATATTCATAATTTTTGTAAAATTTTTGTTGAAATCCTTCACCTTTTTCATCTTGCTTGTCTCTGTGTTATCATTTATTTTGAACAAAGTTTCAAAACCTTCTCTCTTTTTCTTCATGTCATTAGCTGCTTTAGTGAAAACGTCCTAAGCAAAGGAACAAATTTACAAGTAAAATAAAAGGGTTTTTTTTTTTTTTTTGGGAATGTCAATCTACGAAAGGCATTTATAATTATAATTATTTATTTATATATATTTTTTTCTCCTGAGGTTTGATATTAATAAATTTTTCAAAGAGGATACATTACCTTTATCGCTCTTTGTACCTCTTCCTTTTCTTTCTTAGGATCAATAGTGTCTTCACCTTTTTCCCTTCGTTCCTTTTCCATTTCCTCTGAGCACTTTGCCCACTCACTAAGTCTCAATATGACATAAGACTTTCTTAGCTCAGACTCTCTGCAGGGATTATTTATGTCTTCAAATACTTTTCCAAAGCTTCCAACATCAGCATTCACCTCCATTGCCATCCTTTGAAAAGTTAAAATTCCTTGATGAATATTTAAAGTTATGAATTACTAAAACGATGACATTTTACACTTACATTTAATAATTTTTTTAATAAAAACAAATCAAGTAGATAGAATAGAGATAGCTATTGTTAGAGGGTCCTGTTCTGTTTAATAAATAAAGGTTTTTAATAAATAAAAATAAAGCAAGTAGATATAATAGATGAAGTGAAGTGACATACTCTGAATTCGTGTTCTGCATTTAACCCATCCAAAGTGCACACACACAGAAGTGAACACACACCCGGACAGCAGTGGGCAGCCCGGGGCCTTGCTCAATGGTCTCACCTCAGTCATGGTATTGAATGTAGAGAGAGAGCTTATTCACTCCCTCCACCAACAATTGCTGCCGGACCTGAGACTCGAACCCGCAACCTTCAGGTTACAAGTCCGACTTTCTAACCATTAAGCCACGACTGATATAGAATCAGAATCAGAATGAGCTTTATTGGCCAAGTATGTTTACACATACGAGGAATTTGTTGTAGTGACAGAAGCTCCACAGTGCAACAGAAAGACAGTAACAGGACAGGACACAGGTAATAAAAGAATAATATCCAAATATCCAAATAGGCAATGTACAAAACAGCAAAAACACAATATATACTATAGACAATTATGTGTGTACAGGTCTAATATGAGCAAATTTGAAATGGAAAAAAAAAAGTAAGTGTGGTGAATAAATAATGTATAATAGAGTTGTGTGTTCCACGTTTATTGTCAAGTGTTCATGAGATGGATTGCCTGAGGGAAGAAACTGTTCCTGTGTCTGGTCATTCTGGTGCTCAGAGCTCTGTAGCGTCGACCAGACGGTAACAGTTCAAAGAGGGAGTGTGCTGGATGTGAGGGGTCCAGAGTGATTTTGCCAGCCCTTTTGCTCACTCTGGATAAGTACAGTTCTTGGAGAGTGGGGAGGGTTGTACCAATGATTCACTCAGCAGTCCGGACTACCCTCCGTAGTCTTCTGAGGTCAGATTTGGTAGCTGAGCTGAACCAGACAGTTATTGAGGTGCAGAGGATGGATTCAATGATGGCAGAGTAGAACTGTTTCAGCAGCTCCTGTGGCAGGTTGAACTTCCTCAGCTGGCGAAGAAAGTACAACCTCTGCAGGGCCTTCCTGACAATGGACTCAATGTGAATGTCCCACTTCAGGTCCTGAGAAATTGTGGTGCCCAGGAATCTGAATGACTCCACTGCAGTCACAGTGCTGTTCATGATGGTGAGTGGGGGGAGAGCAGGGGGGTTTTCCCTGAAGTCCACTATCATCTCCACAGTTTTGAGCGTGTTGCGCTCCAGGTTGTTAAGACTGCACCAGACAGCCAGCTCCTTAACCTCCTGTCTGTAAGCAGACTCGTCACCGTCCTGGATGAGGCCGATCAGTGTGGTGTCGTCTGCAAACTTCAGGAAGTTGACAGAGGGGTCTTTAGATGTGCAGTCATTGGTGTAGAGGGAGAAGAGCAGTGGGGAGAGAACGCAGCCCTGAGGAGCTCCAGTGCTGATGGTGCAGGTGTTGGATGTGAATTTTCCAAGCTTTACTAACTGCTGCCTACCATTTACATAAATGCTGCTAACATATTATTGTAGCCCAGTTTTTGCTGTTTACAGTGTTATTAGACTTTAGCCATTTATATTTTTATAAGCAACTGAAAAAAGCACAAATGTCAAGGCATCTCGAAACTTCTCCAGGCCCCCAAAACACCCTCAGACCCAAGGCGGTTAGTCTTCAAAAACCTAAACAGTCTCAATTATCAAGCCATCTTGATTTTGGAGTGAATACCAGCACTCTATTCCACTTTCAATACCACGACCGAGGCGAGAACCTTGAGCAAGGCACCGAACCCCCAACTGCTCCCCGGGCACCGCAGCAATACGGCTGCCCACTGCTCCGGGTGTATGTTCACGGTGTGTGTGTTTACTGCTATGTTTGTGCACTTGGATAGGTTAAATGCAGAGCACAAATTCTGAGTATGAGTCACCATACTTGACCACATACCAACTTTGTCTGGCTGCATAAATCATGTTTTCTGAATGAGGGACAATTCACGGCAGGTTCTGTTAAAAAATTAAAACTCAAGGATGGAGCAGTACCCATTGTTCATGATCCAGCTGCACCTCCAGAAGAAGTAAGTCTCACTTTTTATTTTTTATGATTATTTGCGAATCGCGTTTGCTCTTCCACAGAAGAGAGGGGCAGGGTGAGCAGAGCTCATTAGCATGTAAAGAGATATGAACCGATACGAGTCACTGTGAACAGAGCTGTTTTTGACAAGGTAAAAAGGGTGTTGTTTTACACAAACACAGACCATTTCAAGAATACCCTAAAGAATCATTCCAACCTGTGGAAAATGGGCATCCGATGTCCTTTTTGAAGCTCAGCCACCAAAAAAATCAGACTTACTTTAAAATCATTCTGAGGTTAAATACAAATTTAAAATCATAACAAGAAATAGTTTAATAGCTATGATACTGTTTTTGAAATCAAATCTTTGCACAGCTATGACGGGAAACACTGGAATCTAACATTGCCTTAGAAAAAAACAGTTAGTCTTAAAAAAATAGAGCATATATAAACCCTATACGAAATGTAAAAGTTATCGGATAAGCATGTTATAAACTACGACGGCGTTTTAGTGCCACGTTAAAAAATTAAAAAAATCTAAGATCATGAGATTAAAGTCAAAATTACAAGAATAAAGTCGAAATGTTTCGAGAATAAAGTTGAAATGTTTCGAGACTAAAGTTGAAATGTTTCGAGAATTTAAATTGTAGAAATTAAAGTTATAATTTTTTGAGAAGTTGACAGGCCACCGGAATTGATTTGAATATTGTTTTGTTCAAGCGGCCGCATCATCTTACTGGGATGCAGAAGAGTCAATTTGAACAACTCACGGAAACAGCTTAATATCAAGAATATGATATTTATTAACAGACTGAACAGGAACCACTATTTATCTTAACATCAGCTCACACGCTCAATCGACATTCCTTTGGGGGGCGCTGTAGCTCTCTTATTTAACCCTTTTTAATACACTACAAATATATGTGGGATTATTAGCAGAAATCATACCACGTGTCATTCTCGCGGGGACAGTATGGTTGGAAATAATATTTCATGTCTTCCATTCCTTATTTGTAGCTTGCCAGCCACCCAGTAATCCAACAATTGTGTGATTTGTTGCTTTTACACACAGCTCAGCTTTCAAATTATGTCAGGTTTATAACGAAATGCAAATTATAAATGTGTTTTTGCTCTTTATTTCAAGTTTATAGCAAGATATAAAAGTGAAGGAACATCATAAGGCATGAAAAAAAAAAAAACAGTTGAACCTAATTTATAATGAAAATAATATCTTGTCGTTCGTTATTGTAATCGGAAAGATAATTGACTCACATGCCGTAAAAACTGACAGTATTTTAAAACTGACATATTTTGAAAGCTGAGACTTTGGAATATCTCCCGGTGCTACCAATCCGGGCCATCTGCATGCGCAAAAGGCTAGAATAGCCTATATCAAAATATTATAACTATAATCTTTATTCTCAAAACAATTCGACTTTATTCTTAAAACGTTTCGACTTTATTCTCGTAATATTTCGACTTTATTCTCAAAATATTTTGACTTTATTCTCGAAATATACTACTTCAATCTCGTCATTTTTTTATTTATTTATTTATTTTTTTACGTGGCACTAAAACGCCGTCGTAATTAAAATATGGAAGACCAATTTTTCACAAGTTTGAGCAGTCACTGCAATTTATGAAAGAACTCAATTAAATCTGTATGTGGGAGTGTGTGTGAAAAAATCAGATGTAACCCCCGTTGTAATCATTTGCTTGTAATAATCTTTTCTAATCTGAGAGGTACTGAATGAATGTATGAATTTGCGGGAAATTATTTGGGTCATACTTCCAAGACGTTGGCTAGAATCTGTGAAGTACGGTGAATATCCACACTGGTGCGGTGACTGACAGCCACACATACACCTCAAAACATTAGATTCATCCGCGCTGGAGCTGTGCACGACCCACATTAAGAAAATTGTTCAGCAAATAACTGCAATTGCAGATTTCAAACAGAGATGGCGACAAAGAGGCAAAACATACAGACTGTAGCTTTTAATCTCCTCTTTCATCAGGGGTCCGAGCACCTAAGGTGCCAGAACCCTATTGTTTTCGTACTGATTTTATTATTATTATTATCATTATGGTTCAAGCACTGAAGGTGCGATGGCGCCTATTTTATCCGTTGACGTTCTTATCATTATTCTGTTTCTGTTTCTTCCACTCTTGAGTCTATGGCAGCCCTTTGGCTCAAGCCGATTCGATTGCATTATATGACGTTATTTTCCATCATGAAACTTTTTTCGCCATTTTGAATTTTCTGAAAAACCTACTTTTTCGAACTCCTCCTAAGCCGTTGCTCCAATTTTCACGAAAGAACCAGATCATCTTCAGACGATGCTGACAAAAATGTATGGAATTCAAGTTGATTGTCGAAAAACACTCAAACAAATTTAACTTAGCACTTATGAAAGTAGACGTAAGGCTGTATCTCCTCAACATTTTATTGTATTCACACCAAACTTGGTCCATGTCATCACAAGCATGACCTGAGGTTACCTGCAGTGTTTCAGCGCAGTACCACCTAGAGGTCAGGAGATATAAAAAAGGCTATTTTTTCTTATAACTTCTGAATGGTTTGGCCAAAAATCACAAAACTGGTCTCTTTAGATTCGGTGCAGCATGCAATGTCAAACCATACCCATTCGACCATACGTCAGCCATTTTGAATTTTGTCATAAAATGCTATATTTTACAAACACATTGGGGTATCGTTACGAAAATAGGTTTGTTTCTTCGACACAATGCCCTGACAGTATTCAAAACGTTTGGGGGCAGCGCCACCTTGTGGCCAAAAGTTTGAATAAATTTCAATCAAATTTATTTGAATAAATTGTAAACAAAAAAAACCTTTGTCAAACCATTCTCTAATAATATGTGAACGAATTCCCCCGAAAAGCACACAAAAATGGATGTGAGGCTATATCTCCGCAACCGTTTGGCATATTGAGACCAAACTTGGTGTGTGTTATAACAAGCATGACCTGAGGCTACTTGCAGTGTTTCGGTGCAGTGCCACCTAGCTGTCAGGAGAAAAATGGCTATTTTTGCCTACTGTAATGAGACTGATGTTGATAGATTCCTTGGATGATGCCGAGAACACTGATAGCAATTTTGCCACAATTGGCTGAACTTCCTGTCTGCCATTTTGATTCATATTGAAAACCTATTTTTTCTAAATCCTCCAAGACCGTTAGTCCGATTTTCACCAAATTTGACTCGGATCATCTTCAGACCATGATGGCAAAAATGTATGGATTTTGTGTCGATATACGAAACAGTTTTCATTTAACGCATCAACGAATTTGCTGGAAAGACACCAAACTGCATCTGAGGCTGTATCTCTGCAAAGCTTTGACATATTGACATTGACCACATTGTGTGTACCATTGTTACCTCACACAGAACACACCAAATATATAACAGCGCAATCTATTGGTCAAAAGTGATAAGCAATTAAATCATATTACCAAAGGATGTATTTATGATTTTCCAGCCATTTCAAATACAATCATCCTAAACTTGCTTTAATTACTCATTGTTGCAGGTGGTCTGATTCTCCATGCCATGCTTAGCTCCTCATTTTGCCTCTGGAGTGCTTGGCCCCACAATTGCTGCTTGCAGCTATATTTATTCTTCTTCTGCTTCTTCCACTCTTGAGTCTTTGGCAGCCCAAAGAACCGCTTGCGGGAAAGTTGTGAAATTTGGCACACTGATAGAGGACAGTCTCAACATTAACCATAGCAAATTTGGAGTCTCTAACTCAAACTCTCTAGTGCCACCACTTGTCCAAAGGTTCACTCATCTTTATGCTAATAACTTTTGAACCATAAGGCACAGAAGGACAATTTCCTCTGAATCCTTGGCTCATGCCTAGTTGAATGGAAACCACAATTAAAAAACTGTAAGGTTTAGTTTTTTTTTTTTTGCTATTTTAAAAAATTAGAAAAATCTACTTTTTCGAACTCGTCCTAGACCGTTTGTCCGATTATCACCAAAATTGGCTCAGATCATCTTCAGACCATGCTGGCAAAAAGTTATGAAATTCAAGTTGATTTGTTAAACCGTTCTCGAATAACAGACAAATGAAGTCTACGAAAAGCACGCAAAAATGGATCTGTGGCTATATTGATGGGCCAAGCACCAAAGGTGCGATGGCACCTATTGTATCCATTGGCGTTCTTCTTATTATTTTTATTTTTCTTCCATTTCTTCTTCTGCTCTTGAGTCTATGGCAGTCCATAGAACCGCTTGTGGGATAGTTGTGTATTTTGGCACCTTGTGGTCAAAATTTATATAATGAAATTTCTAAAAATGCTAATAAATTTTGTCTACATTAGCCTATTGTAATTAGACTGATGTTGATAAATTCCTTGGATCATGCCAATAACATCGATCCCATTTATGCCATAATTGGTTGAACTTCAGTCCGCCAATTTGATTCATGTTGAAAACCGCTGGTCCAATTTTCAACAAATTTGACTCGGATCATTTTCAGACCATGCTGGCAAAAATGTATGGATTTCGTGTCGATATACAAAACGGTTTTCGTTTAACGCATCAACGAATTTGCTGGAAAGATGCCAAACCTCAGCTGAGGCTGTATCACTGCAAAGCTTTTACATATTTACACGAAACTTTGTATGTGCCAATATCACCTTACATTGAGCACGTCACAGAAAATTTGTAACAGCGCCACCTATTGGTAAAGAGTGAAAAATCATTCATTAACCATTAATTATACAAATTTCCCAAAATGCTAATAACTTTGGATTGCATTAGCCTATTATAATGAAACTGGTCATGCCGACAACATAGATACCAATTATGCCATAGTCAGATGGTTTTGTTGAGCAAAAGTTATTAGCATTTTTGGCATCTTTTTTTAAACCCTCTCTAGGAAACACTCTGTTTTGATAGGTATGCCACATTCAAGAATGTAAGTAAACTCGAGAGAAAACGAATTTACACCTCAAATACAATGGGTACTCCAGCTGTGACAGAGTGGTAAATGATTTCACTTTATAACTTTAGTTAGTGTGTAATGTTGCTGTTTGAACATAAACAACATCTGCTTCGTTACAATGCTCAAAGTTCAAAGCAAATGGAGATATTTTCTTATACAGAATTTGCTTTTTAAGGCCTACAACAAATGGCTGGTAAAGACTACAATCATTTATTATGTTGTACCAAAGCTTTAATAAGGATAAAACTGTATATCAAAAGATAACAAACAGCAGTAACAGTTAAAAATAATAATAGTAAGATGAAGAATTTGTTACATTTACATAGCGCTTTTCTGGGTACTCAAACCGCTTTACATGGAAGGGGGGAATCTCCTCAACCACCACCAATGAGCAGCATCCACCTGGATGATGCGACGGCAGCCATATTGCACCAGAACGCCCACCACACACCATCTTATTGGTGGAGAGGAGACAGAGTGATAAAGCCAGTCAGTGAATGGAGACGATTAGGAGGCCATGATGGTCAGAGGCCAATGGGCAAATTTGGCCAAGATGCTGGGGTTACACTACTGTTTTTCGAAGGACATCCTGGAAAAAGTATGAGACGCCTACAAACAAACAAAAAATGTTTCTCTGGGGCTTCATAGAACCAGGAAGTCAACAAACCGTTTTTAGGAGAACGGAAACAGCAGCATAGAATAAAGGTAAAATATGTAAAAAATAATGTGATTTTTTTTTTTAAAGCATGAACGCATATTACAATGCACCCCATAAACACAGCCAAGTATTCGGAAATAGCTGATTGACCACCCTTTTAACAATAAAGTTCATCTACACTTTCTTAATGTTAGAATCACAAAGAAGGCATTGCAAATACTGTTTTTCCACAACTTGTCACTACAAAATGTCTTGTAATCCTCAAAAGCTTCTCTGTTGTTTTGTGGATCAAGTAATCTTGTGTTTGTATATCTGGCCCTGTCCCTAATGGCAAACTTCATGTGCATTTGTGGACTTACAATGCCTGCCATGTGCAAGTGTCCATTAAGGATTCTTATTCCTTTCTTCATTTTAGCTTTCAGAGGGGTGCTTGTGAGTGCCCCATTTGTGCCCTCGATGCGCACTTCTGCTGAGCCCGCACTGAGGCGAGCTTTGCAGCAGATGTCTACCTGACAGTCAAAGTGGCATTATGTCATGAAAGTGGACCACGAAGGTTTAAGGTGCCATTTGAATCAAAGCATCTCTCTAGTATTTACTCACCTCCAGCTATGTGCGTGAAACTGGGCGGAGCTAACAAAATCCGAAATGAGTTGTTTTTGCAGCATGGTTTCAATAAATGCTGATTTTGGACTAACAGGAACATTTCGAATTCTGAAACTTACAGGATCAAATTAAATATCTCAATCACTTATATGTCAAAAGATAAATTGAATTCTCAAATCATGACCTCTTTGATGATATTACCCTTTGATGTAGAGTGTCCTAGGGAGACACACACACACGTGTATATATATATATATATATATATATATATATATATATATATATATATATATATGTTTATATATTCAGAGAGTCTACTCTGTATCTCAGTTTGAATTTGATTAACTGTAGAGATCTACTATTTATTTACTAATCAAAATTTACCAAATTTCATGTTATACATTGTTCTGAATACTGTTCTCAATGCGGTTACAACTTGATTTCATGACTCTGTCCATATTTTCTATATCTCAGAAATCATTAGGCCCTGCCTTATACATAACTGTGTGTGTGTGTGTGTGTGTGTGTGTGTGTGTGTGAAAGAGTGAGAGAGAGAATTTTTTTTTTTTTGAGTTTGTTTCATTGCTTAACAGGTTAAGATCAATGGGCCTAATTCATGAAACACAAGCAGAACCCATTTTTGTGTAAATCGTTTGTAAAGCTGTTCTGACGTAAACTTTTGAATTCATGAGAATGTTCATATTTTCAAAATGTTAAAACAACATTGTTCTTTTTGGATTTGATTTGCCCTGTCCTTTTTTTCTAGCTGAGAGTTGATAAATGTTTAACTTTGTATAAAACGCAGTGCTCGTCACTGTCACTGACAAATACTACACCGTCCAACCATGCTACTTGTACAACGACTGAACAAGAATGGAGAAGTTAATATTATTGGTTAAAATTACTGAATAATTATTGTTAGGCATATGGCCTATTAGTCTTTTTTTTTTTTGCATTTCTTTTTTGCATTTATGTAATGTACTGGAGCAAAACTCAGAAGGGAGTCCAGAAGTTTCCACAATTTTCCATGAACACGTAACTTCCTTAGTTGTAATTCATAGGCGAGATTATGCTAATTGTGAATGAGCGTGCACGCACCCTATTTATGAATGATTGGAATTCATTAACATACACATACTTTACTGTCAAATCTAATGTGTACAAACCGTTTGTGAATCCGGAGGAGAGATTTTGGGGATGTTTGTTTTACACACAAATTTACTCATTTACACAAGTTTCATGAATCAGTCCCAATGTTTTTAAATTTTACATTGTAAGCTACACTGTTCAGCTACAATTGCTTATAATATTGATTGTACCTTCCTTTGAAGTCTTTATACTTCTTCTTGCATTCTTCCAGTTCAGACCTGTAATTTAAAGAATACTGTTAATCTTCATACAATTCTGAAATGTTTACCAGATCAAGATCTAAAATGAGTAAAATATAAAGAGACAATGAATTTCTACCAGGTTACAATGGTACGCATTTTTACTGTATTTGTACATAAAAATAAAGATAAAGAAAGAAAATAAAAGAAAAAAATAGCATCATTAAATACCACTGAGCAATCCCAGAAAAGGTAATCAGAAAAGATTAAATAATTACCATAGGTTCGTGTTCGTTTTGCTTTGTTCTTCAATTTTGAGGTCTCTGAATTCAAAGACATAAGGGTTATCCTGTTAGTTTGTTAGATCATGAATTTACTCTGGCTTTAATTTTTCAGATTCAGAATCAGAAAGAGCTTTATTGCCAAGTGTGTTTACACACACAAGGAATTTGTCTTGGTGACAGAAGCTTCCAGCGCAGACAGGTGACAAGTGACAAGACACAGACAACAAAAATAAAAACAAGTGAATAAAAATAAATGTGTGAAAACAATACACAATAAACAAAAGACAATAGACAATATATTGTATGTTGCTCTATATATTGTGGCCTTCTCATCAAGATGGCTCCGTGCATGGCAGCCATTGTGCTTGGCTCTCCAGTTGTTTTAGTGTTTTTGTTCCTGTTTTTTGTTTGTCTGACATTATCAGTTTCACCAAGGAAGAACTGCTGAACATTCCACAAAATCTCCAACCGGTTTTCGATTATTTGGATGTTTTGTTGAACACAGCAGCTGCAGCACTGTTTAGACGCTTCAGGACGCGCAGACGGGGGAAGTGATCCGGCACGCTTGTGAAGCTCAGACAGCGTGGATTTCAAATGCCGTTGCCTAGCATCCATCTGGCTAATCTCCACTCTCTACCCACCAAAACGGACGAACTCCTTCTGCTTTACTGGTTTAACAAGGACTTTTCAAACTCTGCTGCTGTGTGTCTCACGGAAGCCTGGCTGAACGACACCATTCCAGACAGCGCGTTACATCTGCCTAATTTCACACTGATCAGAGCAGATCGCGACGCGGAATCAACGATGAAATTGCGTGGTCGCGGGACATGCTTTTACATCAATGAGAGGTGGTGTACAGAAGTAACTGTGTTAAAGAAGATGTGCTGTTCAGATCTAGAAACGCTTTTCATCAACTGTAAACCTTTCTATTCGCTGTGGGAGTTCTGCTCGTTCATTCTCGTGAGTGTCTACATTCCACCGCAAGCGCACATGAGCACAGCTCTACAGAAACTCACTGATCTGATCACAGAGAGTGAGCAACAACACCCAGACTCTGTTTTAATCATTCTAGGGGACTTTAATAAAGCAAATCTCTCCCGCGAACTGCCAAAATACAGACAGCACATCACATGTCCCACACAGCAAAAAATCCAGGGTGAAATTAACTCTCCTGGGAGTACATGTGAGACCACACTCAAGAGTGTGAAAGTGTTAAAATAAGAGTGTTAAATTAACACTGAAGCAGAGTTAAAGTTAATGAGTTAATTAAGAGATTCATTGAGTGATGATTGACCATTATTGAAGACACCTGATGTTAACGAGCAGAATCACCAAAGATGAAAATCAGAACTTTTATGTCACCGTTATAGTGGTCAGCGTTTGCTTTAGTTGGGCTCTTGACCCTTACATTTTTGAAGTTAGATTTTGTTTGGATACTGTAACTGAGTTACAGCAGAGAGACAAACAAAAGGAAATAAGAGGTCATGTGATGTTGGTAACGTTATTGCATAACGATCATTTGATCTATATCGCCAAACTCATTCAGAATCTAAAACAGTCAGATTTACCTTGTTGGTTATAAGAATCATGTTATTCTACAGTATTCAATAATAAAAAGGGGTCCTTGAAAGTTGTTCTGGTAATTAAAAAAACAAAAAAATCTTGTTTTAGACACACACAGATATCAAGAATCAGTGTATGAATCTCAACAACGGTGACAAACAGCATAAACAGATCAACTCTAAACATTAGAAAACAAGCTACTAAAAGTCAAATAAAAAAATATATAATAATAATAATAATAGTAAGAATAAAGGAAATTACTAAGAAAATTCAGCTAATAATTTATTCACGCCGCAATGCATCATGGGAGCCATCGATGAAATTGATTGGTGGCACCCAGAATGCACTGCAACATGCTTTTTTGATTGTCACCGTTGTTGAGATTCACAGGTTGATTCTTGATGTTTGGGTGTCTAAATATTAAACTCTTTCCAAAGATTTTTGAACAAACAACTTTTAGAAATCTCTCGGCTTGTACTGAAAATCCTGGTAATCCTATGCTAATGAATCACAAGACTGCTATAATCAACAATTATCTAAATCAGAGATTTGGCGCTGAAGGAGTTCAGAGATTTAGGAAAAACAATACACACGCACATATATGCGTATATTTATTTCCTTTTTCTCTTTGCTTGTCTGTCTGTCTGTTATATTTCTGTTATAACAGCAAAACAAAATCGAACTTTAAAAATATAAGGGTCAAGAGCACAACTAAAGCAAACACTGACCACTATAATGGTGACATAAACGTTGTGATTTTCTTCTTTGGTGATTCTTTACACTTTACACTATGTGCACTATGGACACTTTACACTATGTGCACTATGGACACTTTACACTATGTGCACTATGGACACTTTACACTATGGACACTTTACACTATGTGCACTATGGACACTTTACACTATGTGCACTATGGACACTTTACACTATGTGCACTATGGACACTTTACACTATGGACACTTTACACTATGTGCACTATGGACACTTTACACTATGTGCACTAGACACTTTACACACACTGCTGCGTGTACACAATCCCACAAAAGACTCAGCAATATATGTATGTTTACATGCTCATGCACTACAAATCATCCTGCACTGTTCCCCAACCAGCTGCTGACTCAAATGTCTCTCTTAGCACATGTACAGTATTTGTGAAGCATTCGTATAGTTTGTATTTTTTATCTTCTATTTTTTAGTTTGTATAGGGTAATATTTATGTGAAGCATTCGTATAGTTGTATTTTTTTATCCTTTATTCTTTTAGTTTGTGTAGGGTAAATACTTATATATAGTAGCTTTCCTGTAGCTCAAATAGTAGAGCATGGTGCTAGCAATGCCAAGGTCATGGGTTCGATTCCCAGGGAAAGCAAGAGCTGATAAAATGTAAAAACTGTAACTTGAATGCAATGTAAGTCGCTTTGGATAAAAGCGTCTGCTAAATGCATAAATGTAAATGTAAATAGTATACTTATAGTTAAATCTGTCAGTAGGTTAGTAGTGTATAGGTTTATAGTGTTTTTTACTTCATTGTTGTATGTCTGTATTTATGTAGCACCGTGGTCCTGCGAGACACGACATTTCGTTCCACTGTATGTCCCCACATGTAGCGGAATGACAATAAAGCTCAACTTGAACTTGAACTTGAACTTGCTCGTTAACATCAGGTGTCTTCAATAATGGTCAATCATCACTCAATGAATCTCTTAATTAACTCATTAACTTTAACTCTGCTTCAGTGTTAATTTAACACTCTTATTTTAACACTTTCACACTCTTGAGTGTGGTCTCACATGTACTCCAAGGAGAGTTCATTTCACCCTGGATTTTTTGCTGTGCACCAGAGACAGTAATATATTGGATCACTGTTACACAGCGATAAAGGATGCATATCACTCTGTTCCACGAGCAGCTTTAGGACTCTATGATCACTGTTTGGTTCATCGTATTTCAACCTATACAGGCAGAAACTTAAATCTGTTAAACCTGTATTAAGAACTGTTAAAAGATGGATCAATGAAACAGAGTGGGTTCCCTTCCAGAAACGTCGAGCTGCGTCAAGACGCATATGGGAACGCCATCAGCGTAACCGACGCTCTGAATATCGTCTACAATAAGTCCAATAGAAGGGCGAGGCGTCACGGGCGGGGTGACGTCACGGCCAGAAGGTATATAAGCACGTGAGGCAGAGCCCGCGTCAGCTTTTTGTCATTCAGCAAGCGCTCTGTGTGTTGTCAGTCCATATCTGTTTTGTGAGTCTTATTTAGTGTTGTATGTCCTGAGAAAAGAAAGTAGACATCCCTAAAGCTAAGACCAAAACAGGGGGCGATCCTAGATCGCGTTTCAGATTGTGTGCTAGTCCTCTGCCTGCGTTACATTACGAGTGGGGACACACATGATCTGTGCGTGGTCTACCCGAGTGCGGAGCGCGCGTCAGCGGCTCTCGAGGGAGCTGACTGCCCGCATTGTGAGAGGCACTCCGCACTCGGAGGGCTCTCTTCGAGGAGGGAGCCTTTGTAAGCTCCCCGCGTGGTGCTGGCCCCGCTTTTGCCTAGGCAGAGCGGCGGCTGCACTCGTGGGACTCACAGGCTGATTTGGCGGACGAGAGTGAGACGGGAATGTCCCTATCTCCTCCCGTATCCGTCAGATCTGGCGCCCCGTCTCGCGGTTCGGAAGCTGTCTCTTCCCCCCCGAGACGAGGGCTCAACGCTTCGTCTTTCTTCCTCCGAGGAGGTTGACATGACAAGCGTTGATGAGGTTTCGCCGCCTCTGTCGCCCCAATATATATAGAAGGAAAGCGAGCTCTCCACGCGCTGTCGGTCCCGCTTTTGTAAAAAGAAAGATAGAGAGGTGGCTGCGCTCGCACAGCTCGCATATGGATCATCAGATCCAGCGCCCGCTCTCTGTGCTCGGAAGCGGTTCTCTTCCCCCAGAGAGAGGGCTCGACGCCCCGCTTGTCTTCCTACCGAGGAGGTGGATGAGAAAGACGGTGATGAGCGTTGTAAACTCCAGTGTTGCACAAGCACAAATAAAGCCAGCCCCACTCTGCCGAGGCAGAGCGGCGGCTGCGCTCGTTGGGCTCGGAGAAAAAAAGGCTGATCTGGCTGGTGGGCATATAGAAGAGAAGAGAAAAAAAAAACCTATCTTCTCCCATATCCGCCAGATCTGGCGCCCCGTCTCGCGCTTCGGAAGCGGTCTCTTCCCCCCCGAGACGAGGGCTCAACGCTTCGTCTCTCTTCCTCCGAGGAGGTTGAAGAGACGAGCAATGACGAGGTTTCGCCGCCTCTCTCGCCCCAGTGTGAGGAGCCACAAGAGCCTTCAGTTTCCCCGATCTCCACCGAGGTGTTGAGACCGCAGGTGAAATCTTTGAAGGCAGAGGGTATACGCACTCTCGAAATTCAGGTGGCTGCTGGGCGGGCGCAGCCTCCTCCGCATACCAACTCCTCGCGCAACAGGTCCTGACGGGCGAGCCCCAGGACCACGGAGAGCGACCCCTACTGGGGTGGAGCGGCTTGCACCGCGGCACACGGTGACCGTCTCCCCTCGGTGCCCTCCGGGGATTTGTCTGTCAACCCTGCAGTTCCAGGGCACGGCAGGTCCCAGCGAGTGTTTTTCTCAGAATTCTCCGCCGGTAGTGACTGCGGGCCTGAGAAACTCGCCTCAGTTGCCAGAGACCGCGTCTCCCTCCGAAGCTCCGCAGCGAGACAGCGGTCTGGCCATTTCTCTGACACCAGAGGTCAGTTTCAAGAGCCTGATTCCCTTAGTAGATCATTGGGCAGTGAGCTGCCGAATGCGTCTCTTTGGGCCCTGCCTGGCAGGGTCTGGTTCGTTCAGAGGTCCTGACGGGCGAGCCTGTCTCGACCTTACTGATTGGAGTGTTTTTGAAGCTGCTGATGATCTGGACGACTGTAACATCTTATATCAGTTTCTGTGAGGATATGTGCATTCCTACCAGGACTCTTCTAACTTAACAACAATCATAACAATGACAAACCATGGTTCACTGCAAAACTGAGACAGCTCCGTCAGGCCAAAGAAGATGCTTACAGGAGTGGGGACAGAGTCTTGTATAAACAGGCCAAATACACACTGGAAAAGGAGATCAGAGTGGCAAAGAGGAATTATTCCGATAAGTTAAGGATCCAGTTCTCTTCCAGTGACACGGCTTCAGTGTGGAAAGGCCTGAAAGACATCACCAATTACAAGACACCATCCCCCAGCACTGTGGAGAATCAACAACTTGTAGACGATCTTAATGAGTTCTATTGCAGGTTTGAAAAAACACCATTCACACCTCCTGCAACCCCCCTCTCCCCCACACCTGAACTGCAGATAAGAGAAGATAACGTGTGCCAGGTCTACAGAAAGCACAAGAGAAGGAAGGCACCAGGCTGTCTGAAATCCTGTGCTGACCAGCTGGCCCCCATCTTCACACAGATCTTCAACAGATCACTGGAGCTGTGTGAATTCCCCTCATGCTTCAAACGCTCCACCATAATCCCCATCCCAAAGAAACCCAAGATAACAGGACTTAATGACTACAGACCTGTGGCTCCAACATCTGTGGTCATGAAATCATTTGAAAGACTGGTTTTGGCTTATCTGAAGGACATCACTGGACCCTTACTGGACCCCATGCAGTTTGCCTACAGAGCAAACAGGTCTGTGGATGATACAGTCAACATGGGACTGCATTACATACTGCAAAACCTTGACAGACCAGGGACTTATGTGAGGATCCTGTTTGTGGACTTCAGCTCTGCCTTTAACACTATCATTCCAGACCTCCTCCTGCCCAAACTAACTCAGCTCTCCGTCTCTATCTCTGTCTGTCAGTGGATCACCAGCTTCCTGACAGACAGACAGCAGCTAGTGAGGCTAGGAAAATTCTCATCCAGCACCCGCACCATCAGCACTGGAGCTCCTCAGGGCTGCGTTCTCTCCCCACTGCTCTTCTCCCTCTACACCAACGACTGCACATCTAAAGACCCCTCTGTCAAGCTCCTGAAGTTTGCAGATGACACCACACTGATCAGCCTCATCCAGGACGGTGACGAGTCTGCTTACAGACAGGAGGTTAAGGAGCTGGCTGTCTGGTGCAGTCTTAACAACCTGTTGCTCAACACGCTCAAAACTGTGGAGATGATCATGAACTTCAGGAGAAACCCCCCTGATCTCCCCCCACTTACCATCATGAACAGCACTGTGACTGCAGTGGAGTCATTCAGATTCCTGGGCACCACCATCTCCCAGGACCTGGAGTGGGATATTCACATTGACTCCATTGTCAGGAAGTTCCCAGCAGAGGTTGTACTTTCTTCGCCAGCTGAGGAAGTTCAACCTGCCACAGGAGCTGCTGAAACAGTTCTACTCTGCCATCATTGAATCCATCCTCTGCACCTCAGTAACTGTCTGGTTCAGCTCAGCTACCAAATCTGACCTCAGATGACTACGGAGGGTAGTCCGGACTGCTGAGCGAATCATTGGTACAACCCTCCCCACTCTCCAAGAACTGTACTTATCCAGAGTGAGCAAAAGGGCTGGTAAAATCACTCTGGTCCCCTCACATCCACCACACTCCCTCTTTGAACTGTTGCCATCTGGTCGACGCTACAGAGCTCTGAGAATCAGAACGACCAGACATAGGAACAGTTTCTTCCCTCAGGCAATCCATCTCATGAACACTTGAACTCTTAACAATTAACATGAAACACACAACACTATCATAATTTTTATTTTTATTTTACATTTATTAATTTTTTTATTACATTTCAAATTTGCATCTAACTTACCTGTACATACTGAATTGTCTATTTTGTATATTGTGTTTGTGCTATTTGGCACATTGTCCAATTTTGTATATTTACATTTTTTTTTACATTTTTTATGCATTTAGCAGACGCTTTTATCCAAAGCGACTTACATTGCATTCAAGTTACAATTTTTACATTTGATCAGCTCTTGCTTTCCCTGGGAATCGAACCCATGACCTTGGCGTTGCTAGCGCCATGCTCTACTATTTGAGCTACAGGAAAGCACGTATATTTGTACATTATTTATTTTTATTTTTTATTTATTTTTATTTATTATTTTTTACTATCTGTGTCCTGTCCTGTTGCTGACATTCTGTCGCACTGTGGAGCTACTGTCACTAAAACAAATTCCTTGTATGTGCAAACATACTTGGCAATGAAGCTCATTCTGATTCTGATTCTGATTCTCTATACAAATTCTGCAAGGGAATTTGAATAGATATGAATGAATGAATGAATGAATGATGCATTTATATAGCGCTTTATTGTGTATTGCTGTACACCCAAAGCGCTTTACAATCATGTGGGGGGTCTCTCCTCAACCATATAAGATATGTTAAATCAATAACATATGTATAATAAATATATGTATGGACAGTTGGGTATTGCACAGTGGGGAGAACATTTAACTGTTCGCGAGGTAGATTGCCCGAGGGAAGAAGTTCTTGTGTCTGGCTGTTTTGGTGCTCAGAGATCTGTAGCACCAACCAGATGGTAACAGTTCAAGAAGGGAGTGTGCTGGATGTGAGGGGTCCAAAGTGATTTTGCCAGCCCTTTTGCTCACTCTGGACTAGTGCAGTTCTTGGAGAGTAGGGAGGGTTGATTCTCTCAGCAGTCCGGACTACCCGCTGCGATCTTCTAAGTTCTGATTTGGTAGCTGAGCTGAACCAGACAGTTATTGAAGTGCAGAGGACAGATTCAGTGACGACTGAGTAGAACTGTGTGAGCAGCTTCTGTGGCAGGTTTAACTTCCTCAGCTGGCGAGGGAAGTACAACCTCTGCCGGGCCTTTTTATCAATGGAGTCTATGTGAGTGTCCTACTTCAGGTCCTGGGAGATGGTGGTGCCCAAGAATCTGAATGACTCCACTGCAGTCACAGTGCTATGTGCTTATCTGTCAGAAAGCTGGTGATCCATTGACAGATAGAGCTAGGAAGAGAGAGCTCAGTTAGTTTGGTCTGGAGGAGTGTAGGGATGATGGTGTTGAAGGCCGAACTGAATTCCACGAATAGGATCCTTGCATAAGTTCCTGGTTTGTCCAGATGTTGCAGGATGTAATGCAATCCCATGTTGACTGCATTGTGACTGCATTGCAGTGAGGGTCCAGTGATGTCCTTCAGGTGGGCCAGTACCAGTCTTTCAAATGACTTCACGTCCCCATAATATAGGGTTTACCAGGACCACAGACACACACACACATGTTGGGTCTCCAGGTTTTATGGGGGCATTCCATAGACAACTGCATAGTATACTGCATAAACTGGATTTTTCTTTCATCTATTTTAAATTGTATTATTAAATTCTATGCATGATTATAGAATTCTGAATTATTAAATTAAGGCAAATCAACAGATTCACAAAATTACAGGAGAAAAAAACTTGAGTGCCTTGAAATATCTACTTACTTTTGTTGACAAGCATTCCTCAACGTGGAATTCATCCTATAAAAAATAAATAAATGAACAAACAAAATAAAATAATAGATGTAAATATCACAAAATGTTTATAGCGTATTGGTGGACTGAAAATCTAAGACATCTGAAAGATCAGTAATGGGAGACAATCTGCTCCTAAACCGTGATGGCTTATGAATTACAATAATCTGATGTTGCAAAATTAAACAGAGAGCCATATAAAAATGATTAATGAGCTGAATTTGGCCTCCAGGTGCCAGATAAGAAACACAATTTTAAATCTCAGTTGTACACTATTTCAATTTATTGAGAGATAAAATATAATTTGCAGCTAATCTAGATTTAATTGTCAGTGTTGCTTATTGTATGCTTTTAATTAACATATGTAGTTTCAGTTGGTTTGCAATTTTCAGGTCAATGGTTTAGAATTTTGAGTAGCCATTCAAAAACACAACACTGGTTGAAGTGTCAATCAAGGTTCAGGTAAGGTTTCAGTATTGCTATACAGTACCATTGTAAATCATTACATGATTTCTCCAATTCCTGCAGGCGAGAACTGTGGGTTAAAAGCACAGTGTTAATTGTCATTCTAAATATGAATGTTTGCAGTTTTTTTTTTTTCTTACATTACTGTCATATCCACTGTATTTTATCTTCCATGTCTCTGAAAAGCTTGTGTTGAACTGTCATGTTTAAAAATGAATCGGCAGTAAAATGAAGTGAACTGACAAACATAGTTTTACTGATTCTTGATCTGGATCTTCAATAAAAAAAAAGAAGTTCATCCAAGCTTCCTTAATGTTAGTATGACAAGCAAGGCAATGCAAATACTGTGTTTTTCCACAACTTGGCTCTGCAAAATGTCTTGTAATCCTCTGCGGCATCTCTATCGTTTTGTTGCTCAAGTAATCCTATTTTTGAATCTCTCTCTAACATTCGTATGCCGCCAATCCCATTGTACGAATGATCATACGTTGATAAATGTGATGGCTGAAAGCAATCATTATTTGAATATCACGCACTTAAAAACACCCCAGTTTAGAAGCCTTGCGCCTAGAGTTTATGACACAGAGAAAACAAAACTAACGCATCCAAAAAGAGAAGTAATCTCCTGAAAGTGAAATTGATCTTACTAAAAAAAACACCAGTTAACATCGTAATTACAAACAATTACATTAATTTATATGTATATTAAAAGCTGGTAAATATAACAAAACATTTACAAACATTATAAACATAATATAGTCTATTTAGTTCCCGTCACTCCACAACAAATTATTTACATTTAACGGTATTCATAACAAAATTGAACAAGAATGACAAATAAGTAGCTATAAATGACTGTATTTGTCACGAATCCTGTCTATGAACTTCTGTTCACTCACCACCAGAGGTCACTCGCTCACCACATTGACTCTTGCACTACACTAAATGTTGCACGTCACCTCAGACTACAATTCCCATCATCCTTTGCACTGACGACACACACACACAGCTGATTCCCATCACATGTCTTACTTAAGCCATGGACTTCCTCATTCTGATCGCCGAGTATTGTAAGCACATATCGCTACCCTAGCTGATAGCTACCTTACAGAGCCTATCGTAGTTTTCATAGTCTTGCCTTGTCTGTTTAGATTCTAGCCTGTGTATCTTTGTTTAACCCTTTGCCCTGCTGTTTCGGATTGTGTTTGCCCCTGCCTGGATTATTGCTCGTGTACTTGGATTGTTTCTCTTTGCCTTTCCCTGTTGGATACTGTTCGCCGATCGAAGACCCACACTTGTCCTAGGAATACTCTTTGTCTTGCCTCATCTATGTCTGTTTGCTATGTATCGACCAATGCTTGTTTATGACCACACCTTTTAATAAAGCTTTGCAGATGGATCCACACGCTTTACGCTTCTGTCACTCCATTACAGAATACTCGGCTGCACAAGGATCCAGCAGCTTTTCAGAGGAACATTGGCCAGGTATGGACACAGCACGTATATTATTAGCTCTTAAACAAGGCCCGCGTTCGCTGGAGAACTATATTCAAGAGTATCTAGCCATTGCGATGGCATTAATCAACCACTGAGGTCTAAGCTCATAAGCGAGGGTCTACGTTCATCACTTTGCCAGTTTATGGACTATGCTTTGTTGTGTGTTAGCTCTTCATTCACTGTGGGTGTCGCGGAGGAAGAACACGACACTGCACTCACTCATGTAATGGTAGCCGCACTAGAGCACAAGCACAAAATGGCCATCACAGTTGATTTTCATGAATCAAGCCAAGTCATAGTTAATCTTCATGAGTCAAGTCAAGTCACAGCTGATCGTCATGAGTCCAGTCACGTCACAGTTGAACTTCGTGAGGCCAGTCATGTCATAGTTAATCTTCATGAGTCAAGTCAAATCACAGCTGATCTTCATGAGTCGGGTCAAGTCACAGTTGATCGTCATGAATCAAGTCAAGTCACAGTTGATCTTCGTGAGTCCAGTCATGTCATAGTTAATCTTTATGAGTCAAGTCACAGCTGATCATCGTGAGTCCAGTCAAGTCACAGTTGATCGTCACGAGTCACGTCACGTCTCAGCTCACCATCCAGAGTCACAACGTCACAGCTGATCATCCAGAGTCCTGTCACGTCCTGTCCGTCACACCCCGATATTCAAGGTCAGTCCTTCAGTATCCTAGTCTGGTATCCAGTGTGAGGGATGCACTGCTGGTGTCTGTAAGCGCAGCTGGCATCCCCAAACCCACTCACTTTAACCCTTCTGTTCCTGAACTGATTCTCCTGTCTGAAGTGCTTCCCCTGATGGGGATCGCTTTTTGGTGTGTTTGGGCTGCGTACACCACCACAGAACCTCCTGAGGTGGCAGCTTCCACTATGGTGTCTCTAGAGGTGGCGGCTGATGCTGCAGAACCTTTTGTGGTAGTGGTGCCCGCTACTGTGTTCCCTGAAGAGATGGTGCAAGCTGCTGTTTCTCCAGAGGTGGCGGCTCATTCTGCAGAACCTTCCGAAGCAGCGGTGCTCGCTTCAGCTCCTTGCGTGGTGGTGGCACCCAACAATACACTTTCAGTCCGTCATGTCACGGTCAAAGGAACCGTAGATGAGCGCTGTACCTGTTCTGGTAATGAACTCTTCTTGGTTCCTGATGTTACCACTGTAGAACCTCCAGAGGTGGTGACATCTGCTGCAGAACCTCCAGAGGTATCAGTGGTATCCACCCATGAACTCTCGTCCTGTCCTGTCACAGCCAGAAGGACTGTCCCTGAATTATCATGGCTTTGGGGGCTGTCTGCGACTCCTCGTCCTATTCTGCCACGGCGATGGAGGCCGTCTATCAACTTCCTGGTTGTTCTGTCACGGCCACAGAGGCCGCTCTTTAACTTTTGCCCTGCTCCGAACCAGCCGAGGAGGCTATCTCTGAACTATCGCCCTGTTTTGAACTAGCCAAGGTAACTGATTGTGAACTGCCTGTCTGTCTCGTCTCTACTAATGTGTCTGAGTTCGAACTGTCTATCTTGCCTGTCACTGCCATGGACACTTTAAATGAACTTTCTTTATGCCTCTGTCATTGCCAAAGATACCACCTAGTGAACAGTCTGTCTATCCAGTTTCCTTATGAGCCTGAGTGTGAATTGTCTACATGTTTGATGTCACTTACAGAAATGTCTGCCAGTCCAGTTTCAGTCAATGCACCCGGTTCTGATCTGTCTACCGGACCACTACCCCCAAGTGTGTTTAATTCTGAAATATCTGTATGTCCCGTTCCAGTCCATGAGTCTAATATTGAACTGTCTGTCTGTCCAATCACTCTCATAATGTGGACAATCCCTTTTATTAAAAAGAGCAGCTTTAGCCTCTACGGCTAATTTCCAGCTGTAGTCCCCAGCCAGTTGTTAGAAGGCATACATCAAATAAAATACATTACAATTACAATTACAGTAAGGCTAAGCAAAACATACAAGCTTGTGGAACACAATTAAGACAAGCACAAACAAGCAAGCACAAATTGCAAAGGCATAAGAGCAGTTCATGCATTAAAACAATACAGATCAACATACAAAATAACACATACAGGACCTAACATTGAAGTAGGCAGCAGAAAGCTAATGGCAGCAAACATGACCATGTCACATCAACTACACAGCACAACTGTCAGATTGATGTGTGCAGTTATAATTGTCAGACAGCCAGTTTTTAAGGTGTATAGTAAAGGTGGAATACATATGTATGTCTTTAATTATAGTGGGCAATGAGTTCCAGCTTTGTATTGCTGTAACAGAAAATTATAATTGACCAAATGTGCTTTTCCTGAATGGGATTAGAAGGTCACCTCGTGTATTGCTTCTGGTGATCTGACTGCTATTGTTACGTTGAATTATAAATGAGTTAAGAGGAGCAGGAGCGATGTTATACAAAATTTTGTAGACCAGACAGATATTTTTATATTTGATTACATCTTCCCAGCTTAGCAGTTTATGCTTATTAAGAATAATGCAATGATGTAAACTGTTAGGCTTCTGGTCCAGTACTTTAAGGTTTTTTTTATAAAGAATTACTAATGGCTTTAGTGATAAACCATTAGTTTGTCCCCAGCTTGTCAGACAATATGTTAGGTGCGACATAATCATGGCATCCATAAATAATTTAGCAGCATTAAAAGTAATTACATTTCTAATATATCTAAAATTAGCTAAGCTAAACTTAACCCTATTGCATACTTTCTTAATATGTGCTGTAAAAGAGAGATTGGAGTCAATAATAACGCCCAAATACTTAAATTGTGGCACAATACTAATGTTTTGACCTGATATTATTATATTTGACACAATGTTACATTGTCTCTTAGTGAAAAACATTCCCACAGTTTTATCTACATTTAGTTGAAGGCATGAACGATTTAGCCAATTGGTGATCTGATCCATAGCTGTGGTCAATTTGGCAGCAGCCAGATGTTTTGTCTTGGCATGCACATAAATTACCGTGTCATCCGCATACATTAATGTATTAATATCAGGGCAAACTGATGGCAGATCATTAATATATAGACTAAACAAAAGCGGGCCAAGTATCGATCCTTGTGGTACCCCTGTGCATAAATTAAGAGCCAATGAACGATGGTTGTTCACAGAAACGTATTGAGTTCTACCAGTTAAATATGACTCAAACCATTTAATTGCAGAAGGGGAAAAATTATAAGTAGAGAGTTTGGCAATAAGGACCTGATGGTTGACTGTGTCAAAAGCTTTACGAAGGTCTAAGAACACAGCGCCAACAACACCTCCCTTATCAACCATTGCTCGAACAGTCTCTAGAAAGAAACAGTTAGCTGTTTCTGCAGAGTGATTGGCTCTAAAGCCAAACTGCATCGGATGAAGAGTAAATGGACTGTTATTTAAAAAAGAGACAAGCTGCTCTGATACACATTTTTCAGCAATCTTAGAAACTACAGGTAAAATACTGATTGGGCGGTAGTTAACTATGTTCAAAGGGTCATTTGACTTAAATATGGGAGTTACAATTGCAGTCTTCCAGGTAGTTGGGAATATGCCCTCTAATACTGACTGGTTAACAATTTGTGTGATAGGAAATGCTAGATATTCATTTAGAGATTTAAGCATTTTTGAATCCATTCCATAAATATCTTTTGCTGTTGAAATTTTAAAAGAGTTAATAATTGCCCGGGTTTTAATTTCAGAGATAAGTTGAATTCTAAAAGAAGGCTTGCTTTCATCTATTTCAACAATATCTCCAGTTGTTAGGGAAAAATTATGTGCGATTTCATCCACAGAATTAATAAAGTATTCATTAAAAGCTACAGCTATTTGTACTGGATCTTGTATTAATTTACCATTCAGGTCTAACTCTAACCGATTTCTAAGCCTGTGGCTAATTCCCATCACATTCTTAATCTGTTCCCAGATCAGCTTTGTGTTACCCTTTCCCTCATTAATGATTGTTATAAAAAAATTGTCTTTAGCTTTTCTGATCATTTTAACTACTTGATTACGTAATGAAGTGAACCTATGCCTATCACTATGTAACTTGGTTTTTAATGATCTTTTTAAAGCAGAGTCTCTTTCCTTCATCAGATTAAATATTTCAGTATTAAGCCAAGGGAGTGCGTTTGTTTTTTTTCTTTCCTTTTACCTTTCTAGTGAACTCCTTAACTAGACTTTGTAGCTTGGTGGCAAACATCTTACTAACTTCTTCTATGTTAATCCCAGTAAATATATTTGTCCATTTAGTCTGCTGTACTGCCCTTTGAAAATTATTCATTTCATTTTTTGGAATCCTGAGTTGCTCCACAAATTTTTTGAATGATGAAAGCGCTTTTTTGTAAGTTTTCTTGACAGTAATGTCAGATTATGGTCAGACAGTCCGGTAATAAAATTCCACTATGAAGAGTGGCTTCAGTGTGTAAAGGTATGAAGGATATCACCAGTTACAAGTCACCATCCCCCAGCGCGCTGGAGAATCAACAACTGGCAGACTATTTGAATGACTTTTACTGTAGGTTTGAAAAAACAACCCACACCCGCCCTGAACACCTCTCCACACAACCATTAACACCACCAGCAACCCCCCTCTCCCCCACACCTACAATTAAAATCAGTGAAGATGACGTGTGCCAGGTCTTCAGAAAGAACAAAAGAAGGAAAGCACCAGGCCCAGACGGTGTGTCACCAGCCTGTCTAGAAACCTGTGCTGATCAGCTAGCCCCCATCTTCACACAGATCTTCAACAGATCTGGATCATGCTGTCAACATGGGACTGCACTTCATCCTGCAGCATGTGGACATGACCAGGGACTTATGTGAGGATCCTGTTTGTGGACTTCAGCTCCGCTTTTAACACCATCATCACGGACACCCTTCAGAATAAACTGACCCAGCTCTCCGTCCCCACCTCCGTCTGTTAGTGGATCACCAGTTTCCTGACAGACAGACAGCAGTTAGTAAAGCTTGGTAAATCCACACCCGCACCATCAGCACTGGAGCTCCTCAGGGCTGCGTTCTCTCCCCACTGCTCTTCTCCTTCTACACCAACGACTGCACATCTAAAGACCTCTCTGTCAAGCTCCTGAAGTTTGCAGACGACACCACACTGATCGGCTTCATCCAGGACGGTGACGAGTCTGCTTATAGAAGTGAGGTTGAGCAGCTGTCTGTATGGTGCAGTCTTAACGACCTGGAGCTGAACACGCTCAACTGTGGAGATGATTGTGGACTTCAGGAGAAACCCCCTGCTCTCCCCCCACTCTATTCAGATTCCTGGGCACTACCATCTCCCAGGACCTGAAGTGGGACAATCACATTGACTCTATTGTGAAAAAGGCCCAGCAGAGGTTGTACTTCCGTCGCCAGCTGAGGAAGTTCAACCTGCCACAGGAGCTGCTGAAACAATTATACTTTGCCATCATTGAATCCGTCCTCTGCACTTCTATAACTGTCTGGTTCAGCTCAGCTACCAAATCTGACCTCAGAAGATTACGGAGGGTAGTCCGGACTGCTAAGCGAATCATTGGTACAACCCTCCCCACTCTCCAAGAACTGTACTCATCCAGAGTGAGCAAAAGGGCTGGTAAAATCACTCTGGACCGCTCACACCCAGCACACTCCCTCTTTGAACTGTTACCGTCTGGTCGACGCTACAGAGCTACAGAGTGCGTTTTTGCTGTTTTGTACATTGCTACGTGTCAGCCAGTAACCCTGTCTATGAACTGTCGTTTTGTCCAGTTTCAGTCAGTGAACCTATTGTTGATTGTTTTGTGTTCCCTGCCTCGGTCCCTGAGACCGTGAATGCACTGCCTGTGTTGTCTGTCTCTGCTCTCCCTAGATTTCGGTCTCTGCCATGGTTTCCTGATCAGTCTGCTCCAGTCTGGTGGGCTTCTGTCCCGCTCTGGTGGTCTTCTGCTTCGTCTTCTCCAGCCTGGTGGTCTTCTGCTCCGCCCTGGTGGGTCCCTGGTCTGTCGGTCCAGTCCTGGCCTCTGGCTCCCTGCTCTGTCGGTTTCACTCTGGTTTTCTGCTCTGCCTTGGTGCTCTGCCCTGCCGGCTGTGCCTCAGTCCCCAGTCTCTCCACTTCCACATGGACCTGGCCCTCCGTCCCTCCCCCTGTTCCGCTCCACCGCCCTCCTGGATTGTATTACGTTAGGAGCGCCTGGAAGCTGCTCCTGGGGGGGGGGGGGGGGGGGGGGCTCTGTCACGAATCCGGTCTATTAACTTCCGTTCACTCACCACCAGAGGTCACTTGCTCACCACATTGACTCTTGCACTACACTAACTGTTCCACGTCACCTCGGACTACAATTCCCATCATCCATTGCACTGACGACACACACACAGCTGATTGCACTGATCACACATAGCTGATTCACATCACACGCCTTACTTAAGCCATGGACTTCCTCATTCTGATCGCAGAGTATTGTAAGCACATATCGCCACCCTAGCTGATAGCTACCTTACGGAGCCTATTGTCGTTTTCATAGTCATAGTCTTGCCTTGCCTGTTTTCATTATAGCCTGTGTATCTTGATTTAACCCATTACCTTGCTGTTTCGGATTGTGTTTGCCCCTGCCTGGATTATTGCTCGTGTACCTGGATTATTTCTCTTTGCCTTGCCCTGTTGGATACTGTTCGCCGATCGAAGACCCACGCTTCTCCTAGGAATACTCTTTGTCTTGCCTCATCTATGTCTGTTTGCTGTGTATCGACCAATGCTTGTTTATGACGATGCCTTTTAATAAAGTTCTGCAGATGAATCCGCACGCCTGAGGCTTCTGTCACTCCATTATAACATTAAACTATAAAATAAAACACAAATTAGGCTGCATTTATTGTAAAAAGAATAAACGTCAAGCCAAAATGAATTGTTTTCAAGCAAAACTGAAATGGCATTGTACTTACGAGCCTCTCATTCAACAAGAATCCAAATGTTTCCATTTTTTGCCATGTAACATTTAGTTGTTAACTATTATTCATTATGTAAACAAGGCTTTGTACTTCACTCGCGTTCCAGTATCCAAGTAAAACATCATCCTTCACATGTGCAAAAATGTTTTTTTGTATGCTGCACGCTAATTTTACAGCAGACCTTTTAAATTGAGCAGTGTAACTGTTTGGTTGACTTCATTTTAGTTTGATGGTGAATGGTTGAAATGTAACGTTAGCAATGCTCGAACTGAGAAGTTGTGTGTCTGCGCGTGAGACGCCACTGTGATAAGTTGGATTTAATAAAATAAACAAAATACAAATAAAATGCATTAACCCTCCGAGGTCTGAAGTCATTTTGGAGCCCTTGAGATGTTTTGACATGCCCTGATATTTGTGCTTATCTCAGCTACTTAAAACATACTATTGACAAATGTGTATTTTTCTTTTGTATTCAGCACAAACTGTGAAAAATATTATGTGACCAAGATGGATGAACATGTTTGCATTTTTTAGAAAACAAATATGCATGGTTAGTAAGTTTTGGGTAAAAAAATGTAGCTGAAATAAGGCCACAAAACCCTCACTAAATAGTCCTGAATAAGACTTTTGAGTAATCAGTCTTGTAGGCTAGAATATTTAGTAAACAATTATGTGAAAATCATTCTGCTTACTCATTCACAGAAAACAATAAAAACTATTTTTTTTTAATTATTTGTATTTTATTAACAACACAGTATAATCAGAACAAACATAATGAAGGTCAAAGACACATTATTGTGAACACTGATCTAACCACAGAGATGTGAACAGACTTTGAGTCATTCCTGCAACAGATTCTGTTCAACAAGTGAAACAAATAAATCATACCTGATATTTACGTGTTATTTAAGTTTTTCTGCTTCTTTCCATGGATTCAACAAGAAAAAACAAACAAACAGCAGTCAAGGATCTTGTTCTACCATAGAATATCAGTGTAGTTGAACATCTGATGTTGGTACACAGCTCTCAAACGAAAACAGTTTGAAGAAAGTCAGCAGGATTCATCTGTGGTGCAGTTATCTGATTCAATAAAATACAAACCACCAAAAAAGACATTTGTGAGCATGTTAACATCAGGAGCATATACAGATGCTCCTGATGTTAACATGCTCACAAATGTCTTTTTTGGTGTATATATATATATATATATATATATATATATATATAGTTTTTGCAGCCATACAAATTTACTATCGTCTAATTATTAAATATCTGAGAAATGAATTATTATTGTTTAGCACGTTATTAAAATCGATTTTTTGAACAGAGTAGGGTTTTAATAATAAACATGTTCTAAACATACTTGGACTCGTAGCATTGATCATGTTACAGTGTACACTTTTATTACTTTTATTATTTTATAAAGAGCATGAAAACATTGAGCAGTAAGAAATTTAAATACAATGAATTGCCTATCATATTCAAAATGTTTTACTTGATTTTAAACATTGTAGTCAGGAATTATATTTTGGGAAAAACCCAACTATGATTTTGTAGTCATATAGCCTAGTATGTATGATTTTATAATAGCCTATTTTATGATTCTGTATAGACTCACTCATGCATGCTTTGTACTATAAAAAAATGATATTTTATATCTGAGAAACTAATTATTGTTTAGCACGCTATTAAATCTATTTGTGAAGAGAGTATTAATAATAAACATGGTCTAAACATTCTTAGATGCGTAGCATTCATCATGTTGTCGTTTGGGAAAAACCCAACTAGTAACATGTTCAAGTTTATGTCACAATAACACGTTAACTAATGCAAAAAAGAAACATTACTTACTCATCAGATCGATCTTCTCTTCTGGCTGAACTCTTGTTCTTATTTTGAGGGAAATCCAGCCTTTACTCAACTCGTTGAACCTAAGATGGCGGCGCGCGCAGTCGCAGCAGCTTCTCTCTCTCCCGACAAACCGGTGTTTTCGTGTTTTTTGTCTTGTAAGTCGCAATGTTTTTGCACATCTTCGTCTCGTCTACCTGTCTTTAAGCGCGCATACAGTCGTGAGTTTCTGCTCGAGGTCGGCAGAACCACATTTTTAGAGTTAAACTCCGCGCACACTGAAGAGCTGCGGGACCTCGGTCTGCTCCGAAGGCCTTCTCCATCACCGACCCCCACTACTGCATCTCGCCCACAGCGGAGGCGCTACAAGCGGCGTGAGAGGAAGCAGAAGAGGGGTAAGCGCGGAGGTATCCGAGCTAGGCTAGCGGCCAACCCACACAAGCCAGCTATCCCCACCATCGTACTGGCGAACGTACGCTCTTTGGACAATAAACTGGACTACATCCGACTACTCCGCTCGACTCAGAGGACTGTAAGAGACTGTTGTGTTTTTGTGTTTACGGAAACATGGCTTAACAACAGCGTACCGGACTGCGCCATACAGCTCGACCAGCTAACATGCTATCGAGCTGACAGAGCTCTCGTCGAGGGAGGTAAGACCCGCGGCGGCGGGCTTTGTGTTTACATCAATGATGCATGGTGTCGCGACGCTGTTGTGGTCTGCAAACACTGCTCACCCCTGGTGGAGTTTATGATTATTAAGTGCCGGCCATTCTATCTACCGAGGGAATATACAGCCATACTGGTCGTTGCTGTATACATCCCTCCCAGCTCCAGCAACAACAACAGGAGTGAGGCACTAAATGATCTGTACCAGCACACCAGTGAGCAGCAGACAGCCCACCCAGATGCTTTTCTTATCTTGGCTGGGGATTTCAATCACGCAGACTTAAAGAGTGTGTTCCCAAAAATTCACCAACACATAGACTTTCCAACAAAGGGAAAAAACACTCTGGACTTTGTTTACACCACCCAGAGAGGAGCTTACAAGGCCCTCCCCCTCCCCCACCTCGGAGCCTCAGACCACATCACTGTCATGCTAATGCCTGCATACAGACCGCTCGTTAAAGTCACCAAACCAGTTCACAAACAGATTCAAGTGTGGCCGGAAGGGTCGTCAGAGGCACTTCAAGACTGCTTTGACACCACTGACTGGAATATGTTTAAACAGGCTGCCACATACAACAATACTACAGACCTCCAAGAGTACTCAGAGACTGTTACTGCCTACATCTCCAAGTGCATTGATGATGTAACAGTCACAAAGTCCATCACTGTCCGGGCCAACCAGAAGCCGTGGATGACAGGGGAGGTCTACAGACTTCTGAAGGCTCGGAACGCTGCCTTTAGAGCTGGAGATGAGGAGGGCCTGAAGACAGCTAGGGCCAACCTATCCCGCGGCATCAAAGAGGCCAAGAGACAGTACTCCAGGAGGATAGCCCATCGTTTCAGCGACAGCAGAGACACGATATGTCAGGATGCTGTTCATAGACTTCAGTTCAGCATTCAACACAATCATCCCTCAACAGCTCACTCACAAACTGGCCCAGCTGGGGCTCAATACCTCTCTGTGCAACTGGCTGTTGGACTTCCTGACCGGGAGACCTCAAGCAGTACGGGTCGGCAGTAACACATCCAGCACCATCACACTGAACACTGGGGCCCCCCAAGGATGTGTGCTGAGCCCCCTCCTCTTCACTCTGCTGACCCACGACTGCACACCATCACACAACTCCAACATTTTCATTAAGTTTGCGGATGACACGACTGTGGTGGGTCTCATCAGCAACAGAGATGAGACAAACTACAGGAGCGAGGTGAGCCGCCTGGCCGGGTGGTGCAGTGACAACAATCTCTCTCTGAACGTGAAGAAGACGAAGGAGATTGTTGTTGACTTCAGGAGAGTACACACTCAACATGCCCCTCTGACCATCAACGGTGCGACTGTGGAGAGAGTGAGCAGCACCAAGTTCCTGGGTGTGCACATCACTGAGGACCTCTCCTGGACTAACAAAACTGTAGCACTGGCCAAGAAAGCACAGCAGCGTCTCTACTTCCTCCGCAAACTCAGAAGAGCCAGAGCCCCGGCCCCCATCATGTGCACCTTCTACAGAGGCACCATCGAGAGCATCCTAACCAGCTGCATCACTGTGTGGTATGGCGCTTGCAACGCATCCTGCCGCAAGTCACTTCAGCGAATAGTGAGAGCAGCTGAGAAGATCGTTGGTGTCTCTCTCCCCTCCCTCCAGGACATTTACAACACCCGTCTCACCCGCAGAGCCCTCCGCATTGCAGGTGATCCCACCCACCCGACACACAGCTTCTTCAGTCTGCTGCCATCAGGGAGGAGACTGCGGAGTCTCCAGGCGAGGACCAGCAGACTGAAGGACAGCTTCATACATCAGGCTGTCAGGAAGCTGAACTCCCTCCCGTCCTTGCCCCCCCCCTCCCCTCTTTCACCCCCATTTAACACAGCAACACACTAGGAACTCTGACTCTGTGACACACCCCCCCACCGACCAACAAACTGTGACCGGCACCTGTCACTTGTGCAGCATTGGCTGATCACTACCCATCCAACATTGACTGCAAATTACCTCTTCGGATAGTCTGACAAAAATCTATCCGAACAGTCACTTCGACTTGTCACTTTAACAGACTGATAAGCTCTTCTTGCACTACACTCATAACAAAACAAAACATCTGCACAGTTTTGTTTTTGTACATTCAACTGGTTTGCACTCCATCTATTCTGCCATGTGCCTTATGCACTTTATCTATCTCTCTTGTTTTTATTTTCTACAATGTCCTCAGACTGATAAGCTCTTTTGCACTACAAATATATCTACACAGTGTTGTTTTTATTTAACTGGTTTTGCACTCTATCTGCCATGCGCCTTATGCCACTTTATCGATCTAATTCTTATTTTTTTCTACAATATCCTCATTTGTATAATTGTATAGTTGTATGTACATATGTTTAAACTGTATTTATCTGTATCTGAACGTGTTTAATGTTAACTGTATGCACCAAGGGTCTGAGAGTAATGCAATTTCAATTCTCTGTATGTATGTACTGTACATGTGGAAGAATTGACAATAAAGCTGACTTGACTTGACTTGACTTGACTTGGTCTTCTTGCAGAAATGAACAGTAGCTGTGATGAACGACTCCTCACTCTTTGTTAATGTTGGGTGTCTCCATGTGTGCGTGCTTCACGTGGTTATTTACATATGAACGGCGCGAGGGGGCAGGATCGCATTAGAGATAATGAGTTAGACGGGAAAGACTGAACATTGTGTTGGTTTCATACGGATTACTTCATCACAGAATGTTGTTTTCGATAAGACTTCATTTAGAAATAGACACTTCAAGCTTTCTATAGATATAACTATTTTCTATAGATATATATCCCATGTCTGTGTGTTGAGTATTTGCTGAGTTACATTTCATTTTAGTGACGTGTTTCAAAAAGCAGTTCGCAGAGATTGAGAAGACAAAGAGTACACCCTGTTTGTTTTCTTTTTTTTTCCAAAACCACAAAGTTTTGTTGTAATTGTGAGTGTACACAAAAAAGTAGACACTTAACATTTTCGATTGATGTATAACACTTATTTGTGTGACCAAAATCAACAGAGTATTTTTAGTGTCTTTTGTACTAAGAAAAAAAAATGAGCTCATCTCGCCGGCAAGACAGCCGACCCCAGAGGGTTAAGAGTGTCAATAAAACAGAGTAGGCTATACTTGTCACACAGTTTTTATTTTATTTTTATTTCTATATCCATATATTCTGTTTTTTTTTCCATTCACAGAGGCACTGCAGGTGTGTTATGCAATGATGTGTGAATCCTCATGTTCTGTTGTCTATGCCGCTATTTGCGCATATAATGCTAAAACCCTAAAATAAAAATAAATCATTCTAATCTTACTGGTTAATGATCGACTAATGAGCTTTGTTTGTCGGTCAAGAAAATAATGTAAATGAACAAAATGCTGTCATTACACAATTCTCTGCCAGATTTACTGTGCTGCACGTAGGTTCAGCTAATTAAAAAAAATTAACGTACTCGAGCTGAGACCTGATGTGAGATTTTATTGTAGTTACCGCTCAAGTCTATATTGATCAATTCCAAGCCTTGCGTAGAAACGACTGTGGAGACTGAAGCTGTCAAAGAATTTTCCAGCAGGTTTAAATGAGATGCATTATTCTGGCAAGATAAGAAATTGGACTGATTGCCTAAATTAAATGTAAGTTCACCAAATTAAATTAATCAAAATATTGGTGATGGCTTTTTACTGTATTTGTAAATAAAATAAAAGAAAAAAGATAAAGAAAAGAAAAGAAAAAATAGCATCAAGAAATAACATTGAGCAATCCCAGAAAAGGTAATCAGAAGAGATTAAATATTTACCATAGGTTCTTGTTCGTTTTGCTTTGTTCTTCAGTTTTGAGGTCTCTGAATTCAAAGACATAAGGGTTATAGGTAACACTTTAAAATACTGTTCCATCATTAATGAATAACTACACAAGAACACATGAGTAACGCAATATTAGCTCTCTAGTAACTATTAGTAACTAACAATAAACTGATTAATGAATTATTAAGTGATAGTGCTTAGTCGAATGTGGTAGTTCACTATTAGCTAATCAGTAACTATATTATTTTCATACCTAAGAACTACTAAGAACGTCTCGGTTACGTATGTAACGCTCGTTCCCTGAAGGAGGGAACTTAGACATCACATCAGTGACCGACGAATTGGGATCTCACTTCGAAAGAGCATTCTACTTCGAGTGTAAACTAAACAAGATAATGCACATTGTCATGCGATAATTGCATCCAGCTGCTGCTCTTCACAGCATGAGCATAATTAGGCAACAGGTGCAATGCATATTCAGGTTTTCACTTAGGAGCCGAGCCTAGGACCCGGCCGCTCAGCAGTGGTACAGCAGCCGTGTCAACGGGATGTGACGTCTCCATTCCCTCCTTCGGGGAATGAGGGTTAACCGAGATGCTCCCTTTCAGTCGGTCACTCCGAGTCACGTCGGTGACCGACGAATTGGGATCCCTACCATAGCGCCACAGATACTGCCCTTTCCAGCATCCATAGTAAACCACCTACTTTCGTTGCTCTCAGGGCGAGGTCCGCCGCTGTGCACAGCTCTTGCATCAGCCCTGGGTCAGAACTACCATCGTGCAACTCCTTTAGTGCCTTGGCCTGGTATACCTGCAGAAGTGCCATGGTTTGCAGGGCGGAGACAGCCTGTCCAGCAGCTCTGTAAGCCTTGGCCGTAAGAATAGACAAGATCTTACAGGCCTTGGATGGGAGACGCGGGTTTCCCCTCCAGGTGGAAGCTCCTTGGACACAATTGCATCACAACCTCGCGCTCCACCGGGGGGATTGCCTCATAACCCCTGGCTGCCCCACCATTGAGGATAGTGAGGGAGGATGAGCCATAAGACCGGTTTCGGGCAGAAAAAGGTGCCTTCCACGACCTGGTCACCTCCTCTTGTACTTCCGGGAAGAAAGGCACCGGGCCGGGGGGCTGAGAACCAGCCCTTGCCACCCCAAGATACCGTCTAACCTCAACGGCTCGGGACACGGTGGCTCTCTCCACTCAAACCCGACCATCTTGGCAGCCCGGGAAAGCATAGCCGTTAATTCTGGGTCAGGCTCGGACAACGCTACTCTCAACGAAGGGGGCAACGCAGCCAAGTCCTCATCCCCAGAGTCCAGATCACCCTCTGATGCCGCGATCGACATCTGATTGTCCGGAGGAGCTCCGAATCAAATGGCCGGACCCCCACACGAGGAATCGCCTTCATCCGGAATCTCCACAGCTTGCGCCGTGCTAGAGGAATGGGGGGGCCCACGGAGATTCACTCGACGGGTTTGCGCCCATTATAACCCTCAGGCTACCCTGTTTATTCATTGAAGTAGCCTTCTTCTGCGGAACAGACTAGATCGGGGCATGGGTAAGGTGACTCCACCTTTTTTGATGTGCTGGAGTCTCAGCCACAACACTGCTATAATGATGACATGACTCACCCACGACGGCTGCCTCAGCGTGCTCAACGCCCATACACATGATGCAGCGATCGTGACTGTCATCCGGCGCCAGGTGTCTTTCTCTTTTAGAGAAATTAGCTCTTTCAGAAGTGCTGAAGCGCACAGGGGTGCCACCGCTGCAGCACTGTCACACTAACACCTGTGCTGAAGAAGCCTCTTCCCCAGAGCGTTTAGTTTACACTCTAAGTAGATTGGTCTCTCGATGTGACTCGGAGTAAACGACTGAAAGGGAACTACTGTGTACAGGTTCATAATTAATGTGAATAATGCATAATGTATAATTAATTCTAAAGTAAAGGTCATGGTAACCAACTTTCAATGACTCAAGTATTACCAAATTCTTCTGAAGGAATTACTAATTATTTGGATCAGTATTCTAAAGTGAAGATCATGATAACTCCCTAGTAATGACTGAAATCAATGTAAACTTTTGAGGTTTTTGTTAGTAACTTATTTTGCTAGATTTGGTAACACTTAAATCATTCCTAGTGGGTTACCATGATCTTCACTTTAGAATACTGATCCAAATAATTAGTAATTTCTTCAGAAGGATGTAGTAACAGTTGAATTGTTACTATCCAAAACATACATATTACATATATTCAAAAGCTTACAATGATGTCAGTCAATATTAGGGAATAATGATGCTTTTCACTTTAGAATACTGATCCAAGTAGTTAGTAGTTCCTGTAGAAGGATTTGGTAATTCTTGAGTCATTACTAGTGGGTTACCATGATCTTCATTTTAGAATCAATTATACATTATGCACTATTCACATTAATTATGAAGTTGTATACAGTAGATCTTAGTAGCTCTCCAGGATATAAATATAAAAATAGTAGTTATTGATTAGCTAATAGTGAACTACCAGTTTCAACTGAGCGCTTACTAAATCATGAATCAGAGTTCCTTGATAGGTAATAGCAGTTACCACAATGTTAATAGTGCAATAGTCACTTGTTCCTGTGTAGTTATTCATCAACAAAGAGTTACCGTGTTATCATGTTGGTTTGTTAAATCATGAATTTATTCTAGCTTTAGATTTTCATGCATACTATTTTCATTTGTTTAGTTTTAGTTCTCTCATCATAGGCCAGTTCTTTGTTAACTTTGTGTACCATTCACAGCCAGTTAATTAGTTTTTCCTTCAGAAGTTCTGGCAGTGTCAGAAATTTTGCTACAAAGTCATATAGTGACTTAAACTGTCCTGTCCGCTTTCTTCTCTAGTGTTTCTGTTGCCAAGCTCTCAATTCTCAATCAATATAACAAAGGTACCTACACTAACAACCACACACACACATGTTGGGTCTCCAGGTTTTATTGGGGCATTCCATACACGTAACCATTTTATACTGTACAAACTGTTTTTTTCTTTCGGCTATTTTAAATTCTATTCTGCATGATTATTGAATTATGTATGATTAAATTAGGGCAAATCTACATATTCACAAAATTACAGGAGAAAAAAAAATGAGTGCCTTGAAATATCTACTTACTTTTGTTGACAAGCATTCCTCAATGTGGAATTCATCCTATAGATATAAAAAATAATAATACAAATAATAAAAAATAATAATAATGGATGGAAATATCAGAAAATATTTATAGCATATTGGTGGACTGAAAATATAAGAAATCTGAAAGATCAGTAATGGGAGACAATCTGCTCCTAAACTGTGATAGTTTATGAATTACAATTTGATGTTGCAAAATTAAACAGAGTGCCATAAAAAATTATTAATGAGCTGAATTTGGCCAGCAGGTTCCAGATAAAAAACACAATTTTAAAATCTCAGTGGTCCACTATTTCAATTTACAGCAAACATAAAGAGAGAAAATCTAATGTGCAACTAATCTAGATTTCATTGTCAGTGTTGCTAACAGTATACTTTTAATTAACATTTCAGTTGGTTTGTAATTCTCAGGTCAAGTGCTTTTGAATGGCTACTCAAAATTCAAAACCAAACACTGGTTGAAGTATCAATCAAGGTTCCGGTAAGATTTCAGTATTGCTATACAGTACCGTTGTAAATCATTACATGTTTTCTCCAATTCCTGGACACGAGAACTGTGGGTGAAAAACACAGTATTAATTTTCATACTAAATTCATCCAAGTTCGTTAAGTTCATCCAAGCTTCCTTGCAAGTAAGGCAATGCAAATACTGTGTTTTTCCAAAACTTGGCTCTGCAAAATGTCTTGTAATCCTCTGCGGCATTTCTATCGTTTTGTTGCTCAAGTAATCCTATGTTTGAATCTCTCTCTCGTATTTACTCACCTCCCACTACGTGTGCAAATCTGTGGGTGTGACTAAAAAGGCAATGATGCAGAAGTTGACGTTGATTTTCAGCAGAGGCAATGGGCCTTGTTTATCAATTAAACGTTGAAAGATAGGGTTCACGCTACATCACTCTCAAGTTGTACCTTAACCTGTACCTTATCATTAATACGTGTTTCCCGAAACATTCTTAGTTTTGTAACATCTGCTTATGATCCTTGATGGTTATTGGGACTTCACGTCTTAAGAGACCCTTTTAGCCTTTTGACATTTGCATATAATTCACAGCCTGTCCCCACATTCGGCCTTTATATGGGTGCTAAAGTGCCAATGGTTGCCCCCACTGTCAAAAAGACGTTAGACAGACTACTATCTGTTCTCTCCATCGGACTTCAAACACATTCCAAGAGAACTAAATGACCCTCGATACCAGACACCAACGGCCTGGCTGACCAGTGAACTACCTCCACGAGTACAACACACAACACACGCATAGAGACATTTCCTTTATTTAGACCATAATTAATCAGTTACAAATGTATCTGGTATATGCACGTGTTGTTTGTATGTTTCCTTATTATATTAGCCTAGTGACCACTCGTTATTTGTATTAGTAAGCTGTAAACACTAATTTTCAAGTGTATGAATGGATCTCCGGTTTAATATCTGTTAGATGTCTCTTTCTTGATATCAAAATGATCTGCTCTTTATTTCTCAAACAATTATGTATATTATGTGAACGTGAAATACATCATATAATTTTTACTGTACTGTGGGAAGAATTACATCGATTGAGCAGAACCGTCATAAAAAATGCAACTGAGATGTCAAGTGAGACAAAGAAATACTTTCCCGCTGAAAATATGTGCCTTGTTATTGGTCAAACTGACCAAAATGGGTGTTACAGGGAAACTTCTCCCACACCCAAAAGGCGAGTTCTTCTCTTTACCTTCGGTGCCCTGGAGACACACATCACCGTGGAAATTTTGCGACTCCCCTTTCGGGAGGAGTCCGAGGTTCTGACAGTTTTAAGTCCAGTAACTTTGGCGATTTAACTTTGGACCAATGCATGGCTGGGATGACAAAGCTTTCACTTCTACAGGAATTAATCAGGAATCTATGCATTATACATACAGCAGGACACTTTACTCAGCACCAACAAAACCAATATGCAAGTAACCGCTTGTTAACTATTTAGATGCACTTCTAGGCTTCGACCCCTTTTGATTAAGGTGATGTAATTCTTTGATGGTTCTAACAGGTTGTGTTTATCTGATGTGCAAATCCAGCCATTTTGCTCTCTCTCTCTCTCTCTCTCTCTCTCTCTCTCTCCATGCCTTCCTTCCGTTGGCATCTATGTTTAATGTGTGTATGTTTGTGTTTAGTTCAATGTTGCATGTTCCCCTGTAGTGTAGTTTAATAAACATCCATATGTATTCACGCTTGGTTGTCTGTGTCTGCTGCTCACAGAAGGTCACTTCAACGGTCCGGTTTTGCTACATGCTCTATGAGCAATGTATTAGTGAGGAAATAAATTTTCCGTGGCCAGAGAAATAATTTTCCTTAGAGTCAATAGACGATTGAAACTGTCCGTACTGCAGACGAACAAATAATTTTATTGTACTATTAATGCTACAGTTAATTCCTGAAGATGAATATATAATTGATAAAAACCCGTTATATGATTATTATTAATAAATTATTATTTATGTTCATCTCACTTTGAGCTAATTTGCTACAGTTTGGTGGAGAATGCGGGCAACGTTTTAAACCTGGTTCTGTGAGCAGACTTGGTAACAATGATGTGTTTCTTATGTGTTTATTCAAACTATCCAACTGCATCTTTTTGTGAATGAATGTGTAGGCTACACGCCCACTTTCCATGCCTTAACAGTTCTCGAGTTTCTCACTGAGAAACCAGTCACTGTTAATGACTTAAGCTAACTGCAGTTTATAAATTTGACCCTATAAAACAACTACACCTTTTATAGCGTGTCTTAATGCTATTTTAGCCACCCTAAATTGAGAAAAGAAAACCTCTTTTAGCGTGAAGAAGATAGCGAGCGATGTTCCTCGCTTATCTTAACAATTAAGGCTTTATATTATGTATAGTTAGACTGATGCCATTGTTCCAATGCCATACAACTAGACTACTACTCCTGTGGGTTTAATCTAACTAATGCATGCCCCCTCGCCGATCACGGAGAAAAATTAGTCTTAGAATACTGCAGGTCAGTATCGCATTAATGATAACTGGGAATCAAAATCTTGATCAAGTAATTGTTGCAACAACCGCATAAGTCCCATATATCTGGCGAAGAAAACCCAGATCGGCAGCGCATATAAATAGTTTTATATTAAGGTTATCTGATCTTGGGCGAAAAAAAATCCCCACTTTCATGTTTTGAACAGCATAAGCCCCATACCTCAAGTGTTGTATCGACCATACTGACTGACACATAAGGGCAATTTTGGTTAATTACCCTGTGAAGTTACACGGTGCTCCATCCTCTTGAGAGGAGCGAACTCATCCATAGCTCGAGGCCCAAAAGGGGGTCCGTGTAACTTGGCACCCACAGGCGAAACCCAATCTTGGCTGTGCCAGCTAGTTTTTGGCCCTCCCTCACTTGAGTGACGCAACATTGTGCCAAAAGTCATTTGCTGTTCGAGTGGTTGCCACCAGATGCCATGGGTGCGAGTGATCAAGAGCCCCTGTAGTTGCGTGCTCAGGAGAGTCAAGGGAGATGGCCCAACCATTGGGGTTCACCCAGGTGACCTCAGCTCACCACCAAGCCTAACAACACCTAAGATATAGCCATTCACTCAATATGAAACTTGAAGAGGACTAGAGAGCCTCTCTGCTTTAGCGTGCTTGGTCTGTCCAGCTATCTCTCTCATCACCTCCCTAGGCAGTACAACCCCGGAGATCCCCGCTCTGCAGTCCTTGTCACAGCCCCTAGAGGTGGTAGTAAGCCCTTGATTTCCAACTATCCCTTTCTAGGTTTGAACTTTGATTTGTTTTATTCATTTTGGTTCTGTTTGTTTTGGTTGTTTTTGTGGGCCTGGACACCTAAACTGTTTGAACCATCAGAAAATACTTGGTAATAAAGTTGAAGTTGACACACGACTCAAGCCAGAATCACCACCACAGGGAGCTAAACAAGGCCATCGGTTCCCTAAACTGCGTCTTCACAGCCCAGCTGACACTAAGCGACGAGCACAGCACCCATCGTCAGAAGGAGCTGACACATACCCAAAGCCGTATAGAAAAGCAGGCAGTGAAAGTCCAGGATGATGTCAGGCATCAGACCACTGAGTTCCTGAGAGAGCTATTGCACATCTCACGCTGCACAGACAAGCTTGAAGTGAAAACCCAGGATAATGTCAAGGTACTAGACGGAGTGAAGCAGGAAACAAAGGAAAAATTTAACAGCTCCAAGAAGCTCTTGCAGTTGCTAAACGTGACCAGAACTAAAGGCTTCCCATAAAGACATGAGAAGACATCTACAGTCTGCACAACAGCTACTAGAGAAAGCCAAAACTGATGCTATTAATGAACTATTAATGCTACAGTTAATTCCTGAAGATGAATATAAAATTGACAACAACCCGTTATGATTATTTATGTTCATCTCACTTTGAGATAATTTGCTACAGTTAAGTACACCTTCTGTAAGTCATACTTTCGTAAGGTTGGTCCGGACCACTGTCAGCTAAACCTTATCACTTTTGACAGTTCACATGTCTTTACATCTCATTCTATACGAATATAATAGTTGAGCAAAATCAAAGACGGCGCCATCCACGGAGCCATATACTAATAGCCATATACTATACTCTGTAATATCCTAGTAGCTGTTGATTATATATTTATCTTGTTGCGTTTTTATAGTAGGTCATCCAATAACAGAAATGAGTGATTTACACCAATATGTGATGCGGCTGCTGGGCGATCAACCCTGGGTGTGGAGAAAATGAAGACACTATGGAAAATGTATTATGATATTATAAATGACCCATTCAAAGGCCAGTGAAGGCATACTGCCAGTTAGTGATATAGGCTATGTTTGGGTATGAGGTTGCGTGTTCGTGCACTCACTTCAAAATTATATAAAATATCCAGGGTTGGATTTAGTTTGCAATTTGGATATTTTTTTTAAGATCCCATGAGTCCTGATAAATGCAATTTCAACTATTTCTGAAGTGCTTCTTGTTGGAAAGCACTCTTACCACAGTGTTTTTCTGTTGAACTTGTGTAGGCCAAGATGTTATTTTTTCTCTCTCTCTCTTCTGTTAAAAGCTGTTAAATTATTAAGCAGTGTCACGTGTAGGTTTTTTTCCCTTGTATTTTATGAGGTGACCACTGCGAGGTGCTCTGAGAATATATTTTTCTTTCTTGGTTTTCTTCCCTGACGTGACGTATGTTGCAAAGTGAAAGTAAAAGTTTCACGCAAGTTTGTTGCACTCTAACAGGAAAGAGTTAAGTGAAGTGACATACTGCCAAGTATGGTGACCCATACTCGGAATTTGCGCTCTGCATTTAACCCATCCAACGTGCACACACACACCGTGAACACACACACACACAGCAGTGAACACACAGACCGTGAACACACACCCGGAGCAGTGGGCAGCCATCTATGCTGCTGCGCCCGGGGAGCAATTGGGGGTTCGGTGTCTTGCTCAAGGGCACCTCAGTCGTGGTATTGAGGGTGGAGAGAGCGCTGTACATTTACTCCCCCCACCTACAATCCCTGCCGGCCCGAGACTCGAACCCACAACCTTTGGATTACAAGTCCGACTCTCTAACCATTAGGCCACGACTTCCCTCTGTGTGTTTATTCAAAATCAACACTTCTTTTATAAAGAACACCGCTTTCTCACATAACACAGTGAAGCAGCCCCTGCATAGAATAAATAACTGATTCTCGAGCCATTTATATCAACCTATTCAGCACCACAGCCATGGACAACACCTGGTAACGTTGCACGTCAGAAGGAATATCTTAAGCAACCTCCTAAGGTATAGTTTGGGAAACACGCCTAGAAATGGTACACCTTTAGTTAGGGTTAGGTTAGGGTATACTTTTAGAGTCTTTGTAGCGCACTAAAAGACAGTGTTATCGAGAAACGCAGCCCTGGAATGATTGCCTAAATGAAATTTCACAAAAGTTCACAAAATTAAATTTATCAAAATATTGGTCATGGCTTTTTACTGAATTTGTAAATAAAAATAAAGAGAAATAAAAGAAAAGAAAAAATTGCATCATGAAATAACATTGAGCAATCCCAGAAAAGGTAATAAGAATTAATTAAATACTTACCATCGGTTCTTGTACGTTTTGCTTTGTTCTTCGATTTTGAGGTCTCTGAATTCAAATACATAAGGGTTATCCTGTTAGTTTGTTAGACCATAAATTTATTCTAGCTTTAGATTTTCATGCATACTATTTTCATTTGTTTAGTTTTAGTTCTCTCATCATAGGCAGTTCTTTGTTAACTTTGTGTACCATTCACAGCCAGTTAATTAGTTTTTCCTTCAGAAGTTCTGGCAGTGTCAGAAATGTTGCTACAAAGTCATATAGTGACTTAAACTGTCCTGTCCGCTTTCTTCTCTAGTATTTCTGTTGCCAAGCTCTCAATTCTCAATCAATATAACAAAGGTACCTACACTAACAACCACACACACACACACACACACACTTCACGAGTTCGCCTTACAGATAATAAAGCGGGATGAATGGTACACAGTAAAACCTCCAGTGTTAAATCAACACTCCCAGTTTATATATAATCCACACTCACACCCAGTTTCACAGACAAGGTTTAAGACTAGTCCAAGACTAAAATGTAAGTCTTAGCTGTTTCAACTTAAATAAACTTGCACTGACTGATCATCAAATATATCCGTGCCTTTGTTTTGTCTCAACATGCACACCAGTAATGTTTTTATCTAAGCATGTTTATAAAAATTATTTAAATGTCCTAATTAAACTATGGCCTAATCCTGCTTTAGTCTAAGCCCTGTCTGTGAAACCAGGCCTCAGAGTGATAAAAAGTAACATTGAAGCAGTGTTAAAGTTAATGAGATAATTAGTTTAGTAATTAAGTTATGATTGAGCATTAACATTAACATGAAGAACACCTGCTGTTAACAAACTGAACCATTGAAAGAAAGAAAAAGAAAGAAGAACAGAAAAAAGAGACGAGACGAGCAGAAATACAAGAACTACAGCTGACTTCAGCCACAGCCTTAGATGAAATCAACACAACATGAAAGAAGACATTAAATCTCTGAAGATCTCAACAGAGGATGATTAAACAACTCCACAAACAGCATCACCAGCTTCACACGTTACTAACCAGACTTTGGGCTCTTGACCCTTGACTTAAAACATTGCTATTCATTTAGACATGTTAGTTATGGCAATCGGGTGTTGATGGTTATGTTTGAATAAATAAATCATCAGCATTTAATGACTTTCGTAACTGATTTCATTCAGAGCCTCATCATTGATGGTTTAGTACTTAATTTTGTTCACATGTAGTGATGTTACGTTCGTGAACGAATCGTTCTTTTTGAACGAATCTTTTAGGTGAACGGATCATTCTCGTTCACGTAATCCATTGACTCATATTTCTCGTTCACTGAAATTCCTCCCTCCACCGCAGCGCGCCGCTATTGCGCGCATGCGTAGCTCTGGACCGTTTCATCTGTCAAAGAATGACTAAACCTCGAGCCAATAGCCTTCGAGTATGATACGAGGACGGAGCATGTGATTTGTTGAATCTAGTGAACGAATACGCCCTTCATTGAGTTGCTTTGAGTTTGAAAGAGTCAAATGAACTGTTACATACATACATCTCGTCTCATTATTACGTTCGTCGTTCGAACAACTGGTTCTTTGTTTTATTTTTTTATATTATTGTTTTATTTTTTTTTATTTATCATTTTGTTTTATTTATATTATTGTTGTTTTATGTTTGAACAGTTACATACTTTTAAATAAAAAAATATTTCATTATGTTAGTCATGTCATGCACTTTTGTTTGTTTAAAACCTGTGAAACATAAAAAAATATGGCAGTATTGATTATTTGCGTCACGTCATCCCATCTCATTTGCGTCACGTGACTCACGTCAGCAAATAGCATTTCAGCTCGGGTTTAGAAGGGGCATGTAATTGGTTGGATCGAACGAACGAATGTAATAGCATCATTGACCGAGATGGCTCTGTTTTGAGTCTGAACGAGAGAGAGATCTCCCGTTCGTGAACGAATTGAACGAACTGGTAGCTATACCCAGTTCGTTGACCGGGTAGCTCGGCCATTCTGTCAATCTAGTTCATCAATCAGCAGAAAGCGGATGCAAAGCACAGGTATCCGTACTGTGCACGCTTGTTTATATTCATATTTTACATACAGAATAACTCCTCGTTTAACATAATCTCAGATTTGAACGTGTAAATCTCTGCCTAAACAATTAAATGTTAACTAGCCTAGTATGCAAACAAATAAAAAAACACTTGTGCTTTGGTCATCCGAAAAGAGTGTAATTTAAAAGATAAAAAGAGTAATGACTTTGATCACTTATTTAGACTTATTTTATTCATTTAATGAGAAGGGCACACTTTTTAATGAAGCCAAATCGGTTTTTATTTTGTAACAAGTAAATACGTTAGTTGAACAACACATTTTGCCACACATGCTGACGTATTTGTGTAATATGGAAAAATGGTCACTGAACGAATTAGTGAACGAATCATTTTGGTGAACGAACGAAAAATGAACGAGTCTCTGGAAAGAATCAAAATTTCCACCATATTCACATGGAATATAAAGCTTGATCCAACAGTTTTAAGACTAATCTGAAAGACTTTTAAAAGTAAATTGGCACTGGAAGCTTAAAGTGCATTATCATACAGACATCAAGAATCAGCGTATGAATCTCAGCAATGGTGACAATCAACATATTCAGATAAACAGATCAACTGTGAACATCACAAAACACGATACTAAAAGTCACAACAAAATAGCAAAACAAAAGGAAATAGTAAGAATAAAAGAAAATACTAAGACAGCTGCATAATTTATTCATATCGCATTGCATGCTGGGAGCCATGGATGAGTTTTGATTGGTGCTCCCATAATGCACTGCAACATGGAGCTTTATGTTGATTGTCACCATTGTTGAGATTCATATGCTGATTCTTGAAGTCTGTTTGATGAAGAAAAGTAAAATTTTCAGTGTAGAATAAGTTTCAAAAGTTTTTCAGATTAATATTAAAACTGGCAGATCTTAATCTATGTATATCATAAGATCAATAACAAAATTAACTAATACATCTAGCAGTGGTTATGCTCCAAATTACATCTGTTACTCAAGACTAGTGATGGCCAGATGAAGCCTCATGAAGCTTTGAGCTTTTCAGCCAAGTGGTTCACAAAAGGGTTCATTTCTGGAGGCTTCATTTCCTCACAATACCACCTGGTGGCCAAAGAGTGTAAAACAAGCAGATATATTACAGACAGAGGTGTAAAGTCCAGGGGTCAGAAAGTAAAAGTCCTGCCATATGTTTATTCCACCCATGAACTCAGCAGCTGACTTCACCAGAGGAGGAACCAAGTCATGACTTTCAAGACACAAGCAAGTCTCAAGTCAAATCCCAAGTCCACAAAGAGTTAAAGTTAATGAGATAATTAAGTGACTAATTAAATGATGATTGTGCATTAGTGATGAACACCTGCTGATACTGAGAATCACAGAGGATCAGATGTTGATGTTTTATTGGTTAAAATGATGCCACCATCATGGAGATCATGTTTACTTTAGTTGGGCTCTTGACCCTTTACTCTTGTGTTAGATCTCTCTCTGTAACATTGTATGTGGTGTTGTAAAGCAGAGAGATCAGTGCTCTATAGTGAGCAGCAATTAGTTATTTTTATATGACTAAAAATCATCATGAGCTGGCCTGAATACATCCAGAACAACTTTTTATTTCATTTATGTTTAGATTTTGAGTAATCAATCCTATGAAACTACAGCAAGGAAAGTATTGGTCTAATAGTAATAATGAATTATTTTTAAATCTACTGTACATAATGTATATAAATATTTGAACTCTTATTCTAATCAGACACACAGACATCACGAACCAGCATATGAATCTCAACAATGGTGACAATCAACAAAATACTTAACGCTGAAATGCATGCTGGGTAACACCATAATAAAAACTCCCATCATGCACTGCAGTATGAAAAATTATTGTTACCACTGTTGAGGATCATATGATAAGTGTTCATGTCTAAAAGCCTGAGCTGATACAACTTTTGTTTTCCCACAATATGTAAGCATTACAGTGGCATTTGTTTGACAGAACTTTCGTAACAGTTCAGTAATAGCTGAATGTCAGTCAACAAACCAATGAGAAATGATTTACAAGCAGAAAGTATAAACTAATCTGTGTAAGCTTTTAAAAAATGCACAAATGTTTTCTGTAAACACTATCACAATTGCTTAAAAGCAAATAACTTTGTATTATTAAAAGGGTCAGGAGCCCAACTAAAGCAAACACTGATCTCCATGATGGTGGCATCATTTTAACCAATAAAACATCAACATCTGATCCTCTGTGATTCTCAGTAACAGCAGGTGTTCATCACTAATGCACAATCATCATTTAATTAGTCACTTAATTATCTCATTAACTTTAACTCTTGGAGGACTTGGGATTTGACTTGAGACTTGCTTGTGTCTTGAAAGTCATGACTTGGTTCCTCCTCTAGTGAAGTCAGCTGCTGAGTTCATGGGTGGAATAAACATATGGCAGGACTTTTACTTTCTGACCCCTGGACTTTACACCTCTGTCTGTAATATATCTGCTTGTTTTACACTCTTTGGCCACCAGGTGGTATTATGAGCAAATGAAGCCTCCAGAAATTAACCCTTTTGTGAACCACTTGGCTGAAAAGCTTCATGAGACTTCATCTGGCCATCACTACTCAAAACCATATATATGTCTTTATTGAAACATAACCAACACCTGATTACATTTTCTCTTGGCTTTTTTTTGTTGTTGCTGTAACTAACATGTCTAAACAAACACACAGTTACAGCAGTCAAACAAATAGTAATGTTTTAAGTCAAGGTTCAAGAGCCCAACTAAAGCAAACACTGACCGCGATAATGGTAATTCAAACAAAACTAAAACATCAACATCTAAAGTCAGTCTGGTTCGTAACGTGTGAAGCTGGTAATGCTGTTTGTGGAGTTGTTTAATCATCCTGCTGAGATCTTCAGAGATTTAATGTCTTATTTTATCTTGTGTTGATTTATCTTGTCTGAGGCTGTGACTGAAGTCAGTTGTAGTTCTTGCATTTCTTCTCGTCTCGTCTCTTTCTTTCGTTCAGTTTGCTAACAGCAGGTGTTCTTCATTAATGCTCAACCATCACTCAATTACTAAACTAATTATCTCATTAACTTTAACACTGCTTCAGTGTTACTTTTTTAACACTCTGAGTGTGGATTATACACACTCATCTTTTGCACGCTAATTGCAAAAGATGCAATTAGCATGTGACAGCTGCCAGAGTGGGGCATTGATAACCCCCCAAAACGTGCAGAAATTAAGGTTGGTGGGGTGCTGGACGTCGCTTGTAGTAGAACCATCGCGATGGTATCTAAAAAGAGAAAGTGGCTTCTGCGGAAGCAGGCACTGCTGCGGCAGTAAACGCAGAGATGTTCGGCTGGGGGTGAATTGGTGGGAATGAGCTGATTTTAAAGGACTTGGCTGATGAGGGTTCGGTGAGCTTCTTTCATATGGAAGCGGTCCTGCCGACTGTAGCTCTTGAAGGCCTCTGACTTCCAGTGGCAGAGTGTTTGGATCTGCGGCTGTGAGAGGCATTTTTGGGCAGCTGTGGTAGCCATGCCTATGCGAAAGGAGTGGCTGGAAAAATGATCTGCTGGGATGCTGGATAGACGTAAAATGGACTTTTTGGAACCAGAAACGTGTGGCGGGGCAATAAGAGTCATCAACAAAAAGTGGGTCAGATGGGAGTTTAGCCTGTGGGTTTCTGAAATGCGGGTAGGCTAAGAGGGGGCATGAGAGCTTGATTGTCAGATGTTTTTTACCTGAAAATTTTCGGGTTGCAACGCCGATTGGGCTGATGTGAAAACAGTCGAAGTCGATGTCCACATATTCAAGAATTTACAGTTTCTTTAATATTTCAGTTTTAAAGAAGTGGCCAAATAAGTGACATATAGAAACAATTGTCAGGCCATTGGCGCCCTCTGTAGGCTTGATATAATGCTTAATACCTGCGCAGTAAGGCAAATTTAACGTTTTCAGACATTTCAGTGTGGATGAGAGATTTTTTGGAAACCGCTAATGTGGGCAGAGTGCGTTTTGAAACAAAATCTCAGTTTTAAACGTATTCGGAGTAATGTAGATGTAGTGTCAGAGTACCCTAGCAACTTGTTTTTCTAAGCACCTAGCAACAAATTTAGCTATTTTACAAATGTATTTGGCAACTTTTAAAAGTTATAAAATGATAAAAAGACATTAATTTTCCTCCCTCTTTCTTCACAAAGAAGAAAGTATTGAAACAGTTAGCCAGCCAAGCAGCACATCAGCTGGTTGACACTTTGAGAGAGGTGCCAAGCAGTACGCACATCACATGTGACGGTTACATTGTCATGGTTACATAATGACATTAACATCCAATTATGTTGCGATGTCATTTAACAACTTTAAGCAACAAGTGACCTGCCTTTAGCGATTTTACCTGAAAAGTATTTGGCAACACTGGTGGCCTGTGCCATTAGCGGAGGCAGCCTCGCGTTAGCGTCTGCTACAGGAGCTGGAGGCCTTGCTGAAAGGGCGCTGCGGCCGAAAGAGCCACGGGGAAAGGTTGAGCTGAAGCTGGAAATTAGTGAAGCTTTGATCCGACCCAACGCTTGAGGAGAGCCAGGTCTTGTGCGGGACGATGGTGGTGTCGAGCGAGGCGAGTTTGGGGCTTTTCTCTATCTATTGGCCGTCATGGCGGCTGGAGTGGATTTAGGAGTGAGGTTGGCTGATTTGCAGGGTGACGAATAGATCATACAGATCGGATTTGTTTACCCACCGCGAGAACGGTGCTTTGGAATTAATCAGCATTTGCCTCAGGCTTAGATACGGTCCATTTTCCGATCGGAGGAATTGTGGGCACGGCCGAATGATACGAGGATGCCAGGGAAGAAGTTTCGGCATCGTGGAGAGTGTGTGGCTGGTCGAGCAGAGTGGCGGACGCGATGAAGCCTGGAGCTCGATGGCCCCAGGAGTGGGGCCAGCAGATAGCAGCGGAGGACCTGAAAATCTCAAGTATAGGTCTCGTTGTTTGGATGGGAAAAACAATGGTGTTATAATAGCAAAAGGAGCAAACCGAATGCTGAAAGATTGCAAAGAGAAGGAAGGTAAGATGGCTTAGGCTATTTATAGAGGTTCTCTCTCGAGTTCATAGGATTATAAGTTTATTTCCTCATGGGGAACAAAAAATGTCCCCACAAGGACAAAGATTTCGGATATTGCCATTTTTGTGGCGGCATTTCATCCCCATAATGTAGGGTTTACCAGGACCACACACACACACACACACGTTGGGTTTTATTGGGGCATTCTATAGCCATTTTATACTGTACAAACTGGATTTTTCTTTCGGCTATTTTAAATTATATCCTGTATGATTATAGAAATATGTATGATTAAGTGCCTTGAAATAAGTACTTACTTTTGCTGACTAGCACTCCTCAACGTGGAATTCATCCTTATAAAAATAAATAAAAGAACAACAAAAAAAAATAATAATATATAAACAAAATGTTTATAGTGTATTGGTGGAATGAAAATCTAAGACATCTGAAAGATCAGTAATGGGAGACAATCTGCTCCTAAACCGTGATGGCTTATGAATTACAATAATCTGATGTTGCAAAATTAAACAGAGAGCCATATAAAAATGATTAATGAGCTGAATTTGGCCTCCAGGTGCCAGATAAGAAACACAATTTTAAATCTCAGTGGTCCACTATTTCAATTTATTGAGAGATAAAATCTCATTTGCAGCTAATCTAGATTTCATTGTCAGTGTTGCTTATTGTATGCTTTTAATTAACATATGTAGTTTCAGTTGGTTTGCAATTCTCAGGTCAATGGTTTAGAATTTTGAGTAGCCATTCAAAAACACAACACTGGTTGAAGTGTCAATCAAGGTTCAGGTAAGGTTTCAGTATTGCTATACAGTACCGTTGTAAATCATTACATGATTTTTCCAATTCCTGCAGGCGAGAACTGTGGGTTAAAAGCACAGTGTTAATTGTCATTCTAAAAAAGAATGTGTGCTGGGTTTTGTTTCTTACATTACTGTCACATCCACTGTATTTTATCTTCCATTTCTCTGAAAAGCTTGTATTGAACTGTCACATTTAAAAATGAATCGGCAGTAAAATGAAGTCAACTGACAAACATAGTCTTACTGATTCGATCTGGATCTTCAATAAAACAAAAAGAAGTTTGTCCAAGTTTGCTTAATGTTAGTATGACAAGCAAGGCAATGCAAATACTGTGGGAGAGAACTTCACAAGGAGTGGACTGAAGCTGGAGTCAGTGCATCAAGAGTCTCCACTCTCAGACATCTTCAGGAAAAATTCAAATTCAAATTTTATTTGTCACATACATATACATACATAGTACGACATGTAGTGAAATGTATTGTACGACTGTCCAACAAATTCTCCAACAAAATTAAGAAAAACCTCAAGTTTACAAAAATACAAATAGAAAAAATACAGTAAACATATATATAGAAATAAACTAGCAATAAAATAAAATAACAAATAGATATGAGAATAAAAATAGATATGAAGAATAAAAATAGAATATGATTCTATATAGATTCTATAAAAAGTAAAGTGTATGTCAGTGATAAAGTGTCCGTGTGCTGTGCAGTGCAGTAAAGTGCATAAGTGAGTAAAAGGAATACTAAAGACAAATGGTATGTAAGTCCCACTCATTTATCCTTACTTAACCTTCTACAAATTAGTGCAGATTGAAATTGAAAATGTGCAAAGTGGAAGTGTGGGGTGATGTGCTTAGAGTGGAGAGAGGTTAAGACTCCGAATGGCCTGCGGGAAGAAGCTCCTCCTCATTCTCTCTGTGTTCGCCTTCATGGAGCGGAAGCGCCTCCCTGAACGCAGCAGAGAAAAGAGTCCATTGTTGGGATGGCTGAGGTCCTTCACTATCTTCCTGGCCCTGGTCAGGCACCGCTTGCTGTAGATCTCCTGCAGGTCAGGGAGCTCGGTGTGGATGGTACGTTCCGCTGAACGCACCACCCTCTGGAGGGCTCGTCTGTCCTGCATAGTGCAGTTCCCGAACCAGGAAGTGATGCTGCCCGTCAGGACGCTCTCGATGTTGCAGGTGTAAAAAGTCTTAAGCACCCGAGAGGGAAGTCTAAAGTCCCTTAAGCGTCTCAGATGGTACAGACGCTGCCTGGCCTTCTTCACCAGGGTGCTGGTATGACAGGACCAAGTCAAGTCCTGCGTGATGTGAACACCCAGGTATCTGAAGCTGTCCACTCTCTCCACTGGAGTCCCGCTGATCGTGATCAGCTGGTATGACCGCTCCTGCTTCGTACTGAAGTCCACTATCAGCTCCTTAGTTTTGCTGATGTTCAGGTGTAGACTATTCACCTGGCACCAACTCTCCAGGTTCTTAATCTCCTGTATGTAGGCCGTCTCGTCGTTGTCTGAGATCAGGCCCAACACAACAGTGTCATCAGCAAACTTGATGATGGTGGTGGAGTTGGAAGTGGCCACACAGTCATAAGTGTACAGTGAGTACAGCAGGGGGCTCAGAACACAACCTTGAGGGGCTCCAGTGCTTAGGGTGATGGAGGATGAGGTGTGTTTACCCATCCGTACGGCTTGCTGTCTGTCCTTCAGGAAGCTGGAGATCCATTGGCACAAGTATGTGCTGAGACCAAGGACCTCCAACTTGGAGGTGAGTGTGGAGGGAATTATGGTGTTAAACGCTGAACTGTAGTCCACAAACAGCATTTTTACATAATTCCCTTTTCTGCAGTCCAGGTGACTTGTTGTGGTGTGGAGCGGTTATGCCTGTATGCAAACTGTAGTGGATCCAGTGTGTCTGGTAGTGATGGAATGATGAAGTCTCTGACCAGTCTCTCAAAGCACTTCATCACCACTGAGGGCTACAGGGCGATAGTCGTTTAGGCAGGTGGGCTGGGGTTTCTTGGGGACAGGAACAATGGTGGACTGCTTAAAGCATGAGGGGACTATGGACTGTTCCAGGGAGAGATTGAAGATCTCAGTGAACACCGGTGCTAGCTGGTCAGCGCAGGCCTTCAGAACCCGACCTGTGATGCCATCTGGTCCTGCTGCCTTCCTGATGTTCACTCTCCTAAATGCCCTCCTCACGTCATGCTCCGTGATGGTGAACACGTTGTCCTCACCGGCTTCCTCAGCGTGCATGCAGTTAGCACTGCTAGCACCGCTAGCGTGATTAGCTGCAGCCTCGAAGCGAGCATAAAAAGAGTTCAGCTCGTCAGCCAGAGAAGCGTCCGTATTCCCCGATCTGGAGGGTGGTGTTTTATAGTCCGTGATGGTTCTAAGTCCCTGCCACAGGCTCCTAGAGCCGCCATGTTGGAATTGCGACTCTAGTTTCCTCCCGTAGCGCTGCTTCGCCTCCTTCACCGCTCTGCGCGCGCTGTAAGATGCAGCCTTGTAGTCATCCATGTTCCCGGTGATGAGCCCTGTGTTGTAGGCAGCGGAGCGGGATCTCAGGGCGTATCATTCTGCATCGTATCATCCATTAGTTTCTCTATAAATCCCACAACCGCTTCCGTAAACAAGCTGACGTCATCAGAGCTGCATGTCCCAGTCTGCGTCATCTAGCGCGTCCTGCAGAGCGGCCACCGATTGGTCCGTCCAGCGTTGGACCTCCCTCTGCACCGGGGCTTCCTGTTTCAGCCTCTGTTTGTAAACAGGCATGAGGAAGATGGCGGCATGGTCCGATTTCCCAAACGGTGGTTGTGACTGTGCCTTGTAGCTGTTCTTGTATGGGGTGTAACAGTGATCTAATGAGAAGGGTTAAAAACCAAAATAACAAGGACTACCAAACCACTTCTGAAACAGAGACAATGTCAGAAGCATCTTACCTGGGCTAAGGAGAAAAAGAACTGGACTGTTGCTCGGTGGTCCAAAGTCCTCTTTTCAGATAAATTAAAATTTTGCATTTAATTTGGAAATCAAGGTCCCAGAGTCTGGAGGAAGACTGGAGAGGCACGGAATCCAAGCTGCTTGAAGTAAGTGTGAAGTGTGTCCAGTGTGAAGTTTCCACAGTCAGTGATGATTTGGGTTGCCGTGACGTCTGCTGGTGTTGGTCCATTGTGTTTGATCAAGTCCAGAGTCAATGCAGCCGTCTACCAGGAGATTTTGGAGCACTTTATGCTTCCATCTGCTGACAAGCTTCAAGGAGATGCTGATTTCCTTTTCCAGCAGGACCCACACTGCCAAAACCACTTCCAAGTGCTTTGCTGACCATGATATTACTGTGCTTGATTGGTCAACCAACATGCCTGACCTGAACCCCATAGAGAATCTTTGGGATATTTTCAAGAGAAAGATGAGAAACAGTCGATCCAAAAATACAGACGAGCTGAAGTCTCAATAGTGCCTCAGCAGAGCCACAGGCTGATCGCTTCCATGCTGTTCCTCACTGATGCTGGAGTTTGTGATAAAGGAGCCCGACCGAATATTGAGTGCAGAAATCAACATACTTTAAAGAACTTGAACTTTTCTGTTTTGCAAATCCTTTTTTTGATTGAGCTTAGGATATATTCTAATATTTTGAGATGCTGTATTTTTGACTTTCATGAGCTGTAAACTCTAATCATTAAAATTAAAACAAAAAAACTTTTGAAATGTTTTACTTTACATGTAATGAATCTAGAATATATGAAACTTAAAATTTTTGAAATAAGTTACAATAAAAAAATGAACTTTTTCACGATATTTTCATTGTTTTTATAGATGCACCTGTACGAGCACACAGATCAACTTAAGACAGGGTTCATGTGTGATTTATGAAACATTCGTATGCCGCCAATCCCATTGTACGAATGATCATACGTTGATAAATGTGATGGCTGAAAGCAATCATTATTTGAATATCATGCACTTAAAAACACCCCAGTTTAGAAGCCTTGCGCCTAGAGTTTATGACACAGAGAAAACTAACCCGGCCAAAAAGAGAAGTAATCTCCTGAAAGTGAAATTGATCTTACTAAAAAAAACACCAGTTAACATCGTAATTACAAACAATAACATTAATTTATATGTATATAAAAAACCGGTAAATATAACAAAACATTTACAAACATTATAAACATAATATAGTCTATTTAGTTCCCGTCACTCCACAACAAATTATTTACATTTAACGGTATTCATAACAGAATTGAACAAGAATGACAAATAAGTAGCTATAAATTACTATATTAAACTATAAAATAAAACACAAATTAGGCTGCATTTATTGTAAACAGCATGAACGTCAAGCCAAAATGAATTGATTTCAAGCTAAACTGAAATGGAATTGTACTTACGAGTCTCTCATTCAACAAGAATCCAAATGTTTCCATTTTTTGTCATGTAACATTTAGTTGCTAAACTATTATTCATTATGCAAACAAGGCTTTGTACTTCACTTGTGTTCCAGTATCCACGTAAAACATGATCCTTCACATGCGCCAACATGTTTGTTTGGGTGCTGCACGCTAATTTTACAGCGGACCTTTGAAATTGAGCAGTGTAACTGTTTGGTTGACTTCATTTTAGTTTGATGGTGAATGGCTGAAATGTCATGTTGGCAGTGCCATAACTGATAAGTGTCTGCACGTGAGACGCCTGCTTGATCAGTTGGATTTAATAAAATAAACATAAAGAAAACAAATAAAATGCATTAAGAGTGTCAAAAAACAGCGTAACCTATACGTCACACAGTTTTTTTTTTATTTTGTTATTCTGTTCAATTTAACAGAAATATATTTTGTGTAGTTCTATTTATTTTATTCCTTTTATATCCATATTTTCTGTTGAGCTAACTCAAAAAAGAAAAAAAAAATGTACGTACTTGAGCTGAGACCTGATGTGAGATTTGATTGTAGTCACGCTCACATCTATATTTAACAATTCCAAGCTTTTCATAGAAATGACTGTATGCAGAAAAATTTGAAGAGACTGAGGCTGTCAAAGAATTTCCAGCAGGTTAAAAAGAGATGCATTCATCTGCCAGGATAAGAAATTGGACTGATTGCCTAAATGATATTTCACGAAAGTTCACAAAATGAAGTTAATCAAAATATTGGTGATGCTTTTTATTGAATTTGTAAATAAAAAATAAAGATAAAGAAAGGAGAAAGAGAAGAAAAGAAAAAAATAGCATCATGAAATAACATTGAGCAATCCCAGAAAAGGTAATCAGAAAAGATTAAATAATTACCATAGGTTCTTGTTCGTTTTGCTTTGTTCTTCGATTTTGAGGTCTCTGAATTCAAAGACATAAGGGTTATCCTGTTAGTTTGTTAGATCATGAATTTACTCTGGCTTTAGATTTCCATGCATACTATTTTCATTTGTTTAGTTTTAGTTCTCTCATCATAGGCAGTTCTTTGATCACGTTGTGTACCATTCACAGCCAGTTAATTAGTTTAATTAATTAATTAATGTTGCTACAAAGTCATATAGTGACTTAAACTGTCCTGTCCTCTTTCTTCTCTAGAGTTTCTGTTGCCAAGCTCTCAATTCTCAATCAATATAACAAAGGTACCTACACTAACAAACAAACAAACACACACACACACACACACACACACACACTGTAAAAAGTGATAAACTGTATTTACTCAATAAAACTGTCAGATTACAAGCAATATTATTTTATAAATTCAACACATAAGAATTCATTCGAATTAATCAAAAGAGAAGCTTACAAATTAACCATTCAAAATCAGTACAATATTACACAAAAATTAAGAAAGATTTTAACAAAAATATTGTTTTCATTGGACAAAAAAACAAAAACAAAAAAAAAACACTATGCTAATGAATACTATGCTATGCATGCCAGGCCAGTAGTTGGCGATCAAAGAAACACCCCACAAAAATCATATACGCATGCACATGATGTCAACTTTTTCACAAATTTGCGTTTTTGTTGTTTACATGGAGATGATACAGGCAATGTCTTCAAAAGTTTGTGCTTTTAGGGCAAACGGAGTTATTGAAGACACCTCATGTTAACAAACAGAATCATTGAAGGAGAAAATCTAAATCTTCAGGTTAGGTTAGGGCTCTGGACACTTGACTTTTTAACATTCAAAATTGTTTGGCTGGTGTAACTGAATTATAAAAGCTAGACAAGCCAAGAGAAAAGGTGATTGGGTGGTGTCGGTTATGTTTTTACATAATCATCGTTTGACCTGAATCTCTGAGTTACCTTATCGATTACAGCCATCATGTGATTGTACAGTACGTGGTCTAGAATGTTCAGCATAATCAGATATATTTTTAAAAGCTCTTCTAATCAAAACAAAAAAACAACAACAGTAACTTTCATTTAGGCACACAGACATCAAGAATCAGTGTGAGAACCTCAACAAGGGTAACCATCAAAAATCATGTTGCAGTGCATTCTGGGTGCCACCATTAATGGCTCCCCATCATGCATTGCGGCATGAATAAATTATAAGATTTTATTTTCATTCATTTTTGCTTTTTTATGTGTTTTAGTAGCCTGTTCTGTGTTACTCAGATTTGATCTGTTTATCTGAATATGCTGTTTGTCACCGTTGTTGAGATTTATACGCTGGTTCTTGATGTCACTGTGTGCCTAAAATAGTGTTTTTTTTTTCCTCTACGTTTTTTTGATCCAAACAATTTTTTAAAAATCCTTCAGATTATACTGAAAATATCTGGTCTTATTCGGTAGAATAAGGTCCACTGCTGTTGTAATCAATTTAAATCTAACTCAGAGAGTAAGCTCTAAATGTCTTCTCTCAAATAATGGTTGTGTGAAAACATAACCAACACCACCCAATCACCTTTTCTATTGGCTTGTCTAGCTTTTATAATTCAGTTACAGCAACCAAACCAAATCTAATGTTAAAAAGTCAAGTGTTTAAAGCCCAACTAAAGTAAACACTGACCAACGTAGTGGTAACCTAAAGATTTAGATTTTCTTCTTCAGTGATTCTGTTTGTTAACATCAGGGGCCCCATTTATAAATCGTGCATACACTCAGATTTGATCATAGAGTGTGCGTACGCTTAAATCCATGCCAGTGCTCATATTTATAAAAAGCAGATGTACGCACTTTTTCTTGTTCGAGTACTGCATGTTTTTGGAAATGTAAGCTGTTCTTGCAGCTCGCTGTTCTAAATTAAATAATGTGGATGATGTCAGGCGATTTTTTGCATGTTAATGTCATTAATTAGGAGTCGTTTACAAGCAGAGAGCTCAAACTATTCATTTGCGCGCAAGTTCAACCAAGTTTTTGTTTTTTATTTTGTCCAAAGAAACCATTACATTTTTTCAACATTGTGTAATGTTTTACTAATTTTTAATGATTAATTTGTAAGCATCTCATTTGATTAATTCTAATTCATTCTTATGTGTTGAATTTAATTAATAATATTGCTTGTAATCTGTTGACAATTTTATTGAGTAAATATAGTGTATCACATTTTACAGTGCACACACACACACACATGTTGGTTTTTATGTTTTATGGGGACTCTCTATAGGTGTAATGGTTTTTCTACTGTACAAACTGTATTTTCTATTGCCCTACACCAAAACCTACCCCTCACAGAAAACTTTCTGCATTTTTAGATTCTCAAAACACTTCATTCTATATGGTTTATAAGCTTGTTTCCTCATGGGGAACAAAAAAGGATTTCGGATATTGCCATTTTTGTGGGGGCATTTTGTCCCCATAACGTAGGGTTTACCAGGATCACACACACACACACACACACACACACAAACAAACACATTGGGTTTCCAGGTTTTATGGGGGCATTTCATACACATAACCATTTTATACTGTACAAACTGGATTTTTCTTTCTGCTATTTTAAACTATTTTAAAATTAAGACAAATCTCCACATTCACAAAATTACAGGAGAAAAAAACTAAGTCCCTTGAAATATCTACTTACTTTTGTTGACAAGCATTCCTCAATGTGGAATTCATCCTATTAAAAAATGAATAAATAATATAAAAATAATCATAATCATAATAATAATCATAATAATAGATGGAAATATCAGATTTTTTTAATTGAGCAAAATGAAACATAGATTAACAGCAACAACTTGATGTAATGACTGATACAAAAGCTGAGACCAGTGACAGATATATACACAGATATTCAGGAAAAGAGAAAGAGAGAGAAAAAGAAAAGAAAAACTAATAATATAAACAAACACATATGTTAAATCCATAGTTTCATGAATTATAATAGTAATTTACTTTTTAATCTAACTAATTAAATTATTAGGTAAAATCAGTGCCCAGGACAATGCGACACCCCTAGTGGAGTGAGCATGCAGCCTAAGCGGGCAGGGCACACCTTGTGCTTCAGAAGCCAAGGTGATGGTATCTACTATCCAGTGGGCCATCCTCTGCTTGGAGACAGCCTTCCTCTTCTGCTATCCTCCGTAACAGACAATGAGCTGTTCTGAGGTCCTGATGCTCTAAGTTCTATCCACGTCCTGTCGCAGTGCGTGTACAGGACAGAGCAAAGCTAGGGCTGGGTCTGCCTCCTCCAGGGGCAGCGCTTGCAGGTTCACTAGCTGGTCCCTGAAGGGAGTGGTAGGAACCTTGAGCGCATAGCCGGGCCGGGGCCTCAGTGTTGCACTGGAGTCAGCCGGCCCAAACTGAAGGCACGATTCGTCGACCGAAAATGCCTGCAGGTCTGCCACTCTCTTGATCGAGGCCAATGCTGTCAAGAGTAGGGTTTTCATAGAGAGAAACTTCAACTCGACTGACTGCAAAGGCTCAAAGAGGGCAGTTTGTAGGGCTCTTAGCACCAATGCCAAATAATCCCAGGAGGGTAGGGAGGGAGGGAGGCCTAGGAGGATTTAACCTTCTGGCCCCCCTAAGAAACGACCAGATTGTGCTTCCCCACCGACCTCCCCTCTACGGTGTCGTGATGAGCGGAAATAAAGGCTGGATTTCCCTCAAAATAAGAGGGAGAGTTGAAGATCCAGAAGAGAAGATCTGATGAGTAAGTAAATGCTTGTTTTTTGCATTAGTTAGCGTGTTATTGTGACATAAACTTGAACACTTTTAGTTGGGTTTTTCCCAAACGACAACATGATGAATGCTACGCATCTAAGAATGTTTAGAAGAATGTTTAATGTTCACAAATATATTTAATAACGTGCTAAACAATAACAATGTTTCTCAGATAAAAAATATCATTTTTTAATGGTACAAAGTACATCCTTTTGTAGTTCACAGTATATGTGAGTCTATGGCTGCAGAATCATAACAGCTTCTATAAAATCATACATACTAGACTATATGACTACAAAATCATAGTTGTTTTTCTCCCAAACTGTAATTTGACTCTCCTATCTGACTCTATAATCTATCTATCTATCTATCTATCTATCTATCTATCTATCTATCTATCTATCTATCTATCTATCTATCTATCTATCTATCTATCTATCTATCTATCTATAATCTGACTCTATCTATCTATCTATCTATCTATTTATAATCATATAAACTAATTTAAGTTTACACCCTAATACTATTTCTAATCTATCTAAATCATGCTAGCAACATGCTAATAACATGCTAATCATGTTAAAAACAGGCTAGCAACATCCTAATAACTAGCTAACAATGCTTACAACATGCTAGTATCTTGCTAATCATGCTAGCAAATGCTAGTAACATGCTAATCATGTTTGAAACATGTTAACATCGTGCTAATAACTTGCTAATCATGCTAACAACATGCTAGTAACATGCTAATCATGCTAGAATTATGATAGCAACATGCTAGTAACTTGCAAATCATGCTAGCAACATGCTAATCATGCTATAATTATGATAGCAACATGATATCATAACATATCATATGATATAACATAACAAAATATTGTGGTTCATAGATAAAGGCCATAATGCTAATGTTGTCCACACGAGGGAGCCACAGGATAGCAAATCCTTCAAGATCTCAGTTCAGAGACTTTGAAAATGTTTCATTTAAGTGACTAAATACATTTTTTTAAAAATCATATAAATGTATGATATTTTCATAATCTTTAACTCTCTAAGCGCCAAAGTCGCAAAATTACGACAAGACGTCATACTTCATGAAATAGGCTGTAGTTCCTAATATGGTGTAATATCTCATTTGTATTCCCTTCCACTAGATGGCAGACATGTAGTACTTCGATTCTAGACCAAAATTGTTGGAGGAAATAGCAAGTGAGCTATCGTGTCATTGATGCGGAAGTAGCTCAGTCCATGGCGTCTGGGTAAATTGTGAGATTTGTGAGAGAAAATCGCCAAATGGCTAATAAAAAGTTGTACTGTGAGGATGTGTTGCAAATGTTATTCTCCGATTCTGACTCTGAAGGGGAATATTTGCCTTTTGGAAATGACGATCGGCCGTCTAATGATCGCGCTTCTCCCGGTACATCTTTTCCGCGCAATGGTGCCGCCGCGCAAGGCGCGATCGTTCACAAAGCACAAACAAGTGATCATTTCAACACTTTGGCCAACGGGGATGGGGGTGGCAGGGGTGGATGTGGTCTTAGTGTCCATAGGAGAGCTATTGCTCTCTGATAATCGGCCAGATTGCGCTGTTTGTTCTGATCGCGCGCTCTCCAAGGGCCGCCGGCAGACAGTACAGGTGCAGTCAGTTTGGGGTAGGTCTGTGCGCTGTGCCATGCAATGAGAGGTACCATACTCTCAAGAACTATAAACTGTCACATAGATACCTGATTGGGCAGATAGCTGGTCAACTGAGCAAAAAATAGGCACATGTATTTTACTATGGCACAGTAATATAGTAATAATTTACTACTTTCTCCTGTTTTACTGTTGATTTCCTCTTTTCCTGATCATTTGGAATGAGGATAAAAAGAGACAATAAACAACAAAAACATGGAAATAAGTTCAAACATCCATTCAATATCTATTATTTCCTGAATATTACTGATGAACTGATCAAAAAGTAGGCTACTGTTCACATGCGTTTTACTACTATATAGTATAGTAATAATTTAGTACTTTCTCCTTTTTTATTGTTGGTTTACTCTTTTCTGATTATTTGGAATGAGGAGAAAAAGACAAAAAAATCAAACATCAATTCAATATCTACCATTTCCTAAATATTATGAAATTCAAGAGGGCCCTGATGACGTCATAATATGCAAATTAGATGAGTATATTTACACCCCACATAAACTTTCGGTCATGCCCAACATTTTTCTAATTTACAGTACCCTTTCAAGCCACAAGCTTTTGAAATCTTGATGTCAAAATCCAGCATTTTTTCCAAAAAACCCTGGCGCCTAAAGGGTTACTAATTCCCAATATAGTATATAGTATGCAAAAACTGTAATCTCCTAAATATTGATAGACCATTACATTTTTTTATCTTAATTTTATTGATATTGACAACATATTTGACATCAACAAATAATTAACAAATAACAAACAGGGAAAACAATAAAAGGCATGACTTATTACGCATCCAACTGGCCAACTCTGTTGAAGCTGTTTTATAGCCTAGGCTTTTTATTAGAATAGAACATAGCAGGGGAAGTCGTGGCCTAATGGTTAGAGAGTTGGACTCGTGATCCAAAGGTTGCGGGTTCGAGTCTCGGGCCGGCAGGGATTGTAGGTGGGGGGAGTGAATGTCCAGCGCTCTCTCCACCCTCAATACCACGACTGAGGTGCCCTTGAGCAAGGCACTGAACCCCCAACTGCTCCCCGGGCGCCGCAGCATAAAATGGCTGCCCACTGCTCCGGGTGTATGTTCACGGTGTGTGTGTGTTCACTGCTGTGTGTGCACGTTGGATGGGTTAAATGCAGAGCACGAATTCCGAGTATGGGTCACCATACTTGGCTGAATGTCACTTCACTTCATAGCAAGGGTCCATAGAAAAATAATATGAAAACTATAACTGTAGTAGGTTTTTTTTTTTTGGCAGCGGGTCAGCTCAAGAACGCCAGACACACAAGAACAATGGCTCTTTTGCCCCAAGGCTGCCCATGAAGGCTTTGCCAAGCCAACATTTAAAGTTGATCTTGAACTTTACCTTTTCTGGGTGTTTTGGGGGCCTGGAGAAGTTTTGACATGCCCTGACATTTGTGCTTTTTTCATTTGCTTATAAATATATAAATGGCTAAAGTCTAAACACTGTAAACAGCACAAACTGGCCTACAATAATATTTTAGCAGCATTTATGTACTTGATTTTGTTCTTGAGAAATAAACGTTTATGGGTGGTTAGTGAAAAATTAAAATGTTGAAGTCACTGAAATAAGACCATAAAACACATACAGAACATTTGTTTACAAGACTTTTGAGAACCGGATCTTGTAGCCTAGAATTTTTGCTTCAAAATAATGTGAAAATCATCTTGTTTATTTGCTCACAGAAAACAATATATTGATTTTCTAAGTCACTTTTTGAGTAAAAAGGGTCTATGCGAGAAGGCGTCAACCTTCACATTCACACCTGAGAAGACAGGCCTGCATAATGAGCTTCATAATGAGCCATTTAGTTAATTCTGTGACTGAGAGGGAAGAGTTACAAGAAAGAATATGAGGACAAAATAAATTTATATATTTTTTGTTTGTAGTTTATCTAGAATATTTTTAGCTATCACACAAAATAACTTGGGATTCACTTGTGAGTGCAGTTAAACAGTTTATTAGGATCAATCAAAGCTGTCTTTTTAGCATCATTACTCCAGTCACATGATGCTTCAGAAATTATTCTAATATTCTGATTTGTTGCTCAAAAAAACATTTATTATTATTATTATTATTATTATTATTATGTTGAAAAGAGCTAAGCATATATATATATATATATATATATGTATATATATTTTTTTTTTTTTGATGAATAGAAAGTTCAGAAGGACAGCATTGTTTGTAACATGATAAATGTCTTTATCATCACTTGTGTGCTAAATAAAAGTTTCAATTTCTATATATACTGTCTCCAAGCTTTTGAACCTGACATTTTCATAGTGTATATTGTTTATGTGGTCTGAAGAAAAAAAAAAGTAGCCGGGATAAACTTGTTTGTTTATGCGGAGCTGATGTGGGCGTTTACATTCGCGCGCGCCTCACGTGGATGTTTGAATGTGAAAGGTGTGATCGGCGCGTGGGCGTGACCGCATTAGATATAATGAGTTGAGACGGGAAAACTGGACATCGCGTATTACTTAACATAGAATATTTGTTTTGGACGTGACTTACTTCATTTAAAAGTAGACATTTCAAGCTTTCTATATTGTTATATATAGGTGAGTATTAGTTTTAGATAATTCACTTATATTTTGTATTTTAGTAACAATTTTTTTGGTGTTTGTGTGTGAATTTAAGTATTTTTTTCTCTCTCCATATGATGTGTCTATGTGTGATGCTCTGTGCTTGTTTTTAGGGTGACCTTTTAATAGTTTAAATGTTTTTAGGGTGACCATTCTGTCAAGGGTCTACAGATGAAAAATACCCTTTTGGGCTAATTCTGGCACGTTTACAGTTATGTTTATTAATGGGCATTTCCCCTGTAAATAAATAAACTTAAACTTAAACATGCTAATCATGCTACAAACATACTTACAACATGCTAATCATGTTAGCAACATGCTAACTACACTCACCAGCCACTTTATTAGGTACACCTGTTCAATTGCTTGGTAACACAAATTTCTAATCAGCCAATCACATGGCAGCAACTCAATGCAATTTGGCATCTAGATGTGGTGAAGATGACTTTGAACATGGAATGGTTGTTGGTGCCAGACGGGCTGGTCTGAGTATTTCAATAAACTGCCGATCTACTGGGATTTTCACTCACAACCATCTCTAGGGTTTACAGAGAATGGTCTGAAAAAGAGAAAATATCCAGTGAGCGGCAGTTGTGTGGACGAAAATGCCTTGTTGATGTCAGAGGTCAGAGGAGAATGGGCAGACTGGTTACAGAAAGGTAACTTAAACAGTAACTCAAATAACCACTCGTTACAACCAAGATATGCAGAATACCATCTCTGAATGCACAACACGTCGAACCCTGAAGCAGATGGGCTACAGCAGCAGAAGACCACACCGGGTGCTGCTCTTGTCAGACGGAGGCTACAATTCCCACAGGCTCACCAAAATTGGATAATAGAAGATTGGAAAAACGTTGCCTGGTCTGATTAGTCTTGATTTCTGCTGCAACATTCAGATGGTAGGGTCAGAATTTGGCGTAAAGAACATGAAAGCATTGATCCATCCTGCCTTGTCTCAACGGTTCAGGCTGGTGGTGGTGGTGTAATGGTGTGGTGGATATTTTCTTGGCACACTTTGGGCCCCTTAGTACCAATTGAGCATCGTTTAAACACCACAGCCTACCTGAGTATTGTTGCTGACCATGTCCATCCCTTTATGACTACAGTGTACCCATCTTCTGATGGCTACTTCCAGCAGTATAATGCACCATGTCACAAAGCTCAAATCATCTCAGACTGGTTTCTTGAACATGACAATGAGTTCACTTTACTCAAATGGCCTCCACAGTCACCAGATATCAATCCAATAGAGCAGCTTTGGGATGTGGTGGAATGGGAGATTCGCATCATGGATGTGCAGCCGACAAATCTGCAGCAATTGCGTGATGCTATCATGTCAATATGGACCAATTTCTGAGGAATGTTTCCAACACCTTGTTAAATCTATGCCACGAAGAATTAAGGCAGTTCTGAAGGCAAAAAGAGGTCCAACCCGGTACTAGCAAGGTGTACCTAATAAAGTGGCCAGTGAGTGTATATGCTAATCATGTTCGAAAAATGCTAGCAACATTCTAATCATGTTAGAAACCAACCTAAAGTTTGTCTTGACGAACAATGAGTGCTCAAAAATGTCATCTTTGTGTAATGGTGTTAGAACTGACTAACAAAGCATTCAATATCACTAACCCTGAAAAACCTGGAAGAATCAAAGAAGTTGTGAATAGAGAGAAAGAGACATACATACAGCACTAGAAAGAACACCAAAGACCAAAGTCATCTCCAATGTTATCTGAAACTCAACAGAGAGTACAGTCTGGCTGACTATCTTGTCTCAGTCATGAATATAACACAAAGACATTTACTGACTAAGTACAGACTGAGTGACCACCAGCTGGCCATAGAAAGAGGACCACATAAGAAGACGTGGTTACCTAAAGAAAAGAGAATATGTAACGAATGTAGATCTGGAGCAGTTGAGACGGAGGAACACTTTCTCTTCTTTTTTATAAAATAGAATAGAATAGAATAGGTAAGTGCTAGTATTAATTGGTCAGGTGCTGGTGAAAAACGTGTATTTAGACTTTTTTTTTTTAAATGGCTAAAGACTCTCAAATTGAGATAGGCAGGTTGTTTCACCAGCTGGGTACAGTCCAGGAAAAGGTCTGTGAGAGTGATTTTGTGCTCTTTGGGATGGCACCATGAAGCGTCGTTCACTTGCAAAATGCAAGCTTCTGGAGGGCGCATAAGTCTGAACTAGCAAGTTTAGGTATATTGGTGCATCAACAGAGGTTTTGTAGGCAAGCATTAGTGCCTTGAATTTGATGTGAGCGGCTATTGGCAGCCAGTGCAAACTGATGAAGAGAGGTGTGATGTGAACTTTCTTCGGCTCGTTAAAGACAACTCTCGCTGCTGCATTCTGGATCAGTTGCAGAGGCTTGATTAGTACATGTGGAAGGCCCGCCAAGAGAGCATTACAATAGTCCAGTCTGTAGAGAACAAGAGCTTGGACAAGGAGTGGTGCTGCTTGCTCTGATAGGAAGGGTCTAATCTTCCTAATGTTGTAAAAGGCAAACCTGCAGGACCAGGCTGTTGTAGCAATATGGCCTATGAAGCTTAACTGATCATCCTTCACAACTCCAAGGTTCCTGGCTGTCCTGGAAGGAGGTATGGTTGACGAACCGAGCTGTATAGAGAAGTTGTGATGAAGTGATGGGTTTGCTGAGACCACGAGCAGTTCTGTCTTAGCAAGGCTGAGTTGAAGGTGACGGTCCTTCATCCAGCTAGAAATGTCACTCAGAGAGGCTGCAATGCGAGCAGCTATTGTCAGATCATCTGGTTGGAATGAGAAGTAGAGTTGAGTGTCATCAGCATAGCAATGACAGGAAAAGCCGTGCTTCTGAATGACAGATCCTAATGATGACATGTAGATGGAGAAGAGAAGTGGTCCAAGAACTGAGCCTTGAGGAACCCCAGTAGCAAGAAGTTGTGACTTAGAAACCTCACCCCTACAAGACACCCTGAAGGATCTATCTGAGAGATAAGACTTGAACCACAGGAGTGCGGTTCCTGAGAGACCCATCTTTATAAGGGTGGAAAGGAGGATCTGGTGGTTAACTGTGTCAAAAGCAGCAGACAGATCCAGCAAGATGAGTACTGAGGATTTGGAAGCTGCTCTTGTCAGTCTCAGGGCTTCAGTAACTGAGAACAGGGCAGTCTCAGTTGAGTGGCTGCTTTTGAAGTGAGATTGGTTGTTGTCCAGGAGGTTTTTCTGTGCAAGGAACATAGAGAGGTGGGTGAACCAACTCGCTCAAGTGTCTTTGCAATGAATGGAAGAAGGGATACTGGTCTGTAGTTTTCTAAAAGTGCTGGGTTTAGAGAGGGTTTCTTAAGCAGTGGGGTTAACCGAGCCTGCTTAAATGCTGTGGGAAATGTACCAGAGTGAAGAGAGGTGTTGATAATGTGAGTAAGCACAGGTATGACTGAAGAAGAAAACCGAGAGTGGAGAGAAGGAGGAGAGAGCGTGTGTATTTGTTATGAAGTTTTTGTCAGTTTGTGGTGTGGAGAATTGGTCGCTGATGGTTTTTGTTTTATTTATGAATAATACTGCAAAGTCATCAGCAGCATGAGTTAATAAAGGAGGGGTGGAGGAGGACAAAGAAGAGAAAAAATGGTTTCGAAAAGTGTGCAAGAGTCAGAACTATTGTTAATTTTGTTGTGGTAGTATGTTGTTTTAGCAGTGGAGACATTTGCAGAGAAGGAAGAGAGGAGTGACTGATGTACACTAAGGTCAGTAAAGGTTTTTGATTTGCACCACTTCCTCTCTGCAGCCCTGAGCCTAGAGCGATGTTCATGGAGAACATCAGACAGCCAGGGGAAAGAGGAGCTGATGCGTGCTGGTCTGGATGTAAGAGGGCAAATGTTGTCTAAGCAAGATGTTAGAGTGAAGCAAAGAATGGCAATAGCAGTGTTTGTGTCCAGTGCTGAAAACTGAGAGGGTGGAGGAAGTGAGGACGAAACCATAGAGGATAGGCGAGAGGGAGAGAATGAGCGTAGGTTACGCTGAAAGGTGACCTGCGGAGGAGTGTGTGTTGTGTCCGGAGTCAGTGTGAGGTTGGAAGTGATGAGGAAGTGGTCTGAGGTGTGCAACCGAGTAACTAAAGTGTTGTCAGTTGAGCAGTAGTTTGTGTAGATAAGGTCCAATTGGTTACCTGATTTTTGAGTAGCTGTCGTAGACACCCACTTGAGGTCAAATTAGGCAAGCAGAGTGTTGAAGTCGGCAGCTTGGGGTTTTTCTAGGTGGATGTTGAAGTCACCGAGTAGTACCAGAGGAGTACTGTCCTCAGGGAAGTTAGAGAGTAACACATCCGACTCATCCAAGAAGTTACCCAGTTGACCGGGGGATGATAAATAACTACAAAGTGGATTTTAACAGGGTGGGTAATAATAATTGCGTGTGATTCAAATGAACTGTTGCCAGTAAGAGATAGTAGACTATCAAATTTCCATTCATTTGAGATAAGTAGACCAGTAACTCCACCCCTCCCAATCTGGTGAGGGGTGTGTGAAAAAGTGAAATTAGTGAAGAGGGCTGCAGGAGTGGCAGTGTCCTCATGTTTGATCCAAGTCTCAGTTAGGGCCATGAGGTTGAGGCTTGAATGAGTAGCAATAGATGAAATAAAGTCTGCTTTATTTACAGCAGACTGGTAGTTCCAGAGACCAATTTGAATAGAGAGTAAAGTAGTAAAGGACATAAAGGAGGGTGCGTGATTTACAAGTGTTAGCAGTATTAGTAGAGATTTGAAAGCAGATATTGAGAACAATTGACTACAACAAGTAGATTAGAACAAGCTGTTCAAAAAGTGAAGAAAGGAGAAAAAACAATACTCCAGTGCCTTGTCTGTGTCCTTGCTCGGTGGAGTCGTGCAAGGTAGAGTCGATGGTCTTTACACTCGTCGGGCTTCACACGAGGGATGCTGCGGTGTACTAACCAATTATATACTGGCTTGATACCCCGTTATTGAACTCAGCTGGCCACACCTTACTACTTATCATTCCAAAACTACAAAGCCACACAATATGCATGAGAACAAACGTGACTTGAGCACACGTTTACCACGGTAAACACAGTAAGCAAAACAATGTGTCTTAGCAATGACAACCGCACTACAACCTAATGAGAAAGATACAAAACACTTACAGACTGCTGTCCTCTTCTGCTGCTTGACTGCTTCTTCTAAGAGGTAAAGAGTGAACACATCTACATTAGTAGAAACATTAATGTTGTTTATATATATATATATAAACACATATATATATATATATATATATATATATATATATATATATATGGATGTATTTTTGCTTTGTTTTAATTTAGCTATGTACAAGACTTTGGAAGCAATATGAATTGAATTGACGAGGAGTGTCAGTTTATCCATTTAATTGGTCTCTGTGCAGAACTTTAATAAATAAAGTGTACTACAGTTTCTTATCAGCATCATGTACAGACACAAAGGAATTAGCCTTTTCTAAAACATAGTTCTGTACAATCCTTAAAATCTGGGAGAAACATTATCGAAGGAAAAATATCATTATCATTGATTTGAACAGAACCATTATAATACAGATGCAGCAAAGTACGCTCAGAGTCTGTTACAGTTTTTTTTTTCTTCAAAACTCTAAACACAATTAGCACAACAGCCATCTGTTCTGACCATACCATTGTTGTTTTCACACAATATGCAGTCAATTACCATGTTTCTAAAATACTTACATTTTCTTTTCATTCAAGCTTACCCAAAACCAAATTCATGGATCTTTTTAGTCTTATTTACAAATGCTTAAATGCAGCATGTCAGAAATGAAGACCTAATGTTCCAAACCTTAAAGTATAAAGCTTCTAGTTCTGCAACAACAGCAGCTTAAAAGTATTGAAAAAATACATCTCTATATATAAAATATTGTAACAACTGATAAGCATTTTTAAGTAACAGATCACTGAAATATTTAGAAATAGCTGATTCCAGTCTCAGTTGTAGGTATAGTCAGGTGTTGAAGCTCTTCCCATTACATCAACATCAAGCCCGTTCTCTGAGCTGCTACATGGTGGCGCTGTGGTTTGGCGTCTGGTGGATCAAGCGCACCGGTGGCTTCGACCTGTTCTTCCCCTGCTTCCACCCTCTGTCCCCAGGCTTGGACTCCCTCGGATCGGCCGCTATCTCCGAAGAATCGGAGCGGCTCATGGTATGTTACGTCCGCTGGGTAGAGCGCCACTCTCTCCCGGCGCTGTTCCTCCACCTAATATGGTTTTAATCAACGCTCGCTCAGTAGTAAATAAGACATTTCTGTTGAATGACTTTTTTTCTTCGCATAATCTGGATTTCATGTTTATTACTGAATCATGGATCAAGGATGGCGATCTTATTCCTTTTTCTGAATTGGTGCCGGTTGATTGTACATTTTTTAACTCCCCCCGACAAAATGGACGTGGGGGTGGGTTAGTGACTGTCATAAAAAACTCTCACCGTGCGCAGTGTCGCTCCGTCTCTCTGGATACTTATACCAGTTTTGAATCTCAACTTATCTATCTTGACTGGAACGGTCCTATTTGCCTAGGGCTGATCTATCGTCCTCCACATTTAGTTAAGGACTTTCTTCAGCAATTCACTGACTTCATTGGAAATATTGTCACTAAATTTGATCGGTTTTTATTAATGGGCGATTTTAACGTCCATGTTTGCTGTCAGTCAAACCCTCTCTCGAGGGAATTTCTTAATATAATCGATGCTTTTAATCTGACACAATGGGTTAAAGGTCCCACTCATATTCACGGACACACTTTGGACCTTATCCTCTCCTATGGAGTTGATATTACTGATGTTATTGTCTCTGATTATATGCTCTCCGATCATAAGCCCATTTTATTTTCCATGGGCCTTCCTAGTCTTTCTCATGTTTCCTCTAAAGTGACACCTCTGTCTCGGGTTTATTCGCCTCAGTTCAATGTTAATTTTAGTCAGCGTTTCACAAAGTCTCACTCTCATCTACTTTTGGATTCTCCGTTACCAGACTTGGATGCAGACGAACATCTCAGTCTGTTAAATAGTGCTTGGCTTGATGTAATGAATGAAACTGCCCCTTTGAAGCCTTTTAAGCACAAACCCAAATCCGAATTGTGGCATACTGCTGAGACTCGGCTACTAAGGCAAACATGTAGAAAGGCTGAGCGAAAGTGGAAAAAAGACAATTTACACATCTCATTACAGCTGTTCAAAGACAGTTTACTGGCTTATCAGAGAGCCGCCAAATCAGCTAAGGCGACCTATTTCTCCAATTTAATTTTGGACAATCATTCTAGACCTAAGATTTTGTTTTCTGTCATTAATTCTGTTGTTAACCCCCCGGTAAATACTGTGTCAGTTGCCTCTGTCGCTCTATGTGAAAGCTTCTCGAGGTTTTTTAAGGACAAAGTAAGTAAACCCGGACTGGTAACTTATAATTCCTCTACCGAGCTGTCTGTTTTCCCTCCGTTGTCTGCATCTTGGAATGTTTTTGAACTAGTTTCTCTTCACTCACTTAAAGACACTATTGCTAAACTAAAACCATCCTCTTCTCCATATGATGTTATTCATCCTAGATTTCTAAAACAAATTGTTGATTCAGTTGGACCGGGCCTAGTGTCCTTTTTTAATAAGTGTCTTTTAACAGGTGTGGTTCCTGCTTATTTGAAAGTGGCTACTGTCACACCTCAAGAAGCCTTCACTCGACCTGTCTGTTTTAAAAAATTACCGCCCTATCTCTGTTCTACCATTTGTTTCAAAGGTTTTGGAAAAGATTGTGTTTTTCCAGCTTCAATCTTTTCTTGCTCTAAACAGTCTGTTTGAACACTTTCAATCTGGTTTTAAGGTTGCTCACAGTACCGAATCAGCCCTCTTGAGAGTGTTAAATGACATCTTCTTAGCCACTGACACAGGGGACTCTGTGGTCCTTGTTCTCTTAGATTTATCAGCTGCTTTTGACACTATCAACCATTCCATATTAATTAATAGACTTGAATCTTGGGTGGGTCTCTCTGGCACAGTTTTAAAGTGGTTTCAGTCATTCCTGTCGGATAGGAAATATGTGGTTAGGCTAGGAGATTTCTTCTCTTCCACTTCCTTTTTTCCCTGTGGTCTTCCTCAAGGTTCTGTCTTAGCTCCCACCTTATTTTCATTATATATGCTGCCTCTAGGCTCCATTTTTAGGAAACACGGGATGTCATTTCACCTCTATGCTGATGACACCCAAATTTATCTACCGGCCAATCAAGATGGCGCCGAGTATGGCTGCTGTGGTGTGGAACGCTCCCGTACTTTTGTTGTTTTTGTTTGTTTGTTCTGTGTTTAGTCATTCTCCTACTGTCAGTTTTACCAGAGACGAACTACTGGACATAAGGCAACACACACCGGACAATTTTTTTCCGGTTTTTGATTATTCAGACGCTTTGTTGGATGTTTTGGTCGGAGGGGCAGCGGTCCTAGTCAAACGCGCGCTCAGACGGAAAAGAGGGAAGCGCGCCGGCGCGCTGGTTAAACTCCGCGAACGCGGCTTCCGAACTGCGCTCCCAAGCATTCATCTAGCGAATCTCCGATCCCTTCCTAACAAAATGGATGAACTACTTCTCCTCACCCACACAAATAAGGACTTTACAAACTCTGCTGCATTGTGCTTCACTGAAACCTGGCTGAGTGAAAACATCCCGGATAACATGCTTCATTTGCCTGGATATCAGCTGTTCAGATCAGACCGCATCACAGAGCTAACGGGGAAAACGAGAGGTGGTGGACTATGTTTCTACATAAATGAAGGTTGGTGTTCAGATGTAACAACTCTGAAGAAGATGTGTTCTCCTAATTTGGAGGCCTTCTTCATAAACTGTAAGCCGTTCTATTCACCCCGCGAGTTTTCATCCTTCATTCTCGTGAATGTGTACGTGCCTCCGGACGCGTGCGTGAGCGCCGCGATGCAACAGCTGGCTGAACAAATATCTGAAACAGAGCAAAGGTACCCGGACTCTTTTTTAATCATTCTTGGAGATTTTAATAAAGCAAATCTCTCCCGCGAACTGCCAAAATACAGACAGCACGTTACATGTCCCACCAGAGACAGTAATATATTGGATCATTGTTACACAATAATTAAAGATGCATATCACTCTGTCCCACGGGCAGCTCTGGGGCTCTCTGATCACTGTTTGGTTCATCTCATACCGACCTATAGGCAAAAACTCAGATATTCTAAGCCTGTATTAAGAACTGTTAAGAGATGGACTAATGAAGCAGAGCAAGATTTAAAAGCTTGTTTTGACCTCACTGATTGGAGTGTTTTTGAAGCCGCTGCCACCGATCTGGATGAACTCGCAGAGACTGTAACATCATATATCAGTTTCTGTGAGGATATATGCATCCCCACCAGGACATTCTTATCATTCAATAATGATAAACCGTGGTTTACTGGGAAACTCAAACAACTTCGTCAGGCCAAAGAGGACGCTTACAGAAGTGGGGATAAAATCTTGTATAACCAGGCCAGGAACCGACTAACAAAGGAGATCAGAGTGGCTAAAAAGAACTACTCTGAGAAGTTGAAAAAAGAACTTTCAGCCAACGATCCGGCGTCGGTATGGACTGGTCTGAGGAACATCACCATGTACAAGACACCACCCCCACAGTCTGTGGAGAATCAACAACTGGCTGACGATCTCAATGTGTTCTACTGCAGATTTGAAAAGGCCAGACTGACACCCAGCACCCGCTCTGATCTGCACTTCACACATTCACCTTCCCCCCCTGCAACCCCCCTTACTCCCTCCCCCACCATTCTACCTGCGTTTAAAGTCTGTGTAGAGGATGTGAACCGGGTCTTCAGAAAACAGAAATCTAGGAAAGCTTCAGGACCAGACGGTATTTCACCTGCCTGTCTAAAAGTCTGTGCTGACCAATTGGCCCCCATCTTTACACAAATCTTCAACAGATCTCTGGAGCTGTGTGAAGTTCCCTGCTGCTTCAAACGCTCCACCATCATTCCCGTCCCCAAAAAGCCCAAAATCACTGGACTTAATGACTACAGACCTGTCGCACTCACGTCTGTGGTCATGAAGTCACTTGAGAGACTGGTCCTGGCCTACCTGAAGGACATCACTAGACCCTTGCTGGATCCTCTTCAGTTTGCCTATAGAGCAAACAGGTCTGTGGATGACGCTGTCAATATGGGACTGCATTACATCCTGCAACACCTCGACAAACCTGGGAATTATGCAAGGATCTTATTTGTGGACTTCAGCTCGGCCTTCAATACCATCATACCTGACCTTCTCTCAGACAAACTGAGACAGCTCTCTGTGCCCTCCTCCATCTGTCAGTGGATCACCAGCTTCCTGACAGACAGGCAGCAGCTAGTGAGGCTGGGCAAACTCACATCCAGGACTCTCACCATCAGCACTGGCACCCCTCAGGGTTGCGTTCTCTCCCCACTGCTCTTCTCTCTCTACACGAATGACTGCACATCAAAGGACCCCTCTGTCAAGCTCCTGAAGTTTGCGGACGACACTACAGTCATAGGCCTCATCAAGGACGGTGACGAGTCTGCTTACAGACAGGAAGTTGAGCAGCTGGCTGTCTGGTGCAGTCTTAACAACCTGGAGCTGAACACGCTCAAAACTGTGGAGATGATAGTGGACTTCAGGAGAAACCCCCCTGCTCTCCCCCCACTCACCATCATGAACAGCACTGTGACTTCAGTAGAGTCATTCAGATTCCTGGGCACCACCATCTCTCAGGACCTGAAGTGGGACAATCACATTGACTCTATTGCGAAAAAGGCCCAGCAGAGGCTGTATTTCCTCCGCCAGCTAAGGAAGTTCAACCTGCCTCAGGAGCTGCTGAAACAGTTCTACTCTGCAATCATCGAGTCTGTCCTATGTTCTTCTATAACTGTTTGGTTTGGTTCAGCTACCAAAACAGACATCAGAAGACTACAACGGACAGTTAGGACTGCTGAGAGAATTATCGGTGCCCCTCTGCCCAGCCTCCAAGAACTTTACACCTCCAGAGTGAGGAAAAGGGCTAAGAAAGTCACTCTGGACCCCTCACACCCAGCTCACTCTCTCCTTGTACTGTTGCCCTCTGGCCGGCGCTACAGATCACTGAGCACCAGAACAGCCAGACACAAGAACAGTTTTTTCCCCCAGGCCGTATCCCACCTGAACAACACATAACACACCCCGGTACTGTACATCTATAAATAACCCATCAAACCTTCATCTGTACATAGGACACATGCACATTCACAGTTCTGTCTATGGCCAAGTCTCTTTTCTGTATATTTTTATTTTTATTACTATTGTTATCCTTAATTATTGTATATTCTCTTCATTAGTGTTCTTTATCACCTTAATTATATGTTGTCTGCACTATGTTTGTACTTTCTGTACTGGAAGCTCCTAACACCAAGACAAATTCCTTGTGTGTGCAAACACACTTGGCAATAAAGCTCTTTCTGATTCTGATTCTGATTCTTTTAAGAAAAACAATCCTATGGCCATGAATGCTCTGTTGTCCTGTTTAGATCAAGTTAAATCTTGGTTATTTAAAAATTTCTTATCTCTAAATGAAGAAAAAACTGAGGTGATAGTTTTCGGTCCATCAGATAATATGAAGGACTCTGATTTTGACCTAGGACCTTTATCTGCTTTTAGGTCCTCACAGGTACGGAACCTGGGTGTTTTATTGGATGACACGCTAAAATTTGATAAACAAATTTCCACCGTGATTGGATCTAGTTTTTATCAGCTCCGTACACTTGCAAAAATCAAAAATTTTCTCACCGACAAGACTCTGGAGATGGCCGTTCATGCTTTTATTACGTCGCGTCTAGATTATTGTAATTCTTTATATTGTGGCATCTCTAAATCACAAATTGCCCGTCTTCAATTGGTCCAGAACGCTGCTGCTAAGTTTCTTTTAAAAAAGAAAAAAAGGGATCATGTCACTCCGCTCCTGAAGGCCCTTCACTGGGTGCCTATCCAATTTAGAATACACTTCAAAATTTTATTATTTGTTTTTAAATCGTTACATCATCAAGCACCCATTTACCTATCCGAATTGCTCCACCAGTATACCCCTTTGAGAAGTTTGAGATCCGGCGACCAGAACCTCCTCTTAATTCCACACTCTAGACTCAAGCGTAGAGGTGACCGTGCCTTTTCAGTAATTGGGCCTCGTCTTTGGAATGACTTGCCAGTTGAGATTAGAACGGCCCCTAGTCTGACGATTTTTAAATCACTCTTAAAAACCTATTTGTTTTCAATGGCCTATTAGGTTGTATTTTATCTATTCCATTTCTTATTTATGTGTCTTGTTTCCTTTTAATTTTTCTTGTGGATGCTTCCAAGTGTAAAGCACTTTGGTCAGTCTTCTGGCTGTTTTAAATGTGCTATATAAATAAAGTAAACTTGAAAGTAAACTTGAATCAACAACATAGAGTAAAAAACACCTCTTTGAACTGGTTTTGTGGATGCAGAACAACACAGAATTAGAGAGAGAGGAAATTGACGTCTGGCGGAGGGAGAAGGATAGTTGTAGGAGGTAGAGGAGTAGTTGGATCAGAAAAAGGGAAAAGAAGAGGTAGAGGAGAGGAGTATGAATGTGTGCTGGACTGTGCATTTTGATGTTTTGTTTTTTTTCCAATTACACATGTGAAACCTATGAAAGCTTATTTCTGCCATGGAATATAAAGAGTAAAGGGTATTTGTGACTTTTTTATCTCACAATTCTGGTAAAGTCCAAATTGCAAGATGTAAACTCACAATTCCAAGAATAGAAGTCCGAATTATGAGATAAGGAGGTCACAGTGACCGTAATTACTTTTTTATTCTGTGACGGAAACAAGCTTGCATAGTAACCAAAGGCCATGTACGTTGTAATTTTTGTTGATCCCTGGCATCAGCTACCATGGGGGCACCATCCACATCCAACCCCCACCCACTGGAAGCAATTTCAATCAAGGTTCCAATTGAATTTTTGCATAGTGGACCCTATTTTTTTCTATTGTACATTCTATATAGTAATGACTCATTCAGTTTTAGATAGTATGTTGCCAAGAAAGAACACATTCAACACTTAAAAATGTAAAATGGGTTTCAGTTGAAGGTAAACTGAAGGCTAGATTACAAAAAAACCAATGGATTTTATATTGTCTATTATATGCAGGTAGAACTGAAACATGACAAGTAATACAGTTTTTGTAAAACCATCAGCTGTTAGTATTTTGACAATCACTGTGCCATGATTGACTATATGTTGATGTTGGATAGAAACTAGTGCTAATGTTTTGACCGAATGACTCGATTTTGTAACGGGTTTGCTGTGTTTTGATAGAGTTAGTATATGTAGAAAAAGGTATTCAGCATTTTGAAATGTAGAGTTTGTATTTATTAATAATTAATAATTTATAAAATTAATTATTTGGCTATTTGTGTAATATAGGTGTGTTGCTGTGTTAAGAGTTTAGAAAAGTACTTTAAGTATTGGTAAATGCTTCTTAGCAATTGGAAAAAAACTGTAAATCTTCTCTCCACTTATTGAGTAACAATGTTGTGACACTGTCACACAAGAGACATGTTTTACCGCTCTATTTATTGCAATGATTTGATGAATAATAGCGTTTTAACTGTTTTAACAGTATGGGATGGCCTAGGATTTCTAGTTTTATTGTGTTGTTTTAAGTTCCTTGTAAATTCTGTAAATACACTATTTATTCTTTCAACTTTTGTTGTTGTCTCATCTTTTTAAAACACTTATTTTACCCCACACAGTTTAATCTGACCCCATTTCATTTTCAATCTATGTAATTCGGCCGATAAGGCCGATAGTTACATATGGTGGTCCGTATGGGGAACGTTTAAGATTTTAAAAGCTGTGTTGACGAAGTGTTAAAAGATGACGACCCATTTTGAAAATGCTGCTCCTTTTAAAACACCTGCTAATTTTAATGATGAACGGATTTTACACCAGTGTGATTGTGAACAGCCTCACGCTGAAGTACTTTTAAAAACGTCGTTTTAAACCTGGAGAAGGATTTTAAAGACTCTGTCGAAAGTCATGTTAACCGTGAAGTATATTTTAGAAAGGCTGTAGATGTAAAATTCAATGAGATGGAGAAATATGTGAAGGAAGCTGTGGCAGCCTTAAAAAAAGAGGTTGTGGAGTGCTTTCGGAGGAGAGATAAACAGTGGGCAAAACAAATGAAGGACAAAAAAGCTCCGGGAAGCCACTGTTTCCCCTCATACAGAAATCTCCAACCCTGTGCCTTCCATCATCAGCTCCTCTTCACCTCCAACTGACTGTTCCACCATCTCAGTAAGTTCACAGACTGACGGCAGAGCAAAGGAAGGAACTACCTTCAACAAGACATCATCAGGGCCTTATGTCACCCATATCTTTTCTGTCCTCCCCTTCTCCAGTGAGGAAGTCAACAGTGCCCAGCAGGATGACATCACACTTCCCGTCTCCCCATCCACACACCAGACTGACAGGATCACAATGATCATCCACTAGGGCTTGCTGTGCCGACGGATCCAGAGCAAGGACGTCCAGCACCGACTGCAGCTTGTCGTTCCAAAGGCCTTGATCCAACGAACGCTACAGAGCCTCTACAGCAGAACAACCGAGAGAAATCACGGACAATTTAAAACTCTCCTCAGCATCCTGGAGGTCGCCTGGTGGCCAACGACCTGTGGAATGTGTACCGTTATCGATCAAACCAAAGAACCATCTCTTCACCCTGCATCAACAACAACCACCAAACCAGGAAGGAGAAATCTACAGAGGGAGAAGCGTACCAGCAAAGCTGGGTATAGAAAGCACCAGGGAGGAACTTTGCAACCTACCCAAGGTTACCCAGGCTGGTACAGACTTCCACCACTCTGTTATGGCTCCCCAGTTCCTTCCAGCCAACTAGTGCCTGCATGAGAGTGCCTAGTTTTAGCTAATTTATTTCAAAGACATTTTAAGTCACACTTTAAAGAGGATGCCCATTTTATGAACAACGGTTGACAGTACTCTTATGAGACTAGTTTCTTCCACACAAGAGACATGTTTTACCGCTCTATTTATTCATAAAATCATTATGAATAGCTAATGCTATCCCCGCTTGCCAGCGATCTCCGTGCATATTCGGTTACTAAATTAGCCATTTTGTGTCCCCACGTCCTCCAAAACACCACCAAACGCCACAGAAACTCTTCTCAAGTCGAAGATCCATGATGGAGAGATTCAGATGTGAGCTTTGGACAACATCTGTTCGCTGATAACCAGTCTGTGTTGCGCCGCGACGCCATTATCTGTACGCTTCATGCGTAACCCGAGAGCGCACAAAAACACACAGACAATACGCCGAGCTATTCTGTAAACAATCTTACGTAAACTATTCAAACTGTCAATCACTGTAAACGTCCTTGTGGTTGGCTAATGGTGCGTTCACACCGGATGCGACTTGCGCGAATAAATCGCGCTATTCGCGCGTAGTTGGACGCGTGAACATTTTGGGTTTACTCGCTTCATTCGCGCGTGAAATTCGCTTCATTCGCACGTGAAATTCACTGCACAACAGACGCGAATTCGCATCATGGGCGGGGCTTCTGCCAGGCGCACAGGTATGACTGCCACAGAGAGCATATGTATAGAATTTGGCAAATAAAATCACCTTTATGTGCTATGGAAACACTGGACGTGTGTATTTCAGCCGAGAATGTAGTTGTTTATCACGTCACTACTAGAGCAAGCTCCTGATTGGTTGGCGCGGCGCGAAATATCCGCCAAAGTTCAGATTTTTCAACTTGCGCGATTCGCGCGAATCTCGCGTTCCGCGCGTCAAACGCTCGAAACGCTCAATTCGCTCCGCGCCATTCGCGCGAATCGCACCGCAGGATGTCTAATTGCGTCTTTGCATTGACTTAACATGTAAATCACTCGCGCTTAACGCTTCATTCGCGTCTGGTGTGAACGCACCATAACACTTCCATCCATCAAAACTGTGCTGGCGAGGCATTGGCTGGCTTCAAACACCCCTATTGTGATGTGTCCGGATTGACATCTCGCTGACCCAGTCACGGACGCGCTTACTGTCCCGGGTTATAACAGCTCCTATGATTGAAGGAGAGAGAGACGAGGGAGGGCTATTCTTACTCGGAAGAGACGATTCTGCTGGAAATAGATGGCGTTTCAAAGCTGGAATACGAATTATAATCGATATTTATTGGAAAATGGACGCTATCGATAACTATAACTCGAATCGCTTATGTAAACAAAGGAGGATCTATCGTGTTTTCCCCTATTTTTTCCTTGTTTTGGATTAAAAAGTGGATGCATTTTGAAGAGTGGACCCTTCTCTTGAAATGTATGCTGGTGTGTCTTGGAATAGTCTGAGCTGACCAGCGCTATTGGCGATCAAACGTGAGTACTGCGGTTCGCTTTGTTCATTTTAAATGGCCGGTCTTTCAGCATTTCTGTTAACCCTTTCCTCTCTGGTGTATTGATTTCAAAAACAAGCTCAGATCGTTAATCTTAAGTGTTTTAGCTTTCAAATTATATATAGTTAATGATACTTGATTGAATATTGTTCTAAAACAAAGGTTATAACAGCTCCTGTGATTGTGTAATAAAAAGCGCAGACACGCCCGACCACGCCCTTCCGGCCCGCCCGCGGGCCGATGCGGGTTAACAGGTTAACTGGTTTACAGGTTTCCTTAAGTCCATTTTATTCCTCTTAAGATTTTAGTGTGTTTGTCTTTAAGAAATGCATGGTTGGCCTGTCATCTGACCAGTCACATTTTTTGGACTGGTCACATGAGAGGCCAACAGGGTCAGTGACCAAAGGACTGCACCAACTTGATTGAGGAGTTGTTTTAAGGATTTACCATTCCAGCATCTCACCTGTTTTGGATTATCACTTTCTTTGGATTGTATATGCACTGGTGGACACTTTTACATTGGAACTTACAGCACGCTGGATTTCTTAAGGACTGTTTTAACGGTATGGAACGGCCCAGGATTTCTAGTTTTTTTGTTTTGTTTTAAGTTCCTTGTGAATTCTGTAGATACACTTCTACTTTTGTTGTTGTCTCATCTTTTTAAAACACTTATTTTACCTCACACAGTTTAATCTGACCCCATTTTAAATCTATGTAATTCGGCCGATAAGACAAATCGTTACAATGTGATTACATGAGTGGAGTGTCCCTTTAAATGAGAGGCAAGGAGATGAGCATTGTCCATGTTTGAAAGAATGAATGATGCATTTATATAGCACTTTATTGTGTATTTCTGTACACCCAAAGCACTTTACAATCATGTGGGGGGGATCTCTCCTCAACCACCATCAATGTGCAGCATCCACCTGGATGATGTGAGGGCAGCCACAGTACAATGGCGCCAGTGCACTCAGCACACACCAATTCAGTGAATGGGGATTATTAGGAGCCCATGATTGACAAGGGCCAGTAAACTGAATTACATGTCCCAAAGTCACTACATTGGACAAACAAATTTTTTTGAGTAAACTAGGACTATTTGACAGGTTGTACTCAAACGAGTCCTGTGTTTGATTGGCTCTTGAAGCAATCAGTACAATGATTCATGATATCCCATACTTTCCTGTTTGAACAAATTCCACACTTTGACCAATCCACGATAGAAAGCTGGCAGTCCATTAGAGTTGAATTGTTTTAAGTCCATTAAGAAAAAAAGCATAATGCAAGCTAGCAGTCTCTAGACCAGGGTTCAAGTTCAAGTTCAAGTTCAAGTCAGCTTTATTGTCAATTCTTCCACATGTACAGTACATACATACAGAGAATTGAAATTGCATTACTCTCAGACCCTTGGTGCATACAGTTAACATTAAACACGTTCAGATACAGATACAGTTTAAACATATGTACAACTATACAAATATACAAATGAGGATATTGTAGAAAAAAATAAGAATTAGATCGATAAGTGGCATAAGGCGCATGGCAGATAGAGTGCAAAACCAGTTAAATAGAAACAACACTGTGTAGATATATTTGTAGTGCAAAAGAGCTTATCAGTCTGAGGACATTGTAGAAAATAAAAAAAGAGAGATAGATAGATAAAGTGCATAAGGCACATGGCAGAATAGATGGAGTGCAAACCAGTTGAATGTACAAAAACAGAACTGTGCAGATTTGTTTTGTTTTGTTATGAGTGTAGTGCAAGAAGAGCTTATCAGTCTGTTAAAGTGACAAGTTCGGATAGCTTTTTGTCAGACTATCCGAAGAGGTAATTTGCAGTCAATGTTGGATAGGTAGTGATCAGCCAATGCTGCACAAGTGACAGGTGCCGGTCACAGTATGTTGGCCGGGGGGGTGTCACAGAGTCAGAGTTCCTAGTGTGTTGCTGTGTTAAATGGGGGTGAAAGAGGGGAGGGGGGGCAAGGACGGGAGGGAGTTCAGCTTCCTGACAGCCTGATGTATGAAGCTGTCCTTCAGTCTGCTGGTCCTCGCCTGGAGACTCCGCAGTCTCCTCCCTGATGGCAGCAGACTGAAGAAGCTGTGTGTCGGGTGGGTGGGATCGCCTGCAATGCGGAGGGCTTTGCGGGTGAGACGGGTGCTGTAGATGTCCTGGAGGGAGGGGAGAGAGACACCAATGATCTTCTCAGCTGCTCTCACTATTCGTTGAAGTGACTTGCGGCAGGATGCGTTGCAAGCGCCATACCACACAGTGATGCAGCTGGTTAGGATGCTCTCGATGGTGCCTCTGTAGAAGGTGCACATGATGGGGGTCGGGGCTCTGGCTCTTTTGAGTTTGCGGAGGAAGTAGAGACGCTGCTGTGCTTTCTTGGCCAGTGCTACAGTGTTGTTAGTCCAGGAGAGGTCCTCTGTGATGTGCACACCCAGGAACTTGGTGCTGCTCACTCTCTCCACAGTCGCACCGTTGATGGTCAGAGGGGCATGCTGAGTGTGTACTCTCCTGAAGTCAACAACAATCTCCTTCGTCTTCTTCACATTCAGAGAAAGATTGTTGTCACTGCACCACCCGGCCAGGCGGCTCACCTCGCTCCTGTAGTTTGTCTCATCTCTGTTGCTGATGAGACCCACCACAGTCGTGTCATCCGCAAACTTAATGAAGATGTTGGAGTTGTGTGATGGTGTGCAGTCGTGGGTCAGCAGAGTGAAGAGGAGGGGGCTCAGCACACATCCTTGGGGGGCCCCAGTGTTCAGTGTGATGGTGCTGGATGTGTTACTGCCGACCCGTACTGCTTGAGGTCTCCCGGTCAGGAAGTCCAACAGCCAGTTGCACAGAGAGGTGTTGAGCCCCAGCTGGGCCAGTTTGTGAGTGAGCTGTTGAGGGATGATTGTGTTGAATGCTGAACTGAAGTCTATGAACAGCATCCTGTCCGTATTCATGAAACCGTAGGGTCCGTATTCATGAAACATTTTAGTGCTAAGAGTTACTCCTAGTAACAAAATTCTAAGAAAATTCTTAGAAATGTGGGTGTTTCCCCTTGAAATTAAAGAAAGGATTCTAGTAAAGAAAAAAGTAATTCAGAAATCATCTTAACCCTTAAAAGAGGTCTTAAGGGCCAAAATTGTTAGGAGTACGGATGAGGACTTTTAAGGGGCTTAAGAGTTTCTTTAGCAGTGGAGAAAATGGATGAAATATGAAGAGGGAGAAGAAATGTGTTGCACACAATGCATGACAATGAGTTAATAAGACAGTACACATTAGATCATGCAGGGATCATGTTTGTGACCGATCTTATTAAAGACACTCTAACATCTCACACACCGTGATGAAATGTGCCAGAAATGGATGTAATCACTACATTAACATATTTGGCACCTGGAAAAATGCAACTATGCAGCAGTGATGATTGGGGTCTGTTACAGCACTGTCGCTATAAAATACGGTAAGTATGACAGCATGGTAAATAAAAAATAAAGAATATATATACATATATAATGTGTGTGTGTGTGTGTGTGTGTGAGAGAGAAAGAGAGAGAGAGCGAGTACTGTAAAACAGGAAAAATTACGCCTGTAATTTCAAAGTGAAGGCTTATAATATACTCTACTCAAGCGCTCTTTTATTTCCTTCTTGACAACCAACCAATCACAGTCTTCAAAAGACTGTGTCATAGCTAGCAACGGGGTCAGCCCCGCCTCCTCACTAAGATAAACGTTTTTGTCTTTTCCTCGCTCAGAGTTGCTCTCAGATTGGTCCTGAATGACTCTTAAGCTAAGACTCCTAGTTAGAAATGTTTAAGCTAAATTAGGAGCTCTCTAAAAGGATTCTTAGAATCTTTAGGAATACGGGCCCAGGTCTGCGGGACTACAGTCCCAGTTTACTTTGTCTGAAGAAATTATCACATCAATATCTTACTGACTATCAATCAGAATAACTAAATCATCAGCATATGATGATAACTTTAAAGGTGTATTACACCCTGGTATGTTCAGACCTTGTAAATCAGATCCAAGCTTATGTAATAACGGTTCAAAAGCTATACTGCGTCGCTAGATGCTATGGGGAACCAGTACAATCCCGCCATGCTATGATAGGGGAACGACCAATACTTGAACTCGCCTTAAGCACTAAAGGGACCCAAAGGGACCAAGTATTTAGCAGGGTAAGCCCCACAGGAGGCAAAGAGGGTCAAACTCACCGAGGTCAGCTCGGCCTTGAATAATCGTTCCAAGGAAGACTCCGTACAGCCTCGGCACTTAAGGAGGGCAAAGAGCGTACAAGAAGTAAGGCAAAGCCTGAAGAACTGGTTCTGCCTTGTGGCAGGTGCGTGCCCACTTATGCAGAAAGGACACAGGCCTGTAAGTCTGGGACGTCCAGATTACAGAACTGACTGGCTGTCTATAGAAGCCTGAGAAGCTGCTATAGCTGCTAAATAGATCTTGAGTGTAGAAGGGGAACGACCATTATCCAACAACTCTTGGAGGAAGGACAATATCACTGATGTGTCGCAGGAGGTTGGGTCTTTGCCACAGGTTGTGCACCAGATGGAGAAGACCGACCATTTAAAGGTGTAAAGATGTCTTATAGATGGGGCTCTAGCCTGTGAAATATTGTTTAAGTCTCTCTCGGGAAGGTCAGTAGGCTCCCATCGAAAGGCCAACGGTGCAGAGCCCACAGCTTGGGCTGGAGATGCCAGATTGTTTTGAGAGAGGAGGTCCTGTCTCAGGGGGTTTGGCCATGGAGCTGCTGTGAGCAGCTGCGACGGCTCAGAGCGCCAATGCTGGTTCTTCCAAAATGGTTTGACTTTCTTGACCCTTTTGATCACCTGAGGAAGCAGGGTTATTGGGGGGAAGGCGTAAAGGTGAGCACTGGGCCAGTCATGGGCCAGGGCATCTCGCTGTATTGAAAAATAAATTGGGCAGTGAGAGTTGTCTTCTGAGGCGAAGAGGTCGACCTCTGCCCTCCCAAAGACAGACCAAATTTCCTGAGGATACTGTAGTGTCCATATGTGTCCTCAGACATCTGAGGATGTAGTGCCCATTCTCCTTGGGCCACTTATGCTTCTGGACAGCAGTTCTGTGCCCATGTTCAGACTGCCCGGCACATGAACCGCTCTTAGCGAGAAGAGTTTGTTCTGTGCCCAATATTGGAGGCGTTGCGCCATCCTGCAGTGGGAGTGTGACCTGAGACCGCCTTGGTGATTTATATAAGCTACCATTCCTGCCAGCCTTGGATGGGCACCACATCCTGGTCCGGTCGGATAATATGACGATTATCTCAAATCGACTCCAAATTTCAGGTGAAAAGTTATTATTTTGACCCCCATCATAAATAAATAAATAGATAAAATGTAAATATATATATTTTTTTTTCAAATTACGCAGTAATATACATCTATGGCATTTAATATTTTCTTCATTTATGCATTTCTTTCCCAAGGAAAAAAATAATAAAAAAAATAATATATATATAGACTTCAGTGAATGAATTGAGTTGGTATATGAAAGAACAAGAGTAATTGTAAAATATTGATTCAAAAACAGTTAAAGCTGGGGTTAGGTTTCAGCGTAAGTGAGTTCTGCAACATGTGTATACTAAATATGTGTTACTTTTTTGACTGTTTACTGTGTCCTATATGCTGCAGTTGAGCATTTATTCAGTTTGGTGTATTCCTTTCACTCTTGTTTATTCAAGGTGTTGAAAATAGGACCCAGGATAAAATCACTGACAACATAAAACCTTTAAAAAAATGTGTTTAATGTGTTATCAGAAGACTGAGTTGTTTAACTTAGAACACTAGGAACATAGATACGTTCCCGACTGACAGCATAGTGTGTCTTGGTGGGTCATTCACGTAAACACAGTTGGTTGTGTCATACATGAATGCAAACACGAAAATTGTATTTTTAAGAGCATTGGATCTGTGCATTTAAGCCTTGCAAAGTAAAGGCTGGCTTAGTTTAAAATAAAATAAAATCTTCAGCCCTCCACATGTATGTATGTGTTAGAAAGGCTAAATGGTTTGTGTACGTGTTGCAGTGTTCTAAACTTTTTCTTTGCCATTGACAGAATTTTCCAGCATCCATGTTATACACATGCTTATACTGTAGGAGGCAGTATAGTGTCTCTTCTGAAAGAGTACATAATCTCCTGATCAAAACACAGGCATTTTTTTTTATTATTATTTAGCAGAGGCTCTGTTATTTTATGTATTGCATGTTCAGATATTCATAAAACAAAATATTCTGGGGCCATGAACGTTTTGTGAAGTTGATCAAAAATGCTGCCACTGGCTGGGAAAAAAAACACTGGTGGGAAAAAGTTAAATGTGGAATTATATATATTAGGAGTGGTTGGAGGGTTATTGTTTTGTACTTTTAGTTGCTTTGAAAATTGTAATTGTAATTGTAATTACTAACCTGAAGCAGGCAAGTATTATTCCCATTGTGGCCTCTTTAGACTGCAAAGAACATCCACAGTGCTTTTGGACTGAAAGAGGTTTATATAAACAAAAATGATATTAGGCTGATGTTCCCAGTAATGGTAAGATAAGTTTGCAATATTTACATTGAAAATAAAAAAACAATTAAATAAACACACTTTGTTTACAGTTATAATATAGTTTATTAACATTTCAAAAGGGATTTTGTTTGATTGTTACCAATGCAAAATGCAAAATGCAATCTTAAATAATTCAAGACCTAACACTCAAGTTATAAAGCTCATCAGTTTTTCCTTCTATTATGGAACTGCTGGAGAATTATTTCCTAACATACTAACAATTCTGGGTGGTTTGACAAGAATGGGAACAGTCCTACAGCACACCTCTCCCAGAAGTTCCAGGAGTCCCCCACATGCTGTCCTTCATGCTTATTCCTTGCAGTGGAGGAAAGAATACTGAAAAAATATACTCCAAGTAAAAGTACCATTACATTCCAAAAAATGTAGTGTGAGTAGAATAAAAGTACTCGTCCCAAAAGTACTTGAGTAAGAGTAAAAGAGTAGCTTATTTAAAAGTACTCTTGAGTATTGAGTGTGGATTCTACCCCCTTATAATAAACACTGTACACTGTAATTTAAACATTTAGAAAACATTATAGCTACATACTGTAAGTGACATTAACTTTTGTTTTTTGTCAGAAAGAATAAATAATATTTATCATCCAGCAGTTTTTAATTTTGACTGGCAATCCTTTAAAACACATGGAAAACAACACAGAAAAACTATTAAAATTATGAAAAAATGAAAGGCATTCTCAGTACAATCATCCCCATTTAAACTATAAAGTTTAGATAGATTTAAAAATCTAGATTTAAAATCAAGTGTAACGCCACTGAGACAAAGCATGCATTGTAAGGCTGAGTTAAAACAACTTCTATTCCCATGCCGACCCATGATGCCCTGTACCCGAAAACTCAAGATCTTCACAATTTAACATCACAAAGGCCTTTAGATTAGATAATGTTAATGTCATTAAATATCTAGGAGTAGTTTGTTACAGCATTAAACATGTCACTTCCTGTTGCCAGCAGGTGGCGCTATGACGCTATGGCGCTATATATTAAGTGGATATGGGCTTGTAGATCTCTTTAGGTCAGGAGTCTTATCAAACGTGAAGTTTGGGGTGGATCAGACATTGTATGCCTTAATTATAAAAGCTTCCTGATTCATGGTGAAACATCAAAATTTGTCAGGCTGCTAGGGACACGTCCTTCAACGAAAACTCTATATCTTCGCAATTTAACATCACAAAGGGGTTAAGATTAAACTGACCAAATTTGGTGGTGATCTGAATAAATCTCTATGCAGAGTTCGTTAAAGTATGATGCCTGAAAATGGCAAAAATGACACAAAATTTGCTGAGAAAATTAAAAATGACTGACTCTCTGTTGGGTTTTGGATTTTGCTCCAAGAGACTTTTTTGTGGGTATTGGTGTGTTACATGTGTATATGTTTCATACGTGTAAGGGAAATGTAGCAGGAGGGGCACTTCGTTGAACATGTATAGGTGGCGCTATCGAGCCATTCTGCCACACCCACTTCTGAAACCTTTACCAGTTCTGAATTGTGAGCAAAGTTTGATGACTTTTTGAGCATGTTTAGGCCCTCAAAAATGCAGCATTTTTTGATGGCCCAAGCCATCAGTGGCGTCAGGAGAACTGTGCACAGCGAACACATACATTTACAGTTACCCTCTAGCAGGTTGGTTTTAAGGGAAACGACAATGAAAGGGTTAATCCAAACCATCAAGACAGTGAAATACACACACACAGAACAATATATTAAAGTTTGGTATTCAGTTATTAACATTAACTATATTACTTAACATGAACATTAATTATATAGCTTTTACTAATGTTAGTTAATATTAGGTTCAAATCTAAAACATTAATAAAATTTAAAGTTTTATCTGTTAACATTAGTTAATGCACTGTGAATTAACATGAACAATTTTATTAACTAACATCAACAAACATTAATAAATGCTGTAAAAGTATATGTTCATTGTTAGTTCATGTTAGTTAATGCATTTACTAATGTTAACAAATGAGACATTATTGTAAAGTGTTACCAAAATGATGTGTGTTACCTTTAATGATTTCTAAGCATTTTTTAACGATTTTATTGATCTATAAGCATTTGTGAAATATTTTAGCTTAGTCTTCATTTGTGAGCTGAACTGTTTTACTGTTGCATCCATGAGATGATGTAAATTCAGATGAATGTGATGTCACAGAATGTCATAGGTCAGTATCAAATGAGTTTCAATTATTATTTGCAGCATATTGTATCTTTAGATCATTTTATGTTGTAATTAACATAATTATTAACGTAATTATACAATTACGTTGTCAGTGCCTTACAAATTAACTGGTTGTAGGATTTTTTTTTTTTTTTTACTAACACAAATAAATACAGTATATATATAAATATATATTCTTCATACTTTGTTTGTTAGTTGTGGATTAACTAATGTTAAAAACTATATTATTTAACTATATTAGTTAACATGAAAAATAATTATATAGCATTTATTCATGTTTATTAATGTTAAATTCAAAATGTATTAATACATTATTACAATTTTAAGTTGTATCTTAACCCTCTGGGGCCTGAGGTGATTTTGGGGCCCTTGAGATGTTTTGACATGTCCTGATATTTGTGCTTATTTCAGCTACTTCTAACATACTATTGACCAACATGTATTTTTTTGTATTCAGCACAAACTGTGCTACAATAATAAGTGACCAAGATGGCAGGGGCGGAGCCAGGGGGCCACCCCACTCACAACTGTAGTTTTTGTTCCTTTTTATCTTGAAAAGAAGTGTATTTAATTAGATGCGCAACCGCCGTATCTCTTTATGACCGCATCAAATGGGAGACTTTTCAGACACGCACTTCAACTTCGCCTCAGTGCTAGGTGCAAGTCAAACGAGCGCGGAAAGGAACATGTGGCGAATGAGCTTCAGTAGAACAACAGTGAACTGCGGTCTGATGAGATGTTGTTAGGCTATATGTCAGTAAAACAAATTTTCCTTTTCTGTCAGCCGTCACATGTGCTCATGAGTCATGGCGCACACTCAACTTTACGCAAATATGAGACGCAAGCTCGATATTGCTTCATCATAAATAAAGCACACAAAAAACTATGAACATACAATGTAACTACCAAAAAGACGATTAAAGTTGCAAACTGTGCATGCATGTATACAGTCAGGTCCATAAATATTGGGACAACGACACAATTCTAACATTTTTGGCTCTATACACCACCACAATGGATTTCAAATGAAACGAACAAGATGTGCTTTAACTGCAGACTGTCAGCTTTAATTTGAGGGTATTTACATCCAAATCAGGTGAACGGTGTAGGAATTACAACAGTTTGCATATGTGCCTCCCACTTGTTAAGGGACCAAAAGTAATGGGACAATTGGCTTCTCAGCGGTTCCATGGCCAGGTGTGTGTTATTCCCTCATTATCCCAATTACAATGAGCAGATAAAAGGTCCAGAGTTCATTTCAAGTGTTCCATTTGCATTTGGAATCTGTTGCTGTCAACTGTCAAGATGAGATCCAAAGAGCTGTCACTATCAGTGAAGCAAGCCATCATTAGGCTGAAAAAACAAAACAAACCCATCAGAGAGATAGCAAAAACATTAGGCGTGGCCAAAACAACTGTTTGGAACATTCTTAAAAAGAAGGAACGCACCGGTGATCTCAGCAACACCAAAAGACCCAGAAGACCACGGAAAACAACTGTGGTGGATGACCGAAGAATTCTTTCCCTGGTGAAGAAAACACCCTTCACAACAGTTGGCCAGATCAAGAACACTCTCCAGGAGGTAGGTGTATGTGTGTCAAAGTCAACAATCAAGAGAAGACTTCACCAGAGTGAATACAGAGGGTTCACCACAAGATGTAAACCATTGGTGAGCCTCAGAAACAGGAAGGCCAGATTAGAGTTTGCCAAACGACATCTAAAAAAAGCCTTCACAGTTCTGGAACAACATCCTATGGACAGATGAGACCAAGATCAACTTGTACCAGAGTGATGGGAAGAGAAGAGTATGGAGAAGGAAAGGAACTGCTCATGATCCTAAGCATACCACCTCATCAGTGAAGCATAGTGGTGGTAGTGTCATGGCGTGGGCATGTATGGCTGCCAGTGGAACTGGTTCTCTTATATTTATTGATGATGTGAAGGCTGACAAAAGCAAGTGAAAGATGAATTCTGAAGTGTTTCGGGCAATATTATCTGCTCATATTCAGCCAAATGCTTCAGAACTCACTGGACGGCGCTTCACAGTGCAGATGGACAATGACCCAAAGCCTACTGCAAAAGCAACCAAAGAGTTTTTGAAGGGAAAGAAGTGGACTGTTATGCAATGGCCAAGTCAATCACCTGACCTGAATCCAATTGAGCATGTATTTCACTTGCTGAAGACAAAACTGAAGGGAAAATGCCCCAAGAACAAGCAGGAACAGAAGACGGTTGCAGTAGAGGCCTGGCAGAGCATCACCAGGGATGAAACCCAGCGTCTGGTGATGTCTATGTGTTCCAGACTTCAGGCTGTAATTGACTGCAAAGGATTTGCAGCCAAGTATTAAAAAGTGAAAGTTTGATTTATGATTATTATTCTGTCCCATTACTTTTGGTCCCTTAACAAGTGGGAGGCACATATGCAAACTGTTGTAATTCCTACACCGTTCACCTGATTTGGATGTAAATACCCTCAAATTAAAGCTGACAGTCTGCAGTTAAATCACATCTTGTTTGCTTCATTTTAAGTCCATTGTGGTGGTGTATAGAGCCAAAAATGTTAGAATTGTGTCGATGTCCCAATATTTATGGACCTGACTGTATATGCATCACATTAAAGAACATCTCTCAAATGCTTACTAAAATAGCCTATTCTGCAAATCGAGTTCACAATATAAGGCACAAATTGTTGCTCATTGCTGTGTACTTTTTTTATTTGAAATTTAATGCACAAGTAAATGTGAGCACAGTGCCCTAATACTAAAAAAAAAAAAAAAAAATCGAATTTTTTTCTCATTAATTAAGAACAAACCATTTAAATGCATAAAATAGCTAATTTTACATTCTGGCATTTATGTGCTATTGACTTCCGACCTTTTTCACTTTCTTATCACTATTTGCATGTCTCACCCATTAGTATGCAACAATGGAGAACAAGCTTTTGAGGGTTTTGAGAACCAGAACCAAGCTGACTAAGCAATAAAGCTATAGTGAGTCCCTTTATTAATGAGTACTTATACCTGGAGGTGAGGAATAAAACAAGCAAACAAAAAAAGTCATATTAACTCAGTATTACCTGACCTAATTCACAAATATCTCAACTACAATTAAATACAAATTAGTTGTATTTAGTTGTTTTAGGCAATAAAACAGTCCATTACTTTACAGTGAAACACATTTCTATATTGAAATAATGAAGATTTCTGTGCCACCCCAGACTGGTTGCTGGCCCCTCCCTGGCCACCCCTGTGAAAACATCCTGGCTCCGCCACTGCAAGATGGATGTACATGTTTGCATTTTTTAGAAAAAAAAATATTATGCGTGGTTAGTAAGTTTTGGGGGGGGAAATGTAGCTGAAATAAGGCCATAAAAGCCACACTAAATCGTCCTGAATAAGACTTTTGAGTAATCAGTCTTGTAGGCTAGAATATTTACTTCACAATTATGTGAAAATCATTCTGCTTACTCATTCACAGAAAACAATATATTGATTTAAATTTTTAAAGACATGTTTTGTGATGGAAAGCCTATATGCGAGGGAGTGGTAATGGGCTTGAATATTAAGTGATTTTCACCTGACATCTTCGTCACGTCTACCTGTCTTTAAGCGTGCATACAGTCGTGAGTTTCTGCTCAATGTCAGCAGAATCACATTTTTAGAGTTAAACTCAACGCACGCTGAAGAGCTGCGGGACCTCGGTCTGCTCCGAAAGCCTACTCCATCACCGACCCCCACTACTGCATCTCACCCACAGCGCTACAAGCGGCGTGAGAGGAAGCAGAAGAGGGGTAAGCGTGGAGGTATCTGAGCTAGGCTAGCGGCCAACCCACACAAGCCAGCTATCCCCACCATGGTACAGGCGAACGTACGCTCTTTGGCCAATAAACTGGACTACATCCGACTACTTCGCTCTATTCAGAGGACTGTAAGAGACTGTTGTGTTTTGTGTTTACAGAAACATGGCTTAACAACAGCGTACCGGACTGCACCATACAGCTCGACCAGCTAACATGCTATCGAGCTGACAGAGCTCTCGTCGAGGGAGGTAAGATCCGCGGCGGCGGGCTTTGTGTTTACATCAATGATGCATGGTGCCGCAACGCTGTTGTGGTCTGCAAACACTGTTTTGTTTCAGCGACAGCAGAGACACTCGGAGCCTGTGGCAGGGGATACAGACCATCACGGACTACAAGCCCCCACCACAGACCTGTGACAGCACCATCCCCCTGCTGAACGAGCTGAATGCCTTCTTTTCTCGCTTTGAGGCACAAAACAGCACCACTGCACAGAAGACTCCACCTCCTCCCGGCGACCAGGTGATGACGCTGTCCCCGGACAGTGTGAGGAGATTCCTCAGCAGGATCAACGCACGCAAAGCTCCGGGTCCTGACAACATTCCTGGGCGTGTACTGAGAGACTGTGCAGTGGAACTCACTGATGTCTTCACAGACATCTTCAACATCTCGCTAAATCAGGCCGTTGTCCCCACATGCTTCAAAGCTACCACCATCATTCCAGTCCTGAAGAAGTCATCGCCATCCTGCTTCAATGACTACCGTCCAATAGCACTCACTCCCATCCTCATGAAGTGCTTTGAACGGCTAGTCTTGCACCACATCAAGTCTGTCCTCCCCCCCCCTCCCTAGACCCCTTCCAGTTTGCATATAGGTCCAACCGCTCGACCGATGATGCCATCACCACTGCCCTCCACCCAGCCCTCACACATCTGGAGAAAAAATACTCATATGTCAGGATGCAGTTCATAGACTTCAGATCGGCATTCAACACAATCATCCCTCAACAGCTCACTCACAAACTTGTCCAGCTGGGGCTCAACACCTCTCTGTGCAACTGGCTGTTGGACTTCCTGACCGGGAGACCTCAAGCAGTACGGGTCGGCAGTAACACATCCAGCACCATCACACTGAACACTGGGGCCCCCCAAGGATGTGTGCTGAGCCCCCTCCTCTTCACTCTGCTGACCCACGACTGCACACCATCACACAACTCCAACCTGTTCATTAAGTTTGCAGATGTCACGACTGTGGTGTGTTTCATTAGCAACAGAGATGAGACAAACTACAGGAGCGAGGTGAGCCGCCTGGCCGGGTGGTGCAGTAACAACAATCTCTCTCTGAATGTGGAGAAGACGAAGGAGATTGTTGTTGACTTCAGGAGAGTACACACTCAGCATGCCCCTCTGACCATCAACGGTGCGACTGTGGAGAGAGTGAGCAGCACCAAGTTCCTGGGCGTGCACATCACCCCTTTTCCACCTAAGCAGTTCCAGGTGCTAGTTCAGAGCCAGTGCTATTGCCGGTTCTTAGTTGGTTCGACTGGCGAGCCCTTTAAGAACCGGTTGCTTTTCCATAAGCTAGAGAGCCAATTCAGGTGTTTTCAATTCAGAGCCAGGTGTTACGTCACCGAATACGTCTCATTTTTCCCAGCAACGCTAGCGCGAAAGCGCCAAACACAAACATACCGGCATCAACAATGGCGGACGTTGCGTTGCTATTGATGTTGGCTTTGCGAACCTACATCGGCATCCAAACACAGCTAATCCAACGTGTTCGAGCAGCTCGCCATAATTTGTATAGACGGAGATTTCAAGCGAGAATAACGGTAAGTACATAACACATTTTTATTGTTAACATCAAACAGTAACATCTCAACGTTAGCCTCAGCATGTACCCTCCTAGCATTGAAAAAAAGTTTTAAACATTGGTGGAAGAAATATCCAGAAATGTTATTGTTAAAACTCCACTCTAAACAGAAGAATGTCTTATTATAAGCAAAAAGCACTTGCAGTATTAAAACCAAAAGTAGTTATTCTGTAGAAATGTCTACTGTCAGTGTTGTACTATTCCCTATGTTTTTGCATTAATACCACTGATGCTAGCCTGTGTTGCATTGTACTGCTGTAGGTCAATGCTACTTTATACTGTTGGGTAGATCAGTCAACAGCATCACAATCTATTTATGTTAAACATGAACAAATTCAGATTTATACATGCTTTTCACTGGACAAGAAGGACTGAAAAGAACTGAAGGTCACACTTTATATTAGGTGGCCTTAACTACTATGTACTTACATCAGAAAATAAGTACAATGTACTTATTGTGGTCATATTGTATTTTAAAACACTTTTGCTGCTATTGAGGTGGGATACGGGTAAGGTTAAGGACAGGTTTGGTGGTATGGGTAGGTTTAAGGGTGGGTTAAGGTGAGGGATGGGTCAACAGTGTAATTATAAATGTAATTACAGAAATTAATTACAGATGTAATTACAAATAGGTATTTTTAAAAATATAAGTACAATGTAAAAACATGTATGTACACAATAAGTGCATTGTACCAAATGATTAATTTAAATGTAAGTACACAGTAGTTAAGGCCACCTAATATAAAGTGGGACCGTAATTAATTCCTATAATTGCAGATGTAATTACATATAGGTATTTTTAAAAAAATATAAGTACAATGTAAAAACATGTATGTACACAATAATGCATTTTACTTACATTTAAATTAATAATTTGGTACATAGTAGTTAAGGCCACCTAATATAAAGTGGGACCCAGTTTTTTGTTTAATATTTGTTAATGTTGGTTTATAAAAATTTTCATCTTAGTTCACGGAACATTAACTAATGTTAACAGATACAACTTTCCATTTTAATTAATAATGTATTAGCAAATTTTTAACTTAATATTAAGATTAATTAATACTGAGAATCATAAATTATATTTAAATATTGTTCATGTTAATTAATATAGTCAATGTTAACAAATTAAACTGCATTGTGTGTGTGTGTGTGTGTGTTTCACATACTTGAAATTACAGAGTAATCCTTTCATTGCTGTATCCCAGGGTGGCGTTTGCTTGAGCCTGTCATCGCTGCTTGCAGCTATAGTTATGAGGTTTTTATTATTTTTTTATTTTTTTTGACTATCCTGGGCTTTTTGGGGGCTTTTCTTTAAGGAAGTCCGTTATTTTGAATTTCCTGTATGATTTTTGTGCAGTTTTTGCCATTTTCAGGCCTCCTAGTTTAACAGACTCCTCCTTCAGTTTTAATTGGATCTTCTTCAAATTTGGTAAATGCGATCATAGGGCCTTTGCGATGCTAAATTGGGAAGATCTTGACTTTTCGTCAAAGAGTGTGTCCCTGGCGGCATGACAAAATTTGATGTTTCGCCATGGGAAAAGAAGTTGTAACTCATTCAATGTCGGATCTGCCCCAAACTTCACACATTTGATAAGAGTCCTGGCCAGTATTCAGATATCATCCGATCTGCCCTTAATTTCTTTTTCGATAAGCGTACTGGCCTGAAGACATCTAAAGGACAATATTCAGTTAACATCATAGCACCACCTGCTGGCAACAGGAAAAGACTTGTTTTACACTAACTTAACCTGTTAATCTTCGACCCCCCTACCCCCCCCCCCCCCCCCCATTTAGGGCCTCACAGGTGAAAATAACCTACCTAAATTAAAATGGTAAAGGTTCCTGACAAAGTGTGCTACACAAACAAATTAGGTATCTTTGGAAAGAAGACACTCTGGGCTTTACTATCTATCATCCAGAGTTGATAATGATCAAAAAGATAAAAAGTTATAGACACTGACATGCCTTGAAAAAATTTTTTCTACACTGAATGTTTTATTTTATTTTATATACAAATACATGAAATAAGTCCTGGAGCAATCCAGAAAAGTAATGGATTGAAAGCCACATGTCTCATGAGTTCATATTTCTATTCTAATTGTATTTTATCTATGTCTTTTTATTAAAAAATAACAATAATAATAATAATTATCTGTACTGCGTTAGGCTAACCAAGACTTGTAATAGCACTTGCACGTTGTTGCTCTTTTGTTGGTTTTGATTGCTTCTTATGTCCTCATTTGTAAGTCACTTTGGATAAAAGCGTCTGCTAAATGACTAAATAAATAAATAAATAAATAAATAAATATTTCAAATTTGAAGAAGATACCATGAAAAATGAGATTCCTGCAATATTTTTTCTGAAACTATTTATAGTCCCCCCACCCCCCCTGTTTGAGGAAAAATAACCACCAGAATTGCAGTATTATACAAGCTATTTTAGTCATTATACATGTTCCTGCGTAGTTCAACTATAAAATAATAGACAGATTTATTTGAGCACTAAAAAATACAAAAATAATTATTTGAGTAATAAAAAAGGAAAAAAAATAGAAAAAGAATGCTTTGTATATAGTATGTATACTGAAGTATTCTGATTGCCAGACACGAAGTGATATTGGCAGACATGGTCATAGAGTCAGTAATCACACGCTGATGTGCTTCCATTCAGATGATAATCATACAGATGGGCCATATAATCAATAATAGCTGATCAATGAATCACAATGATAGCCGTCATAGAGTCGGTAATAAACACGCTGATGTGCGTCCATACATATTATAATCATGCAGACACGGCCACATTCCCCACACAATACACACACACACATATATATTTTTATGGATAAAGCAGATCGCTAAGTTACGCCCCGCTCAGATGACAGCGTCATAGCCCGCGTCAGAGCTGGCTGGAGAGAGCACCAAATTCAAATAAACTATATTCCACTTTTCTGAGACTTTTTTTTCCGTGGACGGTCTCATTCTGTTTGTAAAACTGTATGCTACAACACCGTGTTGTTTTTTTACTATCAAGACGCTGTTTTTGAGCGTAATTTATTCCATAACGGACGCGAACAATAACTCTCTGAAGAAATGAAACGTAAACAAAGGAATATTCATCCTTATTACAACGTTATTGTTTCGCTGGACTAAAAGTGCTCGCTGGGATGTTGTTCTGTGGACCCTTACCTCTCTAACTAAACTGGGATTTCAGCAGTGGACGCATTTGTGGCTCGTTATTACAATGATAAAGGTACGTACTGCTTTTTTATTCTGCCTGTTTTGATGTGTACTGCTTACACAAATGTAGCAAATACATTCCTTATAAGCTTTCCATCGGAAAACAGCGATCTGTCGTCGATGCTTGAGGCTTAGACCTTCAGAATGATATATAGTTTGCCAAGATTAATGATATTCTTTCACGTTATATGTTTATACGAGTCCTGGCCTGAAGACATCTACACACAAATATTCAGTTAGAATCACAGCACCACATGCTGGTAGCATGAAATGTCATGTTTTACACTAACTCAAACAAACCATGTTCAGTTTGCAAACTTCACATGTTTGATAAAGACCTGGCTTGAAGACATTTACATGCCAATATTCAGTTATAGTCACAGCGCCACCAGCTGGCAGCAGGGAGTTTGTCACATGTAAATGACTTTGACATATTCCACCTATATTTACCACTTTAAATGCATATTGCCCACCATTCACTGTTTTCTTAAAGGTGCCATAGAATGAAAAACTGTCTTTACCCTGGCATATTTAAATAATAACAGTTCTGTACATGGAAATGACATACAGTGAGCCTCAAACACCATAGTTTTCTCCTTCATATGTAAATCTCGTGATTAAAAAAGAGCACTGAAAAACAGGCGAATCAGAACATAACACCGACTGTGACGCAACAGTCGGGATCACGACGCCCCCAACATTTGCATAAACCCGTCCTTGTTCTAAGCCGCCGAACCATCAGAAGCTCTGCAGGTATTGTAAATAAACAAGCGCGGACAACAGCGAAAATAACACAATAAATGTTATGTTCCAGGCCGTGCAGGGGGTGTGAAGTGCAGGGATGGGTTGGTGTCTGTATTCAGAAAGGCACAGAAAGCAAATAACGCGAGCCACTAAAGGGACATGGTTAGCTCCTTGCTAGCGGTAGCCTGTTACAGTACATAAGATTTCACTCTCAGTAAGGAGAGATGAGGATGATGGCGAATGACTTACAGATCCTGAGCACCACTGACAAGCATCTGATCTTGTGAAATGTGTGGTAAGTACTGTTGCTCCATAATGTAAACATAGTTTGTGTGATCGCGTCTCTTGAAAGTGAAACTATAACGCGATCGATGGATCGTTCAAAAGCAGTTTCAATGCCTCGCATATTAATAATGGCTCCCTGATGCCCGCGTTTTATATACAGTATAATTACCCGACGATATAACTGCGAGAGAAAGTATTTAAATATATATTTTCCTCCCTGTGCTTCCTTCTTGCTGATGAGCCGTACTGTGAAACAGCCAATCAGAGCAGAGCTCAACATTGAGCAGCACTGTGAAACAGCCAATCAGAGCAGAGCTCATTATTATTCATGACCCTGCGAAATAAGCCAATAACAGACCGTTTCATTCTAGGGAGAAATCCTAGGGTTGTAAATGGACATGTAAAATCGTTTCTGGAGATTTTTTGCCCTTACCTAAGCCACATACCTTCTGTGTAGATATCAGAGAACAATTTAAAATACTGTATCAATGCATTCTATGGCACCTTTAAGGCCACCACGTGGAGTTGGCTCTGGGTTTTTCAACACTGCTTGCAGCTTTAATGGTTTTTCATTCTTTGCAATGTTCTAAACATTAATATTTTATGTGCAACAACAGCATGCTCTGTCTCAGTGGCATTACACTTGATTTTAAATCTATTTTTTCAAACTTTATGATTCAAATGGTGATGATTGTACTGGGAATAAATTTCATATTTTCATAAATTTAATAGTTTTTCCATGTTCTGTTGACAAATTTTAAAGACTTGGCAGTCGAAATTAAAACTTCTGGATGATAGATATTCTTCATTCTTTCTGACAAACAACAAAAGATAATGTGAATTACAGTATGTAAAATGTTTTCTAAATGCTGAGAAATTGATTAGAATTCTTATAAGGGGGTAGAATCGACAGCTCAGTACTCACTACTCAATACTCATGAGTACTCTTTTACTCTTACTCAAGTATTTTTTTTGGACAATTACATTTTACTCTACTCACATGACATTTTTGGAATATAATTGTAGTTTTACTTGCGTATATTTTTTCAGTATTCTTTGCACCACTGCAAATCTATGAAGGACCGAACAGGAAATGATTATATAAGAATCTGAATATAAATCTGAACTGAAAATATAGAAGTAAATCTTAATATTTAGTTACATGTCTGAATATATAGAACAGGGGTGTCGACTGTCAGTCCTGGAGAGCCGCAGTCCTGCAGAGTTTTGCTTCAACCCTAATCAAACACACCTTAACAAGCTAATCAAGATCTGAAAGCTACAGTCAGGTGAGGTTTTATCAGGGTTGAAGCTGAAGTCTGTAGTTTGCTACCCCTGGAATCTGAATGTAAAGATGTAAATCTGAATATATAAATGTAAATTGTGAATATATACAACCCGAATTCCAGAAATGTTGGGACGTTTTTTTAAATTTGAATAAAATGAAAACTAAAAGACTTTCTAATCACACGAGCCAATATTTTATTCACAATAGAACATAGAGAACATAACAAATGTTTAAACAGCTAAATTTTACACTTTTATCCACTAGTTGAACTCATTTCAAATTTGATGCCTGCTACAGGTCTCTCAAAAGTTGGCACGGGGGCAGCAAAGGGCTGAAAAATCAAGATATTTTGAAAGGATTCAGCTGGGAGAACATCTAGCAACTAGCAATTGTGCTTTAGAAGTAATTTTTCAGTGATTAATAAAAAGCAAACTTTTTTTGTTTGTTTGTTTTTTGCTAATCCGAAAAATTATCCGATCCGTGAGTTTTGTGATCCATTGCACCACTAATATATATATCTTTTTATTAAAATATATATATTTTTTTATTAGAAAGTAAAAAAATGTTTTATATAAAAAGTAGCATACTTTAAGAATAAGTTGACATACTTTCTTAATATGCATTTATCAGTCTGTATGTCATTTTATGCTCCTCTTGCTCTGTATATCTAAATAAGATTTGACATACAAAAGATGCAGTGCTGCAGTACCCTAATATTACAGTTGACAACCACTGTTACAATAGACGTTTGCCTATTTTGAATATGTCTTAAGAGATCATTGTATGTAGATTATACTTACAATTTAATATCATTGTTCTGCAAATCTTTTGAATTGCAGTTTAACTTACCATAAATTTAATTTGTTGTACTCACCTGAGTATCCTGTTCTGTCCTGATCTAGGTGTGGGTTTGTGAGTCTGGAGTTTATTACCTGGATTTTAGTTATGACTCTCTGTTTTAGATTCCTGTAGTTACTACACCCCTTTTTGAAACTGGGTGGATTAACAAAAGTGAAAGTATATTCAGTTAGAGAGAGAGAAAGAGAGACAGAGAGAGAGAGAGAGTTTAATTTTAAAATGCCTTTTATTACTATAGGTCACTCTTCATTAAAACACTTGTTTCAACAATTCCAACGTTACATTATATCTCATAATCACCAAAGAAATTAACAAAAAAATACTACATATGAATTAAATGTGTAAAAAATAAATCCTCTTCAACAACCCAGCACAACGCTCCATTACCACACCATTTAATCTCAAACATCAATAGATCCTTTGTAGACTACTAACAACAAAAATCAATCAACACTTGTGATTTCAGCTAATTTAAAATCATTACCACCACATCTTCACCACACAATCTTTCAAATTTATTTTGCCTGCTCATATAAATGGCTTGTTTAACTGACCTAAAACAAAATTCAAAATCTGACATGTAAACCTATTAATTCTAACAAATTTAAAAACAAAAATAAAAATTATCATACAAAACAACTCATTAAAGGAGGTAAAAAAAAGTTTTCCAAAATAACGAATAAAGATTGCAGTTTATCACATTCCACATTTCTCTTTTTGAACAGAAAAGACAATCAGCAATAACTTCAGGATTGACCCTCTGGGGTCTGAGCTGATTTTGGGGCCCTTGAGGTGTTTTGACATGCCCCGATATTTGTGCTTATTTCAGCTACTTATTTCACCGGTTTCACAGACAAGGCTTAAGCCTAGTCCTAGACTAAAATGTAAATCTTAGCTGTTTCAAATGAAATAAACTTGCACTGACTGATCTTAAAATATATCAGTGACTTTCTTTTGTCTCAAGATGCGCCCCAGTAATGTTTTTTTCTAAGCATGTTTATAAAAATTACTTAAATGTCCTAATTGAACTATGGCCTAATCCTGGCTTAGTCTAAGCCCTGTCTGTGAAACCGGGCCATAGCATACTTGTCAGAGAGTCACCACAGTCACCGCAGTCTCCACTAACGACACTCACCAGATCCCAATCCCCTGATTTCTGATCACCGCCACCTGTCAGCACTAATCAGCAGCACTGTATCCCTGCACTCCTCCCGTTCACTCACTGTCTGGTCTCAAACATTCTATGTTGATTAACCTGACCCACTTACCTTTTGTCTACCTACCATTTGCTACTGTGTTCCTATCCCCGTTCTCCATCGCTCCTGTGCTCCACCATTTCCACGCTCCACTGTTCCCTCTGGATTCCCTGGATAAAGATGCAAGGACATTTACACTCAGATAAGCCCCAAGAGACATTCCCATTCCCCCGCCTGCTTACCCGGACTTAAGGCTCATTTCATTCCCCTCTGCTGATTTTCAATAAACCTGTTGTTTGTATTGCATTTATCTGCTGACAGTACTATTGACCAACATGTATTTTTTTTGTGTTCAGCACAAACTGTGCTACAATAATATGTGAATAAGACTGATGTATATGTTTGCATTTTTTAGAAAAAAATATATATATATTATGTGTGGTTTGTAAATTTTGGGGGGAAATGTAGCTGAAATAAGACCATAAAACACATACTGAATAGTTCTGAGTAAGACTTTTGAGTAATCAGTCTTGTAGGCTAGAATATTCATGTCAAAATGATGTGAAAATCATTCTGCTTACTCCTTCACAGAAAACAATATATTGATTTAAATTTTTAAAGACTGATGTGATGGAAAGCCTATTTGCGAGGGAGTGTCATAGGCCTTGAATATTAAGTGATTTTCACCTGAGAGACAAAGGGCCCTCCTCTAATGGCCCCATAATGGCCCATCAGTGTGACTGTGACTTTGAGGCAGGTAAGAGAGAATGTGAGGAAATTGAATTTTTTTTTTTTTTTTTGTATTTTATTCACAACACATTATAATTAAAACATGCATAATGAAAGTCAAAGAGACATTATTGTGCACACTGATCTAACCACAGAGATGTGAACAGACTTTGACTCTTTCATGCAACAGATTCTGTTCAACAAGTGAAACAAGTAAATCATACCTGATATATACGTGTGTTATTTAAGTGTTTCTGTTTATTTCCATGGATTCAAGAAGAAAAAAACATAATCAGTAGTCACGGATCTTGTTTTACAATAGAATATCAGTGTAGTTGACATCTGATGTTGGTACAGCGCTCTCAGATGAACACAAGCAAAGAGTTTTAGTCCGTGTAATTTTTAGTCAATGCTCCGGGTGTGTGTTCACGGTGTGTGTGTGTTCACGGTGTGTGTGTGTGTTCACTGCTGTGTGTGTGCACGATGGATGGGTTAAATGCAGACCACAAATTCCGAGTATGGGTCACCATACTTGGCCGTATGTCACGGCACTTTCACTTTCACTTAATGCAAGGGGACAGAACCACTTAAGAAACAATACAAAGTGAACACGACGATCAAGTTAAAAAATATTGATTCATTAAAGACACTGTGACACTTTAGTTCAGTTTTTTATTGTGAACTTTTGTTATATATGCTTTGGATTTTAATTATTTTGTGATATATCTAAATTGGATCTTATTCAATATTTTATTATTTGGAGAGCTTTCATTCATTAAACTTTGATCTTGATAAATTTTTATTTATATAAATGTTTCTTTGGTAGCGTTTTCAGAGAGGGCCTAAATTCAACAGCTTGACAGGCATATACTTGCTCAACCTGGTGCTGTCTCTTATCTATTCCACTAGAAAAACGTAGGGAGCGCTACACATACAAGAGTTGTTCTAACCTTTCCTCTGCCACAACTGTTCAGAAAACTACAAAACACTCAGATTAGTAATTTACAAGAAAATGTTATCCGTATCACAATTCCTTAAACATTCATGTATCAAAATAAGGGGTTTAATAAAACCTTGAGCAGCCTTCAGTACATTCCAGTAGTGAGTTCCAGCAGCACAACAATCATTAAGTGCCACAAGTCATGCGCAAATTTCATGAGGTGTGATGTCCCCCTATTAACCCCGTTTTATTGTGTAGTGGAGAGGTTTGGAAAACTACAAATGCTGGAATTAATACAGCATAAATGCAAGATTGAGAGGTTGAGAGATTTGTTTGGGCTTCATGTGAAGTAGGACAAAACCAGGACAACGATTCATACATTATTTCTGGTGCTTTGAGAAGGAGATGGAATGCTGCAGAAGTGCATACAAAGAAGATATTTTGTTATTTTAAAAACCACAACAGCTCTCACGTGTCCTGAGCATACTCACGATCCTCTGTGCCACAGGTCTGACAAGTTCTGTTGTTACCATAGATTTTATTTTCCTGGCATGTAAACTGTTCAAACTAAATACTTCTGTACACAATAACTAAAAAATTCACTTTCATTTACAGTTCTTATGAATCAAGTGCGTGTGTTTTGGTTTATGTACCTCACTGCCCTTGTGAAAAAGAAGTGCACTTAAGTATACTTTCATAAAGTGTACTTATTGCAGAAATAATATACTTTAAAAGAACACGCATAAGTGCAAATTAAATGTTATTTCCAACATTTAAATACATTGTAATTAACTTCAAATGTATCACATTTTAAAGTGATATTAAATGCAATTAGTTGAACTTTAGAGTGATATTTCCACTTAAGTGGGACTTTATATGTACTTTGAAATATGAAACACTTTAACTCACTTATTACAAAAAGTCTGGAGAACATTGCAAAATCACTTACGTACACAAATACCTAATCTCGCTATCATAGAAAACATCATTCTGTATGATGTATAAGCCCGTTTCCTGATTAGGGACCTAAAAATGTCCACAAGGTCAAAATTTATTGGTATTACCATCCTCGTGGAGTCATTTGGTCTCCATACCGTATAGGATTACAAACACACACTTAATACAAAAAACATTTTTAAGAAAATGATCATTCGTACACTGGGAGATGTTCCTTCAGATTTCCTGATCGCACCATCTTCACTGACACTGGGATTTAAAAATAAATAACATTTTTACAAACATTTTTTATTCCTACTTTACAGGGAATAAAACATAACCTTATTAATTACCCAAATATAGATAAATATCCCAAAATCTATGAAAATGAAGAAAGGTACATTCAATTTTTTTCCCTCATCTTGCCTTGCAAGCTTCTCTCGCACATCTTCATGATGTTATGGAACTGTCGGACACAAAGGTAAGTATTTCAAGTGATAATATTTATTAACAGCTTTGGTGATCTCCCAGCACAGGTGGATGATGTGAGAGCAGGTGAGTGGTGATTCTCCATGAGTTTGGTGATAGATCGTCAGGATTCTAACCGTCCCTTTCTTAACTTGCAGGTCCGTGGTGAACCGGAGTTACTTCGAGCTTGGGGAAGATGGTAGTCACCAGGAGCTGGTTCCTGAGAGCGGGGTGGATGAAGAGGAACAAGGCAGAAGGTAAGTACAACAGGTAGGGAAGTACAGGTAGTATATTCAGCCTAGTAGCTTCGTAAGCGGTCTCTCCTTGTAGTCACAACAAGATCAGACAACTGTGTGAACTGAGGACGGTGCTCTTATTGAGGGTGGTGATAGCAGCGGTGATGAGGTGCAGATGAAGGTGATCAGAACTCAGGTGAGGCGGATCGTGGTAATTGGTTTTGTGATGAGCCTGGCCGTTCTGTGACACATGAAGGATGTTCCTGTATTTATCACAACTGACAGAACAAAGCTGCTGTCCTCTTCCTTTGGTTTGTTACCTGTAAAATACATAATGATTAGAGGGGATCTGTAAATGCACAGGTGGGAATATATTACCTCTTCAGTACCAGTCTGTGTTTCCACACTGTACCTCCAGTAACAAATCTGTACTGATCCTGCAAAGTGAATCACTTCAGATAAGTACAAAAATATTACATATTACAAACACAACCAGTAATGGAACATCTCGCTCTTCAAATGCAAAAACAAACAAAACAAAAAAAACACAACAACATTATTTCTAGAGGTGGCTGATATATTGAATATTACTGGTGGTTATAATATCGATTTTATACATTAAATATTACAAGATCGGATCTTTGAATTTTGTTTAGTAGCGTTACATTGAACTTTAAATCGTTTAGTTAAAATACAGTATTGTATTTTCAGCAGCCAAATTTCTTAGTCCACATACATGATAATAACATTCCGATATCAGAATGCATTCATAGATCTGTAGGGTTAATTCCTCTCCTGAGTCCATACAGCAAGAACTGCCGGGTGTGAATGGCTGGAATGACAAGACTAAATTAAGAGTAAAGAAAGCGTATATCAAGATATACTTACTTGATTCATTATCTGCAGTACAGAAAGTCTCATCTGTAATCACCAAACGTGGCGCTCCTTTGTTGTCGTTTGATCAGTGAAGCTCCCTCACGCGTCGCAATTACAGAAACATGGCAGTGCATTTTTCAAACTCTGCTGAAGTAGTGCGCCATCATGACGTAGTATTTATGGCGCATGCGCATAAAACAAAACAGATACTTGTGCGTGCTTACATGTTATTTTAGGCTTTTCATTTCTGTTCAAGTTGAAGTTGTTCTAATTCATTGTGTAATTAGACCAAATTGTTAGACTCATTCATGACTCATTCACCTAACTAAAAGCTTGTCATTTCTTTACAGTGCAGCCTAGTCTATGAATGCAAATTAATTTTGTTTAGATCTGTTTTGCTTGCAATTAATGCAATTAAGTGTGTTTAAGTGAGAACAACATAATTCTGTACACTGATGTAAAGTACAGTACTATTACATACAGACAGTACTCTCATAAATGACACTGTATCAAATGTTATGTCGAAAATTAAACTTCATAGAGTTAATAGCGCAAGAGCTGATGAAAATTTCAACAATAAATTTTATTGGAGTATACTGTATAAGAAAGTGTATTTAAGTTTAGAAGAAAAATACATTTCAAGTGTATATATTATAGACTAAATACATTTAAAATACATTAATAAATGTAATTTTGAAGAACACACTAAAGTCAAAATTAAAATAAATTATTTTACATGTGCTTTAATATACTGATAAATACTTCAAAATAAGTTTACTTATTTAAAACACAATAAAATATATATAGACATTATTATAAAGTGCATTTTTAAAAAGTACACTTAAGCGGCCTTTAATTTACATTATATTATCTGCAAGTGCACTTTTTAAAAAGTATACTTTTAATAATTGAAGTACACAAAAAGTACACTTTTACTGCAACTAAGCACACTTCTTTTTCACAAGGGTGTCTAAACTTATAATTCCTTTGCATCACATATCCACACATTACCTCCTGGAAGCTGTTTGGTAAGGTTTCTCACCTGATGTCTTTCATTAACTCTTTTCCTGCCAGCTGGGGAAGTCGTGGCCTAATGGTTAGAGAGTCGGACTCGTAATCCAAAGGTTGCGGGTTCGAATCTCGGGCCGGCAGGGATTGTAGGTGGGGGGAGTGAATGTCCAGCGCTCTCTCCACCCTCAATATCACGACTGAGGTGCCTTTGAGCAAGGCACCGAAACCCCAACTGCTCCCCGGGCGCCGCAGCATAAATGGCTGCCCACTGCTCCGGGTGTGTGTTCACGGTGTGTGTGTTCACTGCTGTGTGTGTGTGTGTGTGTGTGCATGATGGATGGGTTAAATGCAGAGCACGAATTCTGAGTATGGGTCACCATACTTGGCAGTATGTCACTTCACTTTTTTCACTTTCACTTTCACTTTATTAAAAAAAAGCGTTGTCTTTGTCAAAGATTATGCCTGAATCTAATTCAGAACGATGATGAAAATATAGATGGAGTAGATCACGTCTAGCAACACCCCCAAAGCTTACGCAGTCCTATTCCATCAACATTTCATTCGGCAACGTTAGGCAGTTTTGATTTAAATGTTGTTTAAACTTTAAACACATGGATGTTTCAGCAGTCATTGTTACATATTAGGGTCTTTAGCGACCCGGGCCTATATGTTAGAGATCCACGGATGGATCTCTAACTGCTGCAATAGCATAAAACTCTCCTGATATTTTAATAACAATCACAAAAGAATAAAGCTGAATTTGAGCAGATGATTTTACCATCACTGCCATCATCAGAGCGCACTTCCCCAGTTCATTCAGCATATGGCTCATATTCTCAACCATATTCTCAAAACTATCGTTTTCAGTGACTTCAAAATCAATATTTTGATCGCTGCCAGTTTATTCACCACAGAAAACAGACATTCTCTTATATATATATATATATATATATTTTTTTTTTATATTGTTTATAATCAATAGATTGAGGCATGCTAATAAAGTTTATTTCTAACTTTTAAAAAAAGAAGGAGGGAGAGGGTTGTGAATGAACATCACAGTTGGCTGTGACATGTAAATTGCACAACGATAGAGAGTCCAAAGAAACACTTTATAATAAAGCAAAACAAACACATAGGAGAAATCATGGGAAACTAACCACTTCACATGAAGTAACACGGATGAGACAGGACCCCGAACCGAACAAAACAGGGAGTTACTTATGCCAGAACTAAAGGAGGGAACACTAATGAGTAAATTAACAAATAACGGGTGAACTGAATGAAACTAACACAGATTAGAAACTAGGTCAAGACAGGAACAAATAACGCATACACCTGACAGTGCAGCCCCCACTGGAAAGGTCCAACTGTGCAGGCAGGGCAGTGTCTCTGTAGGCGGATGTGGAACATGAGATGGAGAAAAACAGTCTGGGGTAAACACAGTCCATGGAGGAGTGGGAGGAGCCAGTAGAAGCAAGATGGACATCCAGAATCCAGCCAAGATGAAACCCCAGGGTAGAGTCAATGGTGGGAGGAGCCATGGTTAAGACGACTTGGCAGACGACACCCTGGTGGCGAGTGATGAAGACGAAGCCACTGGACGTGGAGGGCCACGGTGGAAAAGAGGAAGCAAGGAGCCAAGGCCGAGCCGATAGGTCAGAGGACCAAGGTGGAGTCCGGGACTCGAAAGCTGGAGGCGGAGACAGGGGATCCTTACGCCTAGGTGGTGCTGGACACTGGAAGGCCCGAGGTAGATCCACATAACAGGATGGAGCAGACTGAGGATGTGTTTTTTTTTTTTAATAGAAATTTTGGATTGTCTGTCTGATAGGCTAGAAAGAATCAAGATTGTAAGGGATCTAGAGTTGGCAAAGAGGACCAAGTCATTGCCTTACCATAGGATGGTTTCTACAAAAGCACGTTTTGTAAATGGTATGATCACTGACCATAAACTAGATGTGCTTTGTTTGACAGAAACCTGGCTAAAACCAGATGACTACATTACTTTAAACGAGTCTACACCCCAAAATTACAAAAGGTAAACGGGGAGGTGTTGCTACAATTTATAGCAATATTTTCAGTATTTCTCAGAGGCCGGGTTTCAAGTATAATTCGTTCGAAGTAATGGTGCTTCATATAAAGTTATCCAAAGAAACAAGTGTTAATGATAAATCCCCTGTGATGTTTGTACTGGATACTGTATAAAGGCCACCAGGGCACCATACAGACTTTATTAAAGAATTTGCTGATTTTCTATCTGAGTTAGTACTGCCTGCAGATAAAGTCTTAATTGCTGGTGATTTTAATATCCATGTCGATAATGAAAGAGATTCGTTGGGATCAGCATTTATAGACATTCTAAACTCCATTGGTGTTAAACAACACATTTCAGGACCTACTCATTGTGGAAATCATACTCTAGATTTAATACTGTCATATGGAATTGATGTCAGTGGCGTTGAAATTTTGCAGCAGAGCGATGATATCTCAGATCATTATCTAGTTTCATGTATATTCCATATAGCTAAAGCTGTAAAGCCAACTCCTTGTTACAAATATGGTAGAACTATCACTTCTACCACAATAGATTACTTTATAAATAATCTTCCTGATTTATCTCAGTTCCTCAGCATATCCAATAGCTCAGAACAACTTGATGATGTAACAGAAACTATGGACTCTCACTTCTCTAGCACCTTAGATACGGTTGCTCCTTTACGCTTAAGGAAGATTAAGGAAAAGAGTCTAACACTGTGGTATAATGAGCACACTCGGGCCCTAAAGAGAGCAGCCCGGAAAATGGAGCACAGCTGGAGAAAAACACAATTAGAGGTATTTCGTATTGCTTGGTGGGAAAATACTCTCTCCTACAGGAAAGCCTTAAAAACGGCAAGATCTGATTATTTTGCGTCTCTTTTAGAAAAAAACAAGCACAACCCCAAGTATTTATTCAATACAGTGGCTAAATTAACAAAAAATATAACATCAGCAGGTGCAGACATTACCCAGCAGCACAATAGTAACAACTTTATGAAGTACTTTACTTCCAAGATTGAAACTATTAGAGATAAAATTGTAACCATGCAGCTGTCAGCCACAGTATCGCATCAGATAGTGTACTATAGATCCCCTGAGGAACAATTCCACTCATTCTCTTCTATTGGAAATGAAGAATTATATAAACTTGTTAAATCATCTAAACCAACAACATGTATGTTAGACCCTGTTCCATCTAAGCTCCTAAAAGAGGTACTTCCAGAAGTAATAGATCCTCTTCTAAATATTATTAACTCATCATTGTCATTAAGATATGTCCCAGAAACCTTCAAACTGGCTGTTATTAAGCCTCTTATTAAAAAACCACAACTTGACTCCAAACAGTTAATTAATTACAAACTGATCTCGAATCTCCCTTTTCTGTAAAATATATTAGAGAAAGTGGTATCATCACAACTATGTTCCTTCTTAGAGAAAAATGATATATGTGAGGATTTCCAGTCAGGTTTTAGACCATATCATAGTACTGAGACTGCTCTCATTAGAGTTACAAACGACCTGCTTTTATCATCTGATCGTGGTTGTATCTCTCTATTAGTGCTACAGGATCTTAGCTCTGTGTTTGACACTATCGACCACAACATTCTTTTAACCTGTTAACCTTCACCCCCATTTGTGGCCTCACAGGTGAAAATAACCTACCTAAATTAAAATGGTAACAGTTTGTGACAAAGTGTGCTTACACAAACAAATTAGGTATCTTTGGAAAGAAGAGACTCTGGGCTTTACTATCTATCATCCAGAGTTGATAATGCTCAAAAAGATAAAAAGTTATAGGCACTGACGTGCCTTGAAAAATATTTTTCCACACTGAATGTTTTTTTTATTTCATATACAAATACATGAAATAAGTCCTGGAGCAATCCAGAGAAGTAATGGATCGAAAGCCATGTGTTTCATGAGTTCATATTTCAAATTTGAAGAAGATACCATGAAAAATTAGATTCCTGCAATATTTTTTCTGAAACTATTTATAGTCCCCCCCCCCCCACCCCCCCTGTTTGAGGAAAAATAACCACCAAATGGATTGCAGAATTATACAAGCTATTTTAGTCATTATACATGTTCCTGCATAGTTTTTCAATTATAAAATAATAGACAGATTTATTTGAGCACTAAAAAATAAAAAAATAATTATTTGAGTAATAAAAAGGAAAAAAAATAGAAAAAAAATGCTTTGTATATAGTATGTATACTGAAGTATTCTTCGTTATTCGTTATTACAATGATAAATATCACTGCCAGACGTGAAGTGATATTGCCAGACATGGTCATAGAGTCAGTAATCACACGCTGATGTGCTTCCATTCAGATGATGATCATACAGATGGGCCATATAATCAATAATAGCTGATCAATGAATCACAATGATAGCCGTCATAGAGTCGCTAATAAACACGCTGATGTGCGTCCATACATATTATAATCATGCAGACACGGCCACATTCCCCACACAATACACACACACACATATAAAAAATGTAGAAGAAAAAAAAAAACAGTTTTTTATGGATAAAGCAGATCGCTAAGTTACGCCCCGCTCAGATGACAGAAGCGTCATAGCCCGCGTCAGAGCTGGCAGGAGGGAGCGCCAAATTCAAATAATCTATATTCCGCTTTTCTGAGACTTTTTTTTTCCGTAGACGGTCTCATTATATTTGTAAAACCGTATGCTGCAACACCGTTTTGTTTTTTTTACCACCAAGACGCTGTTTTTGAGCGTAATTTATTCCATAACGGACGCGAACAATAACTCTCTGAAGAAATGAAACGTAAACAAAGGAATATTCATCCTTATTACAACGTTATTGTTTCGCTGGACTAAAAGTGCTCGCTGGGATGTTGTTCTGTGGACCCTTACCTCTCTAACTAAACTGGGATTTCAGCAGTGGACGCGTTTGTGGCTCGTTATTACAATGATAAAGGTACGTACTGCTTTTTTACTCTGCGTGTTTGGATGTGTACTGCTTACACAAATGTAGCAAATTTGTGCCACTAATTCCTTATAAGCTTTCCATCGAAAAACAGCGATCTGTCGTCGATGCTTGAGGCTTAGACCCTCAGAATGATATATAGTTTGACAAGATTAACTTTGTCCCGTTTCATTTATTCTATTAGAAAACAATGACACATGCAAACAAAGAGTGTTCAGTGCGACGTCGCTCTGGTGAACGGTAACAGGTTAAATAGACTAGAAAATTATGTTGGCATTAGAGGAAGTGCACTGGCATGGTTCAAATCGTACTCATCTGACCGCCATCAATTTGTGGCAGTGAATGAAGAGGTATCATACCAATCACAAGTGCAGTATAGAGTACCTCAAGGCTCAGTACTTGGCCCCTTACTTTTCGCGCTTTACATGTTACCCTTGGGAGATATCATTAGGAAACATGGTGTTAGCTTTCATTGTTATGCTAATGATACCCAGCTCTATATTCCTTTGCGACTTGATGAAACATACCAATTTGCAAAACTAACAGAATGATATATAGTTGATATCAAAAACTGGATGACTAGCAGTTTCTTACTGCTGAATTCTGAAAAAACAGCGGTGTTAATTATTGGACCAAAAACTTTTACATGAAATAACCTAGATCATTGTCTAATTCTTGATAATACATAAAAAAATTAATTTAATAGCTAACACCATGTTTCCTAATGGTATCTCCCAAGGGTCCCTGAAAGTGAGGGCCTCGTCCCACAAACCCACTATTTGCCCGCTTCCCCACTATAGTTGCGGATTGGCCCCTCGACCCCCGTTCAACCAACGCTCTCTGCAGTAAGCTCCAGAGTGTCACACAAACCCCCCTCAAACCCCCTGTCGAATTTGGGCCCCCTGGAACCTTCCAAAGACCCACTTTCAGCTTATTTGAATGGGTTTGCCATACTGGGTTGAAGGACATAGCTCCAATGCCATTTATGTCTCGTCAGGGGTTTCTCGAGTGGGTGGGGAAGTTTGGTGACCCTATGACCTCCTTTAGGTGTCAAAAGGTCAAAAAAGGGACCACCCGTACACGAAACAGTTACGGGCATAAATGGGAAGTGGGAGGTTTCCGTTTGGAAACTGAATGTCACGGGACCTCGAAACTCAGTACGTGTTGCCGTCTTGGGCCTCGAGTTTGGGCTCCCGAGTTTGAGGGTGCTAGCCAGTTCCTAAGCCTTTTCAATCCAGCCGCACGTCTCGCAGAAATCAAGCCTGTTTCTGGGTCTCTCTCTTTGACTTCAATGGCAGACAGAGAAACAGATGAAAAATGAGGAAAAATACTTTTTCGGGGTTTCAGTCTCGGGCCCTTTCGGCACGTCGCTCCGAGGCTCCTGACACAACTATGTGTGTGATGCAACTCTTTCAATTTATTTGAATGGGCTTACCATAGTAGGTTCGCGCACATGGCTCCAAAAGGGCCAATCGACTAGAGGGCGCCATTTGTGTATCGTCAAGGGCCCCTCGAGCGGGGGCGGGAAAGTTTGGTGACCCTACGACCTCCTTTAGGGGTTAAACGGTCAAAAAAGGGATCGCATGTCCACCAAACCGCTAAACAATTAGTTGGTGAGTGGGAAGTCCCGAGTTCGGAGACAACAGTTCGTAGGACCTCAAGATTATGGACTCAGGCTATGATCGCAAAAAAAATCATATAAACATATATCTGATAAAGCAGATCGCTAAGTTACGCCCCCCTCAGATGACAGCCGCGTCATAGCGTGCGTCACGGCTGGCAGGAGGGTCTACGTTGTAATAAGGATGAATATTCCTTTGTTTACATTTCATTTCTTCAGAGAGTTATTGTTCGCGTCCGTTATGGAATGAATTACGCTCAAAAACAGCGTCTTGGTAGTAAAAAAACAACACGGTGCTGTAGTATACAGTTCTACAAACAGAATGAGACTGTCCACGGAAAAAAAAGTCTCAGAAAAGCGGAATATAGTTTATTTGAATTTGGCGCTCTCTCCTGAAAGTGTGACGCACGCTGTGACGCAGCTGTCATCTGAGCAGGGCGTAACTTAGCAATCTGCTTTTTCCATAAAAAACTTTCTTTTTTTTCTTCAACATTTTTTATGTGTGTGTGTATTTTGTGGGGAATGTGGCCGTATCTGCATGATTATCATATGTATGGACGGACATCAGCGTGTTTATTAGCGACTCTATGACGGCTATCATTGTGATTCAATGATCAGCTAATATTGATTATATGGCCCATCTGTATGATTATTATCTGAATGGAAGCACATCAGCGTGTTTATTACCGACTCTATGACGGCTATCATTGTGATTCATTGATCAGCTATTATTGATTATATGGCCCATCTGTATGATTATCATCTGAATGGAAGCACATCAGCGTGTGATTACTGACTGTATGACCATGTCTGCCAATATCACTTCATGTCTGGCAATCAGAATACTTCAGTATACATACTATATACAAAGCATTTTTTTCTATTTTTTTTCCTTTTTTATTACTCAAATAATTATTTTTGTATTTTTTAGTGCTCAAATAAATCTGTCTATTATTTTATAATTGAAAAACTATGCAGGAACATGTATAATGACTAAAATAGCTTGTATAATTCTGCAATCCATTTGGTGGTTATTTTTCCTCAAACAGGGGGGTGGGGGGACTATAAATAGTTTCAGAAAAAATATTGCAGGAATCTCATTTTTCATGGTATCTTCTTCAAATTTGAAATATGAACTCATGAGACGTGTGGCTTTCAATCCATTACTTTTCTGGATTGCTCCAGGACTTATTTCATGTATTTGTATATGAAATTTAAAAAAACATTCAGTGTGGAAAAATATTTTTCAAGGCATGTCAGTGTCTATAACTTTTTATCTTTTTGAGCATTATCAACTCTGGATGATGGATAGTAAAGCCTAGAGTGTCTTCTTTCCAAAGATACCTAATTTGTTTGTGTAGCACACTTTGTCAGGAACTGTTACCATTTCAATTTAGGTAGGTTATTTTCACCTGTGAGGCCCCAAATGGGGGGCGAAGGTTAACAGGTTAATAAGCCCATTAGTGGTCTTCTGCTGCCATCTTGTGGTTATAAATAGCATTTTTCATACAACACTGTGTTTTTAAGCTTTATAACCATTATAAAGTTCTGTTTGCCCAATCTTGCTTAAATTTTGCATGCTTGTTTAGAATGAAATCATGCATCATTTTACACAGCTTGTGGGCTTTCTTTTAGTATTAATAGGCCTTTGGTTACACTATGTAAATAACATATTATACAATGACCAATTATATTGTTGTCCAAATGCAAATGTTCAACATTATTTTGATAATTATTGACATTGAAAGTCTAGGGAATAGTACTGCACTGATTTGATTGATTTTTGAGTTTAAAACTGAGGGCTACTTGACTAAAGTATTTTTTTTTAAATAATCCCAAATACTTAAAGAACAGTTTGATTGACAGCAATGATCCTAGAGGCAAAGTTGATCAAAATGAGGAGATCTATTGTATGATATGAAGATCTAGTGTTTGTGTGAATAAATATATGAGCATTTTCTAGCAATTTGAGGCCATTTACCAAAGAAATCTTGTTTTTGTGAGGCCTTGTTAACTGTTATAGCACCACCTATGTCCAATCTCCATGAAAATTTGCATGATTGTTAAGAGTCATCTGACACGTTTTCACCAAGTTTTGTTAGCTTTTGAGTTTACCTTTAGGTTTTATTGGCTTTTGAGTACATGTGGCCACACCCCTTTTCTAAATTACCCCGTTATAGATAACCAAGGAACAAAATTCAACATTTTTGATAATTATTGATCTAGCGAGTCCAGAGAATACTACTGCAGTGGTTTGATCGAGATTGAGCAAAAAACCTAGGACTAGTTCACAAAAGTAGGTTTTTAACATATTTGAGAATATTTAATGAACAATTTGATTGACCGCAATAATTCCTGGGGTAAAGTTGCTCATTATGAGGAGATCTATCGAATGATATGTATATTGTGTAGATTTGTGAAACACCACGTGATTACAGAGCCAAAAAACTTGTTAGCGCCAACTAGTGGCCGATTTCTTTCAAAATTCTTACAGACCTTTAGGGCCATGAGTTGAACATGCCTACCAAGTTTCATTCCGATCGACCAACGTTAACCTTGTCAAACAGGTGCTTAAACTTCATTGGCCGATGGCGGCCATGTTTTTTCAGATCCGCAAATGCCCTCATAGACACTTGTGCCACATCGGACACTGACACTGCATACCAATTATCAAGTTGATCAGACCAACGATTACCCAGTTATAGTTTTTCCGTTCTTATAGCGCCACCAAGTGGCAGAACTCCGGATTTTTTTTTTTTTTTTTGACCAAACATTGAGCTCATACATATGTTTGGTTCCGATTGGGTGAAAAACCTAGGACTAGTTTGCAAAAGTAGGTTTTGAACATAATTGAGAATATTTAAATAACACTGATTGATGACATTGATCCTAGAGACAAAGTTATTCAGAATGAGGAGATATATCATGAGATATAAATAACTAGTGTATGTGAGAATATATTAACTTTTTTTTACAGTTTACGTTCTTGTACAATTGAAATATTGTGTTTTTGAAGGCTTTTTTTTTTGTTGTTATAGCGCCACCTATGGTCCGATCTCCATGAAACTTTTCATGCTATGTTTTTACCAACTATCGTAAAGTTTAAAGTTTTTGTTTAGGTTTTACAGGCTTTTGGGTATATGTGACCACGCCCCCTTTTTAAATAAGCCAATTATAACCAAAGGACAAAATTCAACTTTTTTTCCGATAATTATTGATATTTACTGTCCAGAGAACATTTCTGTACTGGTTTGGTTCCGATCAGGTGAAAAACTTAGGACTAATTCGCAAAAGTAGGTTTTTGACAAATTTCAAAATGGCAAAACAATTTACATACCGGAAATTAAACGGAGATAGCCATTTTGTTTTGATTGAGCCAAAGATTCCAATGATATAAGACCCTTGAGTCTATGACAAACGGTCTAGGAGTTATGAGCAGTTTCACATTTTTTATTGCTGTAGCGCCACCTATAGGCCGATTGGGCAGGTCCTTGTGCCTGAGTAGTGAGCCAGACTACTACCATCTGATCAAGTTGCAGCTCTTTAGGCCTTACGGTTTGTTCTGCACGATCAGTTTTAGCACGGAATAATAATAAAAATAAAAATCCTAACAATTACAATAAGGTTTCAATACACTTTGTGCTTGAACCCCTAATAATAATAATCATTTGTTACATTTATATAGCGTTTTTCTGGGTACTCAAAGCGCTTTACATAGAAGGGGGGGGGGCTCTCCTCAACCACCACCAATGTGCAGCATCCACCTGGATGATGCGACAGCAGCCATATTGCGCCAGAAAGCCCACCACACACCAGCTTATTGGTGGAGAGGAGACAGAGTGATGAAGCCAATCAGTGTATGGGGATGATTAGGAGGCCATTATGGTCAGAGGCCAGTGGGGAAATTTGGCCAGAATGCCGGAGTTACACCCCTTCTCTTTTTCGAAGGACATCCTGGGATTTTTAATGACCACAGAGAGTCAGGACCTCGGTTTAATGTCTCATCCGGAGGATGTTGCTTTTTACAGTATAGTGTCCCCCGTCACTGTACTGGGGCGTTAGGACCCACACAGACTGCAGGGTGCGCACCCCCTGCTGGATCACACTAACACCTCTTCCAACAGCAACCTAGTTTTCCCAGGAGGTCTCCCATCCAGGTACTGACCAGCTCAATTCTGCTTAGCTTCAGTGGGCAACAAGTCTTGGGGTGATATGGCTGCTAAGCATTAAAAACTGTTAGATCGGATTACTTTTCATCTCTTTTAGAAGAAAACAAACATAACCCCAGGTATTTATTCAATACAGTGGCAAAATTAACAAAAAATAAAGCATCAACAGGTGTTGACTTTTCCCAACAGCACAGCAGTAATGACTTTATGAACTGTTTTACTTCCAAAATCGATACTATTTGAGATCAGATTGTAACCATGCAGCCGTCAGCTGCAGTATCGCATCAGGAACATTGTTCGTCATTGTTATTAGGATATGTCCCCAAAACCTTTGAATTGGCTTAAATTTGGCCTTAAATTGGCTGTTATTAAGAAGTGAAGTGAAGAAGTGAAGTGACATACGGCCAAGTATGGTGACCCATACTTGGAATTTGTGCTCTGCATTTAACCCATCCAACGTGCACACACACAGCAGTGAACACACACACACACAGCAGTGAACACACACACACCGTGAACACACACCCGGAGCAGTGGGCAGCCATTTATGCTGCGGCGCCTGGGGAGCAGTTGGGGGTTCGGTGCCTTGCTCAAGGGCACCTCAGTCGTGGTATTGAGGGTGGAGAGAGTGCTGTACATTCACTCCCCCCACCTACAATCCCTGCCGGCCCAAGACTCGAACCCGCAACCTTTGGATTACGAGTCCGACTCTCTAACCATTAGGCCACGACTTTTTTAATTTTTTGACAATTTTTTAATTTTTTAAAAATTAAAAAAATATTTTTTTAAATTAAGCCTATCATTAAAAAAACACAACTTGACCCCAAAGATCTAGTTAATTACAGAACGATCTCAAATCTCCCTTTTCTGTCAAAGACACTAGAAAAGGTAGTATCGTCACAATTATATTCCTTCTTAGAGAAAAATTATATCTGTGAGGATTTCATTCAGGATTTAGATCGTATCATAGTACTGAGATTGCTCTCATTAGAGTTACAAATGACCTGCTCTTATCATCTGATCGTGGTTGTATCTCTGTATTAGTGCTACTGGATCTTTAATAGACTAGAACACTTTGTTGGCATTAGTGGAAGTGCATTAGCATGGTTCAAATCGTACTTATCTGACCACCATTAGTTCGTAGCAGTGAATGAAGAGGTACATCAAGGCCCAGTACTAGGGCCGTTACTTTTCACGCTTTACATGTTACCCTTAGGAAATATCATCAGGAAACACAGGGTTAGCTTTCACTGTTATGCTGATGATACTCAGCTCTATATTCCTTCGCGGCACGGGGAAACACACCAATTTGAGAAACTTATGGAATGCATAGTGTATATAAAATACTGGATGACGAGTAATTCCTTACTCCTAAATTCTGGAAAAACAGAGGTGTTAATTATCCGATGTAAGTAATCTTTAGAACCATTGTTCTAATTTTAGCTTTTAGGGAATCACTCTTAAGATTCAATATTTATGATTAATTGAGATTAATCAGAATGTCTAACTTATACCTTGTTAACGATACCTTATTAACAACTTGTCCAGCAAGCATTAAAATCAGAATGTTATTTCTTAACAATTTATTTTATCTTATTCGCGGGCAACGATAAAACAAACCAAATAGTTATCAAATTCATGAGCGTAGGTAAACACGATCTTTGGCAAATAATTTCAGACTTCAAAAATCAATGAGATTTCTTAATAGAATCAAAGTTTATTTCACTACTCTAACACAATACTTCAGCTACATGACACAAACAGAAGACGTAACAAACACACACACATTCTTGCAATGAATTGTTTTGATCTGAAGAGAGTATTAGGTTCTAATGCTGGTTTTCAACCTGAGGGAAATCACACACACATGAACTCTTCTGTCTTTACTCTTAGCGATGAATACACCCAGTTCAGCAGATTTAGGAGATATTGTCTTACTTTCTTTGCTTTCACTGGAGTTGAGTTCAATTCCTTCCCGGGCCAGAAAAGATTGTGCGCGGATTGGCGGCTTGGTAGGTCGTTGTCACGAGAATACTCTTCAGTGGTTGGTTGGCTTGAAGACGCTCCCAGGAAGTTGGGTTCAGTTTCTGAGGCTTTAGATGTTAAAGTTCTTTGGAAGTTTGAGTCTTGATCTCAGTTCACTGCTCAATCATGATGTTAACCCTCTGGGCCCTGAGGGTGTTTTGGGGGCCTGGAGAACTTTCGACATGCCCTGACATTTGTGCTTTTTTCAGTTGCTTATAAAAATATAAATGGCTAAAGTCTAATAACACTGTAAACAGCACAAACTGGGCTACAATGTTATGTTAGCAGCATTTATGTACATGATTGTGTTTTTGAGAAAACAACGTTTATGCGTGGTTAGTGAAAAACTAAAATTTTGAAGTCACTGAAATAAGACCATAAAAAACATACAGAACAACTGATCACAAGACTTTAGAGAACCAGATCTTGTAGGCTAGAATATTTACTTCACAATTATGTGAAAATCATTCAGCTTACTCATTCACAGAAAACAATATATTGATTTAAATGTTTAAAGACATGTTTTGTTACTGAAAGCGTATATGCGAGGGAGTGGTAATAGCCTTGAATATTAAGTGGTTCTGCCTCCCCTAAAGCTGCTAATGGCCCATCAGTGTGACTGTGACTGAGGCAGGTAAGAGAGTGTGAGGAGACTGAAAAAATGGGGTTTTTAAATTATTTGTATTTTATTTACAACACAGTATAATCAAAACATACATAATGAAGGTCAAAGACACATTATTGTGCACACTGATCTAACCACAGAGATGTGAACAGACTTTGAGTCGTTCCTGCAACAGATTCTGTTCAACAAGTGAAACAGATAAATCATACCTGATATTTACGTGTTATTTAAGTGTTTCTGATGAACTTCTGATGTTGGTGCAGCGCTCTCAGAGGAAAACAGTTGGAAGAGACTGAAAGTCAGCAGGATTCATCATCTGTGGTGCAGATCTCTGATTCAATAAAATACTAACAACCAAAAAAAGAGAAAAAACATTTGTGAGCATGTTTATATCAGGAGCATCTATATATATATATTTATATAGGTTTTGTAGTCATAGACTCATTCATGCTTTGTATTATCGTAAAAAAAAGACATTTTATTTTTGAGAAACTAATTATTGTTTAGCATGCAATTATACTCTATTTTTGAACAGAGTAGGCTATTAATCATAAACATGTTCTAAACATACTTAGACTCGTAGCATTCATCGTGATACAGTGTACTCTATATTACTTTTATTGTTTTATAAAGAGCATGAAAACATACTTGCGCCGTAAGAAATTTAAATACAATGAATTGCCCATCATATTCAAAATGTTTTACTGGATTTCAAACATTTTAGTCAGGAATTATAGTTTGGGGAAAACCCAACTATGATTTTGTAGTCATATAGTCATCCTGAACATCATGTATTATTTTATAGTATAGAGGATATGATTCTGCAGTCATAGACTCACTCATGCTTTATACTATAAAAGGATGAACTTTGCACTATAAAAAATATATTTTATATCTGAGAACTAATTGTTATCGTTTAGCACGCTATTAAAATATATTTTTGAACAGATATTACTAATAATAAACATGGTCTAAACATTCTTAGATGCGTAGCATTTATCGTGTTGTAATTTGGGAACAACCCATCTAGTAATGTGTTCAAGTTTATGTCACAATAACACGTTAACTAATGCAAAACATAAACATTACTTACTTATTCATCAAACTCTTGAGGAAATCCAGCCTTTACTCAGTGCGTCTTCTTCCAGAAAGTAACAGTAGCAGCGATGAACTCGTCACTGACGCTTTGTTTATGCTCCGCGCGCGCGGGTCACGTGGTTATTTGCATGTGAACGCGAGGGGGCGGGATCTCATTAAAAATAATGAGTTAGACGGGACAGACTGAACATCGTGTTGGTTTCATACGGATTACTTCATCACAGAATATTTGTTTTCGATATGACTTACTTCATTTGAAAGTGGACACTTCAGGCTTTCTATAGAGATAACTCTCATGTCTCTGTGTTGAGTATTCGCTGAGTTACACTTCATTTTAGTGACGCATTTCTGAAAACAGATCGCGGAGACGGAGAAGACAGAGAGCGCACCCTGTTTGTTTTCTTTATTCTTCAAAAGCACAACGTTTAGTTGTTATTATGAGTGTATACAAATAAAAGAAGACCCCTTACAGATTCGAATTGTGTATTGCTCTTATCTGAACGATCAAAAATGGCAGAGTAATTCAAGCTCATTTCTGCCTTATCAGGAAAATCAGCCCCAAAACGCGTATTCGCGTTTGTCGGGCTCAGAGGATGACGGAGAGCACCGAGCAAGCAACGAGCGAGCTGAGCTTAAGCTTTTAAGCTCCCAACCCTGAGACACAATTGGGTATCTGTTTTTAACGGGACGATTTGGGATCTGCCCACGGGCGCCTGACCCAATCGGATTCTTCCTGTGGGGCGGTGCCCCGCCCTGCACAGCTTCTTTCCGTGCATACATTATCTTGTTCAGTTAGTTTATCACATGATGAAATTATTGACAGCATATTTCTATTCGTATTGTAATCATACATTGATGAGAACAGACAAATTTCATCCACACCAGATTATTACTGATGAAATCAGCTTTCATCTGAAATCAAACACCACGTATTTTTACATAACTAAAATACATATATCAATTGTATCCATTACGCCGTTAAGCCTATAGATGAAACAATCCTTAATTCTAACTAATCACCAATCATGTGAACTGAACAAACAGTGATATTTTGCATCAAAAGATTACAACAATATCATAAGTTCCAATAACACAGCAAGCCTTTTAAATGACATGAAAACAACCTTAATATATATTGTGAATATATTGTATATATTGTTTTGGAATATATTGCTTTAATAGCAGAAACTAGTATAATCTGTCCCTTTTAAAATACTTGAGCCAAGCATTTCATCTCTGTGTCTGTTAGGGAGCACAAAGGCGCGTTCCTGGAATGTGCTGATAACGCAAGGTCATAATGTCACTTTTAGGGAAGATTTTCTTAGTTGGACGTCGATTGTAAAAACATCATCTTCAACGATACCATCATTGAATTACTGCATTAATGGTCAGGGAGTATCAGGGGGGTCTGTGTTGGAACTTTTTCCAGACGCCGAGGTCTTTGCCCTGTTCGACTTTATTTATGATAAATCCGGCCAAGCACTTAAGGTTCTCTTCTCTAAAGACATCCAGATGTTCTTCTCAAATATATTCTGGGTTTTAGAGGTCTGCTGAGACCAGAAGATTTAGGGCAAGCGATCGGCTGGTGTGGGAGCTTTGATTCCTGCTCAGGAATGTGTGAACGTCGGCGGGCACTGGAGCAAGAAGCAGGGAGAACAGGCACACACAAGGCACAAACAACATCTCCATCACTGACTGAATCCTGGTGCATCGTTATATGAGAATACACAGGTTAGAAACTTGAGAAGACAACTGGGTTATTGGTAGTAGGGTCATTTTGATTGGTTTAGTTGTCAGGGGTTCGACAAGTCGGTATAGGCGTGATCTCGATCAGGTTGGTTGAATTCTCTGGTTCGGGTTCTTGGTCAGTTTTATCACGTCGAAAAATGCGTGGGACGCCTGACGTGCATTTGTTGAAAGACTCTTGAACAGCGTTCACTCGCTTGTGTAGGAGGAAGGCCAGGGTCAAAGTCACAACATATCCTACAATAGTAGAGATGCAAAGAGCTCTGTCAGCGGCAGACCAAGACCGAATAATTGGCGCGTCAGCGGGCGGAAGGCGAGCAATAGCTTCTAAAGCTGTATCGACAGGAGTCAAATCAATGAGTTGTGTTCCTTCCTCCTTGATCCTTTCTACCAATTCTGGATTAAGGGCGAAGGAGTGCTGTTTGAAGAAAGGTGAGATTTCGATTTCAGCCTGATAATCGTCGTCAGTAAGGTGATACAATGCCAAATCATCAATATGGAGGATCGAGCCCTTAGGGACCATGATCCATAGAGTTTGGTTAGGTAGGATAATGCGTGTGGCTGTGTCGTGTTGATCGTATGTGAGGGTAGCTGTTCGCGCTGGGGTGTTGACCAGCCATCGGTGTCCGATAATTTCGGCTTGTTTTACCTCAACTTGAGAACGTGGTGTCGCTTCGGCGGGGCAGCTAGTGTCGGGCCTAATGGATTCTAGGCCGCAGATGCCCTCAGTATTATCGCGGACAAAAGGTTTACTCGGGCAAAGGAAGTGAATGTCCTTCGTGAGCGTACACATCTTTAGGTTTGGGGCCAGATACAACTGTTCGTTGTTATCGTGATGTGCAACGACTTCAGGAGTGTGGCTTTTGACACAGGTGTTTCCCTGACAAAATCCCACATTCACAACATCTTTGAGCCGGTAAATTAGATTAGATTAGATTAGATTAGATTAGATTAGATTAGATTAGATTAGATTCAACTTTATTGTCATTTATGCAGAGTACAAGTACAGAGCTAATGAAATGCAGTTAGCATCTAACCAGAAGTGCAAGAATATAGTGTTTTATATACATATAAGTGCAGAGTAAATGAAGATAAGATTTACAGAATGTACAGTGGAATTGCTATATACAGTATTGAGCAGAGTATATACAGAATATAAATAGGAATGCAATGTAGGGATTGTATGTACATTATGAACAGAGCAATGTAGGATTATATACATTATGAACAGCAGAAACGTGAGAACAGTGGTAATAAATAAATACAGCTGGATGAGTGTGCAAAATATTGATAGAACAATGTATTCTATGCAAAATAGCAGCAGTGCAATATTTTATAGAAATAGTTTACTGTGCTTTGTATAGTAACAACTTTATACAGTTTATAGTGTAATAACTTTGACAATGTGCAGTCTGTGCAAAAATATGAGTAGTGCAAATGCATGTGTGTAAAGTACTGTGACCAGTGCAGTAATAAATGTTATTAGCGTCGATAATGGGCAAACTAAGGAGAAAGGCCCGGTCGCCTGGATCGGTTGACCACGGTTCTCACAACGAGTTACAACGACTTTATTGAAGGGAGTCAATCTCAATTTCGGGACCTGGATTTAAGGAATTGGTAAAGGGAGTCTAGAGGGGAAGAGAAATTATAGTGAGAGAAGAAAACGGAAAAACACAAAAGAGACAACGAAAAACAAAGAGATACACGAAGAGACACAAAGACACCGAATGAGGTGAGGCAGCAAACGAGTGTCACGTGTGGAGTACCTCCTCTCTACTAGAGGTTGGCCCTAGTAGTGCAGCTGAGGAGAGAGTGTATGTGTTGTGTTTAAGCGAGGTCGCTATATGTTTCCTAAACAACAGAGGTTATGTTAGTGTGGTGTAGAGCGTATGGGTGTCGGTCTGTGTCAGTGGGTTTGATCTTCTCCCTTTGCCAGTCGGCTGGAGCTCTGGTGCCTCTTTATCTGGTTTCGATGGACCCATCGAAGGACTGGCTCGCTGCGCCCTCGTCTGATTTTTTTTCGGTAGGCGACAGGTGAGAGCTTGTCTACGATCTCGTGGGGTCCTCTCCAGTGAGGCAGGAACTTCTTTGACAGGCGATGGGGAGTGTTCTGCTTTGGTTGGGCAAAGCTGTAGTACCACACTTTGTCTCTGACACTGAGCTCATGATGAGAGGCCTTTTGGTCGTAGTAGGCTTTACGACCTTCCGCGCTTCGTTGCAGTTGCGCGAAGGTGAAAGTCGCTCTCAGGTGCTGATGCAACTCTTCCAGGTACTGGTGAGTGGTATAGGCGGTGACGAAGTTCAAGTCACCAGGTTGGTACAGCAGGTGTCGCGGTAGCGTCATGCTTCTCCCTGTCATCAATGTGAACGGGGGTACTCCGGTGGACCGGTGAGGGGTGACTCGAGCAGCCATCAATACCAGCGGAAGTTTGACATCCCAATCCTTCTGATTAGCGGACACATACTTCTTTAACATGCTGACCACTGTCCGGTTGCCATGTTCAACTTGACCCGAGGACATTGGTTGGAAGCTTATGTGGAGCTTGGCCTGTATGCCCAGGAGTTTCCACACTTCCTGCATGATTGCAGCGGTGAAGTGGGTTCCGCGGTCAGAGTTGACCCTTAAAGGCAGTCCAAATTTTGAGAAGATGTGGTTCATTAACAGGCAGGCTGTTGTTTCTGCTGTATCATTGAGAGCTGGGAGACATTCTATCCACTTTGTGAATTCACAGACCATGGTGAGGAAGTATTTGTTACCCCGTGTTGACCGTAGCAGGGGTCCTACCCAGTCTATTTGGAGGTCCGACCATGGGAAAGTCATTCCCTTTCTTTGCAATGGGGCTCGGTGGTTTGGGTTTGCCGGTTGGAACTGGCAACACACCAGGCATCCTTTTACGTATTCCGCTACGTCCTGCTGCATGCCAGGCCAGTATGCTACTTGTTTGAGCGTTTCGTAGGTGGCCTTGGCACCGAGGTGACCCGCGCTTGGTGCATCGTGTGCGTGTGTCAGCATCATCCCACTTTGGCCGTGAGGCACTATGAGCTTTGGTGCAGTGAGGGGCTCAGGGACATATGTGAGAACACCGTCTCTTAGATGCAGCATGTGCTTGATTGAGTGGAGCGTGCGGAGCTCGGAGGAAGCGGTTAGATCGGAGGTGGAAATGGGATGAGATAATGGGTTGGCAATGTGAACTGCCATAATTCGCAGTGTTTGATCCGCAGTTTGGAGGGTGAGGAGATCATCAGCAGCGAACTGAGGTGATAGGGTAATGTGGGCCGAGGTGAGGGTATGAGCGCCAGTGGCGTGCTGGCGGCGGGTTATGGCTGCCACTGAAGGGTCGGGTGGGAGGTATTGAAATGTCCAGGACTCTCCGTGTAATGCACCTGCTTTGGCGAGGGCATCGGTTTGGTCATTGTAGTCTTTGTCTTGTCCTGGTTGACGTGAATGACCTCGAACCTTTTTCCAATAAACGATAATGTCATGTTCAGTGACAATGGCATCGCCTGCTTGGAAGAGTTCCTGGTGCTTGACAGGCTTGCTGTTAGCTGTCTTGAATCCATTCTGTTTCCATCCAGCTAAATGGCAGGTGAAGCTGAGATGGGCGTAGTTCGAATCGGTGCAGATGAGGAGTTCTTTGATGTTGTGGGATGCAGCCATTTGCAGTGTAATGAGGATGGCTGCTATTTCAGCATATTGTCATGAGCGAGGGCCTAAGTTGAATTGTTGCGGTGGGGAAGGGTCGTTGTTGACCCAGACCACTCCCGCTCCAGCTTGTAAGTTGCCCTTGTGGTTGAAGGAGCAGCCATTGACATATGATGTGCGCATTCCTTCAAACACATTCTCCTCGAAGTACCTGTGATTCATCAGTTGAGGTTGTGGTGGTTCTTTAGGTTCCGCTGGTGTGTGCAGCGTGTCCGTTGAACAATTTTGGCAGGCTGCTAGCCCGTTTACCAATGAGGATTTGTGGTTTTGGGCGTATCGTGCCTCAACGTCTCCTCCTTGGAGTGTCATTAGCCAGGTAGCTATGCGTGTGTTGATCACCACGCCATTTCTGATGCGTTGACTGTTGAGGAAGGTGACAGGCTGGTGACAAGTCTCAATGATGAATTTCTGTGCACCGATGTAATTAGAGAAACGCTGGATAGCCCACACAGTGTAAAGCAAAGCTTTTTCACAGTCTGAGTACTTGCATTCTGGGGAAGCAGCGTTTTGCTGGCATAAGCGACCACTCGCTTGTCTTTGTCATGGAGCTGGTATAGGCCTGCGCTGAGGCAATGACTGGAGAATCCAGCATCCAGATAGAATTATTTTCCTGGGTCTGGGTAGGCCAGGCACGGAGCAGAGCACAGGCGCTGTTTGAGCTGGCTCATCGCGGTGTCCTGGGCTTCCGTCCAAACGAAGGGTTCATCCTTTTTCAGGAGGGAGTTTAGTGGTCGTGCGATGTCAGCGTAGTTCTCGATGAACTGTCGCGAGTAATTGCACACTTCTAGAAAGCTTCGCAGCTCAGAGATGTTAGTCGGCACTTTTATGCTTTGGATTGCTTGGGTGCGGTTAGACTGTGGCTCGATGCCGTTTCTTCCGACAAGCAGTCCGACATAGTTCACCTTGGTTTTGCACCACTGTCCTTTGTGAAGGACGATTTTGGCTCCTGCCGTTGTCAGCTGGGTTAGGACGTGATCAATTTCTTTGAGGTGGTCTTCCACACTTGAGCTTTTCATCAAAACATCATCTACGTAGACAAGGTTGCCCCTGGCATCAGGGCATGCTTTGTTTAGAAAGATGTTGAATTCAGCTGGTGAGTTGGCATAGCCGAAGGGACACCGTGTGAAGGTCTATTGTCGATTTCCAAAGGTGAATGCTAGCTTGTGTTGGTCATCGGGGTGGACAGGGATCGTCCAAAACCCGGAGGCGACGTCCAGCGTGGACAGGATCGCCGAGACTTTGATTTTGGGAATTTCTTGATCCAATTGGGTCATAGGCCATCGTGACAATGGTACTTGCTGATTCAACTTGCGATAGTCGATGGTGGGCCGCCATTTGCCGTTGGGTTTTAGGACTGGCCATATCGGGGCAGAGTATGTGCTGTTACAGGGCCGAATGACCCCCTTTTGCAGCATGGAGTCAACAATTTCTTGCACTGGCTCGTATGACGCTATTGGAATCTTGTACTGTCGCACAAATGTGAGTGACGCATCTGGGTTTGTTGGGATGCGCACCGTGTGGATGTTGGTCAGTTCACAATCCAAGGAATCCTTTGCGAAGGAGTCTTTGTACTTGTGCATAACCTCTTTGAGTCCTTGGCGATCCACTTCGTTGTGGAGGGCATCCGCCTCACTCAAGATCTGCTGAATTTGTGCGTTGAACCCGGCATAGGGTTCTTAAGTCATTTGAGGGGCTTTGGGCCCCGGTGTTCTCCTGTGTAGGTGCTTCTGTCGCAGGCTGTGTTGAGACAGCGTAGACAGCGAGATGAGTGTCATCTGTTAGATCTGAACGGCAGACGCTTTCTCTGGACACCGGCAGAATGGAAGTGATGGCGATGAGTTCTTGAGGTTTTGTGAATGCTATGGTGTTGTTGTATTCGTCTGGCATTAGCTGCGCTGGTATAGGGCCTATGACAGGTACCATCAGGTCAAAGTCGTGGAATGCCTGGCTGATAAGCCATCCCAGGTGATTGGCTTTGGGAACGTGCATGTCTTGGGCCATACAGTTGTTGAACAACACATACACAGCACGAGATGACACTTCGATGAGAGGCCATGTTGAGGCGGACGCTGACACTCTTGCTGTAGGTAGGTATTGTTGCTTCTTGCTCCGTGATCATGGCGCATGCGTCGGGCATGGTTTGACCAGATTGGAGGTTCTTGAGGTTGACTGAAGTAGTCAGTTGGTATGACAGAGGAGCTCATATGATGTCGTTCACGGTATCAATGCAAGCATTGAGCCGGACCATTACATCCTCTCCAATGTAGATGTCATGAGGCAGGTCTGGGATGACGAGGAAGTAGTGACTCAGATGTCTGTTGTTTCATCGCATGTCCAGAGCGCAGATGATCTTGGAGGTGGCCATGGTTGTCAACCAGGGACTGAGAGGGAAACGGCTGTGCTTTGCGACATGTGGTAGGCTCTGATGTCTTTGCTTGAGTGTTCTGAATAGATTCAGGCTGATGGCTGAGTTCTCTACCCACAGGGCTAGTGCCACGTCGGACACTATTGCAGTCGTGATTCGAAGGGGGCCTGTGTTTGATTCAGGCTCCTGCAGTGAGCAGAGGAGAGGGTCCTGGTCTTTGCTGCTTGTGCTTGATCCAGGTACAGGCTTTGCTACTGCATCATCAGTCAGTGCATTAGGGGCTATGTCTGTGACTTGACACTGCGACTCGTTGGAGTCTAATGACTGGCAGGGCAGAGGCTTGTTTCCACATGCTTGAATTCTATCAGCGGTTCGAAGCAATTAAGCAGATCTTTCCCCATGAGAAGTGGATACGTCTTGAGTGGTGAGACGTATACTGGATGGACGAGATCCATTGATCCCACCGTTAGGTGGATTGGGGCCACATGTTTCAGTTGGAGGCCCGTGTGGGAATATGCTTGGAGGTTCAGCCCACATCTCTAGAGTCTGAGGGTTCTGTTAGTCCTCTTTGTTCCTTCTTGGACCTTTTCGAGGAGCTCGGTGGACATTAGAGTGATGTCGGCTCCGGTATCAAGAAGTGCTTCGACTCTGATGTGTCGTTCAATGATGATGGAGAGGTAAAATTCTTTTGCTATACCTTTCTCAATGAGATCGCCTAGGAGTTGAGGGACTGGATTTTGGGAGGAAACGGTTAGGATATCAGGGCTGGTGTGGTGTACTTCGGAGGAGTGGCAGACGACCAAGACAGCACTTTCAGGAACTTGAGTGGTTTCATCAGCAGGTGTTTGTTGGACGCTGCTGTGATCTGTAGCATTGGGTGTTGAGTTAGTGTCTAACTCTGTTGCTGGGTTTTCAGGTGGAGTTTCGTGTCCATCTGAAGTAATTGCGATTGCGGTTTTCTGAGAGTGAGGTGAAGGAGTGCTGTTCTCAGTGGCTGGTTGGGTCAGCTGGTCGTTGCCTTTTCGTCCGGCCGCTAGTCATGCTGAATCTGGTTTCTCTTTCTTTTCCCATTTCCGATCTTCCTCTTTCCGTTGGAAGAATTCTTTCATCATCATCATCATCAGTTCTTGTGAGTCGAAACACGATGATTAGGGCCCAAGCCAGTAAGGCGCAGGGCCCTATTGTTTTCCTAAGGATTATTAGGGCCCAAGCCACTAAGGCGCAGGGGCCTATTGTTCTTCTAAGGATTATTAGGGCCCAAGCCAGTAAGGCGCAGGGCCCTATTGTTCCCCTAAGGATTATTATTTTTATTATTTTTATTTTTATTTTTATTATTTTTTATTTCGACTATCCGGGTACTTTTGGGGGCCTTAACGTGCCCGAAAACTCTTGAAAATTGGCACACACATTGGAACCTGCGGCCATTAGGACGCCGCTGAGGCTGGGACCCGGGCGTGGCACAGGGGCTCTACGGCGCCCCCTGGAAAATTGTCAGAAAGCTTGATGTATAGCTCACACATACTTGCACGTATTCATATGAAACTCGGTACACATATAGAACTCATTGAGCTGAACAACTTTCACGCTGCATGTTTTAGGCTCCGCCCAACAGGAAGTCGGCTATTCAGGGCTGTTTAAAAAGCGCATGCTCTGGAATTTGATATACTCCTCTGAGGATTTCAATACGATTGCCACCAAACTCGGTGAACATGATCTCAAGACATTGGGGACGCTAAATTGCGAAGATATTTTTGATATGTCGAACGGTTTGCCCGTGGCGAGGCGATGAAGTTATGGCGAAAAATGAGACACAGGAAATGCCTAATAACGTCCACATACATTGTATGATGTAGATCAAACTTCATTGATTTGTTCGTTGTGTGATGCCGATCGGATAGATGTGACTATTATGACTGAAAGTTATAGCGCCACCAACTGGCTGCAGGAAGTGTGTCGTTTTCAAAATGCTTTGAATTCAGCATCTTATTTTTACTCGATTTGCTTCAAACTTCACCAGAATAATGTCAAAACACGGCCGATGTAAAACTGTGAAGGGAATATTGATATCTAAAATTATGTTACCATGGCAACGTGTCAAAGTTGAAAATTCGTTTCTGGTGATTTTGAGGCAGATAACATGTTTAGAATGTCATGAAACTCAACACACATATCAGTATTAATGATAGTTAGACACTGGAAAAAGCTCATAAACGGGCGTGGAAGAGGCACTCTATAGCGCTACCTTTTGTCAAAAATGGGGGGGTTAGTTTTAGCTACAGACACCAAACTCGGTACATAAATTGTTCTTATTAATCCGGACAACTTTCTAATTTACAGTCATTAGCTACGACCAACAGGAAGTCGGCTATATTTATTTTAATGTGGGTTTTTTTTAAAAAACGGGCTGTAAACAAATTAATACTCCTCCAAGCAAAAACACGGAAATCACACCAAACATTTTTTATCATGATGCCAAAATACTGAAGATGCTAAATTGCGGACGGATTTAGGATATCTTGAACGATGATTTAATGGCAATTTATTAAAGTTACAGTAAAAAAGAGATTTTTTTTTTTTTTTCTTTTAAGAGCAGCTTCCAAACACTTCATAAAAAATTACATACACAGAACAATACAGTCTGAGGATATTTGATTAATTTCATGAATTTACAATACACTATGCTTAGGAGAAAATTTTAAAACTATCAGAGAGTTGATATACTGCTTCTGAGTGAGAGCTCCCTGCCAGCCTGCATCTGAGTGAGGGGTGGGGTGGGGTGGGCTGTGAGTGACTGTGTGAGTGACTGTGTGGATTGAGGCAGTGGGTGAGAGAGAGAAAGAGAGAGAGAGGGTCTGTTTTTTTAAAATCTTTAAAAAATGCTTATAAATCATTAAAGATTTTGATAACACTTTATAATAAGGTCTCAATTCTTAACAGTAGGAAATGCATTAATTAACGTGAACTAACAATGAAAAATATATTTTTACAGCATGTTAATTCTTCCATGATAGTATGAACTAACAAAGAACAATTTTTTTTAAAGCATTTATTAATCTTTTTAATGTTAGAAAAATAATCATGTTCAAAAGATTAACTTTAAAATGTAATAATATATAAACACATTTTGGAATTAATATTCATCAACATTAAATGGTATATAATTATTAATGATTATATATATATATATAATGATAGCTACAGACACCAAACTCGGTACATAAATTGTTCTTATTAATCCGGACAACTTTCTAATTTACAGTCATTAGCTACGACCAACAGGAAATCGGCTATTTTTTTTTTTTATGTGTTTTTTTTTTTTTTTTAAACGGGCTGTAAACAAATTCATACTCCTCCCAAGCAGAAACCAACAATTCACACCAAACATTTTTTCACATGCTTCCAAGATACTGAAGATACTACATTGCGGACGGATTTAGGATATCTTGAACGGTGATTTAATGGCAATTTATTAAAGTCACAGTAAAAAATAACACTTTTCTTTTTTTTTATCTTTTAAGAGCAGCTTCAAAACACTTCATAAAAAATTACATACACAGAACAATACAGTCTGAGGATATGTTATTAATTCCATGAATTTACAATACACTATGCAGAGGAGAACATTTTCAAACTTATCAGAGTTCTCCTGTCTCTGTGCTTCTAATGTGTGCGGTGGGTGACTGACTGTGTGAGTTCAGTGAGTGTGGAGGGGGAGAGAGAGAGAGAGAGAGAGAGAGAGGGTCTGTTTAAACTTCTCAATAAAATCCTTAAAAAATGCTTATAAAGCATTAAAGGTTTTGATAACACTTTATAATTAAGTCTCATTTGTTAACAGTAGGGAATGCATTAATTAACATGAACTAACAATGAAAAATGTATTTTTTACAGCATGTTAATTCTTCATTGATAGTATGAACTTACAATGAACTAACAATGAACAAAATATTTTTAATATTAGAAAAATAGTCATGTTCAAAAGATAAAACATTAAAATGTAATAATATATTAACACATTTTGGAATTGATTTTGATAAACATTAAATGGTATATATTTATTAATGATGTAAATTAACAACAGTTAAATAATGTTGTTTTTTAACATTGGTTAATTCACAAATAACATTAAATATTAACAATATATTTTTTACTTTATTAATTTGTGTTAGAAAAAATTATTCATGTTAGTTAATGGAAAAATAAATCATTAAAAAAAGCTTATAAATCATTAAAACCTTTGGTAACTATAATAATTTCTCATTTGTTAGCATTAGTAAATGCATTAACTAACATCAACTACCAATGAAAAATATATTTTCACAGAATTTAAAGTTTTATATGTTGTTCTGTGTGTGTGTGTTTCACAGAGTTGATGGTTTGGATTAACCCTTTAATTGCCGTATCCCTTAAAACCAAACTGCCAGAGGGTTACTGTGATGCTTGTGCTCGCTGGGCACCGTTTTATCGATGCCACCGGGGTGGCGTATGCTGACGGCTTGGGCCCGTCATCGCTGCTCGCAGCTATATTTATTTTATTTTTTTTTATTATTTTTTATTTCGACTATCCGGGTACTTTTGGGGGCCTTAACGTGCCCGAAAACTCTCGAAAATTGGCACGCACATTGGAACCTGCGGCCATTAGGACGCCGCTGAGGCTGGGACCCGGGCGTGGCACAGGGGCTCTACGGCGCCCCCTGGAAAATTGTCAGAAAACACGATGTATAGCTCACACATACTTGCACGTATTCATATGAAACTCGGTACACATATAGAACTCATTGAGCCGAACAACTTCCGCGCAGCATGTCTTAGGCTCCGCCCAACAGGAAGTTGGCTATTCAGGGCTGTTTAAAAAGCGCATGCTCTGGAATTTGATATACTCCTCTGAGGATTTCCATACGATTGCCACCAAACTCGGTGAACATGATCTCAAGACATTGGGGACGCTAAATTGCGAAGATATTTTTGATATGTCGAACGGTTTGCCCGTGGCGAGGCGATGAAGTTATGGCGAAAAATGAGACCCAGGAAATGCCTAATAACGTCCACATACATTGTATGATGTAGATCAAACTTCAGTGATTTGTTCATTGTATGATGCCGATCGGATAGATGTGACTATTATGACTGAAAGTTATAGCGCCACCAACTGGCTGCAGGAAGTGTGTCGTTTTCAAAATGCTTTGAATTCAGCATCTTCTTTTTACTCGATTTGCTTCAAACTTCACCAGAATAATGTCAAAACACGGCCGATGTAAAACTGTGAAGGGAATATTGATATCTAAAATTATGTTGCCATGGCAACGTGTCAAAGTTGAAAATTCGTTTCTGGTGATTTTGAGGCAGATAACATGTTTAGAATGTCATGAAACTCAACACACATATGAGTATTAATGATAGTTAGACACTGGAAAAAGCTCATAAACGGGCGTGGAAGAGGCACTCTATAGCGCCACCTTTTGTCAAAAATGGGGGGGTTAGTTTTAGCTACAGACACCAAACTCGGTACGTAAATTGTTCTTATTAATCCGGACAACTTTCTAATTTACAGTCATTAGCTACGACCAACAGGAAGTCGGCTATATTTATTTTAATGTGGGTTTTTTTTTAAAACAGGCTGTAAACAAATTCATACTCCTCCAAACAGAAACACGTAAATCACACCAAACATTTTTTCTCATGATGCCAAAATACTGAAGATGCTAAATTGCGGACGGATTTAGGATATCTTGAACGATGATTTAATGGCAATTTATTAAAGTTACAGTAAAAAAGAGAATTCTTTTTTTTTTTTTCTTTTAAGAGCAGCTTCCAAACACTTCATAAAAAATTACATACACAGAACAATACAGTCTGACGATATGTGATTAATTTCATGAATTTACAATACACTATGCAGAGGAGAAAATTTTAAAACTATCAGAGCTGCAGCTGAGTGAGAGCTCCCTGTCACTGCTACTGAGTGAGGGGTGGGGGTGGGGGTGGGCTGTCAGTGACTGTGTGAGTGACTGTGTGGATTGAGGCAGTGGGTGAGAGAGAGAAAGAGAGAGAGACGGTCTGTTTTTTAAAATCTTAAAAAAATGCTTATAAATCATTAAAGATTTTGATAACACTTTATAATAAGGTCTCATTTCTTAACATTAGGAAATGCATTATTTAACATGAACTAACAATGAAAAATATATTTTTACAGCATGTTAATTCTTCCATGATAGTATGAACTAACAAAGAACAATTTTTTTAAAAGCATTTATTAATATTTTTAATGTTAGAAAAATAGTCATGTTCAAAAGATAAACTTTAAAATTTAATAATATATTAACACATTTTGGAATTAATATTGATCAACATTAAATGGTATATAATTATTAATGATTATATATATATATATAATGATAGCTACAGACACCAAACTCGGTACATAAATTGTTCTTATTAATCCGGACAACTTTCTAATTTACAGTCATTAGCTACGACCAACAGGAAGTCGGCTATATTTATTTTAATGTGGGTTTTTTTTAAAAACGAGCTGTAAACAAATTCATACTCCTCCAAACAGAAACACGGAAATCACACCAAACATTTTTTCTCATGATGCCAAAATACTGAAGATGCTAAATTGCGGACGGATTTAGGATATCTTTAACGGTGTTTTAATGGTAATTTATTAAAGTTACAGAAAAAAGAGAAAACTTTTTTTTTTTATCTTTTAAGAGCAGCTTCCAAACACTTCATAAAAAATTACATACACAGAACAATACAGTGTAAGGATATGTGCTTAATTTCATGAATTTACAATACACTATGCTTAGGAGAAAAATTTAAAACTTAGAGATCTCCTGTCACTGTGCTTCTAATGTGTGCGGTAGGTGACTGGGTGGGTGACTGACTGTGTGAGTTCAGTGAGTGTGGAGGGGGAGAGAGAGAGAGATAGAGAGAGAGAGAGAGAGAGAGTCTGTTTAAACTTCTCAATAAAATCCTTAAAAAATGCTTATAAAGCATTACAGGTTTTGATAACACTTTATAATTAAGTCTCAATTGTTAACAGTAGGGAATGCATTAATTAACATGAACTAACAATGAAAAATATATTTTTTACAGCATGTTAATTCTTCATTGATAGTATGAACTTACAATGAACTAACAATGAACAAAATATTTTTAATATTAGAAAAATAGTCATGCTCAAAAGATAAAACTTTAATTTTTTAAAATATTGATCACCATTAAATGGTATATAATTATTGTTGATGTTAACTAACAACAGTTAAATAATGTTGTTTTTTAACATTGGTTAATTCACAAATAACATTAAATATTAACAATATATTTTTTACTTTATTTATTTGTGTTAGTAAAAATTATTCATGTTAGTTAATGGAAAAATAAATCATTATAAAATGCTTATAAATCATTAAAAGCTTTGGTAACTAATAATTTCTCATTTGTTAACATTAGTAAATGCATTAACTAACATCAACTACCAATGAAAAATATATTTTGACAGAATTTAAAATTTTATATGTTGTTCTGTGTGTGTGTGTGTTTCACAGAGTTGATGGTTTGGATTAACCCTTTAATTGCCGTATCCCTTAAAACCAAACTGCCAGAGGGTTACTGTATTGTGTGTGCTCACTGGGCACCGTTTTTCGATGCCACCGGGGTGGCGTATGCACTGGCGGCTTGGGCCCGTCATCGCTGCTCGCAGCTATATTTATTTTTATTTTTTTTATTTTTTATTTCTACTATCCGGGCACTTTTGGGGGCCTTAACGTGCTTGAAAACTCTTGAAAATTGGCACGCACGTTGGAACTTGCGGCCATTAGGACGCCGCTGAGGCTGGGACCCGGGCGTGGCACAGGGGCTCTACGGCGCCCCCTGGAAAATTGTCAGAAAACTTGATGTATAGCTCACACATACTTGCACGTATTCATATGAAACTCGGTACACATATAGAACTCATTGAGCTGAACAACTTTCACGCAGCATGTCTTAGGCTCCGCCCAACAGGAAGTCGGCTATTCAGGGCTGTTTAAAAAGCGCATGCTCTGGAATTTGATATACTCCTCTGAGGATTTCCATACGATTGCCACCAAACTCGGTGAACATGATCTCAAGACATTGGGGACGCTAAATTGCGAAGATATTTTTGATATGTCGAACGGTTTGCCCGTGGCGAGGTTTAGATTTAACATGTTTAGAATGTCATGAAACTCAACACACATATGAGTATTAATGATAGTTAGACACTGGAAGAAGCTCATAAACGGGCGCCACCTTTTGTCAAAAATGGGGGGGTTAGTTTTAGCCACAGACACCAAACTCGGTACATAAATTGTTCTTATTAATCCGGACAACTTTCTAATTTACAGTCATTAGCTACGACCAACAGGAAGTCGGCTATATTTTTTTTAATGTGGGTTTTTTTTTTTAAACGAGCTGTAAACAAATTCATACTCCTCCAAGCAGAAACCAAAAATTGACACCAAACATTTTTTCTAATGATGCCAATATACTGAAGATGCTAAATTGCAGACGGATTTAGGATATCTTGAACGGCGTTTTAATGGCAATTTATTAAAGTTACAGTAAAAAAGAGAAGACAATTTTTTTTTTATCTTTTAAGAGCAGCTTCCAAACACTTCATAAAAAATTACATACACAGAACAAGACCGTCTGAGGATATGTGATTTATTTCATGAATTTACAATACACTATGCGGAGCAGAAAAATAAAAAACTATCAGAGAGCTGTTACACTGTTTCTGAGTGAGAGCTCCCTGTCACTGCTTCTGAGTGAGGGGTGGGGGTGGGGTGGGGTGTGAGTGATTGTGTGAGTGACTGTGTGGATTGAGGCAGTGGGTGAGAGAGACAAAGAGAGAGAGAGGGTCTGTTTTTTTAAATCTTTAAAAAATGCTTATAAATCATTAAAGATTTTGATAACACTTTATAATAAGGTCTCATTTCTTAACATTAGGAAATGCATTACCTAACGTGAACTAACAATGAAAAATATATTTTTACAGCATGTTAATTCTTCAATGATAGCATGAACTAACAAAGAACAATTTTTTTTTTTTTAAGCATTTATTAATCTTTTTAATGTTAGAAAAATAGTCATGTTCAAAAGATACAACTTTACATTTTAATAATGTATTAATACATTTTGGACTTAATATTAATTAACATTAATAAATGGTATATCATTATTGTTGATGTTAACTAACAACAGTTAAATAATATAGTTTTTTAACATTGGTTAATTCACAAATAACATTAAGGATGAACAATACATTTTTACTTCATTTATTTGTATTAGTAAAAATTATTAATGTTAGTTCATGGAAAAATAAATCGTTAAAAAATGCTTATAAATCATTAAAGATTTTGATAACACTTTATAATAAGGTCTCATTTCTTAACATTAGTAAATGCATTAACTAACGTGAACTACCAATTAACAATATATTTTCACAGAATTTATTAATGTTTGTTGATGTTAGTTAATCAAAATGTTTGTTAATTCACAGTGCATTAACTAATGTGAACAGATAAAACTTAATGATGTTTCAGTTTTGAATATTAACTAACACTAATAAATAAGGTAACACTTTCTATGAAGCCCGTATTTATAATACATTATAAGGGTATTCTTAAGGCATTATAGTGAATGTATAATGGATTATAAAAAACCTTATAATGTGTTATAAAATCTCATGAATAATCATAACAACAATTATAATACATTATAGGGTAACACTTTATAATAACTGCATGCTATGAATCATTAGGTAAACATTAGTAAATAGTTAGTTCATCCTTTATAAAGCATTTTGGCAACATTAAGTCATTAGTAAGCAGTTTTGAAATACAGCTATAAATGGCTTGTTCTTTATTTATTAGAAATATCTATTACAAGGGAGATTTAAAGTCTCAGTCATCTTCCTAAGAGAAAAAATAAACAAACACAACACAGAGGGAAACAGAACAGAAATATTTTTTCAAGATGCAAAAAATGAAACTGTACAACTGTACATTTTAATTTTTATTTATTTACTTTTTTCAATGAAATTGCAGAGGTTTAGTTTTCTTTTTTTATCAAGTGTAAAGTTTTCATTTTTTGCATCGTGAAAAAATATTTCTGTGTTCTGTATCTGTCATGAATCTGGTCCATGCATTTTCGGTTAATCACCACCAGAGGTCACCCACTCACTGCATGGACTCTTGCACTTCACTACTTCACTGTTCACACTAATCACTCAGGCTTTATAAACCATGGACTTCTTTTTGCTAGATGCCGAGTATTGTTCTCGTATATCCTAGCAATAGCTACTCTACAGAGCCCTCTCAGTGATTATAGCCTTGCCTTGCCTTTTCTAGTGTTTTGATATCTGCCCGTGTTTCCTGGATTCACCCTTTGCCTTACCGTTTGGACTCTGTTTGCATCTCGTTTGGATTATTGCTTATGTACCTGGATTATCTCTCTGCCTTGCCCTATTGGATATTGTTCGCCGATCGTCAACCCACGCTTGCCCGGATCTCTCGTGTCTTGCCCATGCCATATCTATTTGGCTGTGTCTTGACTATGTTTATAAATAAAAGTTAGCACATGGATCCGCATGTCTCACGTCTTGTTCGCCCCGTTACAGTATCCCTCTGTGTTGTGTTTAACTTTTCTGTTTGGAAGATAAATGAGCCTTTAAATCTGCTTTGTAAATGCTTTATAAGGTATAAATAGTCCTCACTTTAGATGAGCTCACACAAATAGATGGCTGGCAACTGCTAAATGTTTTATAACTACCTGACTTAATCATGAATTACAACAGGAATATATGTTAATAAATAATTTTTTAAATGTTAGAAATGTTAAATTGATCATTAATAAAGTATGAAAAATACAATTATTAAACATTATATATATGCTCGAGAACAAATCATTTGTAGCTGCCTATAAATACCTTACGACATTTCTTGAGTGCATGGATGTTTATATAAAACTATTTGTATTAGTAGACTTAGGTAGGGTAGGTAGAATATTCACATACTTGCAAAGTATCCTATACTCAGTTTGTCTGTTGAGGAACCATCAAAATAAAGTGTTAGCATACAGTATTTTCATCAGACGCACTACTAATACTCTCATGACTGCTAGTTGATATGTAATTGCAGAGTTACTTATGTTATTTATAATGCATTATGCATTCATTATAATGCCTTAAGAATACCTTTATTACGTGTTATAAATACGGGCTTCATAGAAAGTGGTACCATAAATACTAGACACTTATTGTTCATGTTAATTAATATAGTTAATGTTAAAAACTGAAACCTTATTGTAAAGTGTTACAAAGTTATAAAGTTTTATATGTTGTTCTGTGTGTGTGTGTTTCACAGAGTTGATGGTTTGGATTAACCCTTTAATTGCCGTATCCCTTAAAACCAAACTGCCAGAGGGTTACTGTAATGCGTGTGCTCGCCGGGCACCGTTTTATTGATGCCACCGGGATGGCGTATGCTGACGGCTTGGGCCCGTCATCGCTGCTTGCAGCTATATTTTCTTTTGTTCTTGTGTGGATTCAGTTTGAGCTCGGTCAGCTTGGAATCTTTGTGAATTCTTTCGTCGATTCCTTGGGCTAATCGCTCCAGGATGAGTTTGACGTTTTCCCTGGGCGTTTCCGTTGGATTCCCATGAGTTTTTTCCTCTTGGGTTTCCAAATGAGCTTGGCTGATTCCACGATCTTTCCCATTGACTCTCATGAGGCCTTGGCTGGTCCCATGTCTTTTCCCAATGCCGTCCAGGTGAGCGTTGACGTCCACGCGGTCCATCCCAGCGTTCTTACCTCTGTTTAGATCTGGTACCAGCGTGGGAGTCTCGTTCTTTGTTGGACGAGGGTGCATTCCACTCTCTGGATGGCGGCTTGGCACTATCTTGGCGTTGGGCGCCCTCTAGAGCCAGCCCTAGTTTTGAAGTTTAGTTCGTCTTCCATGTCGGGTTCGTTACGAGTTCCGAAGTATGCTCGCCTGAGTCGGCTGTAGTAGGCTTGAGGAGGTTCGTGACGTCCTTGTCTTGTCTCCAGGGCAGCCACTAGGCCTTGTTCGAACTCTTTAATGAGGGCTTCTCGGAGCAGTTGGTAATCAGTCTTTGTGTAAGCAGGCTGCCTGTCCAGGAAGCTGCGAACTTCGGAACTGGATGTTGTTCGGAGCAAATAGATTCTATCTTTGTCCGTAACGTTAGGTCGCATTTACAGATGGAAATCGATATCTTGGAGATAAGCTTGGACATTTTGGCTATTTGGCACGCAAATTGGGTGAATTTGCCAATGTTCCTGGCGAACTCGTCGAGGTCTTTCAGGTCCAAGCCATGCGATAATCTGTGGCTGGCTGCCACACATTCTTTTGGCTGAGGTTGAGTGAGGTACAGTTCTCCAGAGGGAGGTGGTGACTGTTTCAGTACCACCCCCTCCACCTTTTTCTCACGTGTCAGTCCAGGAACGGGTGATTCAGTCCTGCTTGGCAGAGGTGAGGCCGGTGCGTATCGTGTCCTCGATGGATCACGACGCAGTTCATAAGTGTGCTTGAGTTCCTCTTGGAAACTATCAGCTTCTTCTTTGACGTAGTCTAGCTGTAGTGTTATAAGGCTAATCTCGTTTTTTGACTCATGCAAGTGAGCTTCAAGGGCTTTGATTCTGCCGTTCTTATCCCTGAAGTCGGCCTTTGCTTTCTCCAGCAGCTGTTCTGCATACTGTAGCTTTTCGGACCGATCAAGATTCAAGATTCAAGAGTTTTATTCGTCACATACACAATTATACAGAGTATAACCAGCAGTGAAATGTAGGTCAGGTGCGCTCCAAGGACAATGCAATTATAAAGTATACAAATATTAAGAGAAGAAAAGTAGAAAAAATAAAATAAAATAAAGAATAAAATACAAAGATAAGATAAAAAATATAAATATAAATGTGCAGGTCAGTATGTTGTTGACTTAATAGTACTAAGAGGAATGTGCAAAATAATGTGCAAAAAAGTTGTACAGGGTATATAAATGAGTATATAAATAGCAGCAATATGAGGTAGAGAAAAATTATGAATAGCTTATTGATATGGTGATATTTACATGGAGTCAAGTGATGTTATGACACAGAGTTAGTGTTTAGGAGCCTGATGGCCTGGGGGAAGAAGCTCCCCCTGAGTCTCTCAGTTTTTGCCATCAGGCTACGGAAGCGCTTACCAGATGGAAGCAGAGTGAATAGACGGTTACCAGGGTGATTTGAGTCCTTGAAGATTTTAACAGCTCTATTTTTGCAGCGTTTGAGGTAGATGTCCTGCAGAGAGGGGAGAGCAGACCCTGAGATGCGCTCAGCTAAGCGCACAACTCTCTGTAGTGCTTTGCAGTCCTGATTGGAGCTGTTTCCATACCACACTGAGATGCACTGAGTCAATACACTTTCTATGGTCCCTGAATAGAAAGTTTTCAGGATTGCTGGTGAGACCCTGAATTTCCTCAGCTGTCGCAGATGGTACAGTCTTTGCCTGGCTTTCTTAACCTGTGTTTGGATGTGTGTAGTCCAAGTCAGGTTCTCGGAGATGTTTACACCGAGGTACTTGAAGCTGCTCACCCTCTCCACAGGGGTCCCACTGATCATAAGAGGAGTGTAGGGCTGCTGCTGTCTCTTCCTAAAGTCCATGATCAGCTCTTTAGTTTTGCTCACATTCAGAGAGAGACAGTTGTCCTGGCACCATGATGTGAGTCTCTCTACCTCATCCAAGTATGCGGTCTCATCGTTGTTGGAGATGAGGCCCAGAACCACAGTATCATCAGCGAATTTGACAATAGATGTGGAGCTGTGAGAGGACACGCAGTCATGCGTGTAGAGAGAGTAGAGCAGGGGACTCAGGACACAGCCCTGTGGGGCTCCTATGTTCAGAGTGATGGAGTTTGAGGTGAACTGGCCAACTTTCACCACTTGAGGTCTGCCGGTGAGGAAGTCTTGAATCCAGTCACAGAGTGAGGAGTTTAGGCAGAGGTCTGTGAGTTTAGATGCCAGCTTGATGGGGACTATAGTGTTGAAAGCTGAGCTATAGTCAATGAATAGCAGCCTTACATAATTTCCATTGTTGCTATCCAAGTGTGTGAGAGAAGAGTGGAGAACGTGAGAAATGGCATCGTCCGTGGATCTGTTTGGGCGATAGGCAAACTGAAGAGGGTCCAGAGTATCAGGGATGGAGGAGCAAATGTGGCTCTTTACAAGTCTCTCAAAAACCTTCATGACTATAGATGTGAGGGCAACTGGGCGATAGTCATTCAGGCAAGAGGGTTTATTGTTCTTTGGCACAGGGATAATGATGGATTTTTTGAATGAGGTGGGAACCACGGCGGTAGCAAGGGACTCATTAAAGATAGAAGTGAGCAAACCAGCGAGCTGATCGGCGCAGGACCTCAGAACACGGCCGGTTATCCCATCAGGTCCGGCTGCTTTCCTGATGTTCACTTTCTTTAGCGCCCTCCGAACCTCATCCTCCGACACGGTGATTACAGGATCATCGCTGCTCTGCCTGTTGCTTCCTGACGCGATGGTCGGCAGAAACGCGCTGGCCGGCAGAAACGCGCCGCCGCCGTTGCCATCGAAGCGGCCGTAGAAGATGTTTAACTCGTCGGCCAGCAACGGATCTGCTCTCACCTCCGCGGAGGATTTGTTTCCGAAGTCACAGATGGTCCTCAGTCCCTGCCACATCCGTCGAGAGTCGTTGAGCTGGAAATGAGACTCAATTCTCTCTCTGTATCTGTGTTTGGCGGCTCTTACTGCGCGTCGGAGAGCATAGCACGATGAATGAATGAATGAATGAATGATGCATTTATATAGCGCTTTATTGTGTATTGCTGTACACCCAAAGCGCTTTACAATCATGTGGGGGGGGTCTCTCCTCAACCACCACCAGTGTGCAGCATCCACTTGGATGATGCGACGGCAGCCACAGGACAACGGCGCCAGTGCGCTCACCACACACCAGCTACAGGTGGAGAGGAGAGAGTGATAGAGCCAATCAAGTGTATGGGGATTACTAGGAGGCCATGATTGATAAGGGCCAGTGGAGGGAATTTGGCCAGGACACCGGGGTTACACCCCTACTCTTTACGAGAAGTGCCATGGGATTTTTAATGACCACAGAGAGTCAGGACCTCGGTTTAACGTCTCATCCGAAAGACGGTGCTTTTCTTTGACAGTATAGTGTCCCCGTCACTATACCGGGGCGTTAGGACCCACACAGACCGCAGGGTGAGCACCCCCTGCTGGCCTCACTAACACCTCTTCCAACAGCAACCTAGTTTTCACCGGAGGTCTCCCATCCAGGTACTGACCAGGCTCAGCCCTGCTTAGCTTCAGTGGGCAACCGGTCTTGGGCTGCAGGGTGATATAGCTGTGACGATGCTTTGTACTCGCTCGTATTCCCAGACAGAAGAGCCTCATTGTAAGCGGCGGTGCGTGTGTTAACCGCGGCACGGATTGTTCTGTCCACCCACGGTTTCTGATTGGAGAATGTCCTTATCGTTATTGTTTCTGTAGCTTGCTCGGTTAGTGTGTTTACGAAGCTTAATGCTACATCCGTGAACTCGCTGACGTCAGAAGAACTCGCCCGGAACATGTCCCAGTCGACGTCATCAAGCGCCGCCTGCAGCATAGTCTCTGAGTGGGAGGACCAGCGCGTCACTACTCTCTGCACCGGAGGTTCCTGAACGAGCCTTTGTTTGTATCTCGGTGTTAGAAAGATGGCGGCATGGTCCGATTTGCCAAAAGCCGGTAGTGAGCGGGCTTTGTAGGCATCCTTGAACTGAGTGTAGCAATGATCCAGTGTGTTTGGTCCTCTAGTTGGACAGGATACATGTTGATAAAGCGTCGTCTGCTTTGACTTGTCGCATTTCTTGGTTAGTAGCTACTAGGGTTTCTTGAAGCCTTTTGATCTCCTCCTCAGTGCCTTGGCTCACCTCATCGGGTCTTTCCCATCGTTCCTGAGCTTCCAGTTCCAGCTGCTCGATGCGCCGTTGTGCGCGTGTCAACTCCTGCTGGAGCTGTGCAGCGTGCTTGTCGCTCAACTTGAGGGTTGCGATGAGTGTGTGGCTTAAGGAGCCGGTGATCTTGGCTAATTCTGTGTGATTGTAGCTTTGACTTGGGTCTTGTGCCATGAGACTCGTTATGTTTTCATCCAGCTGGTCCTGTGTCTGGTGTTTCAGTGCTTCAGCGGCTTTAGGGAGGGGGCTGCCTGTCGCAACACTTAGCCATGTTTCCAGATCCTCTCAGTGACCGACATGTTCTGACGGGTGACATGTTCTGACGGAATCATCAGTTATCAGTTCTGAGGGAGGTCTCAAACCGCAACTGACACAGACCTTGAAGAGAAAAACAAAATAATCCAAAACAACACAAACCAAACCAAACAAATCAAACAAACAAGGAGTGTAGATATGCAAATTAAGAGATTGCAAGCTCACATATACTGAAAAGCTTCTTTCTTACAGAGAGAAAGTTGGTTTATGCAATTTTAAAAGTAAATGTTAAGTGCATGAAAATTTTAGAAAGTTTTGTTAGAGCTCCAATGCACTGAATCACTACTTTAGAGCTTCTAAATTATTGCGGAGAGGAGAGGACGCTGGCGTTTGCTGTTCGCCGCTTCTCCACCGCTTCTTCTTTTTTCTTGGTTTAAGCAGCTGTTTGAAACGTTCGAAAGTCATTTACTTAAGTCTTGTTTTGTACAGACTGTTATCAAATTGAAGGCTGTCTACTTTACTGTTACATCGTTCAAAATTGGCAGAGTGTTCGTCATTCACTGTTTGTCAGTGGTTAAATACCTGGATCTGTCTCTCGTCTGCTGCTACTACGAGGTTTACTCCGTGGGCAGCCTTTCAGCTGTCCCAGTTGTGGTGACTCTTGTACTTCATTGCCATGTCATGGAAAAAACTTTTGTTGCACTTGACATTTTTGACAGTCTCTGCCTGGCAAATGGCTAGCTCCAGCCGAACTTATCTGGTGACCGGCATGAGGCTTAAGTATTCCATCCCACAGCTGCTAAATTTTAACAACCACACTGTGGCTCCAGCGTGCATTTCAGCCATTAAAGGACTTGGACTCCTGCGCCGACCGCGCTACATCCACAGAAGTTCCCGTCGAAGGTTTGTCTACCATCAGTCTGACTGCTCTGCCTCAGAGATTCCATCCATCTGGACCGACGTCGCACGTTTGTCACGTCATCAGAGCAACATCGCTTCCGGTGTTAGTAAGATGGGAATTACCGCGAGACTTCAAAATTCTAAGCTGGACCGCACGGGAAATAATGTGAGACTGTGTTACATTGAGCAGGACATAAAACGCGGAGTGGATCTCAGTGTATTACGGCCTCTACAGAGATGCACTACTTCACCAATGCTCAAAATAAAACTGTTTAATGCACAATCCGTCACAAATAAGTCATCCTTTATACAAGACCATATCATGGAAAAGGGTTTGGACTTTATGTGCTTAACAGAAACATGGCATCAACCTGAGGTCTATTCTACATTAAATGAAGTCTGCCCCCCCGGTTACAGCTATCTGGAGAAAGCTCGCACTACTGGTCGTGGTGGTGGCCTAGCTGTAATATATCGACAGCACGTAGAGTTATATGCCCTCCCTTTGCCAACACTGTCCTCTTTTGAATGTTTTGCTTTTAAATGTAAACCTCCTTTTTCTATGACAATACTTCTCATTTACCGCCCCCCTAAAGTAAATTCAGTGTTTATTTCTGAAATTCATGACCTTCTTACAACACTTTGCTCTACCCCTGGTAACATTTTAATACTTGGAGATTTTAATATTCATATAGATACTCCCTCCTGCAATTTTGCGGTAGAGTTTTTGCAATTATTGGACTGTCTTGATCTCCAACAACATGTTGATGTCCCCACACATTCTAGGGGACACACATTGGATTTAGTTATCTCAAACTTTGCCCCCATTAGTAATCTTCTGGTGTATGACTTGGGTGTGTCTGACCATATGGTCATTTCAATGGAGTTGCCACTCCCTTGTTCCCTAATCAAAGAGAAGCGTCAAATGTGTTTCAGGAATTTTAAGAATATAAATCTAGACTCCTTAGCTATAGATCTTCAGCATCTCTCCTTTGCTGATTCCTCTTCAGTTACTGAGTTAGTTGACTTTTACAATAGATCTTTGAGTAGTCTCTTAGATCTCCATGCTCCAGTCAGAACTAGAACTGTCACCTTCTCCCGTTCAGCCCCGTGGTTTACCTGTGAGCTGCGAAAGATGAAGGAAGCCGGACGTGTGCTTGAGCGGCGTCTTAAAGTCACAGGACTCACTGTTCATAGACAGGCCTACAGAGAGCATCAGAAGGCATATGCAAAATCCTTGAGAGATGCTAAAACACGATTCTATTCTGGAATCATTAACAATAGCCCTAGAAACTCAAAGCAGCTGTTTTCTACTATAAATCACATACTTAAACCGCAAGTTCACCCTTACTTAGAAGCTACAAAAGAGAGTTGTGATAGCTTTATAATTTTTTTTAGGAAAAAAGTAGATACCATTCGTTCTTCTCTGTCTGGCTCCTCGGATTTGCCTGTTCTGACTGCCGATTTGCAGCATGAGACTCCCCAGCCTCTCTGCTGTTTTTCTGACATCTCACAGCGAGAGGTTGAGGACAAAATCAGAAAAATGAAACCATCAACCTGTGGCCTGGACCCTTTTCCTACAGCCTTGGTGAAATCTAACCTTTGTGCCATAAGTCCTCTGATTACTAAGATCATAAATAACTCCCTCCAGACTGGTTATGTACCACCTGAATTAAAAACTGCTGTTATCAGTCCACGTCTCAAAAAACCAACTTTAGATCCAGACGTTTTTGCCAACTACAGGCCCATCTCTAACCTTCCATTCCTTTCTAAAGTGTTGGAAAAAATAGTTGCTGCACAACTTCAGACCCATTTAAAACAAAATAATTTGTTTGAGAAATTCCAGTCTGGTTTCCGCTCTGGCCACAGTACCGAAACAGCTCTGGTGAGGGTCACAAACGATCTGCTGATGGCAGCAGACGTTGGTTCACCATCTCTTCTCATCCTTTTGGATTTGACTGCAGCTTTCGACACTGTGGACCACAACATTCTTTTGTACCGTTTACGTCACACCATCAGTCTCTCTGACTATGTCTATAGCTGGTTTTCATCTTACCTTACTGGGAGAATGGAATATGTTGCCTTGGGAGAGGCTAAATCCGAGACATATAATGTCTCCTGTGGGGTCCCTCAAGGCTCAGTACTTGGCCCGATTTTGTTTATATTATATATGCTCCCTCTCGGTCATGTCATCAGCCGGCATGGAATATCATTTCATTGTTATGCTGATGACACTCAACTTTATCTTAAGATCAACTCATCCTCTTCTGCTGCCCTGTCATCTTCCATCATGACTATTTGCTTGGAGGAGGTTGAGGCCTGGATGAGTCAAAATTTCCTTCAGTTGAATGGCTCAAAAACTGAAGCCATTCTAGTAGGTACTCCTCACCAGATCCAGACATCTGAAATTTCAAGTATTACTTTTTCTGGCCAAAATATTTCACTCTCAACATCAGTTATTAATTTGGGTGTTAAAATGGACTCTCATCTTACTTTTGAGTCTCATGTTAAACAACTGTGCAAGACTTCCTTTTTCTATCTTAGGAATATTGCTAGACTTCGTCCTATGCTCACTCTAGCAGATGCGGAAAAGCTTGTCCATGCTTTTGTTTCCTCCAGGCTAGACTACTGTAATGCGCTCCTCATCGGGATCCCTGGCAAAAGCCTACAGAAATTGCAGTACATCCAAAATAGTGCTGCCAGGATCCTGATGAGGGTACGGAAATACGATCATATCACACCAATTCTTAAATCACTACACTGGCTTCCAGTTTCATTCAGGATTGTTTATAAGGTCTCTCTCCTTACTCATCAGTGCATCCATGGCGATGCCCCATCTTATCTTAAGGAACTCCTTACTCCACAATCTTCCAAACGTACACTCCGCTCTGCTTCAGCATATCTATTAAAAACTCCCAGGACTAAGCTTCGCACTATGGGAGATCGGGCTTTCTGCTCAGCTGCTCCGAGTTTGTGGAATGCCCTTCCTGATCATTTGCGGACTCCACAACCTGTTGATGTTTTTAAAAGTGGTCTCAAAACTTACCTTTTTAGTAAAGCTTTTAAATGAATTTTTTGTTTGTTAAATAACATTTTTATTTTAATGTTTTCTTCTTGTTTTAATCTGTAGCACTTTGGGATTCTGTGTGAATATAAAGTGCGTTACAAATAAAATTTATTATTATTATTATTCTAAGAACACTAATGCTGACTTCAGTGCAAAATAAGCAAATGAAGAGACTGCAAGCTCACATATGCTGAAAAGCTTCTTCCTGACTGAGAGAAAGTTGGTTTATGCATTTTTACGAATAAATGTTAAGTACATGAAAGATGTTTCTTTGTCATGAAATGAAATGATAGTTACAATGCAGAATACAGATTTTCATGTTTTAGAGCTTTTTTGCGCAGTGAGTCATGTTAGAACTCCAATCCACAGAATCATTAGTTTACAGCTTCTAAGAACACTAATGTTATGTTTAGTGCAAATAAGCAAATGAAGAGATTGCAAGCCCACATATGCTGAAAAGCTTCTTTCTCACTGAGAGAAAGTTGGTTTATGCAATTTTAAGAGTAAATGTTAAGTGCATGAAAGCTGTTTCTTTCTCATGAAATGACATGTTTTTTGCAATGCAGAAGACAGATTTTGATGATTTAGAGCTTTTTTGAAAGTTATGTTTGAGCTCCAATGCAGAGAATCACTGGTTTAAAGCTTCTAAGAACACTAATGTTATGTTTAGTGCAAATAAGCAAATGAAGAGATAGCAAGCCCACATATGCTGAAAAGCTTCTTACTCACTGAGAGAAAGTTGGTTTATGCAATTTTAAGAGTAAATTTTAAGTGCATGAAAGATGTTTCTTTGTCATGAAATTAAATGTTATTTGCAATACAGAAGACAAATTTTCATGATTTAGAGCTTTTTTCAGATTAAATTATGTTAGATCTCCAATGCACGAAATCACTAGTTTAGAGCTTCTGAGAACACTAAAGGCCATTGCACACTGAGTCCGAATTTTTCGTCCGAAATTTTCGCACGTTGAAAAATAAATACGACCTCATGTTTTGTCAATCACGTTTGCACACTGCCTCCGAAATTTTCGTCCGTTAAAAAAAAAATCGGATCGGGTTCGATTTTTTGCGTTATTCGCATCCGTATAAAGCATTTTGAGATGCTTTGAGAAGGTGTTTTGACCATTCAGAGCCACCGTACAAGCGAAAGCCAAAATCCAAAATAGTGTCAGACAAATTAATACACTTCGTCTTGCAGCACAGAGCACTTTATGACAAACAAATTGCGGAATACAAAGATACAGAATATAAAGAACTGCTGTAGCCTATTTTTTTTATGCCTGGCGCGCACCTTTCCGATGCCGCAGTTCGGTGTGTGTGCGTGTGTGTGTGTGTGTGTGTGTCTGTGGGTGTATCCATACCTCCGACAGTCTCTGTTCAGGATAAATTGGTTCACGGAAATTGGTGGTCTTTTTAATGTGGATTCAGTATCGCTAGCAAAGTATCAAACTGAGGCACTGACATCCTGAAATAAACTTTGAATCTCTCGGGATAATCCCGCGGCTCTTTGATAAGGAGGTGGAAGTCTCCTTCCTCTCTGCGCAATCTAAGGATTGGATGGACCCAATATTTCCTTTTTCTTTTTTTTAAAAAGAGAGAGGACAATAAAATCATCCTCACTGCTTGAAGACATTTTGTATAGTTTTGCGAATTTTTTCGCAACGGATTAATTAAAACGCATCGGACTCAGTGTGCAAGGTCTCTGTGCGTGACGAATTTTTAAGATTGCGAATGCGAAAAAACGCATGCGAAAATTTCGGACTCAAGTGTGCAGAGACCTTAATGCTGTGTTTAGTGCAAATAAGCAAATTAAGAGATTGCAAGCTCACATATACTGAAAAGCTTCTTTCTTACAGATAGAAAGGTGGTTTATGCAATTTTAAAAGTAAATGTTAAGTGCATGAAAGATGTTTCTTTCTCATGAAATGACATGTTATTTGCAATGCAGAAGACAGATTTTCATGATTTAAGCTTTTTTGAAAGTTATGTTAGAGCTCCAATGCTCTGAATCAGTACTTTAGAGCTTCTAAGAACACTAATGCTCTGTTAAGTGCAAATAAGCAAATGAAGAGATTGCAAGCTCACATGTGCTGAAAAGGTTCTTCCTGACTGAGAGAAAGTTGGTTTATGCATTTTTACGAATAAATGTTAAGTACACGAAAGATGTTTCTTTGTCATGAAATGAAATGATAGTTACAATGCAGAATACAGATTTTCATGTTTTAGAGCGTTGTACAGCTTCTAAGAACACTAATGCTGTGTTTAGTGCAAATAAGCAAATGAAGAGATTGCAAGATCACATATGCTGAAATGTTTCGTTCTCAGAGAGAAAGTTGGTTTATGCAATTTTCAGAGTAAATGTTAAGTGCATGAAAATTTTAGAAAGTTTTGTTAGAGCTCCAATGCACTGAATCACTACTATAGAGCTTCTAAGAACACTAATGCTGACTTTAGTGCAAAATAAGCAAATGAAGAGACTTGCAAGCCCACATATGCTGAAAAGCTTCTTTCTCACTGAGTTAAAGTTTGTTCATGCAATTTTAAGAGTAAATCTTAAGTGCATGAAAGATGGTTTCTTTCTCATGAAATGACTTCTTATTTGCAATGCAGAAGACAGATTCTCATGATTTAGAGCTTTTTTGCAAAGTTATATTAGAGCTCCAATAAACTGTATCAATATTTTAGCGCTTCTAAGGACACTAATGCTGTGTTTAGTACAAATAAGCAAATTAAGAGATTGCAAGCCCACATATGCTTGAACAGCTTCTTTCTCACTCAGAGAAAGTTGGTTCATGCAATTTTAAGAGTAAATCTTAAGTGCATGAAAGATGTTTGTTTCTCATGAAATGAAATGTTATTTGCAATGCAGAAGACAGATTTTCTAGATTTAGAGCTTTTTTCAGAGTATATTATGTTATAGCTCTAATGCAGAGAATCACTAGTTTAGAGCGTCTGAGAACACTAATGCTGTGTTTAGTGCAAATAAGCAAATTAAGAGATTGCAAGCTCACATATGCTGAAAAGCTTCTTTCTTACTGAGAGAAAGTTGGTTTATGCAATTTTAAGAGTAAATGTTAAGTGCATGAAAGATGTTTCTTTCTCATGAAATGAAATGATAGTTACAATGCAGAATACAGATTTTCATGTTTTAGAGCTTTTTTGCGCAGTGAGTCATGTTAGAACTCCAATCCACAGAATCATTAGTTTACAGCTTCTAAGAACACTAATGTTACGTTTAGTGCAAATAAGCAAATGAAGAGATAGCAAGCCCACATATGCTGAAAAGCTTCTTTCTCACTGAGAGAAAGTTGGTTTATGCAATTTTAAGAGTAAATGTTAAGTGCATGAAAGCTGTTTCTTTCTCATGAAATGACATGTTTTTTGCAATGCAGAAGACAGATTTTGATGATTTAGAGCTTTTTTGAAAGTTATGTTTGGCCTCCAATGCAGAGAATCACTGGTTTAAAGCTTCTAAGAACACTAATGTTATGTTTAGTGCAAATAAGCAAATGAAGAGATAGCAAGCCCACATATGCTGAAAAGCTTCTTACTCACTGAGAGAAAGTTGGTTTATGCAATTTTAAGAGTAAATTTTAAGTGAATGAAAGATGTTTCTTCCTCATGAAATTAAATGTTATTTGCAATACAGAAGACAGATTTTCATGATTTAGAGCTTTTTTCAGATTAAATTGTTAGATCTCCAATGCACGAAATCACTAGTTTAGAGCTTCTAAGAACACTAATGCTGTGTTTAGTGCAAATAAGCAAATTAAGAGATTGCAAACTCACATATACTGAAAAGCTTCTTTCTTACAGAGAGAAAGTTGGTTTATGCAATTTTAAAAGTAAATGTTAAGTGCATGAAAGATGGTTTCTTTCACATGAAATGACTTTTTATTTGCAATGCAGAAGACAGATTGTCATGATTTAAGCTTTTTTGAAAGTTATGTTAGAGCTCCAATGCTCTGAATCAGTACTTTAGAGCTTCTAAGAACACTAATGCTGTATTTAGTGCAAATAAGCAAATGAAGAGATTGCAAGCTCACATGTGCTGAAAAGCTTCTTCCTGACTGAGAGAAAGTTGGTTTATGCAGTTTTACGAATAAATGTTAAGTACACGAAAGATGTTTCTTTGTCATGAAATGAAATGATAGTTACAATACAGAAGACAGATTTTCATGTTTTAGAGCGTTTTACAGCTTCTAAGAACACTAATGTTATGTTTAGTGCAAATAAGCAAATGAAGAGATTGCAAGCTCACATATGCTGAAATGTTTCGTTTTCAGAGAGAAAGTTGGTTTATGCAATTTTCAGAGTAAATGTTAAGTGCATGAAAATTTTAGAAAGTTTTGTTAGAGCTCCAATGCACTGAATCACTACTATAGAGCTTCTAAGAACACTAATTCTGACTTTAGTGCAAAATAAGCAAATGAAGAGACTTGCAAGCCCACATATGCTGAAAAGCTTCTTTCTCACTGAGTTAAAGTTTGTTCATGCAATTTTAAGAGTAAATCTTAAGTGCATGAAAGATGGTTTCTTACTCATGAAATGACTTCTTATTTGCAATGCAGAAGACAGATTCTCATGATTTAGAGCTTTTTTGGGAGTTATGTTAAAGCTCCAATGCAGAGAATCACTATTTTAGAGCTTCTAAGAACACTAATGTTATGTTTAGTGCAAATAAGCAGATGAAGCGATAGCAAGCCCATATATGCTGAAAAGCTTCTTACTCACTGAGAGAAAGTTGGTTTATGCATTTTTACGAATAAATGTTAAGTACATGAAAGATGTTTCTTTGTCATGAAATGAAATGATAGTTACAATGCAGAATACAGATTTTCATGTTTTAGAGCTTTTTTGCGCAGTGAGTCATGTTAGAACTCCAATCCACAGAATCATTAGTTTACAGCTTCTAAGAACACTAATGTTACGTTTAGTGCAAATAAGCGAATGAAGTGATTGCAAGCCCACATATGCTGAAAAGCTTCTTACTCACTGAGAGAAAGTTGGTTTATGCAATTTTAAGAGTAAATTTTAAGTGCATGAAAGATGTTTCTTCCTCATGAAATTAAATGTTATTTGCAATACAGAAGACAGATTTTCATGATTTAGAGCTTTTTTCAGATTAAATTGTTAGATCTCCAATGCACGAAATCACTAGTTTAGAGCTTCTGAGAACACTAATGCTGTGTTTAGTGCAAATAAGCAAATTAAGAGATTGCAAGCTCACATATACTGAAAAGCTTCTTTCTTACAGAGAGAAAGTTGGTTTATGCAATTTTAAAAGTAAATGTTAAGTGCATGAAAATTTTAGAAAGTTTTGTTAGAGCTCCAATGCACTGAATGTTAAGTGCATGAAAGATGGTTTCTTTCACATGAAATGACTTCTTATTTGCAATGCAGAAGACAGATTGTCATGATTTAAGCTTTTTTGAAAGTTATGTTAGAGCTCCAATGCTCTGAATCAGTACTTTAGAGCTTCTAAGAACACTAATGCTGTATTTAGTGTAAATAAGCAAATGAAGAGATTGCAAGCCCACATATGCTGAAAAGCTTCTTTCTCACTGAGAGAAAGTTGGTTTATGCAATTTTAAGAGTAAATGTTAAGTGCATGAAAGCTGTTTCTTTCTCATGAAATGACATGTTTTTTGCAATGCAGAAGACAGATTTTGATGATTTAGAGCTTTTTTGAAAGTTATGTTTGAGCTCCAATGCAGAGAATCACTGGTTTAAAGCTTCTAAGAACACTAATGTTATGTTTAGTGCAAATAAGCAAATGAAGAGATAGCAAGCCCACATATGCTGAAAAGCTTCTTACTCACTGAGAGAAAGTTGGTTTATGCATTTTTAAGAGTAAATGTTAAGTACATGAAAGATGTTTCTTTGTCATGAAATGACATGATAGTTACAATGCAGAATACAGATTTTCATGTTTTAGCGCTTTTTTGCGCAGTGAGTCATGTTAGAACTCCAATCCACAGAATCATTAGTTTACAGCTTCTAAGAACACTAATGTTACGTTTAGTGCAAATAAGCAGATGAAGAGATAGCAAGCCCACATATGCTGAAAAGCTTCTTACTCACTGAGAGAAAGTTGGTTTATGCAATTTTAAGAGTAAATTTTATGTGCATGAAAGATGTTTCTTCCTCATGAAATGAAATGTTATTTGCAATACAGAAGACAGATTTTCATGATTTAGAGCTTTTTTCAGATTAAATTATGTTAGATCTCCAATGCACGAAATCACTAGTTTAGAGCTTCTGAGAACACTAATGCTGTGTTTAGTGCAAATAAGCAAATTAAGAGATTGCAAACTCACATATACTGAAAAGCTTCTTTCTTACAGAAAGAAAGTTGGTTTATGCAATTTTAAAAGTAAATGTTAAGTGCATGAAAATTTTAGAAAGTTTTGTTAGAGCTCCAATGCACTGAATCACTACTTTAGAGCTTCTAAGAACACTAATGCTGACTTCAGTGCAAAATAAGCAAATGAAGAGACTGCAAGCCCACATATGCTGAAAAGCTTCTTTCTCACTGAGAGAAAGTTGGTTATTGCCATTTTAAGATGAAATCTTAAATGCCTGAAAGATGGTTTCTTTCTCATGAAATTACTTCTTATTTGCAATGCAGAATACAGATTTTCATGATTTAGAGCTTTTTTGGGAGTTATGTTAAAGCTCCAATGCAGAGAATCACTGGTTTAAAGCTTCTAAGAACACTAATGTTATGTTTAGTGCAAATAAGCAAATGAAGAGATAGCAAGCCCACATATGCTGAAAAGCTTCTTACTCACTGAGAGAAAGTTGGTTTATGCAATTTTAACCTGTTAACGTTCACCAGAGCGACGTCGCACTGAACGCTCTTTGTTTGCATGTGTCATTGTTTTCTAATAGAATAAATGAAATGGGACAAAGTTAATCTTGACAAACTATATATCATTCTGAGGGTCTAAGCCTCAAGCATCGACGACAGATCGCTGTTTTTCGATGGAAAGCTTATAAGGAATGAGTGGCACAAATTTGCTACATTTGTGTAAGCAGTACACATCCAAACACGCAGAGTAAAAAAGCAGTACGTACCTTTATCATTGTAATAACGAGCCACAAACGCGTCCACTGCTGAAATCCCAGTTTAGTTAGAGAGGTAAGGGTCCACAGAACAACATCCCAGCGAGCACTTTTAGTCCAGCGAAACAATAACGTTGTAATAAGGATGAATATTCCTTTGTTTACATTTCATTTCTTCGGGAGAGTTATTGTTCGCGTCCGTTATGGAATAAATTACGCTCAAAAACAGCGTCTTGGTGGTAAAAAAACAACACGGTGTTGTAGCATACAGTTTTACAAACAGAATGAGACCGTCCACGGAAAAAAAAGTCTCAGAAAAGCGGAATATAGATTATTTGAATTTGGCGCTCCCTCCTGCCGGCAGTGACGCTTCTGTGACGCTGCTGTCATCTGAGCGGGGCGTAACTTAGCGATCTGCTTTATTCATAAAAAACTGTTTTTTTTTTCTTCTACATTTTTTATATGTGTGTGTGTGTATTGTGTGGGGAATGTGGCCGTATCTGCATGATTATAATCTGTATGGACGGACATCAGCGTGTTTATTACCGACTCTATGACGGCTATCATTGTGATTCATTGATCAGCTATTATTGATTATATGGCCCATCTGTATGATTATCATCTGAATGGAAGACATCAGCGTGTGTTTACTGACTCTATGACCATGTCTGCCAATATCACTTCATGTCTGGCAATCAGAATACTTCAGTATACATACTATATACAAAGCATTATTTTTCTATTTTTTTTTCCTTTTTTATTACTCAAATAATTATTTTTGTATTTTTTAGTGCTCAAATAAATCTCTCTATTATTTTATAATTGAAAAACTATGCAGGAACATGTATAATGACTAAAATAGCTTGTATAATTCTGCAATCCATTTGGTGGTTATTTTTCCTCAAACAGGGGGGTGGGGGGACTATAAATAGTTTTAGAAAAAATATTGCAGGAATCAAATTTTTCATTGTATCTTCTTCAAATTTGAAATATAAACTCATGAGACACATGGCTTTCGATCCATTACTTTTCTGGATTGCTCCAGGACTTATTTCATGTATTTGTATATGAAATAAAAAAACATTCAGTGTGGAAAAATATTTTTCAAGGCACTTCAGTGTGTATAACTTTTTATCTTTTTGAACATTATCAACTAGATGATGGATAGTAAAGCCGAGAGTATCTTCTTTCCAAAGATACCTAATTTGTTTGTGTAAGCACACTTTGTCACAAACTGTTACCATTTTAACCCTCTGGGCCATGAGGGTGTTTTGGGGGCCTGGAGAACTTTCGACATTTGCCCTGACATTTGTGCTTTTTTCAGTTGCTTATAAAAACATAAATGGCTAAAGTCTAATAACACTGTAAACAGCACAAACTAGGCTACAATGTTATGTTAGCAGAATTTGTGTACATGATTGTGTTTTTGAGAAAACAACGTTTATGCGTGGTTAGTGAAAAACTAAAATTTTGAAGTCACTGAAATAAGACCATAAAACACATACAGAACAATTGTTCACAAGACTTTTGAGAACCAGATCTTGTAGGCTAGAATATTTACTTCACAATTATGTGAAAATTATTCAGCTTACTCATTCACAGAAAACAATACATTGATTTAAATGTTTAAAGACATGTTTTGTTATTGAAAGCCAATATGCGAGGGAGTGGTAATGGGCTTGAATATTAAGTGATTCTCACCTGAGAGACAAAGGGCCTCCCCTAAAGCTGCTAATGGCCCATCAGTGTGACTGTGACTGAGGCAGGTAAGAGAGTGTGAGGAGACTGAAAAAATGGGTTTTTAAAATTATTTGTATTTTATTTACAACACAGTATAATCAAAACATACATAATGAGGGTCAAATACACATTATTGTGCACACTGATCTAACCACAGAGATGTGAACAGACTTTGACTCGTTCCTGCAACAGATTCTGTTCAACAAGTGAAACAGATAAATCATACCTGATATTTACGTGTTATTTAAGTGTTTCTGCTACTTTCCATAGATTCAAGAACTTCTGATGTTGGTGCAGCGCTCTCAGAGGAAAACAGTTGGAAGAGACTGAAAGTCAGCAGGATTCATCATCTGTGGTGCAGATCTCTGATTCAATAAAATACTAACAACCAAAAAAAGAGAAAAAACATTTGTGAGCATGTTTATATCAGGAGCATCTATATATATATATTTATATAGGTTTTGTAGTCATAGACTCATTCATGCTTTGTATTATCGTAAAAAAAAAAGAGACATTTTATTTTTGAGAAACTAATTATTGTTTAGCATGCAATTATACTCTATTTTTGAACAGAGTAGGCTATTGATCATAAACATGTTGTAAACATACTTAGACTCGTAGCATTCATCATGTTACAGTGTACTCTCATATTACTTTTATTGTTTTATAAAGAGCATGAAAACATACTCGCGCCGTAAGAAATTTAAATACAATGAATTGCCCATCATATTCAAAATGTTTTACTGGATTTCAAACATTTTAGTCAGGAATTATAGTTTGGGGAAAACCCAACTATGATTTTGTAGTTATATAGCCATCCTGAACATCATGTATTATTTTATAGTATAGAGGATATGATTCTGCAGTCATAGACTCACTCATGCTTTATACTATAAAAGGATGAACTTTGCACTATAAAAAATATATTTTATATCTGAGAACTAATTGTTATCGTTTAGCACGCTATTAAAATATATTTTTGAAGGAGAGGGAACGGAGAAGGACAAGGCAGAAGGTAAGTAGCAGGTACGTAATGATAAGGGAGGTATACTCAGCACTAGGGCTTCGTAGGGCGTCGGTCCTTGTCGCAGGTACAAGATCGGACCTCGAGTGAACTGGTGAAGGTGCTTATATGTGGCTGGTGATGATGGTGACGATGATCAGGTGAGCATGATGATTAATGAAGACCAGGTGAAAGTGATCAGTGAAGGTGAAGACTGGCCATTCTGTGACATTACCTCCCCCTCCCGGACGGCGCGTCCCGCGACGTAACAATAATACCGGGGAGGGGGGGCGGGCGTCCTGGAGGCTGGAGCAGAACCTGGACAGGACAGGGAAGCCTCCAGGACGGATCAGGAGCCTTAGGAGACCATGGCGAATCAGGAGCCTTGGGAGGCCATGGCGGATCAGGTGCCTTGGGAGGCCATGGCGGATCAGGTGCCTTGGGAGGCCATGGTGGATCAGGTGCCTTGGGAGGCCATGGCGGATCAGGTGCCTTGGGAGGCCATGGCGGATCAGGTGCCTTGGGAGGCCATGGCGGATCAGGAGCCTTGGGAGGCCATGGCGGATCAGGAGCCTTGGGAGGCCATGGCGGATCAGGAGCCTTGGGAGGCCATGGCGGATTAGGAGCCTTGGGAGGCCATGGCGGATCAGGAGCCTTGGGAGGCCATGGCGGGTCAGGAGCCTTGGGAGGCCATGGCGGATCAGGAGCCTTGGGCGGCCTTGGCGGATCGGGGTCCTTGGGCGGCCTGACGGGACAGGAGGCTTGGGCAGCCATGGCCATATTTTTTTGGGAAGCCCAGAGGGATTCATGTGGCCATGCGCAATGAGCCATAGTGGCCCTGACCAATGTCCCTAGCAAGGCCACTATGGCGACTAGGATTACAAGTATATAGCCCCCCCCCAAAATTTCTTTGGGAATGTTCCCCATAAGGGGTCTCACCGGAGGAGTGGGCTCTGTGGGGCGCTCTGGAAGAGCGGGCACTCGAGGGCGCTCTGGAGGAGCGGGCACTCGAGGGCGCTCTGGAGGAGCGGGCACTCGAGGGCGCTCTGGAGGAGCGGGCACTCGAGGGCGCTCTGGAGGAGCGGGGCTGGACGGAACCAGTGGAGACGAAGAAGGGCGCTCTTGCAGCGCGGAGACGAAGAAGGGCGCTCTTGCAGCGCGGAGACGAAGAAGGGCGCTCTTGCAGCGCGGAGACGAAGAAGGGCGCTCTTGCAGCGCGGACTCTTGAGGGCGCTCTTGCAGCGCGGACTCTTGAGGGCGCTCTTGCAGCGCGGACTCTTGAGGGCGCTCTTGCAGCGCGGACTCTTGAGGGCGCTCTTGCAGCGCGGACTCTTGAGGGCGCTCTTGCAGCGCGGACATTAGAGGGTGCACAGGAGGCGCGGTGCTGGACGGGACCAGCGGAGACGAAGGAGAGCTGGACGGGACCAGCGGAGACGAAGGAGAGCTGGACGGGACCAGCGGAGACGAAGGAGAGCTGGACGGGACCAGCGGGGACTCAGGTGGGCTGGACGGGACCAGCGGGAACTCAGGTGGGCTGGACGGGACCAGCGGGAACTCAGGTGGGCTGGACGGGACCAGCGGGAACTCAGGTGGGCTGGACGGGACCAGCTGGAACTCAGGTGGGCTCTTGCGAGGTGCAGGAATTGGAGGTCGCAGACGAGGAGCAGGCAATGGAAGGCACTGGCGAGGAGCTGGCACTGGAGGGCGCTTGCGAGGAGCAGGCACTGGAAGGCATTGATGAGAAGAAGACATTGGAGAAAGAACGGGAGCCGAGAACTCCGGGGGAAGAGCCTCATCCATTGGCCTGTCATTCTGCGTTGGCGGAGCCTGATTGTTCGTGTGCTGTGGAATCTTCCCCATCTCCAACGGCGCAACGTTCATCGCCAGTTGCGGCGGATTCCTCATCGCCGCTGACGGAACATACTTCGCCGTGGGTGGCGGAAACCTCCCCATCTCTAACGGCGCAACGTTCATCGCCGCTGACGGAACATACATCGCCGTGGGTGGTGGAAGCAGGAAACCGTTGCACTCCTCCGGATCACCTGAGTAGGGCGCTGGTCGGGCCATGGGACTGGCGAACATTATAGGTGAAGAAGAGGTTGTTGCGGAAGTGACTGAGGTAGGTGCAGAGACCGGTCGTGAAGGTGAGGAAGGACGGATAAGTATCCTCTTGAGTGTGTCAACCAATTCCTGAAATGGGTCGCTCGTACTCATCCTTTAAGCCTTCTTGGTCCGATCTTCTGTAACGGAATAGTCCACACAGAGGTAAGTAAAACAAACAGTGCTTTATTCAGGTGCTCAGTCACACAACCACGGTGATAGCTGCTCCAATCCAGGTGAGTTACACTTCGTGCAGATAGTGGTGATAGGTGATCGGTGAATCTGATAATGTCTCTCTTGTCTTGGCAGGTCTCTGGAGATCGGTGTGCCAGGACTACGGGAGGTAGCGGATAGCCACAACAGCCAAACAGGATCTGATGAAGGAGAGGGAACGGAGAAGGACAAGGCAGAAGGTAAGTAGCAGGTACGTAATGATAAGGGAGGTATACTCAGCACTAGGGCTTCGTAGGGCGTCGGTCCTTGTCGCAGGTACAAGATCGGACCTCGAGTGAACTGGTGAAGGTGCTTATATGTGGCTGGTGATGATGGTGACGATGATCAGGTGAGCATGATGATTAATGAAGACCAGGTGAAAGTGATCAGTGAAGGTGAAGACTGGCCATTCTGTGACACTGAGAACTAATTGTTATCGTTTAGCACGCTATTAAAATATATTTTTGAACAGATATTATTAATAATAAACATGGTCTAAACATTCTTAGATGCATAGCATTTATCGTGTTGTAATTTGGGAACAACCCATCTAGTAATGTGTTCAAGTTTATAATAACACGTTAACTAATGCAAAACATAAATATTACTTACTTATCAGATCGATCTTCTCTACTTGATGAACTCTTGAGGAAATCCAGCCTTTAATCAGCACGTCTTCTTCCAGAAAGTAACAGTAGCAGCGATAAACTCTTCACTGACGCTTTGTTTATGCTCCGCGCGCGCGGGTCACGTGGTTATTTACATGTGAACGCGAGGGGGCGGGATCTCATTAAAAATAATGAGTTAGACGGGACAGACTGAACATCGTGTTGGTTTCATACGGATTACTTCATCACAGAATATTTGTTTTCGATATGACTTACTTCATTTGAAAGTGGACACTTCAGGCTTACTATAGAGATCACTCTCATGTCTGTGTGTTGAGTATTCGCTGAGTTACACTTCATTTTAGTGACGCATTTCTGAAAACAGATCGCGGAGACGGAGAAGACAGAGAGCGCACCCTGTTTGTTTTCTTTATTCTTCAAAAGCACAACGTTTAGTTGTTATTATGAGTGTATACAAATAAAAGTAGAGCCCTTACAGATTCGAATGGTGTATTGCTCTTATCTGAACGATCAAAAATGGCAGAGTAATTCAAGCTCATTTCTGCCTTATCAGGGAAATCTGCCCCAAAACGCGTATTCGCGTTTGTCGGGCTCAGAGGGTTAATTTAGGTAGGTTATTTTCACCTATGAGGCCCACAATGGGGGCGAAGGTTAACAGGTTAAACTCAAATGGATACCTGGACAATTTTCAATCTGGTTTCCGAGCACATCACAGCACAGAGACAGCACTCATTAAGATAATAAATGGTATTCGCTTCAGTTCTGATTCTGGCAAAATATCAGTGCTGGTACTACTAGATCTTAGTGCTGCGTTTGACACTGTCGATCATAGCATACTTCTAGAGAGACTGGAAAACTGGGTCGGGCTTTCTGGGATGGCACTCAAATGGTTCAGATCATACTTAGAAGGGAGAGGTTATTATGTGAGTATAGGAGAGCATAAGTCTAAGTGGACGGCCATGACATGTGGAGTCCCACAAGGCTCAATTCTTGCACCGCTCTTGTTTAGCCTGTATATGCTCCCACTAAGTCAGATAATGATGAAGAACCAAATTGCCTATCACAGCTATGCTGATGATACCCAGATTTACCTAGCCTTATCTCCAAATGACTACAGCCCCATTGACTCCCTCTGCCAATGCATTGATGAAATTAACAGTTGGATGTGCCAGAACTTTCTTCAGTTAAACAAGGAGAAAACTGAAGTCATTGCATTTGGAAACAAAGATGAAGTTCTCAAGGTGAATGCATACCTTGACTCTGGTCAAACAACTAAAAATGAAGTGAGAAATCTTGGGGTGATTCTGGAGACAGACCTTAGTTTCAGTAGTCATGTCAAAGCAGTAACTAAATCAGCATACTATCATCTCAAAAACATTGCAAGAATTAGATGTTTTGTTTCCAGTCAAGGCTTGGAGAAACTTGTTCATGCCTTTATCACCAGCAGGGTGGATTACTGTAATGGTCTCCTCACCGGCCTTCCCAAGAAGACCATTAGACAACTGCAGCTCATCCAGAACGCTGCTGCCAGGATTCTGACTAGAACCAGAAAATCTGAGCATATCACACCAGTCCTCAGGTCCTTACACTGGCTTCCAGTTACACTTAGGATTGATTTTAAAGTACTTTTACTTGTTTATAAGTCACTCAATGGCCCAGGACCTAAATATATTGCTGATATGCTCACTGAATATAAACCGAACAGACCACTCAGATCATTATGATCGAGTCAGTTAGATATAGCAAGGGTTCACACAAAACAAGGGGAGTCTGCTTTTAGCTATTATGCGGCCCGCAGTTGGAACCAGCTTCCAGAAGAGATCAGATGTGCTAAAACATTAGACACATTTAAATCAAGACTCAAAACTCATCTGTTTAACTGTGCATTTGTTGAATGAGCACTGTGCTATTTGTCCGAACTGACTGCAATGAATTTTAAGTATAATCATTTTCTTTAAATTTATTTTAAATCAATTTCTATATCATTTTAAAATTCCTTGTTTTTATTATTTTTATTTCCATGTTTTTATTGATTTTTAATGTCTATTTCACTTTATTTTATGTAAAGCACTTTGAACTACCACTGTGTATGAAATGTGCTATATAAATAAACTTGCCTTGCCTTGCCTGTAACAGTAACACATATATTGTTTTTAATTGCTGTTTACAGTGTTTATAAAAAAGAGAGACACATCTCTTGTGGTGTAATAGTAACACATATATTGTTTTTAATTGCTGTTTACAGTGTTTATAAAAAAGAGAGAGACATCTCTTGTGGTGTAATAGTAACACATATATTGTTTTTAATTGCTGTTTGCAGTGTTTGTAAAAAAGAGAGACACAACTCTTGTGGTGTAACAGTAACGTCTCGGTTACATAGGTAACCCTCGTTCCCTGAAGGAGGGAACGGAGATGTACGTCGGACTGACCGACGAATAGGAATCTCGCTAGAGAGGCCAATCTGCTTTGAGTGGAACTAAAACGAGCCAATGCACATTGGCATGCAATCATATGCAGCAGCTGCTCACCTCGCAGCGCGGGTATATAATGAGCAGCAGGTGCGTTGCATCTTCAGGTTTTCGCTGAGGAGCCGAACAGGTAAGGCGGCAGCATCAGCGGGGTCCAGCGACTGTGGCGACGGGACGTACGTCTCCGTTCCCTCCTTCAGGGAACGAGGGTTACCTATGTAACCGAGATGTTCCCATTCAGTCGATCACGTTCGACGTACGTCGGACTGACCGACGAATAGGAATCCCTACCAAAGCGCCACAGGAGCTGCCCCCTTCCAGGGCTCTGTAGCAAGCCTCCTGAACCCCCTTGCTTAAGGACGGTGGGCCAGGGCTAGGGCCAACACAGAGAGTGTCGATCACTGCTGTTCACCAAAACCCATTCAGTGAGACTAATGGATAACACTGGGAAAGCGTACCCTTTCCTTGGAAAGGACCGCTGCGGAACCACATCCTTCCCCGAAGGAGTTATGTGGAGAGTACATATGGACTAACCCCATAGGATTGTACTACACATGGAATACTGGGGTGACTCCAACCCGACGAGAGGTGGGTTCTCCCAGAGGGAAAGACACAGGCTTCGTTTAGGAGCAACTCGTGGAATAACACACATGGGATCCCCATAGGGTCACACATATGGAACCCAGCCTAAATCCAGTTCTCAAGGATACAATGGAGTAAAGGCCTGGCGCCAACGTTCCGCCATGTCTGGCTGCCGAAGGGTGATCGGAGGACTCAACAGGGTCTGCCTTGTAGGGACTCTCTGGAGCAATAAGCGCATGTAACGCAGCAAGCCGACACTAAGCCGGGACTTCTCCGTGCCTCTGACCTGAGGCGAGAACACGGGAGGAGACCGGCTCGACACGAAGGCTATAGAATCTAGCAAACGTGTTAGGTGTCGCCCAGCCCGCAGCTCTACAAATATTTGTCAGCGAGGCGCCACGAGCCAGCGCCCAGGAGGATGCCACGCCTCTCGTAGAGTGGGCATGCAACCTGAGCGGGCAGGGCACGCCTTGTGCTTGGTAAGCCAAGGCGATGGCGTCCACTACCCAGTGGGCCATCCTCTGCTTGGAGACAGCCTTTCCTTTCTGCTGACCTCCGTAACAGACAAAGAGCTGGTCTGAGGTCCTGAGGCTTCGAGTTCTGTCTATGTACAGTCGCAAAGCACGAACTGGACAGAGCAAAGCCAAGGCTGGGTCTACCTCCTCCGGGGCTTGCAGGCTCACTACCTGGTCCCTGAAGGGAGTGGTAGGAACCTTGGGCACATAGCCAAGCCGGGGTCTCAGTACGTCACCCGGCCCGAACTCTAGGCACGATTCGTCGACCAAAAATGAAAATCCCTGAGACAAGAACCAAGGGTTCCTCCACATGTCTAAGGCACGAATACAGCGGCGTGACACTTTGACAGCGCGGAGCGAGTCTCCCCTCAGGGAGACCTCCCTGGCCTTGAGCCACCACTGTAGGGTTCTCATGTACAGCAGGCCGAACGGAATCACTTTGGATGCAGCTGCCATAAGCCCAAGCAGCCTCTGCCACTGCTTGACAGTGAGTGACTGGCCCTCTTGCACTCTCATGACTGCTGTGAGGATCGACTCGATCCAAGCAGGGGACAACCGAGCATGCATCGTGGTTAAATACCACACCACGCCTAGATAAGTGGTTCTCTGAGCTGGAGAAAGCGCACTTTCCCTGGCGTTTAGTCTTAACCCCAAGTCTGTCATGTGGGCGAGAACGACATCTCGATGCCGAATTGCCAACCGCTCTGATCGAGCGCGGATCAACCAATCGTCGATATAATTGAGTATGCGGATGCCCTGCAGTCGCAACGGGACCAGTGCTGCATCCACACACTTGGTGAAAGTGCGGGGTGAGAGTGCTAGGCCGAAGGGAAGAACCCGATACTGGTACGTTTGCCCCCGAAAGCAAACCTCAGGAACTTCCTGTGAGAAGGAAGAATGGAGACATGGAAATAGGCGTCTTTGAGGTCTATAGTGACAAACCAGTCCTCGGACCTGATTTGAGACGCGACCTGCTTGACAGTGAGCATTTTGAACTTCAGTTTTCTGACTGAGCGGTTCAGCAGACGCAAGTCCAGTATGGGCCTCAGCCCCCCATCCTTCTTTGGAACAATGAAGTACCGGCTGTAGAAGCCGGTGTGAACTTCGTGAGGAGGAACCAACTCGATGGCTTCCTTCCTCAGCAAAGTAACGACTTCCTGTTCCAGCACCAGAGCCTGCTCGGGGCGGACCGCAGTCACAACAACCCCGTTGAACGGCGGGGATGACCCGCCGAACTGAATGCGATATCCATTCGCTATGGTATGCAGGACCCAACGAGACACATTCGGCAGCCGCTGCCAGGCTGCCAAACGATCTACTAAGGGAATCAGTCTCTCGAGACTGACCTCTGGTGTAAGAGACGCGGCCAGACCGTTGTCTCCATGCGGCGCCCTGGAAGGAGATGCGTGATCTGGCGGCTGAGGCGAGTTTCTCGGCTCTGCTGTGCTTACAGGCGGAAAAACTCGCTGGGACCAGCTGCGCCCTGGGACAATGGCAGGGTTGGCAGACAAGTACCCGGAGGGCACCGGGGGGAGACGGTCACCGTGTACCGTGGTGTAAGCCTAGGCAGAAGCGGGACCAACACTGCGTGGAGAGCTCGTGAAGGCTCCCTCCTCAAAGAGAGCCCTCCGGGTGCGGAGTGTAAGCAGTGACAGCCGCTCGCAATGAGGGCAATCGGCTCCCTCGAGAGCTGATGCCGCATACTCCGCACCCAGGCAAACCACGCACAGATTGTGTGTGTGTCCCCACTCGTAATACAGCGAGGGCAGGGACGAACACACAACCTGAAACGCGATCTGGAATCGCCCTTGTATTCGGGTATCTTTTTATATTTGAAAGACAGACAACACCAAATAAGACTGACACGCACAGAGCGCTTTGCTGAATGACAAAAAGCTGACGCCGGCTCCGCCGCACGTGCTTATATACTTCCTGGTCGTGACGTCACCCCGCCCATGACGCCTTGCCCTCCTTCGGACTGATTACACCTGATATTCAGAGCATGGTCACACTGATGGCGTTCCCAAAGCATCGCTGGACGCAGCTCGAAGTTCCTGGAAGGGAAGCATGTATTTCACTGCACTATAGTAAGCCTGCTGACAATTCTTGGATTTCGGTAAATGTTTATGGTTATCAACGAATGGAATATGTTTCTTTTTTTCCAACAATAATAATAATTTTTTCTTAGTTTTTTTGTTTGTTTTGTTTTTATGTTGCAGCATTGTGTTGCATCTGGTTTGGACACTGTGTAAGTGGCACTATAGAAGTAATCTTTTATTTTCAGAGTGTTAAATTGTGGTCATCTGATTGTTACACTTAAAAATGCTGTCCTGAATTTTCATGTTTTAAAGTTACCAGTATATCATGAACATGACAATACAACAGTTAGCCTCATCACAAACAATGATTTTAGTTTTTAGTAAACATCTTTTTTGTGTCATTTTACAATTGTTAGGGGAATGAAAGTTATTTTCTTCAGAAACTGATGGCATACCAGAGATGCTGTGGAAAGAATGAAACTTAGTTTCTTTAGAAACTGATGGCATACCAGAGATGCTGTGGAAAGAATGAAACTTAGTTTCTTTAGATACTGATGGCATACCAGAGATGCTGTGGAAAGAATTAAACTTAGTTTCTTTAGAAACTGACATCATACCAGAGATGCTGTGGAAAGAATGATACCTATTTTCTTTAGAAACTGACATCATACCAGAGATGTTGTGGAAAGAATGAGACCTATTTTCTTTAGAAACTGACAGAATACTAGAGATGCTGTGCAAAGAATGAAATTTAGTTTCTTTAGAAACTGACAGCATACCAGAGATGTTGTGTGAGGAATGATACCTATTTTCTTTAGAAACTGTCATCATACCAGAGATGCTGTGGAAAGAATGATACCTATTTTCTTTAGAAACTGACATCATACCAGAGATGTTGTGGAAAGAATGAGACCTATTTTCTTTAGAAACTGACAGAATACTAGAGATGCTGTGCAAAGAATGAAATTTAGTTTCTTTAGAAACTGACAGCATACCAGAGATGTTGTGTGAGGAATGATACCTATTTTCTTTAGAAATTGACAGCATACCAGAGATGTTGTGGAAAGAATGAAACTTAGTTTCTTTAGAAACTGACATCATACCAGAGATGTTGTGTGAGGAATGAGACCTATTTTCTTTAGAAACTGACATCATACCAGAGATGTTGTGTGAGGAATGATACCTATTTTCTTTAGAAATTGACAGCATACCAGAGATGTTGTGGAAAGAATGAAACTTAGTTTCTTTAGAAACTGACATCATACCAGAGATGCTGTGAAAAGAATGAAACTTAGTTTCTTTAGAAACTGATGGCATACCAGAGATGTTGTGTGAGGAATGAAAATTTTTTTAGAAACTGACAGAATACTAGAGATGCTGTGGAAGGAATAGTTTCAGCATACCAGAGATGCGGTGAGAGGAATTAAACTTATTTTCTTTAGAAACTGATGGTGTACCAGAGATGTTGTGTGAGGAATTAAAAATGTTCTATAGAAACTGATGGCATACCAGAGATGCTGTGAGAGAAATGAAACATTTACATTTAATCATTTAGCAGACGCTTTTATCCAAAGCTACTTACTTACAAATGAGGAGAACAATAGAAGCAATCAGACCAATAAGAGAGTAACAGTATACAAGCGCTGTGACACACACACACGCGCGGAGCAGTGGGCAGCCAATGCTGCGGCACCCAGGGAGCAGTTGGGGGTTCAGTGCCTTGCTCAAGGGTCTCAACTCAGTTGCGGTATTTAGGCTGGACATTCACTCCCCCCACCTACAATCCCTGCCGGACCTGAGACTTGAACCCACAACCTTCGGGTTACAAGTCCAACCCTCTATCCATTAGGTCACTGAGTGCTATTACCTAATATTAGGTTAGGTGTTGAAAAATTACAACAGCTCCCCCCGACCTAGCACCCGTCTAGGAAGGTTTGGAGTAGGGAGACTGAGGGATGCGTTCACGGGCCTACGCCTGTTAGACTATACCAGGAAAGTGTTGATCTATTCCAGGAGAATAGGCTATTTGGGCATTGGGTTGAGAATGTGGAAGACCAGGAAATAGTTAGCTTGAGAAGAGGGTACAGACCGACACATGTTAGACTATAATATGCCACCTGTAATTGGTTCCTGTCTCAGAGAAATGCCTTTCTTAGCTTTGGGCTTTTTCACTAAATCCAGGAATGCAAGGTTCCTGACTTAACCTGCTCCAGACCAGCGAATCAGACTGCCAACCATTCAGTCAACAATCCAGTAATCCTTATCCGGCATCGCATTCCATCCAAGAACTGTAGGAATAATTAATATCCCACATTATTATTTTTATTATTTATTTTAGCTTTTAGGGAATCACTCTTAAGATTCGATCTTCATATGATTAATTGATATTAATCAGAATGTCCAACTTATGCCTTGTTAACGACTTGTCCAGCAAGCATTAATAACAGCAAGTTATCTCTTAACACTTTGTTTATTTCATTCGTGGCCAACGATTAACTAACCAAAATCCAACGTCAAGCCAACGTCACATTGACGTCAAATACTGATATATAGTCGTCAGGTATGGCAACCAAAACCCAACGTCGCCTAGACGTCATAATGGTAACGTCCATACAACGTCAGATTCTAACATCATTTGACGTTGATATTCAGTTGTTTTTAGGTTGTGGCATTAACTAACCAAAATCCAACGTCAAGCCAACGTCTCATTGACGTCAAATACTTATATATAGTCGTCAGGTATGGCAACCAAAACCCAACGTCGCCTAGACGTCATAATGGTAACGTCCACACAACGTCAGATTCTAACATAGTTTGACGTTGATCTTCAGTTGTTTTTAGATTATGGCATTAACTAACCAAAATCCAACGTCAAGCCAACGTCCACCAGTAATTGGACCCAGTATCCAAGCGTTCGTTAACTCATCTTTGTATACTGGCGTGGTTCCTAATTTTTTTAAGCATGCGGTTGTTCAGCCGTTGCTTAAGAAGCAAGGTTTGGATGAAGGTTGTTTTAATAATTTTCGGCCAGTTTCGAAATTATCCTTTTGGTCAAAAGTTTTAGAAAAAGTTGTCCAATCACAGTTGATCACATTCTTAAATACAGCTAATTTATTTGAACCTTTTCAATCTGGTTTCACTGCTTATCACAGTACAGAGTCTGCTTTGCTTAAAGTGTTCAATGATATTTTGGTTGCAGTTGATGCCGGTAAAAATGCAGTACTTATTTTACTTGATCTTACAGCTGCCTTTGATACCGTGGATCATAATGTTCTTATTGGGCGGTTAGAACATCTGATCGGTATCAGGGGTACAGCTTTACAATGGTTCAACTCTTGTCTCAAAGACAGGTCTTTTTCTGTAGAGCTAGGCAAGTTCTCCTCATCATCTGCCCCAATTATTAGTGGAGTACCTCAGGGCTCTATTTTGGGACCACTTCTTTTTAACCTATATATGCGCCATCTGGGGGATATTATCAGGAAGCACAATGTTTATTTTCATCTGTATGCTGATGATACACAGTTGTACCTCCCACTAAAATTTGGTGAGTCCATTAACCACTGCTGGAATGTATCTCAGATATTAAAATATGGTTGTCGAATAACTTTCTCCAACTAAATGAGAACAAAACAGAAATTATTGTGTTTGGTCCCCAAAAAACGAGAATGAGTATCATTGAGGAGCTGGGCAACCATTTCCCCTCCATTTCCTCACAAGTTAGAAACCTGGGTGTTATTATAGACTCAGAATTATGTTTATCCAAACAAATCAATTTGGTCGTTAGGAACAGTTTTTATCAATTGCGGGTCATTTCCAAACTTAAATCATTTTTGTCTTTTCAAGATTTGGAGAAGGTTATTCATGCTTTTATTACCTCACGCCTAGATTACTGTAATTCTCTGTACTCAGGTCTTCCTCAGTCATCGCTTTCACGCCTCCAGTTGGTACAAAATGCAGCTGCAAGGCTGCTGACTGGGGCAAAGAAATATGACCACGTCACTCCAATTTTAGCTTCACTACACTGGCTTCCTGTCCATTTTAGAGTTCAGTTTAAGATTCTGCTGTTTGTCTTCAAAGCTCTTAACAATCAAGCTCCGTCTTATCTTAAAGTTCTTCTTATCCCTTTGTCAACTACCAGACTTTTAAGATCCACTGACAGGGCTCTTTTATCTGTCCCTCGCTCCCGTTTGAAAACCAAGGGGGACAGAGCCTTTTCAGTCAATGCCCCTCGTCTAGGGAACCAGTTGCCTCTAGAATGCCGCCTAGCACCTTCCATTACAAGTTTTAAATCAAGATTGAAAACATATCTTTTTTCCTTAGCATTTTAATTTCAATTTTATTGATGTTTTATTGGTTGTCTTGTTTGCTTCTTTTTTGTTTTCTTTTCTCATTTTAATTGATGTTACATTGTTAAGCACTTTGGATACACTTTTAAATGTGCTATATAAATACAATTTTCTTACTTACTTACTATGCTGTATTTGTTCATGTTTTCCTGCAAACACTTGCAGCATGATTGACCAGACTGTGAGAATAGTCTTCCTCTAAAAACAAACAGTGAAAAAAGTATAGAGTGGCATACAACTAGCAGGATAGGCCATCAAAATCAACATTAAAACTTTAACAATAGTTTAGAAGAGCATTTCAGAATTAGGTATTTCTTATACCGATTCATATTTCTGTTGTACAAACATATTTCCTGAATAAAAGACTACGTCTGTAACCTTTTCAAAGGTAATGTAGTAAAATGTTATGGTTCTTAATTGTGATCACATTACAACAAGGCGACATTGTCCCGCTAGCCAAACCGCCCAAAAGTGGACAAAACAGAAAAATCTTAGCATGCGGTAGATGCTTATGCTTATGACCAATGGGTAGTACACATAGGCCTAATATTGAATAGCATGAAATGTGAATATCGTCATCAGCTATCTTGAACAAGAGGTCTAAATCTAGTGATGTAAGGGAAAAAAGTCATTTTTAATTCAACATTTACAAAAATATACACAATTGCCCACAAGCAGATTTGCCTGTATTCATATGGCAATTTTCTTAGTAGTTTGGTCTCTTGAGATATGCAGGGTTTTTGTTCTGTAGAATTAGGTCTCAACCTAACTGATACGCAATTTCAAGATTCAAGATTGTATTTGTCACATACACAATTATACAGAGTATAACCAGCAGTGAAATGTAGGTCAGGTCCGCTCCAAGGACACTGCAATTATATAGAATACAAATATTAAGAAAAAGAAAAGTAGAAAAAAATAAGAGGAATAAAATAAAATAAGAGATAAAAAAAATATAAATATAAATGTGCAAATGTGCAGGTCAGTACAGGTCAGTATGTTGTTGACTTAAATAGTACTAAGAGGAATGTGCAAAAAGTTGTCCAGGGTATTTAAATAGCAGCAATATGAGGTAGAGAAAAATTATGAATAGCTATTGATATAGTGGTATATACATGGAGTCATGTGATGTTATGGCACAGAGTTAGAGTTTAGGAGCCTGATGGCCTGGGGGAAGAAGCTCCTCCTAAGTCTCTCAGTTTTTGCCATCAGGCTACGGAAGCGCTTTCCAGATGGAAGCAAAGTGAATAGACGGTTACCAGGGTGATTAGAGTCCTTGATGATTTTAACAGCTCTATTTTTGCAGCGTTTGAGGTAGATGTCCTGCAGAGAGGGGAGAGCAGACCCTGAGATGCGCTCAGCTAAGCGCACAACTCTCTGTAGTGCTTTGCAGTCCTGATTGGAGCTGTTTCCATACCACACTGAGATGCACTGAGTCAATACACTTTCTATGGTCCCTGAATAGAAAGTTTTCAGGATTGCTGGTGAGACCCTGAATTTCCTCAGCTGTCGCAGATGGTACAGTCTTTGCCTGGCTTTCTTAACCTGTGTTTGGATGTGTGTAGTCCAAGTCAGGTTCTCAGAGATGTTTACACCGAGGTACTTGAAGCTGCTCACCCTCTCCACAGGGGTCCCACTGATCATAAGAGGAGTGTAGGGCTGCTGCTGTCTCTTCCTAAAGTCCATGATCAGCTCTTTAGTTTTGCTCACATTCAGAGAGAGACAGTTGTCCTGGCACCATGATGTGAGTCTCTCTACCTCATCCAAGTATGCGGTCTCATCGTTGTTGGAGATGAGGCCCAGAACCACAGTATCATCAGCGAATTTGATAATAGATGTGGAGCTGTGAGAGGACACGCAGTCATGCGTGTAGAGAGAGTACAGCAGGGGACTCAGGACACAGCCCTGTGAGGCTCCTATGTTCAGAGTGATGGAGTTTGAGGTGAACTGGCCAACTTTCACCACTTGAGGTCTGCCGGTGAGGAAGTCTTGAATCCAGTCACAGAGTGAGGAGTTTAGGCCGAGGTTTGTGAGTTTAGAAGCCAGCTTGATGGGGACTATAGTGTTGAAAGCTGAGCTATAATCAATGAATAGCAGCCTTACATAATTCCCATTGTTGCTGTCCAAGTGTGTGAGGGAAGAGTGGAGAACGTGAGAGATGGCATCGTCCGTAGATCTGTTATCAATTTCCTGATCGATCCTCTCCTAGGAACGATAAGAAACGGTCAGATACGATAGACATTGATTTTGACGATTTTTTAGTCCAGGGAATTCAACAAGACTGGAATAGGAAGGTCACGAAGCAGGAGAAGAAGGAACGTTGCAAAAGGGCCCAGGAGAGAGCCGGAAGACAGAAAAATCTTCTTGAGGAAACAAGAATCAATGAATAAGACAATAATGAAGTTAATGAGAGAAATAATTGCATTGCATAATTTTTCGGCTGAATTGCAAATGTTGGCAAATGATTTGGGAACAATGGAACTCCAAACCCCTGTCACAAAGGTATAAATTTCAAGAGTTGTATTAAGAGTGTATCTTATGTTTTGAGATCACAAATGTTGATTGCTTTGGTTTTAATTGCTATATGGTTGCTTTGCTTACTTTGTAAAAGAACGGTTAAAAACCAGGAGATGCATTTTGCAACGTGTGCAGAATGGGACTTCTAGTTAGCCATAGCGTAAAGTGTTGTTCACACCTACTAGAGGTGTTATATTGTGGTTTAGACATATGTGCTTATGACTCGCTTATGTTTTGTAAGGTGTTACTATTTTTATTATAGTTTAAAATAGCAATAGGCACGCTTGCTATCTAGAGATGTTATCATTTTTCCTTTTGAACTTTTGACACCGTCTTGTGTGGCCTCTGTGACAAAGGTCACGTTTTCTGCCTGCACGGGAGGAGGGGGCAGACACAGACAGGGGCAGAAAATGGAAGAATGATGGGAGGTTTTAATGAGATTAATGCAAATGATATGCAAGGCTATAAAATGCTTATGAAACTGATGCAAGGGGCCGACATTCCGTGGTGAAGATTTTATTCGCTGTTATTTTTGTTATTTGTTTTCTTATTGTTATTTGCTACAATCCAACACGCTCCCTAAGGTCGCAAAACTCTGGACTTTTGGTAGTACCTAGGATAGCAAAGTCCACTAAAGGAGGTAGAGATTTTTCACATTTGGCTCCCAAACTCTGGAATAGCCTTCCTGATAATGTTCGGGGTTCAGACACACTCTCTCCATTTAAATCTAGATTAAAGACACATCTCTTTAGCCAAGCATTCACATAATGCATCTTATCTTGTACTGCGGTTATATCTGATCAAATGTACTTTATTATTCTTAAAACGAAACCATTGTATTGGTGATTCGTTAAACTTTTAAAGCAAGTCTCTGAGTGATTAATTAATAACAACCAGTTATCAGAACCTGAATGAAACTTTTTCGAGCTCCAAGTGGTCTGAACTTGGCTGAGCCAGGACGGACACCGGGAGAAAGGACTTGAAACTTCTGCCAACATCTATTCGACCAAAAGGTAATTATATATCTGTTGGTTATGAATTATCCATGGGTGATATAGATGTGAATCGCAGGTTTTAACCCTTTAGACTGGTATACAAATTGAACATGGTGCCCAAACATGTGGGGCTTGATTAATTAAGGATAAAAATTCAGGGATAACACAGTTAAATTAAAAACAGTCCATCCTTCAGGTGTGCCCAGCTGTTTATTGATCTTTTTTCATTAATTTTTTTAATCTATCTATCCATTCATCTGAACCTACAACCACCTGAATGATGGCAGCTTCCTGGATCCAATGATGCCACTTACATGTAATTCAGGCCTACGCTTCAACAGATACGCCCAGGTAAGCTTTGGCCAATCAGATGCAATATTCTAATGATGGTGGAAATAATTAGGATGAAACTCGTTTTTATCTATATACCTAACCTAACCCAACAACAACCACACTAAAAGTTACCCCTTAGTGGGGTAATCACATCATTTCTAAACCTAAGGATCTCAGCCTCACAAATAATTTTTAAACCTAAAGATTGTAGCCCTGTAAATTATACACCTACTTGATATACCCCTAAAAGCCACACACAATTATATAAAAATATTTGAATCATCATCACACAGGAAGACACACACATATTTACAAATACATTACTTATTGATAAAACTGTATATACATGATTTATAAAACAATATACATATGATAGTGGATTGTTTTTGGGAGCTGGGCCTGATCAAAACAAGATTAGAAGCGGTCAGTGGAAGTAGTAGGACAGTGCACAACCGGAGTTGGACTTGCTCTGACTTCTGAAGATGTAATCCTTAACCAAACAAATAGATTTTGGAGGGAATGCGATGCTAGACCAGGATTATCAAGCTAGTAGCTTGATTCGCTGGCCTGGACCAAGTCAAGAACTAAAACTTCGTATTCCTCAAACTAAAAGAATACTATACCAAATCAGGCGACAATTTTAAGGGATAGTTTCCCCTCAAAAAAACAACCTCCCAGCCCGAATAAGAATCAAAGTTCATCCATTCTCAAAAAATATGCGCCGGCCCATGCTTTTCCTCGACGTCCCTACTTCAAACCACACAGTCTGGTGAGACTGTGTTGGGGGGAGATTGTTGTTTTCTTAAAAAACCTAACGTCGTTCTGATTTCTGGATTTGTTCATTCCCTTACAGAGTTAAGGAGAGAGGGATCTAACCCTGAATCGACTCACACACTAAACCTACCCCTCAGAGATTTGGGGAGGCCAGCATCTAGCCCTGAACCAACTCATACCTTAAACCTACTCATCATAGACTCGGGGAACGCAGAATCTAACCCGGGAACTGAATCACACACTAAACCCACCCCTTACAGGTTTGAAGGCAAGAACTAGCCCTCAGCCAATTCACAACCTATTCAGGAGTTGCGGAATGACCGTTTCAGCCAAAGTTCTTGGTATAGTCTAACAGGCGTAGGCCCGTGAACGCATCCCTCAGTCTCCCTACTCCAAACCTTCCTAGACGGGTGCTAGGTCGGGGGGAGCTGTTGTAATATTAGGTAATAGCACTTACCCTAGGCCACGGGGGCAGTCGTGACCTAATGGATAGAGGGTTAGACTTGTAACCCGAAGGTTGTGGGTTCAAGTCTCAGGTCCGGCAGGGATTGTAGGTGGGGGGAGTGAATGTCCAGCCTCAATACCGCAACTGAGTTGAGACCCTTGAGCAAGGCACTGAACCCCCAACTGCTCCCCGGGTGCCGCAGCACTCTGATTGCTTCTATTGTTCTCCTCATTTGTAAGTAAGTAGCTTTGGATAAAAGCGTCTGCTAAATGATTAAATGTAAATGTTTCATTTCTCTCACAGCATCTCTGGTATGCCGTCAGTTTCTATAGAAAATGTTTAATTCCTCACACAACATCTCTGGTACACCATCAGTTTCTAAAGAAAATAAGTTTAATTCCTCTCACCGCATCTCTGGTATGCTGAAACTATTCCTTCCACAGCATCTCCAGTATTCTGTCAGTTTCTAAATAAAATAGGTCTCATTCCTCACACAACATCTCTGGTATGATGTCAGTTTTTAAATAAAATAGGTCTCATTCTTTCCACAACATCTCTGGTATGATGTCAGTTTCTAAAGAAAATAGGTATCATTCCTCTCACAACATCTCTGGTATGATGTCAGTTTCTAAAGAAAATAGGTATCATTCCTCACACAACATCTCTGGTATGATGTCAGTTTCTAAAGAAAATAGGTAACATTCCTCACACAACATCTCTGGTATGATGTCAGTTTCTAAAGAAACTAAGTTTCATTCTTTCCACAACATCTCTGGTATGATGACAGTTTCTAAAGAAAATAGGTATCATTCCTCACACAACATCTCTGGTATGCCATCAGTTTCTAAAGAAACTAAGTTTCATTCTTTCCACAGCATCTCTGGTATGCCATCAGTTTCTAAAGAAACTAAGTTTCATTCTTTCCACAGCATCTCTGGTATGCCGTCAGTTTCTGAAGAAAATAACTTTCATTCCCCCAACAATTGTAAAATGACACAAAAAAGATGTTTACTAAAAACTAAAATCATTGTTTGTGATGAGGCTAACTGTTGTATTGTCATGTTCATGATATACTGGTAACTTTAAAACATGAAAATTCAGGACAGAATTTTTAAGTGTAACAATCAGATGACCACAATTTAACACTCTGAAAATAAAAGATTACTTCTATAGTGCCACTTACACAGTGTCCAAACCAGATGCAACACAATGCTGCAACATAAAAACAAAACAAACAAAAAAAATAAGAAAAAATTATTATTATTATTGGAGAAAAATAAACATATTCCATTAATATTCCATTCGTTGATAACCATAAACATTTACCGAAATCCAAGAATTGTCAGCAGGCTTACTATAGTGCAGTGAAATACATGCCTCCCTTCCAGGAACTTCGAGCTGCGTCCAGCGACGCTTTGGGAACGCCATCAGTGTGACCATGCTCTGAATATCAGGTGTAATCAGTCCGAAGGAGGGCAAGGCGTCATGGGCGGGGTGACGTCACGACCAGGAAGTATATAAGCATGTGCGGCGGAGCCGGCGTCAGCTTTTTGTCATTCAGCAAAGCGCTCTGTGTGTGTCAGTCTTATTTGGTGTTGTCTGTCTTTCAAATATAAAAAGATACCCGAATACAAGGGCGATTCCAGATCGCGTTTCAGGTTGTGTGTTCGTCCCTGCCCTCGCTATATTACGAGTGGGGACACACACACAATCTGTGCGTGGTTTGCCTGGGTGCGGAGTATGCGGCATCAGCTCTCGAGGGAGCCGATTGCCCTCATTGCGAGCGGCTGTCACTGCTTACACTCCGCACCCGGAGGGCTCTCTTCGAGGAGGGAGCCTTCACAAGCTCTCCACGCAGTGTTGGTCCCGCTTCTGCCGAGGCAGAGCGGCGGCTGCACTCGTGGGGCTCGCAGATCTGGCGCCCCGTCTCTCGGTTTGGAAGCGGTCTCTTCCCCCTGAGACGAGGGTGCAACGCTTCGTCTCTCTTCCTCCGAGGAGGTTGATGTGACGAGCGTTCACGAGGTTTCGCCGCCTCGTTCGCCCGGAGGGCTGTCTTCGAGGAGGGAGCCTTCACGAGCTGCACTCGTGGGGCTCGCAGGCTGATCTGGCTGGTGAGAGTGAGACGGGTATGTCCTTATCTCCTCCCGTACCATTTCAGTGCACAGCACTGTGTCTAAACATTGTTTGGAGGCATCGTATGTAGTGGCCAAAAGAATCGGTAAACTGGGTAAACCGCAGAGGTGGGTAGTAACGACTTACATTTACTTCGTTACATTTACTTGAGTAAATGTTTTGGGTAACTAATACTTGTAGAGTATATTTAAAAATGGGTACTTTTACTCTTACTCAAGTACATTTTATGTGAAAAAAACGGTACTTTTACTTAGTTACTGTGGGCGACGCTCCTCTTGTTACTTTATCTTATTGCAATACGTAATAATAACGTTAAAAATGCTTCAGTTTATTCCAAACGCGCCGTCTACTTTTCTCTGGGCAATGAACGATGCCCATTCGTGAATGATTCATTCTTTTGAGTCGATTCTGTTCGAAGGCTCGAACAAACCTGTTGGCAAACCAGTGAATCGGTTCGCGAATCAGTTTGAATGATTTGTTCAGTGTCGTCTGAAGCGGTTCTCTCTCAGATAACAGAAAGTTTAAGAACATCAAGAGCGATGAAGACGTGGCTTTGGATCTACAGTCAGGTGAAAGCAAATCTGCAAAGGCTTGTTTGCTAGAGCTATATGAAGATCTTTATTAGATGAACAGTGCTGTCGGTTCCACAGGTATAGATTCGATTGAACTGACTACACGATACCACTATGACATTACCAGTTAGTTATAAATGTACCTTATACATTAAATACAATCCAGAATTTATTCATTAAATAAGCTGTCACAGAGTATGAAATGAACACCCACCAAACCCACGTTAGTTCCAGGAGGAATGCGTTTGCTTAGACACAATTAATGTTGATATTTTCACAATATTTACGCTTGCAGAAATAAAGGCCACGTTTGTTTACGTTTTGCGGAACAGACGGAAGAAGATCCATCATATGCATTTATTTCGTTATGTTCAGATGTTCTGTAGCGGTCTTGTGAGGAGATTTCTCTCTTCTCCGTGTCAGAGGTTATATACATATATAAATAATACATAATTAATAATTCATTAATATACTTTAAAATATAATTTAATTCAGTGATGCAAATCTGAATCTTTATCAGCTGTTACTCCAGTTTTCAGAGTTTCAGAGTCATATGATCCTTCAGCAATCATTCTAATATATTGATTTATTATCAGTGTTGTTGAAAAAAACAGCATATGCTAGTTAGGTATGTTTTGAAGCTGGGATGCTGGTTTATGCTGGTCATGTGCTGGTCTTAAGCTGGTCGGACCATTAAACCATCTCAAACCAGCATCCCATGCTTCAAAACATACCTATACCAGCATATGCTGGTTTTTTCAACAGGGATTTGCAGTTTTTTTTGGAACATGTGACATTTTGTTAAGGATTTTTTTTTTATGAATAGAAGGTTAAAAGAACAAGATTGATAATAAATCAACATATTGGAATGATTTCTGAAGGATTATTTGACACTGAAGACTTGCGTAAAGGCTAATAAAAATTAAGATTTGCATCACTGAAATAAACTACATAAAAAAAAATATTTTGAACGGCAGTGTGTATGTATATATATATATATATATATATATATATATGTGTGTGTGTGTGTGTGTAAATTGTATCTAAATATCTATATATCTAAATAAAAATAGACTATATTCAGTATATGATCCAAAGTAACTAGTAACTAACTACTTGAGTAGTTTTTTTAACCGATACTTTTTTACTCTTACTTAAGTAACTATTCAGACTATTACTTTTACTTGAGTAAATATTTCTACAAGTACTTTTACTTTTACTTGAGTACAGTTTTTGGCTACTCTACCCACCTCTGGTAAACCGCATACAATCGCCGAGACTCTCATTTTGCCGGCAGCGCAAGACATGTGCAGAATAATGATAGGTGATAGTGCAGCAGCCAAACTCGGTGCAGTACCGCTGTCCAATGACACAGTCGCTAGGAGAATTATAGACATGTCCAATGATATCAGAGAGCAACTGATAGAGTTCGTAAAAAAGAGTCCTTACTACGCGCTGCAGCTGGACGAATCCACTGATATTGCTGGGCAGGCACAGCTCCTCACCTATGTCAGGTATCTGCGTGACAAGGCGATTGAGGAGGATGTCCTGTTTTGCCGGCCTCTTCAGTCGCACACTACAGGAGAAGCCATTTTCAATGTCCTTGATATTTTTATCCGTGAAAATGGTTTGGCTTGGGACCGATGCGTTGGCCTATGCACGGATGGTGCGCAGGCAATGACGGGGCGTGAGCGTGGCCTAGCTGCTTGCGTTCAGCAAGTAGCTCCACTTGTGAAATGGACACATTGCATGGTTCATCGCGAAGCACTAGCTGCTAAAAAAATGCCGGTTCTTTTTGACTCCGTGCTGAACCAATCCGTGAAAATGATAAATCTCATCAAATCACGGCCGCTAAACACTCGCTTGTTTGGGGTCCTCTGCCAGGAGATGGGGTCAGGGCATGCACAGCTGCTTCTGCACACTGAAATTCGCTGGCTCTCCAGGGGGCGGGTGTTACAGCGGTTGTATGAGCTGCGAGAGGAGGTGAAGTGGTTTTTGACAGAAATCAAATCAGATCTGGCGAAGCATCTGGATGACACTATGTGGCTTGCGTCTCTGTCCTATTTGGTCGATATATTTGACCGCTTGAACGGCCTCAACCTGTCTTTGCAAGGCCGTGAAACTCATATTTTGCTCCTTGCAGACAAAGTGCACCTAGACCTCTGGCATGGCCGCATCAGTCGAGGGAACTGAGACATGTTCCCCAGCCTTGCAGACTTTATCAATGATGCAGGCACGTCACACGATTTCTCCTCCCTATTTCAATCAGCGTCTGAGCACCTGTCAGCAATGAGAAAACAATTTGCAACGTACTTTAAAGAGGATTATCGCTCTTTTGCGTGGGTTCGAGATCCGTTTGTGTGCACAGCAAACGAGCTATCAATTGATATGCAGGAACAGCTTATTGAGCTGAAGAGTGACAGTAGACTGAAGGAACTCTTTGGCTCCTGCCCTCTTTCGTCATTCTGGGCAGCATTGATGCAGGAATATCCTGAACTCTGTGACGTCGCCTTTAAGATTCTCCTTCCTTTCGCGTCGACATATTTGTGTCAGGCAGGATTCTCAAAAATGACTGCACTCAAAACGAAATACCGCAATCGTGCACAAATCGAGGATGATTTGAGGCTATGTTTATCAAACATTGAGCCAAGAATTGAGGATCTTTGCAAGGCAAAGCAGCTCATAATAATAATAATGTCTGCAAGCTCACATTAGAAGTCTGGTTCTACTGCCAATTATAACAATAGCCTAGTAATGATAATAGGCCTACCTACCGCTACTGATGATAATAATAATAATAATAATAATAATAATAATGTGGGCCTAAAAAGAATAGCCTAGGGCTATCTATCTATCTATCTATGCAAGGTGGTGTTTGGGATGTGGGGAGGGGGGGGGGGGGGGGGGGGGGGGGGCTGGGGCCCCAACTGCAATGAACCAGCTTTGGGGGGGGCCCAGCTTGCAAAAGGTTGAGAACCCCTGCCTTAGTAGATCGTTTGGCAGCCTGGCAGCGGCTGCCGAATGTATCTCGTTGGGTCCTGCATACCATAGCGAATGGATATTGCATTCAGTTCGGCGGGTCATCCCCGCCGTTCAACGGGGTTGTTGTGACTGCGGTCCGCCCCGAGCAGGCTCTGGTGCTGGAACAGGAAGTCATTACTTTGCTGAGGAAGGAAGCCATCGAGTTGGTTCCTCCTCATGAAGTTCACACCGGCTTCTACAGCCGGTACTTCATTGTTCCAAAGAAGGATGGGGGGCTGAGGCCCATACTGGACTTGCGTCTGCTGAACCGCTCAGTCAGAAAACTGAAGTTCAAAATGCTCACTGTCAAGCAGGTCGCATCTCAAATCAGGTCCAAGGACTGGTTTGTCACGATAGACCTCAAAGACGCCTATTTCCGTGTCTCCATCCTTCCTTCTCACAGGACGTTCCTGAGGTTCGCTTTCGGGGGCAAACGTACCAGTATCGGGTTCTTCCCTTCGGCCTAGCACTCTCACTCCGCACTTTCACCAAGTGTGTGGATGCGGCACTGGTCCCGTTGCGACTGCAGGGCATCCGCATACTCAATTATATCGACAATTGGTTGATCCTCGCTCGATCAGAGCGGTTGGCGATTCGGCATCGAGATGTCGTTCTCGCCCACATGAAAGACTTGGGGTTAAGACTAAACGCCAGGGAAAGTGCGCTTTCTCCAGCTCAGAGAACCACTTATCTAGGCGTGGTGTGGTATTTAACCACGATGCATGCTCGGTTGTCCCCTGCTTGGATCGAGTCGATCCTCACAGCAGTCATGAGAGTGCAAGAGGGCCAGTCACTCACTGTCAAGCAGTGGCAGAGGCTGCTTGGGCTTATGGCAGCTGCATCCAAAGTGATTCCGTTCGGCCTGCTGTACATGAGAACCCTACAGTGGTGGCTCAAGGCCAGGGAGGTCTCCCTGAGGGGAGACTCGCTCCGCGCTGTCAAAGTGTCACGCTGCTGTATTCGTGCCTTAGACATGTGGAGGAACCCTTGGTTCTTGTCTCAGGGATTTTCATTTTTGGTCGACGAATCGTGCCTAGAGTTCGGGCCGGGTGACGGCCACGTGGTACTGAGACCCCGGCTTGGCTATGTGCCCAAGGTTCCTACCACTCCCTTCAGGGACCAGGTAGTGAGCCTGCAAGCGCTGCCCCTGGAGGAGGCAGACCCAGCCTTGGCTTTGCTCTGTCCAGTTCGTGCTTTGCAACTGTACATAGACAGAACTCGAAGCCTCAGGACCTCAGACCAGCTATTTGTCTGTTACGGAGGCCAGCAGAAAGGAAAGGCTGTCTCCAAGCAGAGGATGGCCCACTGGGTAGTGGATGCCATGGCCTTGGCTTACCAAGCACAAGGCGTGCCCTGCCCGCTCAGGTTGCATGCCCACTCTACGAGAGGCGTGGGATCCTCCTGGGCGCTGGCTCGTGGCGCCTCGCTGACAGATATTTGTAGAGCTGCGGGCTGGGCGACACCTAACACGTTCGCTAGATTCTATAGCCTTCGTGTCGAGCCGGTCTCCTCCCGTGTTCTCGCCTCAGGTCAGAGGCACGGAGAAGTCCCGGCTTAGTGTCGGCTTGCTGCGTTACATGCGCTTATTGCTCCAGAGAGTCCCTACAAGGCAGACCCTGTTGAGTCCTCCGATCACCCTTTGGCAGCCAGACATGGCGGAACGTTGGCGCCAGGCCTTTACTCCATTGTATCCTTGAGAACTGGATTTAGGCTGGGTTCCATATGTGTGACCCTACGGGGATCCCATGTGTGTTATTCCACGAGTTGCTCCTAAACGAAGCCCGTGTCTTTCCCTCTGGGAGAACCCACCTCTCGTTGGGTTGGAGTCACCCCAGTATTCCATGTGTAGTACAATCCTACGGGGTTAGTCCATATGTACTCTCCACATAACTCCTTCGGGGAAGGATGTGGTTCCGCAGCGGTCCTTTCCAAGGAAAGGGTACGCTTTCCCAGTGTTATCCATTAGTCTCACTGAATGGGCTTTGGTGAACAGCAGTGATCGACACTCTCTGTGTTGGCCCTGGCCCTGGCCCACCGTCCTTAAGCAAGGGGTTCAGGAGGCTTGCTACAGAGCCCTGGAAGGGGGCAGCTCCTGTGGCGCTTTGGTAGGGATTCCTATTCGTCGGTCAGTCCGACGTACGTCGAACGTGACCGACTGAATGGGAACGTCTCGGTTAAATAGGTAACCCTCGTTCCCTGAAGGAGGGAACGGAGACGTACGTCCCGTCGCCACAGTCGCTGGACCCCGCTGATGCTACCTATGTAACCGAAACGTTACTGTTACACCACAAGAGTTGTGTCTCTCTTTTTTATAAACACTGCAAACAGCAATTAAAAACATTATATGTGTTACTGTTACACCACAAGAGATGTGTCTTTCTTTTTTATAAACACTGCAAACAGCAATTAAAAACAAAATATGTGTTACTATTACACCACAAGAGATGTGTCTTTCTTTTTATAAACACAATTATATATAAATGTTTTATAAAGATAGCAGGTTGAAGATTTAAGGTGTTGTACTATTTCTTCCAAAATTTTATAAATTTTTTAAAAAACACACACAGTCACTTCTTTTTGAAATTGCGGTCGAATCTGTGTGACCTCTGCATGACTTGAGGATGTGCCAATCTCCTTTCTGATATTATTGATCTTCTCAGAAAAGAAGGAAGCAAACTCATTGCATTTGTTGTCGGAGAGCATTTCACTGGGAATCTGACTTGGGGGGTTTGTCAGTTTCTCAACAGTCGCAAAAAGAGTGCAAGTGTTGTTTAAGTTACTGTTTATAAGGTTAGAAAAGAAAGTCTGTCTAGCTGTGGCTAGTTCCACATTGAAAGCATGAAGGCTGTCTTTATAGATACTACAGTGAATTTCGAGTTTCGTCTTCCGCCACATCCGCTCAGTTTTTCTGCATTGTCTTTTCATGCTCTGAACTGCTGTTGATTTTCTCCAAACTGATTCTTGTCTGCCAGTCTTCTTGCTGACCTTTATTGGAGCAATATCATCAATAAACTTCTTAACTTTTGAGTTAAATGACTCCAGGAGAAGATCAACAGAGTCTGCAGAAATGCTTTGTGTTAATGATATTGCCTCCATAAATAGCGCACTAGTGTTCTCGTTAATGCATCTCTTACTGATAGAGACAGATCTAGATTCAGTGGTGACTGAGATCAATATATCAAAGAAAATACAGAAGTGATCAGATAGTGCTACATCCTTGATTACAATGGATGAGATGTTTAGACCTCTACTGATGAGTAATTCTAGAGTGTGTCCACGATTGTGTGTAGGTCCGTGCACATGCTGACTCAGGTCAAAAGTGTTTAAAACAGTTATAATTTCTTTTGTAGTTTTGATTTCTGCATTATCTATGTGAATATTAAAATCCCCTGTAATAGCAAAACAGTCAAACTCTGAGGAAATCATTGATAACAGTTCAGTGAACTCATCAACAAAGGCTGGAGAATATTTTGGAGGCCTGTAAATAATGATAAACAGGGTGCGTGGAGCACCTTTCAGCACAATACCTAGGTGTTCAAAAGACAAATACTGACCAAATGACATTTGCTTGCACTGATAAACATCTTTAAACAGAGCAGCTACACCTCCACCTCTCCTAACGGTCCTGCAGACACTTATAAAATTAAAGTTAGGAGGGGCTGTTTCATTAAGGACTGTTGCACTGCAGCTGTCTTCTAACCATGTTTCATTTAGAAACATAAAATCCAGGTTGTTTGTGGTTATTAAATCGTTGATCAGAAATGATTTATTTTTAAGTGAGCGAATGTTTAAAAATGCTAACTTGATGGAATTACATTTTGTCTCTACAGCAATCTTAGATTGATGCATTATAGGCCGCAGGTTAGATGGGTCAGCCGTACGGCTTGAGAAGGCCTTAGACTTTCTATCGCTTAATAAAACAGAAATAGAGGAGGCTACAGGCACACTGGGTTCCCGCTTGTTCTGTAAACATTTGTGAATGTTGCTGCTAATATAGCGGAGACCCGACACATATCACTGAGAGCTCTCACCTCCAAGTTGGAGGTCCTTGGTCTCAGCACATACTTGTGCCAATGGATCTCCAGCTTCCTGAAGGACAGACAGCAAGCCGTACGGATGGGTAAACACACCTCATCCTCCATCACCCTAAGCACTGGAGCCCCTCAAGGTTGTGTTCTGAGCCCCCTGCTGTACTCACTGTACACTTATGACTGTGTGGCCACTTCCAACTCCACCACCATCATTAAGTTTGCTGATGACACTGTTGTGTTGGGCCTGATCTCAGACAACGACGAGACGGCCTACATACAGGAGATTAAGAACCTGGAGAGTTGGTGCCAGGTGAATAGTCTACACCTGAACATCAGCAAAACCAAGGAGCTGATAGTGGACTTCAGTACGAAGCAGGAGCGGTCATACCAGCCGATCACGATCAGCGGGACTCCAGTGGAGAGAGTGGACAGCTTCAGATACCTGGGTGTTCACATCACGCAGGACTTGACTTGGTCCTGTCATACCAGCACCCTGGTGAAGAAGGCCAGGCAGCGTCTGTACCATCTGAGACGCTTAAGGGACTTTAGACTTCCCTCTCGGGTGCTTAAGACTTTTTACACCTGCACCATCGAGAGCGTCCTGACGGGCAGCATCACTTCCTGGTTCGGGAACTGCACTATGCAGGACAGACGAGCCCTCCAGAGGGTGGTGCGTTCAGCGGAACGTACCATTCACACCGAGCTCCCTGACCTGCAGGACATCTACAGCAAGCGGTGCCTGACCAGGGCCAGGAAGATAGTGAAGGACCTCAGCCATCCCAACAATGGACTCTTTTCTCTGCTGCGTTCAGGGAGGCGCTTCCGCTCCATGAAGGCGAACACAGAGAGAATGAGGAGGAGCTTCTTCCCGCAGGCCATTCTTAATCACATCACCCCACACTTCCACTTTGCACATTTTCAATTACAATCTGCACTAATTTGTAGAAGGTTAAGTAAGGATAAATGAGTGGGATTTACATACCATTTGTCTTTAGTATTCCTTTTACTCACTTATACACTTTACTGCACTGCACAGCACACGGACACTTTATCACTGACATACACTTTACTTTTTATAGAATCTATATAGAATCATATTCTATTTTTATTCATATCTATTTTTATTCTCATATCTATTTTTTATTTTATTTTATTGCTAGTTTATTTCTATATATATGTTTACTGTACTTTTTCTATTTGTATTTTTGTAAACTTGAGGTTTTTCTTAATTTTGTTGGACAATTTGTTGGACAGTCGTACAAAGCATTTCACTACATGTCGTACTATGTATGTATATGTATGTGACAAATAAAATTTGAATTTGAATTTGAACTAAACTGATCTAGATAATGACATCTCTGAACTCAATAATGAAATGCCTTTAACTGAAAATTGAGTGTTTAATCTTATTATTATACATTACTGACACTCTATCCTCCAATCTGATACTGTTAAGTGCTTTGACATGATCTGTACTGTTAAAAGCACTATATAAATAAAGGTGACTTGACTTGACTTAATATGATAGTTTAACCATTTCATTTCTATGTGTGTGTGTGTGTGTGTGTGTCTGTGTTTGTGAGCCTATTGTCCATTTTTTATTTTTTCACTGTCAGCTATATATCCAGGTTGGCCTAGACCCTAAAAGCATACAACCTTAAAGGCCTTAAAATGCATGAACCCCGGTAATCGCTGCTTGCAGCTATATTTATTATTATTATTACTTCCAAGATCGATACTATTGGAGATCAAATTGTAACCATGCAGCCATCAGCTACAGTATCACATCAGATAGTGTGCTATAGATACCCTGAGGAAAATTTACACTCATTCTCTACTATAGGAGAGGAAGAACTGTATAAACTTGTTAAATCATCTAAACCAACAACATACATGTTAGACCGTATTCCATCTAAACTACTAAAAGAGGTGCTTCCAGAAGTCATAGATCCTCTTTTGGCTATTATTAATTCGTCATTGTCATTAGGGTATGTCCCCTGCCGTGGATGTTTGCGTGCAGGACACTTGACCTGGAGGGCACCCGTGGTCAATTGACTTCAGTCGGACACAGAAAGAGTGAGCAAGATAGTTTATTACTCGCAAGGGCATTCAGCTCTCTGAATGGTCAGAGAGTGAAGGCCAAGAACAGTTGCATACACATCCTGTTTGCTTAGGGGAGCTAGACTATTTTCCACCATGTGACCGAAAGGCGAGAACATTCTTCGAAATTAAGAGGCGCTGCAGTCACAATCATACATGTTTATCACATCTTCTTAGCTTATATGAATGCCCTACTTTGAGCTTAATGCTTCCTTAATGCTACATAAAAGAAGAAAAGAAACAAAATAAAAATTTCCATTACACTCCCCCCTTTTTATCATTTTGATAACACTGACGATTTTGATTATCTGCCCCCATGTGAGCACTGCCCTTTCCCTGGAGGCTTCATTGGGCATCATCCTCGTCGGAGCTATCCTTATTAGACTCAGAGGGTGTCTCAGGCAAAGGAGGGGGTCTGAAATGATGACCTGTCTCTGATTCAGATGTGGAGTCACATTGACTCTGGTACTCGTCCATATTTGGATAGTCATCGTTTTTCACACACTCTGCTCCATTGCCTCATGTCCTCTTATATCAAAGTCATGGTTGAGCAAAGCCATTTGTTTGGTAAATAACAATTTATTAAAGTTATTAGCATTTGCAGCAATTGAATAATGCATGGTAATAGAAGCAAAAACAAAAGCACTGCTGCCACAGAAATTAAAATAGAGGGGCCCAAGAACCAAACAGATTTAAAAAGTCTCCCCATATTCCCTGGTGCCCCGCATTTCTGGCCATTTCCTCAGTCAGACCCTCCAGTTTGTCCAACACCCTTGACAGTTCTCCGTCATCATCTGTGTGGCCCGGGATATATGTGCAACATTTTTTTCCAAACATCCTACATACTCCTCCATCTTTGGCCATCAGATAATCTAGGGCTATTCTGTTCTGTTTAGCCATCTCACTGGCAGCCCCTAGCTGTTCCTTAATCAAATTTAATGCTGTTTTTTTTAACCGTTTTATTAAAGAAACTTTGTTGGTTAAAATAAATGTAATTGATCCATTCAGTGTTTTTATTGATGCTGATCTGGGGAATAATAGATTCAAATCCTGCTGCTATCTGATTTCTGGCTTTAAATTAATTTGGAATTCCCCTAGGCTGGCCTATTGCATCTAAATACACTTCTGGGGAAATATCAGGCAGAGAACCAGTCAGGTCTCTTTTCTGCCTTTGGTCTCGTTTTATGCTGAACGGAACTATTTGGCCTTGTAACATTGCTAATCTACATATTTATTTATTTTTTATTTATTTAGTCATTTAGCAGACGCTTTTATCCAAAGCGACTTACAAATAAGGGCATAAGAAGCAATCAAAACCAACAAAAGAGCGACAACGTGCAAGTGCTATTACAAGTCTCAGTTAGCCTAACGCAGTACAGATAAATATCATTATTTTTTTTTATTTTTTTTATTTATTTTTTTTTTATAAAAAGACATAGATAAAAAAATAGAATAGAGAGTGCTAGAGTTAGAGGGCCAAGTAAAGATGGAACAGATGAGTTTTTAGCCGTTTCTTGAAGATGGGTAAGGATTCGACTACACGGATTGAATTGGGCAGGTCATTCCACCAGATGGGAACAGTTAATGAAAAAGTTTGTGAAAGTGTTTTTGTGTGTCTTTGGGATGGTACAATAATTCGTCGTTCACTTGAAGAACGCAAGCTTCTAGAGGGCATATAAGTCTGAATTAATGAATTTAGGTAAAGGGTGCAGAGCCAGTGGTGGTTCTGTAGGCAAACATTAATGCCTTGAATTTAATGCGAGCAGCTATTGGTAGCCAGTGCAAATTGATGAACAGAGGCGTGACGTGCGTTCTTTTCGGCTCATTAAAGATTAATCTTGCAGCGGCATTTTGGATTAATTGTAGAGGTTTAATAGAATTGGCTGGAAGACCTGCCAAGAGAGCATTGCAATAGTCAAGTCTGGACAGAACAAGAGCCTGAACAAGGAGTTGTGTTGCATGTTCCGAGAGAAAAGGCCTGATCTTCTTAATATTGTATAATGCAAATCTGCAGGACCGGGCAGTTTTAGCAATGTGGTCTGAGAAATTCAGCTTATCATCAATCACAACTCCAAGGTTTCTGGTTGTTTTTGAAGGAGTTATGGTAGATGAGCCTAACTGGAAGGTGAGATTGTGATGAAGCGATGGGTTAGCTGAAACCACAAGCAGTTCTGTCTTAGCTAGGTTGATTTGAAGGTGATGGTCCATCATCCAGCAAGAAATGTCTGTTAGACACGCTGAGATGCGAGCAGCTATCGCCGGATCATCAGGATGGAATGAGAGGTAGATTTGAGTGTCATCAGCATAGAAGTGATATGAAAAGCCATGTTTCTGAATGACAGAACCTAGTGATGCCATGTAGACAGAAAAGAGAAGTGGTCCAAGAACTGAGCCCTGAGGCACCCCAGTAGTTAGATGTTGCGGCTTGGATACCTCACCTCTCCAAGATACTTTGAAGGACCTATCAGAGAGGTAAGACTCAAACCACTGGAGTTCGGTTCCTGAGATGCCTTTCTCAATAGGGTTGACAAGAGGATCTGATGGTTGACCGTATCAAAAGCAGAAGACAGATTCAGCAAGATAAGTAATGAAGATTTGGAAGCCGCTTTTGCAAGTCTTAGGGCTTCAACAACAGAAAGCAAGGCAGTTTCGGTCGAATGTCCACTTCTGAAGCCAGATTGGTTACTGTCCAGGAGGTTGTTCTGTGTGAGAAAGACAGAGACTTGAACACAACTCGTTCAAGTGTTTTTGCAATGAAAGGAAGAAGGGAAACCGGTCTATAGTTCCCTAAAAGAGTTGGGTTAAGAGTGTTTTTTTTAAGAAGTGGAGTTATACGAGCCTGTTTAAATGCTGAGGGAAAACGTCCAGTGTGAAGGGATGTATTAATGATGTGAGTGAGTGCAGGTACAACTGCAGGAGAAATGACTTGAAGGAGATGAGATGGAATAGGATCAAGCGGACCGGTAGTAGGATGACTGGAAAGGATGAGTTTAGAGACCTCTGCCTCAGAGAGTGGAAAGAAGGATGTGAACGAGTGTATGTTTGCTGGAAAGATATGTTTGATAGATTGTGGTTTGGAAAATTGTGCAGTGAGGTTTGTAATTTTATTAATGAAGAATGTGGCAAAGTCGTCAGCTGTTAGAGATGATGAAGGGGGAGGAGGAGGAGGACAAAGGAGGGAGGAAAATGTTTTAAAGAGCATGTGAGAGTTAGGCAAATTGTTAATTTTGTCATGATAGTATGTCCTTTTAGCAGTGGAAACATTAGCAGAGAAGTCAGAGAGGAGTGATCGATATAAATTAAGGTCAGAAGGATTTCGTGATTTGCGCCATACCCTTTCTGCGGCCCTGAGATTAGAACGATGTTCGCGGAGAACATCAGATAGCCAAGGGGCGGTACCAGCCAGACACAGAGGTAAGTGTGAATCACTGTGTGAAGGAACTGGTTACAAGCAAGGTGAAGGGGTCAGAGGTACGTGGAGATATATGGAGATATATGAAGGAGAGAGACAGGATCTTGACCACAGTCTTTGTCGTCCACAGGAACGTGACGGAGCAACGGTGGGGAGTACCGGAGAGAGTGAGAACGCACCACAGCGTTGGATGATATGGAGACGGGGAGAACAACGAGGAGGAGAACAGGAGGTAAGTATAAGAGGTAAGGATTTCAGAGACAATACTCAACGTCTTGGAGATCGATGGTAGGGAGAGTCCACGTTACAGGAATGAGATCGGACAACTGGGTGATCTGAGATGAGTGCTCTTATGTTGTTCCTGATGACAGTGGTGATGGGGTGCAGGTGCGTGTGATCAGAATTCAGGTGACGTGGATCGTGGTGGTTGATTGATGGAAGAGCCTGACCATTCTGTGACAGTACCCCCCCTCTCCACGACCCGCTCCTGAGGGCCGAACCCGGCGTCGTGGTGGTCTGCCTCGGCCTCGTGGGGCTGGCCGATTAGGATGGTTGGCATGGAACTCCATCAGAAGAGCAAGGTCTAGAATGTCCTCCCTGAAGACCCATGAGCGTTCTTCGGGGCCGTAACCTTCCCAGTCAACAAGGTACTCCAGTCTCCCACCACGGCGCCGGGAATTCAAGATCTCCTGGACTCTATAGATGGCGCCATCGTCCACTATGAGCGGGAGAGGGGGCTCCTCGACCGGGCCAGGCTCTGAGGAAATAGAAGGGAAAAACGGTTTGAGTAGTGACACGTGGAATGTAGGGTGGATCTTATATTGTGCAGGTAGTTGGAGTTTGTAAGTGACCGGGTTGACCTGTTCCAGAATGGTGAAGGGACCAACGAATCTGGGACTTAGTTTCTGGCAAGGCAGGCACAGCCTGATGTCTCGTGTGGAAAGCCATACCTTTTGCCCGGGATGGTAAATGGGTGTGGTAGAGCGGCGGGCATTTGCCGTGGTCTTTTGTCTGCGCACTGCCTGCTGCAGCTGATGGTGTGCTGCGTCCCAGACTCTCTCGCTCTCTCGAAACCAGTGATTGACTGCGGGGACTTCAATAGTGGTGGCTGGAAACCGAGTACGCACTGGAAGGGAGTGAGTCCAGTGGAACCTTGGCGAAGGGAATTCTGGGCCTACTCTGCCCAGCCTAGAAACTGGTTCCAAGAGTTCTGGCGGCTGTGGCAGAAGGTTCTCAGGAATCGCCCAATGTCCTGGATCTTGCGTTCGGTCTGCCCATTGGACTGTGGATGGTAGCCGGAGGTGAGACTGATGGTCACACCTAGGAGGGAGAAGAAAGCCTTCCACACTCGGGAGATGAATTGGGGTCCTCTATCCGATACGATGTCTTCTGGAACTCCATAATATCTGAAGACGTGGTTGAAAAGTAATTCAGCCGTTTGCAGGGCTGTGGGCAACCCGGGCAGAGGAAGGAGCCGACAGAACTTGGAGAAGCGGTCTACTATAACAAGGATGCATGTGTTTCCCTCAGAGGGAGGCAGGTCCGTGATGAAGTCCACTCCCAGGTGTGACCAAGGGCGATTGGGTATGGGTACTGGGAAGAGTTTGCCGGAGGGAAGATGACGGGGGCTCTTGGATATGGCACAGTCCGGGCAGCCCTGAACGAACCTCCTCACGTCCCTGGCCATGTTGGGCCACCAGAAGCGGTCTCTTAGCAGCGAGAGAGTGGTGTTGGCCCCTGGGTGGCCAGTACCGAGTGAGGTGTGCGTGGTGCGGATGAGTGGAGTGCGTTGGGTTCTCGGTACATATTGGTGGTTAGGGGGACAGCCCGGCGGATAGTAGGAGTAGCGGAGACTACTGGTGGAGAGGTCCATTGGATCGGGCTTGTGATGATTCCAGCTGGCAGGATACCTTCGGGTTCATCCTCACCCTCCAAGGGGGCAAAGAGACGTGATGGAGCATCTGCCTTGACGTTCCTGGGACCAGGGCGATAGGCGATCTTAAATTGGAATCTCGTGAAGAACAAGGCCCAACGGGCCTGACGAGGGTTGAGTCGTTTAGCATCACGCAAATACTCAAGGTTTTTATGATCCGTGAGGACCAGGAAAGGATGTGCAGCCCCCTCCAACCAGTGTCTCCACTCCTTGATGGCGAGCAGCTCGCGGTTGCTGATGTCATAGTTTCTCTCCGCCGGGCTGAGCTTCCGAGAGAAAAAGGCACATGGATGGAGTTTGGGAGGCGTCCCCTGCTGCTGAGAGAGCACCGCACCTACTCCGGTGGTGGAGGCATCCACCTCTACGACGAAGGGCAATTCTGGGTTGGGGTGCACAAGGAGAGGTGCAGTGGTAAATGCTTTCTTCAGCTGGTCGAAGGCCTCCGTGGCACCGGTGTTCCAGGACAGAGACTTGGTCCCTCCCTTGAGGAGATCGGTGAGTGGCGAGGTTATGGTACTGTAATTGGCGATGAATCGGCGGTAGAAGTTGGAGAAGCCTAGGAAGCGTTGGAGTTCTTTGATAGTGGTGGGAGTTGGCCAGGAGGTGACGGCTTCCACCTTCCCCTTGTCCATGATGTGGAGACGGGGAGAACAACGAGGAGGAGAACAGGAGGTAAGTATAAGAGGTAAGAACAGAGGCTGGAGGTTGTCAGGTCAGTAACCGGCCAATCCCCGCACCCTGCCTCCTTGGCCGCATCATACCCCATTGAGAGGGCCATCATGCACTCCCATGCACAGGCAGGGGTCCATTTTTCTGCTGCCCCAGGGTCATGACAGGTTCGGATTGGTCTTACACCAGGGGCTAGGGTTGGTTATATAGTAAAGTTTTTAAACTTGGGTCTGCTATCAGCTCTTTCCCGCCTTACCTTTATACATTATTTTCTAGTGAGCCGGCTGGACACTACGTGAGGGGGTCTGAGTGGGTTGCCAGCTCAAATGATGCACTTTTTCCCTCGTGCTGTGTAGTTCATTAACTCGTACCACCAATTATCTGCTAACCATGCGTACAAGTCTGGCTTCCAAATAGGTTTCGGTTCTGCTTTCACAGTGGCAGGCAAGGTGGTTTTGTCATGGTTTTCCTGCTCCCCTCCCGCCCTTCCTAGGTTAATTAGGCCAGCGTGCTGTGGAGAGATGGGAAGTATTTTGTTCCAACAGTATCATAGCGACCGCGTGGGGGACCAGGAGAGTCAGTGGAGAGTACCCCACAAATTCCCTGTACGCCACCACGGCCTTTTCGGCTGCTGCTACTGCCCTCAGGCTGCTCGGTAGCCCCTGGGCCACCTCGTCCAATTTGCTGGAGAAATAGGCCACCGGCCTCAATTTGTCTCTGTGTGATTGTAACAAAACTGAATACATCACCCCATTTATTTCGTCCACTGTTTGTGTAAATGGATTTTCTGGGTCTGGGATTCCCAGCGTCGGAGCTTGCTGTAAAGCCTGTTTCAGTTTCACAAAGCTTTCTTCCGCCTCTGGAGTCCACTCCACTCTTTGCTGAGCGGACATACTCTTGCCATAAATCATGACAGCCAGAGGTTGCTCTAATTCCGTATAATTTGGAATAAATGTTCGACTGTAGGAACACATACCCAGAAAAGACATCATGTGTTTCTTCGTTACAGGTTTAGGGATCCTTTGTATGGCCGCTACTCTCTTGTCTGACAGTGACTTCCCTAAAAAGGTAATCTGTTGCTTTGCTAGCTGTACGTTGGGTTTACTTTGTCCCTGCCGAGCTAGATGAGTCAGTAACTACACCGTGGCCTCTAAACACTGTTTTTTTGTTTTTCCGCACAAGAGGAGGTCGTCAACATACGTAAGGCCATGCCAGGGGATAATTTGAGAAGCTCCAAAGAACGTCAGAGGGCCTCATTGTATTTGGTTGGGCTTTCGCAATACCCCTGACATAGCCTAATAAACGTGTATCCTTTTCCATTAAAGGTGAAAGCAAACCAGTACTGCGAAGACGGGTGTACAGCCACGCTGAAAAATGTCGACCACCGTATACCACTCTGTATCGGGCGGAATTTGTGACAGGATGGTATAAGGGTTTGGTACGTTTGGCGCCCGAGGCTGTACAGCTGCATTCACTGCTTGAAGGTCTTGCACAAACCTCCACTCAACCAGTTGTCCCTTATCTCTGATCTTTTTTACCGGAAAAAGGGGTGTGCGGACAGGTGAGTCATTACACGGAACAATCACACCCTTTTTTAGTAGGGCCTGAAAAACAGGTGTTATTCCTTCCACTGCCTCCCTTTTTAAAGGGTACTGTGGCTTACAGGGGCGGTAATCAGATTTTGGAGTAATAATGACTGGCTCGCAGTCCTTTATCAGCCCCACATCATATTTGTCAGTTGCCCACAGCTCGGGTGGGACCGAAACCAGTTTTGCTGGTATTTCTTGTTCCACCAGAGCTGCACACCTCTTTTACCACATATGTACATATGCTTGTTCATTTTAAATACCTGCAGGACTTCTGAAAATTGTACTTCCTCTTTCTGCAGTAAGTTCACAGGGCAGCTATCTGTGCTCAAAAACTTATGAGTAAATTTCCTATCTCCTTCCTCACATCGGAGGGGGGCAGTAAAAAATTCCTTGGCCACATGCCCCGTGGCACTTACGGAGATTACATATTTTTCTGTCCTGGGGACATCAGGGAACTCATTTTTCTTTAACACTGAACTCGTTGCACCAGAATCTACCATAAATTTTATCACGCCCTACTCCTCCCATTCAGACCAAAGCCAAATGGAGTTCTTCCTCCTTTCTGTGCTTCTTCTTCGTGTCAGATTGGTTGGACAGCTTTTCAACGTTTATTGCTACACGCCTTACTTCCTCTACCTGAGCCAAGTCAATTCCCAGGCATTTCTCCTCGACACCTTTATTGATTCCATTCAGGAAATGTCCCTTAAAGTGAGCTTCCCATGTCGACATGGTGTCTCCAAGGGCTGCTGGCTTATCGATCCCGCTGTACTCCTCATATACTTCCCGGAGCCTACAGTAGTACTCATCCACTCCCTCACCTGACCTTTGCTTGCAGGTTTGGATCTTTTCTATGTACACCTTTTTTGTACACCTTCGATTATTTCTGTGATTCTCTTTATCTCACCCGTGTAGGCGTTATTATCCTGTTCTTCATGTTCTTGATTCATGTTCTTCTCTGTCGGCCAGTGTCCATCCATTCTGTGGCTCTTGATCGGGCCCCACTTCATGGTTAGGAGGCACCTCAATTCCCCTGGGGTAGAGGAGAATTCTTTACAGAAACCTGTAAGTTCATCTGCGAAGGCCTTACCTCCACTTTCCATGTCCTTCTGGTGGCTCATGGCCTTCTTCAGATCACTTCGGGTCCATGGCCGGAAGAACGTGGTGGGGCCGTCATGTCCCGCCACTTCTATCATGGGGGCGGTGAGCGCTTTACCAGTTTCATCAGTTTCTTCTTCTTCATTGGTTGAATGGTGGGTCTTACAGGGTTGACCCCGAGACTGGCTTCTGGCGCGGGGTCCTTTCTTCCTTCTTGGGTTCTCTTCTGTCTTTTCTTTTGACACTCTGTTCAGGTTCTTCCTTTACCTTGGTAGGGGCAGGTGGGTTCGTTGGAGATGACGGGGTTGAGGTCCTAGGGGAGGTGTCCGTGGAGGCAGCACCAGCGCCCAGTCTGAGCCCCCCTCCTGCTGCCTTGTATGGTGGCAGAGCCCGTTGAGGAGGAGGAAGTCCAAAGTCATCTTCAGGGTAGGACATCTTTGGGCATTGAAGGTTCCTACGTGGTTTCTCATCATAGGGCGAAAAGGGTAATTCTTTAGATACAGCTACATCCATCCATAACCTAACATTTGTTTCTGGTTTTCTTTTTTCCCTCCATTTTTCAGCCTTTACATTCTTTTTCTTTTCTAATTCCTCTCCTGCCTTTTCAACTTTTCTTTCTAGTTTCTCTAACTTAGACACAGACAGAGTTCCCCTCTTTTCCCAGCCATGATTATCTATCCATCTTTGCACACTGTCACAACTCTCCTTTCCCTTTTTCTTAGCCACTTCTCTGTATATGGCTGTGTCAAAGAGACCACCCTCCTCCCATGGGGACTTGGACTCTTTCTGGCCCATGTTAACCCCTTCTTTCCTTGGTGCTGTCCAGACACCCCTTTTCGGACTATTTTAAGGAAAAACTTTAAGCCTTGCTTACTGTGTCCAGCACTCCAGAGGGTCCTTTGGGATCAGGTCTGCCTAGGACGCAGGTGTGGAGTCCTTTCTCCCTTCACGTGGGGGTAGAGCTGAGCGTTTGTCTTCATTCAGGATGATCAGTCAACTCCACAGCCTTTGTCCCTCAGCGTACTGATCCCATCCATCGTCACCATGTTTGTCGTGGATGTTTGCGTGCTGGACACTTGACCTGGAGGGCACCCGTGGTCAATTGACTTCAGTGGGACACAGAAAGAGTGATCAAGATAGTTTATTACTTGCAAGGGCATTCAGCACTCTGAATGGTCAGAGAGTGAATGCCAAGAACAGTTGCATACAGATAATTTATATATACCCCCCTAACCACATCCTGTTTGCTTAAGGGAGCTAGACTATTTTCCACCATGTGACCGAAAGGAGAGAACATTCTTCGAAGTTGAGAGGTGAGAACATTCTACGAAAATTAAAAGTCGCTGCAGTCACAATCATACATGTTTATCACATCTTCTTAGCTTATATGAATGCACTACTTTGAGCTTAATGCTTCCTTAATGCTACATAAAAGAAAATAAACAAAATAAAAATCTCCATTACACCCCAAAACCTTTAAATTGGCTGTAACTTTATTGCCTTTAACTTTAACCTGGCTTACACATTACACACTAAAACGCTTCTATTATTCAAATCCATTAAAGGATTGTTAGGCTGCATTAATTAGATCAACCGGAACCGGGGACACTCCCCATAACACACGATGAACTCGTTACATCGTAAGAAGATTGACATCTACGCTAATATTAGTCTGTTTCATTCTTACACTTTGTTTAGATAGTTCACTTATATTTTGTATTTAGTATTTTTTATTTATTTTATTTTTGTGAATTTATGTTTCTGTAAAAAAAAGAAATATGATGTGTATATGCGTGATGCCCTGTCTTTGTTTTTAGGATGACCTTTTAACATTCCGTCAAGGGTCTACAGATAAAAAATAGCCTTTTGGGCTAATTCTGGCACAGTTTCATCTGGTCAGAGGAGAAATGGCCTCCGAACTGATCCTGGTTTCTCCCAAGGTTTTTTCTCCATTCTGTCACTGATGGAGTTTTGGTTCCTTGCCGCCTCTGGCTGCTCTTTTACAAAGTCTTGATTTTGTTTTGGGGGTGTACAAGAACATGCTCTCATGCTTGGTGGTTTGAAAAACGCATTATTTTTCACATAATTTATATTATTACAATTCCTTTCTCCACAGCCTGGCACAAACCGCTCGATTAGTTCTGGGTTTGTATGAAGACCCGCCTTCCAGAAAACTAAATGTGTTGTGATTGGTGAACAGCTTAGACGGTGTTTCAGTACTGCGTCGCCAAAGCAGCAAGTTCTGTCTGCTCCGGGATAGTTGAGGATGGCGTCAATATTGCCATATCAATTTGAGCCGGATTCCTACTGATATAACCACAGAGATGTGAACAGACTTCAACAAGTGAAACATGCAAACCATACCTGATATTTAAGTGTTTGCTGCTTCTTTCCATGCATTCAAGAAAAGAAAAAAAACATCATCAGTAGTCAAGGAGCTAGTTGAACATTTCATGTTGGTACAGCACTCTTAGAGGAAAACAATTTGAAGAGACAGTTTGAAAGTCAGCAGGATTCATCTCTGGTGCAGGTATCTGATCATTAAAAAACAAACAAAAAACATCTGTGAGCATGTAAATATCAGTACATGTAGCCTATATGTGTCAGAGAGTCACAGTCATCAGCACCCATGTTCACAAGATCACAATTACCTGCATTCTGATTCCCCGCACCTGCACACTCTCCACACTCCCTCCTCGCCTGGTCTACCGTTCACATACCTGAACCAAGCCAGACCCATTATATTTACCTGTGTGTTTTCTCTACCTCAGACGTTCCTGTTTCTCCACCGCTCCGGTTCTCCACCTCTCCAGCCGTTCCACGCATCTCCTGCAAGTAAACAAAGGACTGTTACCGCTAGCTCCACTATCGGGATCCTGTCACATTGGACATTACTCACCTTTCGTCACCTCCTGGATATCTCCACTGTCTTCTCCAATAAAAACCCTAGTTTGACCACTTACGTCTGTGTCCCCTAGCTTGTGTCGTGACAATATGATGTTTTAACAACAAAGTTTGGGAGGAGCACATCCGATACTTAGCCTAATTAACACAAGAGGAACACACTCAAGTTAATCAACACACAGGTATAAATACAGCTGACTTATCGATATCCATTGATGGTTAATCAGCATCCCTCCACCACCCCTTCTCCACCCTTGAGTTCTTACCACTTGAGTTCTTACCACACTCTGTACTCTGGGTTCAGGCTATTCCCGAGCTCGAAGCCCTTCCCCAGGACAGCACGCCAGATACGCATAACTATACTCCAGCTAATTATATGTAAGTGTGAACTGAAATATTTATATATAGTATGATTTTTTTTGTCATAGACCCACGCATGCTTTGTATTATCGTAAAAAGGACATTTTTATATCCGAGAAACAAATTATTTATTGTTTAGGATGTTAAACAACTAGTAAATGTGTTCAAGTTTATGCCATAACACGTAAACTAATGCAAAATATAAACATTGCTTACTCATTAGAATGAACCGCTCCAGGGCTGGGTCAGCTTGCGTGTCGCATCATGAGGTAAATTCATCTGTGTAATTCCTTTCAGCTGTCTTTTTTTTCTGAGGTGCATTCTGTGTTATCTCTCAGCGCATCTTTACTGAGGTAAATCCTGGGTTATTCCTTTCTTCTTCCAGAAATGAACAGTAGCCGAGATCTCCTCACTCTTTGTTTACATTGGGCGTTCACGTGTGCGTGCGTCTCAAGTGGATATTTTTGGAAAGTCCTTTATATTAATTGATTGTCACGGAACCAGTGGCTCTTAGAATCACTTTTACTATAATCGGTATAACTAATAATACAACATCTATTTAATCAGAGATTAGACTCCAAATAAGATCAGTTCACTAATTGATGATTGTCATCATCAATCTATAACAACCAACACCTGATCATATTTTCTCTGGGCTTTTGTGTTTTTACAAATATGTTTCAGGAACACATGGTTACAACAGCCAGAGAAGAAAAACAATTAAAATTAATCTAACACAGAAGTCAAGGGTCAGGAGCCCAACTAAAGCAGACACTCCTGTCTGCTGTTCTGCTGAGAGGTTTGCAATTGTAGCTCCGCTTTTCTGCAGAAACTCTATAACTTAATTCCCTCCATATTTCTGATATTATCTATCAAACTAATCTGACTAATTTGATCCTTCGCTTTTAATCTAAAACCGTGAGTGCAGCGCGAGTGCCATGTGTTAGCATTCGTTAGCCGGTTAGCTTGTCATTCTTGTCATATTGCTCTGTTTGAACTCACGAGTTCATCATGAGTGAATCATTCTTCAATCACGGTGAGTAATGGCTTCTCCTCCTCTTGTTATTTGCAATTCATGTCACATGTCCAGTTTATCTCACTCTGTCGGCGACGAGGGATTCACATATGATAAATGCAGGGAAATAGTTAGACTGACAGAGAAGATTTTAGAACTAGAGACACGCATCCAAACTTTAACTGAGGACAGTAAGAATGGGAGGGCTGTAGATACGGCTTTGGATGCGACTAGCTCAGCGAGTCATGTACATTGTTCGCTTCCGGTAGAGCCTGTGCAGCAGGGCAACTGGGTGACTGTGAGGCGGCCTAGTCGCGGGTCAAAACATCACTCTTCCATTCCGATCAAAACATCAAACAGGTTCTCCCCACTCAGTGACGCACCCACTGAGAAACCTGATGAAAGTGGATAGAGAGTTGGACTTGTAACCTGAAGGTCGTGGGTTTGAGACTCAGGTCCAGCAGGGATTGTAGGTGGGAGAGTGATCAACCAACACTCTCTCCACCCTCAATACCACAACTGAGGTGAGACCCTTGAGCAAGGCACCAAACCCCGAACTGCTCCCCGGGCGACGCAGCATAAATGGCTGCCTACTGTTCCGGGTGTATGTTCACTACGGTGTGTACACTTGGATGGGTTAAATGCAGAGCACAAATTCCGAGTATGGGTCACCATACTTGGCCACACACCACATCCCTTTCCCCTTTCCCCTCTATTGGTGTTAAACAACATGTTTCAGGACCTACTCATTGTCGAAATCATACTCTAGATTTAACCTGTTAACGTTCACCAGAGCGACGTCGCACTGAACGCTTTTGTTTGCATGTGTCATTGTTTTCTAATAGAATAAATGAAACGGGACAAAGTTAATCTTGACAAACTATATATCATTCTGAGGGTCTAAGCCTCAAGCATCGACGACAGATCGCTGTTTTTTGATGGAAAGCTTATAAGGAATGTATTTGCTACATTTGTTTAAGCAGTACACATCCAAACACGCAGAGTAAAAAAGCAGTACATACCTTTATCATTGTAATAACGAGCCACAAACGCGTCCACTGCTGAAATCCCAGTTTAGTTAGAGAGGTAAGGGTCCACAGAACAACATCCCAGCGAGCACTTTTAATCCAGCAAAACAATAACGTTGTAATAAGGATGAATATTCCTTTGTTTACATTTAATTTCTTCGGGAGAGTTATTGTTCGCGTCCGTCATGGAATAAATTACGCTCAAAAACAGCGTCTTGGTAGTAAAAAAACAACACGGTGCTGTAGCATACAGTTTTACAAACAGAATGAGACCGTCCACGGAAAAAAAAAGTCTCAGAAAAGCGGAATATAGATTATTTGAATTTGGTGCTCCCTCCAGCCAGCGTGTGACGCAGGCTATGACGCAACTGTCATCTGAGCGGGGCGTAACTTAGCGATCTGCTTTATCCATAAAAAAAATGTTTTTTTTTTCTTCTTCATTTTTTATGTGTGTATGTGTGTGTATTGTGTGGGGAATGTGGCCGTATCTGCATGATTATAATATGTATGGACGGACATCAGCGTGTTTATTAGCGACTCTATGACGGCTATCATTGTGATTCATTGATCAGCTATTATTGATTATATGGCCCATCTGTATGATTATCATCTGAATGGAAGCACATCAGCGTGTGTTTACTGACTCTATGACCATATCTGGCAATATCACTTCACGTCTGGCAGTGATATTTATCATTGTAATAACGAATAACGAAGAATACTTCAGTATACATACTATATACAAAGCATTCTTTTTCTATTTTTTTTTCCTTTTTATTACTCAAATAATTATTTTTGTATTTTTTAGTGCTCAAATAAATCTGTCTATTATTTACAATTGAAAAACTATGCAGGAACATGTATAATGACTAAAATAGCTTGTATAATTCTGCAATCCATTTGGTGGTTATTTTTCCTCAAACAGGGGGGTGGGGGGACTATAAATAGTTTCAGAAAAAATATTGCAGGAATCTCATTTTTCATGGTATCTTCTTCAAATTTGAAATATGAACTCATGAGACACATGGCTTTCGATCCATTACTTTTCTGGATTGCTCCAGGACTTATTTCATGTATTTGTATATGAAATAAAAAAACATTCATTGTGGAAAAACATTTTTCAAGGCACGTCAGTGTGTATAACTTTTTATCTTTTTGAGCATTATCAACTCTGGATGATGGATAGTAAAGCCGAGAGTGTCTTCTTTCCAAAGATACCTAATTTGTTTGTGTAAGCACACTTTGTCACAAACTGTTACCATTTTAATTTAGGTAGGTTATTTTCACCTATGAGGCCCACAATGGGGGCGAAGGTTAACAGGTTAATACTGTCAAATGGAATTGATGTTAGTGGTGTTGAAATTCTGCAGCAAAGCAATAGCAATATTCTCAGTATTTCTCAGAGGGCAGGCTTTAAGTATAACTCGTTTGAAGTTATGGTGCTGCGTATAACATAATCTAGAGAAACAAGTGTTAATGATAAATCCCCTGTGATGTTTGTACTGGCTACTGTATACAGGCCACCAGGGCACCATACAGACTTTATTAAAGAATTTGCTGATTTTCTATTTGAGTTAGTACTGGCTGCAGATAAAGTCTTAATTGCAGGTTATTATAATATCCACGTTGATAATGAAAAAGATGCATTAGGATTAGCATTCATAGACATTCTAAACTCTATTGGGGTTAGACAACACGTCATTATCGAAATCATACTCTAGATTTAATACTGTCATATGGAATTGATGTTAAAGGTGTTGAAATTCTGCAGCAAAGCGATGATATCTCAGATCATTATCTAGTCTTGTGTAAACTCCAATTAGCTAAAGCTGTAAATTTTACTCCTTGTTACAAGTATGGTAGAACCATCACCTCTACCACAAAAGACTGCTTTGTAAGTAATCTTCCTGATTTATCTCAATTCCTCAGCATATCCCACAGCGCAGAAAAACTTGATGATGTAACAGAAACTATGGTCTCTCTCTTTTCTAGCACTTTAGATACGGTTGCTCCTTTACGCTTAAGGAAGATTAAGGAAAAGAGTCCATTTGTCATTTATTTAATGGGATCGCTGTAGTAGGGTAGTTGGATGATTGTCCATCAATCTATTAAACTGCTATAAGTGTCTTTCTTTCAATTTGTTCAATGGGATCAGTTTAAAAGACAAATAGGAATTTTGAAAATCTTTACTTTGAACGGGGTTCACCCCTGCCACCCCAATCCCTTGGCAAAGGGTCAAATGATCACTTGTTTGTGCTTCGTGAACACTCTTTCGCCTTGCGCGGCAGCACCATTGCGCATGCAAAAATGTACTGGAAGAAGCACGATCATTAGACGACTGATGGGCCTGAACGGTGACGGTGATGTGTGACGAGTTTCGAAGTCGTGTGACCTTCTATCTCCGTACGGGAAACGTCCCGCTCCTCATGTACGCGCTTAGCAGTTTCGTGGACACACGCTCCCTTTTTTGACCTTTTGACCCCTGAACGAAGACGTAGGGTCACATAACTTTTCTGCCTCCCAGAGGGACCCCTGACGAGATGCAAATGATGCCCTCTAGTCGATTGGTTCTTTCGGAGCCGCGTCCACGAAACCGCTTGTATTCAGAATGGTCCCAGGGCCCGAACATCGGCACGGTGACCCCTGGGGCCCGCCCAAGCAATGCCCTGAAGGTGCCGGGCCCTTGAGCGAAGGGAAAAATTGGGGGCCTCCTGCACAAAATCTCTTTTTCAGTCCTCTTATTCTCTCACACAGTCAGACCCATTTGAGTTATTTGAGGGTGCAAGACAGGTACTTTTTTTCTGAAGCTCCTATGGCTTTGTTCTTCGGGGCCCCTGAGATGTGAGAATTTTGAATCTCGGGGCCCAGCAACCTGTCGTCTCTGTATGGGGGACGTCCCGCTTCCATTTAAGCATGTTACTGTTTCGTGGACGCGCTCCCTTTTTTGACCTTTTGAACCCTGAACAAAGTCGTAGGGTCACAGAACTTTTCCGCCCACCAGAGGGACCCCTGACGACATGCAGACGCCCCCTCTAGTCGATTGGTCCTTTCAGAGCCGCGTCCACGAAACCGCTAGGCTGAACCCATTCAAATAAATGGCAAGTGGGATGTCTTCAGAAAGGTCCCGTGGCCCGAAACTCGGCACGGTGGCCCCTGGGGCCCTCCCGAGCGATGCACCGCCAGGCCCTAGAGCGAAGGGAAATATTTTGGGCCTTATGCACAAAATCTCTCAGCCCTCTTTGTCTCTTACACAGTCAGAGCCTTGTGAGTGATTTTAGGCTTGAGGAGAAGTGCTTTTGTTCAGAATGTCCTATGACTTCATACTTCATGCTTTGGGACCATGCGTCAGGGACCCCTACATAGCCTGAGTCCTTAATCTTGAGGTCCTACGACCTGTTGTCTCCGAACTCGGGACTTCCCACTCACCAACTAATTGTTTAGCGGTTTGGCAGACATGCTGTCCCTTATTTGACCTTTTAACCCCTAAAGGAGGTCGTAGGGTCACCAAACTTTCCCGCCCCCGCTCGAGGGGCCCATGACGATACGCAAATGGCGCCGTCTACATTTACATTACATTTAGTAATTTGGCAGACGCTTTTATCCAAAGCGACTGTAAGTAATTAATCAGAATCAGAATCATCTAATTTTAGCTTTTAGGGAATCACTCTTAAGATTCGATATTTATATGATTAATTGAGATTAATCAGAATGTTCAATTTATACCTTGTTAACGGTACCTTATTAACAACTTGTCCAGCAAGTATTAAAATCAGCACGTTTATCTTTTAACCATTGTGTTTATCTCATTCGCGGCCAACGATAAAACAAACCAAATAGTTAACTTTAGTTATCAAGCTCATGAGCGTAGGTAACGCGATCTTTTGGCAAGTAATTAAGATTTGATAGGATGCAACCCTTGTTCAGTTGTTGCATCCTATTTTAACGGGCCGATTTGGGATCAGCCCACGGGCGCCTGACCCAATCGGATTCTTCCTGTGGGGCGTTTGATCCAATCGCAAGTGTTTCTGTAGGGCGGAGCTCCGCCCTGCACAGCCTCTCTCCGTGCATACATTATCTGTTCAGTCATTTATCACATGAAAACTTATTAACAGCAGATTTCTATTCATATTATGATCATACCTTGCAGAGAAAAGATCATTTTCATTCACACCATATTATTACTCATGAAATCAGCTTTTATCTGAAACCAAACACCTACGTTTTTGATATGAACAAAAATACATATATCCTTTGTATTCATTACGCGGTTAAAGCCATAGATGAAACTATCCTTAATTCTCAATAACCACATCAATCATGTGAAAATGAACAACTAGTGATCAGGAATATTATGCATCAGAAGATTACAACAATATCATACGTTCCAATAAAACAGTAAAGTTTGACAACCTTAATATATATTGTGAATATATTGTAGATATTGTCTGGAATATATTGCTTTAATAGCAGAAACAATAAGAGGGTAAAAAATGGCGCCGCTGATGGCAGCTATTGTGCGTTGCTCCTCAGTGTTCGTATTGTTTTTGTTTGTTTTTCCTGTTTTTTGTTTTTCAAATAAGATCAGTTTTACCAGGGATGATCTGCTGAACATTCGGCAGAACACACCACAAAATCTTCTACCGGTTTTTGATTTTTCGGACGTTTTGCTGGACATTGTAGTTGATGGAGCCGTAGCTCTGGTCAAACGCTACAGGAGGCGCAGACGGGGAAAGCGAGCCGGCGCGCTCGTGAAACTTCGTCAGCGCGGATTTAGAACGGCGTTGCCTAGAATCCATTTGTCGAATCTCCGCTCTCTACCCAACAAAACGGACGAACTCCTTCTGCTCTCCCGGACAAACAAGGACTTTTCTAACTCTGCTGCTCTGTGTTTCACGGAAACCTGGTTGAATGGCGACATACCGGACAGCGCGATTCATCTGCCTAACTTCCAGCTGATCAGAGCAGATCGGGACACAGAATCAACGGGGAAATCGCTCGGCGGCGGGACATGCTTTTATATCAATGAGAGGTGGTGTACAGATGTAACTGTGTTAAAGAAGATGTGCTGCTCAGATCTAGAAACGCTCTTCATTAACTGCAAGGCGTTCTATTCGCCGCAGGAGTTCTGCTCGTTCATTCTCGTGAGTGTCTACATTCCACCGCAAGCGCACGTGAGCACAGCTTTACAGAAACTCGCTGATCTGATCACAGAGAGTGAGCAACAACACCCGGACTCTGTTTTAATCATTCTCGGGGACTTTAATAAAGCAAATCTCTCCCGTGAACTGCCAAAATACAGACAGCACATCACACGTCCCACCAGAGACAGTAATATATTGGATCACTGTTACACAACAATAAAGGACGCATATCACTCTGTTCCACGAGCAGCTTTAGGACTCTCTGATCACTGTTTGGTTCATCTTATTCCATCCTACAGGCAGAAACTTAAGTCTGCAAAGCCTGTATTAAGATCTGTTAAAAGATGGACTAATGAAACAGAGCGGGATTTACAAGCCTGTTTCGACCTGACTGATTGGACTGTTTTTGAAGCTGCGGCAAATGATCTGGATGAGCTCACAGAGACTGTAACATCTTATATCAGTTTCTGTGAGGACATGTGCATTCCTACCAGGACTCATCTATTCTACAACAATGACAAACCATGGTTCACTGCCAAACTCAGACAGCTCCGTCAGGCCAAAGAAGATGCTCACGGAAAGGGGGATAAAGTCTTGTTCAAACAGGCCAAATACACACTGGAAAAGGAGATCAGAGTGGCAAAGAGGGATTATTCTGACAAGCTCAGGAACAAATTCTCTTCCAGTGATCCGGCTTCAGTGTGGTTAGGATTGAAGGACATCACCAGCTACAAAACACCACCCCCCAGCACTCTGAAGAATCAACACCTGGCAGACGACTTAAACGAGTTCTTTTGTCGTTTTGAACGATCACCCCACACCCGCCCAGAACACCCATCCACACAACCATTAACACCTCCAGCAACCCCTCTCTCCCCCACACCTACAATTCAAATCAGCGAAGATGATGTGTGCCAGGTCTTCAGGAAGAACAAAAGAAGGAAAGCACCTGGTCCAGACGGTGTGTCACCAGCCTGCCTAAAAATCTGTGCTGATCAGCTGGCCCCCATCTTTACACAGATCTTCAATAGATCACTGGAGCTGTGTGAAGTCCCCTCATGCTTCAAACGCTCCACCATCATCCCCGTCCCAAAGAAACACAAAATTACTGGACTTAATGACTACAGACCTGTGGCCCTAACGTCTGTAGCCATGAAATCATTCGAAAGACTGGTTTTGGCTTATCTGAAGGACATCACTGGACCCTTACTGGACCCCCTGCAGTTTGCCTACAGAGCAAACAGGTCTGTGGATGATGCAGTCAAGATGGGACTGCACTTCATCCTGCAGCATCTGGACAGCCCAGGGACTTATGTGAGGATCCTGTTTGTGGACTTCAGCTCTGCTTTTAACACCATTATCCCGGAAACCCTTCAAAATAAACTAACTCAGCTCTCCGTCCCCACCTCCATCTGCCAGTGGATCAACAGCTTCCTGACAGACAGACAGCAGTTAGTAAAGCTTGGCAAATTCACATCCAGCACTCGCACCATCAGCACTGGAGCTCCTCAGGGCTGCGTTCTCTCCCCACTGCTCTTCTCCCTCTACACCAACGACTGCACATCTAAAGACCCGTCTGTCAAGCTCCTGAAGTTCGCAGACGACACCACACTGATCGGCCTCATCCAGGACAGTGACGAGTCTGCTAGGTCAGGAGGTTAAGGAGCTGGCTGTCTGGTGCAGTCTCAACAACCTGGAGCTTAACACGCTCAAAACTGTGGAGATGATCGTGGACTTCAGGAGAAACACCCCTGCTCTCCCCCCACTCACCATCATGAACAGCACTGTGACTGCAGTGGAGTCATTCAGATTCCTGGGCACCACCATCTCTCAGGACCTGAAGTGGGATATTCATATTGACTCCATTGTCAGGAAGGCCCAGCAGAGGCTCTGAGCACCAGAACGACCAGACACAGGAACAGTTTCTTCCCTCAGTCAATTCATCTCACAAACACTCAATAAATAAACGTGGAACACACAACTAATTCATTATCCATTCACCACACTCACTTATTTAATTTTTATTTTTCTCATTTCTAATTTGCACATACTTGACCTGTACATACATAGTCGCCTATATTATATATTGTGTATTTTTTATTTTTTATTTTTTTGCTGCTTTGTACATTGGTTATTGGCTATTTCTTGTTATTTTGTTTTCTTACCTGTGTCCTGTCCTGTTACTGTCTTTCTGTTGCACTGTGGAGCTTCTGTCACTACAACAAATTCCTTGTATGTGTAAACATACTTGGCCAATAAAGCTCATTCTGATTCTGATAATAATAATCGTCCTCTTTAAAATCCTTGAGCACAGCATTTTGCTCTGTGTCTATTAGGAAGCAAAAACGGCGCGATCCTGGAATGTGCTAATAACGAAAGGTCATAGGAAGGTCATTTCGTGGAGATCTGGAGATTTGTCAGTTGGACGTTGATCGTAAAAGTCTTCTTTGAATTACTTTTCTTGAATTACTGCGCTTAATGGAGAGAGATTAGGGAGTAGGTGGCGCCACTTTTCCAGAAGCCGAAGTCTTTTGCCCTGTTTGAATTTATTTATGATAAAACGAGACAAGCACTTAACGTTGCTCTTCCCTAAAGAAATCCAGATGTTCTTCCCAAATATATTCTGGGTTTTAGGGGTCTCCTGGGACCCGAGGATATATGGCAGGAGAGCGGGAGAGTTGAAAATGTGTGTGTGTATATGGTCAGTCTTGACTCAAGCACTACACGACTTACAATTGGGGAATACAAAAAAGCGATTAATCTTGAAGAGGCAATCAGACAGAGGAAGTGCTCGTAACACCAAGTCTCAGTCATTGTTCAAATAAGTACAAGCTAGTAAGCGGAGAGAAGATAGAGGGAAAGATTAAGTTTTTTTTTAGTTTAGGATGAAGTCAAGTACTGCCGAAAGAGATGAGTTTTCAGTTGTTTCTTGAAGATTGCCAGGGATCCGGAGTTCCGGATAGGGGTGGGAAGATTATTCCACCAGCCAGGAATGGTGAACGAGAATGTTCTGGAGAGTGATTTTGATGGTGCCACAAGGCGTCGCTCACTAGCAGATCTCAGACTTCTGGAGGGGATGTAGGTTCGTAATAGTGAGTGGAAGTAGGAGAGTGCAGAGCCTGTGGTAGTTCTGTACGCAAGCATCAGTGTCTTGAACTTGATGCGAGCTGCCACTGGTAGCCAGTGCAAGGAGATGAAGAGGTGTAACATGCGCTCTTTTGGGCTCGTTGAAGATCAGTCGTGCCGCTGCATTCTGAATCATTTGTAGAGGTTTGATTGTGTTTGATGGCAGACCAGCCAGAAGAGCATTGCAGTTGTCCAGTCTAGAAACAACAAGGGCCTGGACAAGAAGTTGTGCAGCATGCTTTGTCAGAAAGGGCCTGATCTTTCTGATGTTGTGTAGTGCAAACCTGCAGGATCGAGCAGTCTTTGCAATGTGGTCTTTGAAGGTCAGCTGGTCATCAAAGATTACACCAAGATTTCTGACTGAAGTTGATGGGGTAATCATTGATGAGCCTAACTGAATCGTGAAGTCATGCCGTAGAGTCGGAGTGGCAGGGAAGACAAGAAGTTCCGTCTTTGCCAGGTTGAGCTGTAGGTGATGTTCTTTCATCCATGCCGAGATGTCCGCCAGGCAGCCTGAGATCCGTGCAGCTACCGTTGGGTCATCTGGTTGAAAAGAGAGATAGAGCTGTGTGTCATCGGCGTAGCAGTGATAGGAGAAGCCATGTGCATGTATGAAGGGACCCAGCGATGTAGTGTATGTGGAGAAGAGGAGGGGTCCAAGAACCAATCAATATTAGACAATGATCTAGTTTATTTAATGTAAAAGTTTTTGGTCCAATAATTAACACTGCTGTTTTTTCAGAATTCAGCAATAAGAAACTGCTAGTCATCCAGTTTTTGATATCAACTATATATCATTCTGTTAGTTTTGCAAATTGGTATGTTTCATCATACCACGAAGGAATATAGAGCTGGGTATCATCAGCATAACAATGAAAGCTAACACCATGTTTCCTAATGATATCTCCCAAGGGTAACATGTAAAGCGTGAAAAGTAAAGGGCCAAGTACTGAGCCTTGAGGTACTCTATACTGCACTTGTGATTGGTATGATACCTATTCATTTACTGCCACAAATTGATGGTGGTCAGATGAGTACGATTTGAACCATGCCAGTGCACTTCCTCTAATGCCAACATAATTTTCTAGTCTATTTAAAAGAATGTTGTGGTCGATAGTGTCAAATGCAGCGCTAAGATCCAGTAGCACTAATAGAGAGATACAACCACGACCAGATGATAAGAGCAGGTCGTTTGTAACTCTAATGAGAGCAGTCTGAGTACTATGATATGGTCTAAAACCTGACTGGAAATCCTCACATATATTATTTCTCTCTAAGAAGGACCATAGTTGTGATGATACTACCTTTTCTAATATCTTTTACAGAAAAGGGAGCTTTGAGATCAGTCTGTAATTAATTAACTCTTTGGAGTCAAGTTGTGGTTTTTTAATAAGAGGCTTAATAACAGCCAGTTTGAAGGTTTTTGGGACATATCTTAATGACAATGATGAGTTAATAATATTTAGAAGACGATCTATTACTTCTGGAAGTATCTCTTTTAGGAGCTTAAATGGAACAGGGTCTAACATACATGTTGTTGGTTTAGATGATTTAACAAGTTTATATAATTCTTCATTTCCAATAGAAGAGAATGAGTGGAATTGTTCCTCAGGGGATCTATAGCACACTATCTGATGCGATACTGTGGCTGACAGCTGCATGGTTACAATTTTATCTCTAATAGTTTCAATCTTGGAAGTAAAGTACTTCATACAGTTGTTACTATTGTGCTGCTGGGTAATGTCTGCACCTGCAGATGTTATATTTTTTGTTAATTTAGCCACTGTATTGAATAAATACTTGGGGTCGTGTTTGTTTTTTCTAAAAGAGACGTGAAATAATCAGATCTTGCCGTTTTTAAGGCTTTTCTGTAGGAGAGAGTATTTTCCCATCAATTCCATATGACAGTATTAAATCTAGAGTATGAGTTCCACAATGAGTAGGTCCTGAAATGTGTTGTTTAACACCAATATAGTTTAGAATGTCTATAAATGCTGATCCCAACGAATCTCTTTCATTATCAACATGGATATTAAAATCATCAGCAATTAGGACTTTATCTGCAGCCAGCACTACCTCAGATAGAAAATCAGCAAATTCTTTAATAGGTCTGACTGAGCAACAAAAAATAGTGATGTTCGTGACCGATCCACTCCAACGCAGGACATGTCTCCCAAAAAGCTCGTACTGCCAAAAAAATATATTTTAAATTAAACCAACTCTCCATTAGTCCCCTCCAAAAAAGAAAAAAGGGGTGTCAGTCTTGCCAGCAATGAGATCGTTGTACAGGATATATAGGAACAATATCTCAGTAGTAGAGTGGAGAGAAGAAAAAAAGCAAAAACCAAGTTTAGTCAGCGTCCATGTCCATTCTGCCATCATCCGCTCCTGAGCAGCTGGGACCATGTTCATCCCGACCATCAAACTCCTCCCGCCGGGCTGTAGAAACAGCGGCCGCCGTTCCCCCGTGCAGAGCCGCGGCATATGTCTTAAAATCCTCCGCTTTCTGAGGGGAATCGAAGCTTTTCTGTTCCCCCTTGTGCCGTAGTTTGATTACGGCCGGATAGATGAGGAAGGGCTGGAGACCAAGCGCTGTCATCTTCTTCAAAACCAGACCAAATGCCTTTCTCCTGATCACTGTAGCTGGACTAAAGTCGGGAAAAAATAGCAGTGTGACATTGTTCTGTGCGCATTTCACCGGATAAGCCTTTCGAGCACCCTTCAGGATATCTGATCTGTCATGCCATCTCAGTACACGGAAGATGAGGGTGCGCGGCCGATCGGAGCCCCTCCCTCCGTCATACACGCGATGTGCCCGGTCGATCTCAATGTCACGGCCCTTCAAGGAAGGAATCCACTTAGAAATTTTAACTCTGAGGAAACCAGCCGCGTCGGATCCCTCAGCCCCCTCTGGCAGCCCCACCAGTCGTACGTTGTTCCTCCTGCACCTGTCCCCCATATCCGTCACCTTCTCGGTGAGTCGCTCCAGCTGATTTCTTAAGCCCGTGACTGTCCTCCTATCCTCACAGCTGCTTGAACAGAATCTACGCGGTCACGTGTTTGCTTCGCCGCGGTAGCTATGGCCTCAAACTCCTCTCTTAGCTCTTTAACACACTTGTTGGTCGCTCGTATGTCTTCACGCAGTTCGCGTAATGCTGGAATCAGCACAGAGTCCATCGCCTCTCTTACTGCCAAATTCACAACCGAATTCAACGTGTTTTGCTGCTCTTTAAATGCTAGTTCGATGCGGCTAGCAATAGCATCGTTGAGGTCTTCTCTGGAGATGGCGGAATCTCTGAATTTTTTCTTCATTGGCGATTGCTCAATCTCTCTTTTCCGATCCCCTTTGTCTGCCTTAGCACTCATGACAGGTCCAATGCAGAGTGCTTAAAATTTTACTGACAGGATCATACAAAATATGGCAAAGTGAGCAGAGCGAAAGATTCAAGCCTGCATCGCCGTCGAAGGGTCACGTGATCCCCCCTCCCACCTAGTTTCTAATCTGTGTTAGTTTCATTGAGTTCACCCGTTATTTGTTAATGTACTCATTAGTTCCCTCCTTTAGTTCTAGTATAAGTAACTCCCTGTTTTGTTCGGTTTGGTGTCCTGTCTCATCCGTGTTACTTGGTTACATGATTTCTCCTATGTGTTTGTTTTGCTTTATAATAAAGTGTTTCTTTGGACTCTCTATCATTGTGCAATTTACATGTCACAGCCAACTGTAATGTTCCTTCACAACCCTCTCCCTCCTTCTTTTTTTAAAAGTTAGAAATAAACTTTATTAGCATTCCTCAATCTATTCATTATAAACAATATAAAAAGAAAACAAAATTAATAAAATATAAGAGAATGTCTGTTCCCTTCCAGGAACTTCGAGCTGCGTCCAGAGATGCTATGGGGAACGCCATCAGCATGACCACGCTCTGAATCACCCACGTTTCATTACGAGTGGGGACACACACGATCTGTGCGTGGTCTGCCTGGGTGCGGAGCATGCGGCAGCGGCTCTCGAGGGAGCCTATTGCCCGCATTGTGAGCGGCTCTCGCTGCGCACACTCCGCACCCGGAGGGCTCTCCTTGAGGAGGGAGCCTTTGTGAGCACCCCACGTGGCGCTGGTCCCACTTTTGCCGAGGCAGAGCGGCGGCTGCACTCGTGGGGCTCACAGGCTGATCTGGCTGGTGAGAGTGAGACGGGCATGTCTCTATCTCTTCCCGTTTCCGCCAGATCTGGTGTCCCATCTCTCGGGGAAGCGGTTCCTTCCTCCCGAGACGACGACTCAGCGCTTCGTCTCTCTTCCTCCGAGGAGGTTGACATGACGAGCGTTGACGAGGTTTCAACGCCTCTCTCGCCCCAGTATGAGGAGCTCTTAGAGGTGGTTACTCGGGCTGTGGCCAAACTTGACATCAGCTGGCCCCCCGAGAAGATACCTGTGCCGCATTCGAGAAATCTTCTTGATGAGCGCTTTCTACGCTCGTGGCCGCCACCTCTTCGCAGGAGCCTTCCGTTTTTCCCCGATCTCCACACCGAGGTGTCGAGAGCGTGGGTTAAACCATATTCGTCCCACCCATTCATCCCCACATCCGATTACTACGGCAATGTGCGGGAACTGAATGTGCGCGGGTACACGGCGATGCCCCGAATCGAACAGACGCTTGCGAGCTATCTGTCCCCTTCGGCGGCGTCGTCCCTGAAGGCTCCTACTCTGCCTACTAGACCTCTGCGCACCACCTCATCTCTAGTGGGCAGGGGGTATGCGGCAGCTGGTCAGGGCGGTGCGTGTCTGCACACTATGGCGGTGCTGCAGGCGTACCAGGCCGAGATGCTGAAGGAGTTAGATGAGGGTGGGGATGTTTCAGCTTATGACATCTCTGAGCTTAGGAGAACCGCTGATCTTGCCCTCCGTGCCACCAAGGAGTCGGCCCGTGCTATCGGCCGCTCCATGGCAGCTATGGTGGCGGCGGAAAGGCATTTATGGCTGACCCTGTCAGACATCAAGGAGAAAGACAGGGTCTGCCTTTTGGACGCCCCGCTTCAGCCTTCTGGCCTGTTTGGCGACGCAGTCAGCGCTGTCGTCGACAGGTTTCAGGAGGCTCGTAAGCAAGCGGAGGCGTTCCGGCGGTTCCTCCCCCGCCGCTCTCTGACTCTGGGGGCTGCTGGGCGGGAGCAGCCTCCTCCGCATACCAGCTCCTCACACAGGGCTGTACAGAAACAGACCGTCGCCTCTCGTGCTCCCTCGCGGCGGAGCCGAGAGCGGCGAGGGCTGCTAGGTCGAAGACAGACCCGAGGGATGTCTTGGCGGCCAAGCGCTCCTCGACGGAGAAGTCCTGATGGGCGAGCCCCAGGACTTCGGAGGGCGACCCCTACTGGGGTGGAGCGGTTTACACCGCGGTACTCGGTCACCGGCTCCCCTCGGTGCCCTCCGGGGACCTGTCTACCAACCCTGCCATTGTTCCAGGGCGCAGCGGGTCCCAGCGAGTATTTCCCTCAGGTTTTTCCGCCTGTGATTTCAGCGGGCCTGAGGCACTCGCCTCAGCCGCCAGATCATGCGTCTCCTGTCGGTGCGCCGCAGCGAGGCAGCGGTCTGGCTGCTTCTCTGACACCAGAGGTCAGTCTCGAGAGACTGATTCCCTTAGTAGATCGTTTGGCAGCCTGGAAACAGCGACTGCCGAATGTGTCTCCTTGGGTCCTGCAAACCATAGCGAATGGTTATCGCATTCAGTTCAACGGGGTCGTTGTGACTGCGGTCCACCCCGAGCAGGCTCTGGTACTGGAACAGGAAGTCGAGACTTTGCTGAGTGTAAGAACTGGTCTTACTCAGGATACGCACACACACACACACCTATTTTCAACACATTCCTGAAGCAAGGATCAAAGCTCGCATTCCAGCGCCCATCGCTCCGAACCCCCTTTTCTCCTGGGACCATAAAACCAGGATATAGCGAAAGAAAAAAATAAAGAACATCTGCATTCCTTTAGAGAAGGGCCACTTTAAGCGCCTGGCTGGTTTTATCATAAATAAGTCGGACGGAGAAAACTCCCTTTTGTCAATTTTGAAAAAAAACAGAACTCATACTCCCGGATTTTACTTTACATTGGCGCCATAATTCAAAGGCCTTGTTACAGCCCACTCGAACTAAAGACAACTCCCAACTTTCCAAAAAAAAAGCGACCTCCTCACAAACCCGCGCTTCTCCCAGAGGAGGAGGGAAGCGCGCCTTTTCTGTTGCGTTCTCTAAACAGACAAAGAGAGCCACACCTTTGCTTAAGGATAAGTTTATGCGACTGAAAGTATACTCGAAAACAAAACACTATAGACAATATAGTTACCACCTATATGAAGAATGTTTTTCTATGTTTATAAGCTTGGGGTATTATTGAAACTTATGGTATTGTTGTAATCTTTCAATGCATAAAGTTTACCTGATGATTAGATGTCAGTTCACATGCTCGATGTGATTATTTAGAATTCAGGATCGTTTAATCAATGCATTTAACCGCGTAATGAATACAAATGATATATGTATTATTGGCTATGCTAAGTTACGTGGTGTTTGGTGTCAGACGAAAACTAATGTCATGAATAATATTATGGTGTGAATGAAAATGATCTGTTTTCATCAATGCATGATTACAATACGGATAGAAATCTGCTGTTGAATAGTTCTTAATGTGACAAAACAACTGAACAGATAATGTATGCACAAAACGCAGCTGTGCGGGGCGGAGCTGCGCCCCACAGAAACACTTGCGATTGGATCAAACGCCCCACAGGAAGAATCCGATTGGGTCAGGTGCCCGTGGGCGGATCCCAAATCGGCCCGTTAAAAACAGATGCACAACTGTAACAGTTCGGTTGGAGTTGAAAAACTGAAAAGGAAGAGCTCCAGCTCGCCTCGCTCGTCTCTCGTTCTGCTCACGCGCTGCAAAGCGCTTCTGGCCACTGATGGCGGTTGCAATGCTCAGCCGTGATGTTAAAGTTCAACTTTGAAAGAAACTAACATCTGAAGCCAAGAACCAAACGACTTCCTGAGAGCGTCATCAAGTCAGAACAAAGCCCTCCAACCACCGAAGAGTGTTCTCATGACAGCAACCTACCAAGCAGCCAATCAGCGCACAATCTTTTCTTGAGACCGGAAAGAACTGACCTCGACTGGGAACAAAGTTGAAGTAGAGCATCTTTTGAACCCGAAGAAAATACTGAACTCAAGAGACAGTAAGGCAAACAAACCTCCTTAAATCGGCTGAAACTGGTTGTATCTGTCTTTTAAGAGTAAAGTTAAAGGAATTCCATGCGTATGATTTCCCTAGTAAGTAAAACATTCGTGAGAATGAACAGTAGAACCTAAGACTCTCTTCAGATCAAAACAACTCATTACCTGTATGTATGTCTGTTTAAAATCGTCTGTTTTGTGTTGTCTAGTTAGTATTGTGTTAGAGTAGTGAAATAAACTTTGATTATATTAAGAAATCTCTTGTCTGTGCTATGTGATTTTGCAAATCGTAATTATTTGCCAAAAAGATCGCGTTACCTACGCTCATGAGCTTGATAACTAAAGTTAACTATTTGGGTTGTTTTATCGTTGGGCAGCGAATAAGATAAACAAATGGTTAAGAAATAATGTGCTGATTTTAATACTTGCTGGACAAGTCGTTAATAAGGTATCGTTAACCAGGTATAAGTTGGACATTCTGATTAATAGCAATTAATCATATAAATCATATAATCATCTTAAGAGTGATTCCCTAAAAGCTAAAATAAAGATAATATGTGGTTAGAACACTACATGAGGAAGGAAGCCATGGAGTTGGTTCCCCCTCGCGAAGTTCACACCGGCTTCTACAGCCGGTACTTCATTGTTCCAAAGAAGGATGGGGGGCTGAGGCCCATACTGGACGTGCGTCTGCTGAACCGCTCAGCCAGAAAGCTGAAGTTCAAAATGCTCACTGTCAAGCAGGTCGTGTCGCAAATCAGGTCCGACGACTGGTTTGTCATGATAGACCTCAAAGACGCCTATTTCCATGTTTCCATCCTTCCCTCTCACAGGAAGTTCCTGAGGTTTGCTTTCGGGGGCAAAGCGTACCAGTATCGGGTTCTTCCCTTCGGCCTAGCACTCTCACCCCGCACTTTCACCAAGTGTGTGGATGCAGCTCTAGTCCCGTTGCGACTGTAGGGCATCCGCATACTCAATTGTATCAACGATCGGTTGATCCTCGCTCAATCAGAGCGGTTGGCGGTTCGGCATCGAGATGTCGTTCTCGCCCACGTGAAAGACTTGGGTTTAAGACTAAACGCCAGGGAAAGTGTGCTTTCTCCAGCTCAGAGAACCACTTATCTAGGCATGGTGTGGGATTCGACCACGATGCAGGCGCGGTTATCCCCTGCTCGATCCTCACGGCAGTCGAGAGAGTGCGAGAAGGCCAGCCATTCACTGTCAAGCAGTTTCAGAGGCTGCTTGGGCTTATGGCAGCTGCGTCCAACATGATCCGTTCGGCCCGCTGTACATGAAGCCCCCACAGTGGTGGCTCAAGACCAAGGGGGTCTCCCTGAGGGGAGACTCGCTCCGCGCTGTCAGAGTGTCACGCCGCTGTCCGTGCCTTAGACATGTGGAGGGATCCTTGGTTCTTGTCCCAGGGCCCGATGCTGGGAGCTCCTTGTCGCCGAGTCTCGCTTGCGACGGACACCTCCCTCACCGGTTGGGGTGCGGTCATGAGTGGCCACCCTGCCCGCGGTCTGTGGAGTGGTCGCCACTTGACGTGGCATATCAACCAGCTAGAGATCCTAGCTGTGTTCCGTGCGCTCAAGCACTTCCTCCCGGACCTGAGAGATCACCACGTGCTGGTCCGCACCGACAGCACGGCAGTGGTCTCTTACATCAACCACCAAGGAGGTCTGCGGTCACGCCCCTTGTAGAAGCTGGTCCCAGGGCCAGCTCCGATCACTGAGAGCTGTACAAGTTCCTGGGCATCCCAATATGGGAGCGGACGTCCTGTCGAGACAGGGGCTGAGGCCCGGGGAATGGATGCTTCACCCCGAGGTGGTCAAGCAGATCTGGAAGTTTTTTTGCCAGGCACAGTTGGACCTGTTCGCGACTCGAGAGTCGGCTCAATGTCCCCTCTGGTTCTCTCTAGCTCCTCCAGCTCCTCTGGGACTGGATGCTATGGTACAGACCTGGCCGAGGCTTCGTCTGTACGCCTTCCCCCCGATCGCTCTGCTCCCAGGATTTCTGGCGAGAGTGCGCCGAGACGCGGTAAGCCTACCGTTGGTAGCGCCGTTCTGGCCGGGCCGAGTATGATTCTCGGACCTGATTTCTCTCCTCGACGGCACTCTGTGGAAAGTGCCCGCCAGGAGGGATCTCCTCTCACAGGCCAGGGGCGCCATTGTGCACCCCCGCCCAGAGATGTGGAAGCTGTGAGTGTGGCCTCTGAGGGGGCGCAACTCATAGCTTCCGGTCTGTCAACCGAGGTTGTCGAGACCCCCTCCAATCCAGAGCTCCCTCCACGAGGAAACTGTACGCCTTGAAGTGGAGGCTCTTCACTTCTTGGTGCGGGGACCGCCAGCTCGACCCAGTCAACTGCCCGACTCTGGAGTTCCTACAGGCCCGCTTCTCCGCAGGGTTAACCCACTCCACGATCAAGGTCTACGTGGCAGTTATTTTGTCATACCACGCCCTTATCGGTGGCCAGTCAGTGGGCAGACACCCCCTAGTTACACGTTTCCTCCGCGGTGCGCTGAGGCTGAGGCCGCCAGTACGCTCCCGCGTCCCTACATGGGACCTGGCTGTGGCCCTGGAGGCTCTGTGCAAGGCACCTTTCGAGCCCATTGAGGAGATAACCGATAGACTCCTCACCATCAAGACCGTCTTCTTGTTGGCCATCACTTCTCTGAGGAGAGTGGGTGACCTTCAGGCCCTGTCTACGGCCTCTATCGACTTTGCGCCCGGTTTGGCTAAAGTATTCCTCTATCCTCGCGTAGGGTATGTGCCCAAGGTTCCGACGGTCGTACCACAGCCGGTCGTACTCCAGGCCTTCTGTCCTCCTCCCTTTAGGGAGCCTGACCAGGAGAAGCACAATTGTATGTGTCCAGTGTGAACACTGGGCACGTACATCCACAGAGCTGCCCTGTGGAGGAAGTCGGACCAATTGCTTGTGTGCTTTGCTCCGCCTAAGAGGGGTCTTCCTGCTACGAAGCCCACTCTTAGTAGGTGGATTGTGGATGCCATCAATCTGGCATACGAGGTCTCTGAACTTCCCCCGCCATTGGGAATCAGAGCGCACTCGACCCGAGGTGTGGCGGCCTCCAAGTCCTTCTGGGCAGGTGTCCCGGTTCAGGACATCTGCAACGCTGCTGAGTGGTCCACGCCCCTGACATTTGCCAGGTTCTATAACCTTGACTTCCGAGCCACTCCAGGCTCCTCCGTTCTTTCGTCCTGACATCAGTCAGGGACTTGTCAGTCTGGCGGCGTTGGTATAGCGTTCCCCATAGCGTCTCCGGACGCAGCTCGAAGTTCCTGGAAGGGAACGTACCAGGTTATGTATGTAACCCAGGTTCCCTGAAGGGAACGAGAGCTGCATCTCGTCGGCCACACTTCCGGCATCCCTGCCAGCGCTTGCTTCATGACTTGAAGCTGACGCGGGCTCCGCCGCACGTGCTTATATACTTCCTGGTCGTGACGTCACCCCGCCCGCGACGCCTCGCCCTTTCATTGAACTGATTGCACAGGTGATTCAGAGCGTGGTCACGCTGATGGCGTTCCCCATAGCGTCTCCGGACGCAGCTCTCGTTCCCTTCAGGGAACCTGGGTTACATACGTAACCTGGTACGTTTTCTGTGGTGAATAAACTGGCAGCGATCAAAATATTGATTTTGAAGTAACTGAAAATGATAGTTTTGAGAATATGGTTGAGAATATGAGCCAGATGCTGAATGAACTGGGGAAGTGCGCTCTGATGATGACAGTGATGGTAAAATCATCTGCTCAAATTCAGCCCTTCTAAGTTTTAAAGGGTGATGAAATGTACTTTTTTCTCCTTTATTCTTTTGTGATTGTTATTAAAATATCAGGAGAGTTTTATGCTATTGCAGCAGTCAGAGATCCATCCGTGCTGGATATATAGGCCCGGGTCGCTAAAGACCCTAATATTTAACAATGACTGCTGAAACATCCGTGTGTTTAAAGTTTAAACAACATTTAAATCAAAACTGCCTAACGTTACCGAATGAAATGTTGATGGAATAGGACTGCGTAAGCTTTGGGGGTGTTGCTAGACGTGATCTATTCCATCTATATTTTCATCATCGTTCTGAATAAGATTCAGGCATAATCTTTGACAAAGACAACACTTTTTTTTTAATAAAGCTGGCAGGAAAAGAGTTAACGAAAGACATCAGGTGAGAAAACTTACCAAACGGCTTCTAGGAGGTAATGTGTGGATATGTGATGCAAAGGCATTATAAGTTTAGACAGTGAGGTACATAAACCAAAACACACGCACTTGATTCATAAGAACTGTAAATGAAAGTGAATTTTTTAGTTATTGTGTACAGAAGTATTTAGTTTGAACAGTTTACATGTGAGGAAAAAAAAATCTATGGTAACAACAGAACTTGTCAGACCTGTGGCACAGAGGATCGTGAGTATGCTCAGGACACGTGAGAGCTGTTGTGGTTTTTAAAATAACAACAAAATATCTTCTTTGTATGCACTTCTGCAGCATTCCATCTCCTTCTCAAAGCACCAGAAATAATGTATGAATCGTTGTCCTGGTTTTGTCCTACTTCACATGAAGCCCAAACAAATCTCTCAACCTCTCAATCTTGCATTTATGCTGTATTAATTCCAGCATTTGTAGTTTTCCAAACCTCTCCACTACACAATAAAACGGGGTTAATAGGGGGACATCACACCTCATGAAATTTGCGCATGACTTGTGGCACTTAATGATTGTTGTGCTGCTGGAACTCACTACTGGAATGTACTGAAGGCTGCTCAAGGTTTTATTAAACCCCTTATTTTGATACATGAATGTTTAAGGAATTGTGATACGGATAACATTTTCTTGTAAATTACTAATCTGAGTGTTTTGTAGTTTTCTGAACGGTTGTGGCAGAGGAAAGGTTAGAACAACTCTTGTATGTGTAGCGCTCCCTACGTTTTTCTGGTGGAATAGATAAGAGACAGCACCAGGTTGAGCAAGTATATGCCTGTAAAGATGATGAATTTAGGCCCTCTCTGAAAACACTACCCTAAAAACATTTATATCACTTGAATTGACTCAAAGTATGTCACCGTGTATATAACATTTTTATTAAGATCGAAGTATAATGAATGAAAGCCCTCCAAATAATGAAGAATTGAATAAGATCCGATTTAGAATTTAGATATCACAAAATAATTAAAATCCAAAACATACGTAATAAAAGTTCACAATAAAAAAACTGAACTAAAGTGTCACAGTGTTTTTAACCCTCTGGGGTCTGAGGTGATTTTGGGGCCCTTGAGACGTGTTGACATGCCCTGATATTTGTGCTTATGTCAGCTACTTATACCATACTATTGACCAACATGTTTTTTTTTGTATTCAGCACAAACTGTGCTACAATAATATGTGACCAAGATGGATGTACATGTTTGCATTTTTTAGAAATAAAATAGTATGCGTGGTTAGCAAGGTCTCGGGGCTATTAAAATCTATTTGTGATTATTAGAGTATTAATAATCAACATGGTCTAAACATTCTTAGATGCGTAGCATTCATCATGTTGCAGTTTGGGAACAATCCCAACTAGTAACGTGTTCAAGTTTATGTCACAATAACACGTTAACTAATGCAAAAAAGATACATTACTTACTCATCAGATCGATCTTCTCTACTGGATGAAATATTGTTCTTCTTTTGAGGTAAATTCTGCTTTCCAGAAACGAACAGTAGCCGCGATGAACGATCTCCTCGCTATTTATTTGCGTTGGGCATTTACATGTGCACGCTTCTCACGTGGATATTTACATATGAACGGCGCAAACCGTATAATTTACTTGTTGAACAGAATCTGTTGCAGGAACGAGTTAAAGTCTGTTCACATCTCTGTGGTTAGATCAGTGTGCACAATAATGTGTCTTTGACCTTCATTATCTATGTTGTGATTATACTGTGTTGTAAATAAAATACAAATAATAAAAAATAAAAAAAACTTTTTTTCAATCTCCTCACACTCTGTCTTACCTGCCTCAGTCACAGTCACACTGATGGCCCATTATCTCTTTGTCTCTCAGGTGAGAACCACTTAATATTCAAGGCCATTACCACTCCCTCGCATATAGACTTTCAATCACAAAACATGTCTTTAAAAATTTAAATCAATATATTGTTTTCTGTGCATGATTAGGCAGAATGATTTTCACATAATTGTGAAGTAAATATTCTAGCCTACAAGACTGATTACTCAAAAGTCTTATTCAGGACGATTTAGTGTGGCTTTTATGGCCTTATTTCAGCTACATTTTTCCCCCAAAACTTACTAACCACGCGTAATATTTTATTTCTAATAAATGCAAACATGTACATCCATCTTGGTCACATATTATTGTAGCACAGTTTGTGCTGAATACTAAAAAAAACATGTTGGTCAATAGTATGTTATAAGTAGCTGAAATAAGCACAAATATCAGGGCATGTCAAAACATCTCAAGGGCCCCAAAATCACCTCAGGCCCCAGAGGGTTAGTTAACCTCTGGATGACTACAACAACAAGAGTAAACAAGCTTAGTCAACTGAGTTTTATTAGTCAGTTCATCGCAGAAAAAAACAAAACAAAACAAATGCAGTGTCAGGGACAGACAGAGCGTTAACAGCTGGTCCTTGAGGTAATTACATTATATCGGGCAGGAAATCATAACATTCACCTATCATTCCTCAACCTCAAATATGGCTTGTCATTGAAACGTGCAACTTTACAGAGCCATTTGCTCTAATGTTAACCATGTTAGTGAGGATACGTGTGGTTTTACCTGTGGTTACAAACTCAGTTACACTGTCAGAATATTTTAATTTAACCAAATAAATAATAGGTGTTTACTTTTTTTAGATGTTACTTTTGATAATATTAGTACATTTTACAGCAAATTATGTATTTCAATTAGAGAAAATATGTCATATGTCTTACTGGTGAAATGCAATAATATCATTATTAGCAGTTTCCGTCTTTAATTGCATAGGCCTCACATAAAGAGATAGAGACAAACCTCCAACCCCCTTGGCCCACCTCAAATTGTCAATGTGACAATCTGGCCCTCAAATGAGGTTAATTGATTAGCACTGCTCTAATGTTTGAACATAAGGTTTGCCTTCCTATTCATATTTCCATTAAGAGGTTAAATTTGTTTGTGTAAATGGGTGGATCAACAAAAGTGAAAGTAAATTCATTGCCTATAAATCAGAGAGAATGAGTGGAATCTGCACATAACTGAAGAGTACAGATTTGCACAGGTTTTGACAAACCCGAAAGTACAATGGCAGACTCAGTTCTTTTCATTGCTATAGATTTTGGCACATCATCCAGTGGATATGCATTCAGCCTTAATACAAAACAACAGCAAGATCAAATCTTGGTGTCTTCCTGGATTTCAGTGGCTGGACACAGAACCCCTAAAACCCCCACTTGCATTTTGTTTAATGAAAATCAGACCTTTATGCATTTTGGTTATGAAGCCCTACAGACATACACTCTGACTACTCCAAGAGATGAGGCACAGAGACTTTATTTGTTTGAAAACTTCAAAATGGAACTCTACGGCAAAGTAAGTAATTGTATTTTCTTTGTACATTATATACACTTTTATTATTGGCAATAATCCTTTTATTGTGAAATATGTTTGTGTAATTAATAATTACTTTCACCGGGAAATATGTTTCATATATGAACATAATTTGTTCTCTTTGTCTTTAAAGGAAATTCACAGGGAATTGATGTTAACTGCTAAAAATGGAGCACAAATGAAAGCATTGAAAGTTTTCTCAGAGAGTCTAAGGTACCTTAAGAACCACGTATTGGACAGTATTGCAGCTAACACAAGTGGAAGGAAGTTCACTGCATCTGATGTTACTTGGGTGTTGACTATTCCTGCTATTTGGAGTCCAGCAGCCAAACAGTTTATGAGAGAATCTGCTATTGAGGTGAGCTTAAATTGGTGAGGCACACCATCTGAGTCTGACATTCCCATAACAATGAAAATTGATATGAGAGATTTTGATTATATCAGTATGTTTTTCCTCATGAACAGCAATATTAAGAATGGGAGAGCAGATGCAGTCTTTAGTTAAAGTTTCTGGCTTTTCCTTTTATTTTATTTTATTTTATTTTTTTCTCCAGAGCAAAACACACTGGTAAAATCAATGCATCTCCTTTAGAGTTTTAAGCCCGGGACACACTAACGACGGTCAGCCTTTGGCCAATATCGGGCCATCAGCTATCATCTGTCAGGCTAGTTTGTTTGGCATGTTCCACACGTCGGCGGCAGTTTTTCCCGATTTGAATCCGTGTCGGTGTCATCGGCGCGAGTGAGAACTCTGATTGGATGCTCAGTTTAGCGAACGAGTCCGTGCTCAAGAATTAAAGCAAAAGTGATGAAAACGAGTAAATAAATGAAGGCGACACAGACAGAAGGCTGTTCTAATGGTACATGATTTTTCCCAAGCAATCCAATATTTTCATAACAACGTGAGCCGATTAAAATGAAGAAAGTTATTGACATAACTGAGATTCAAAATGGTAAGCATGCTGATTACGTTTCATATATCTGTGTATATCTCGTTTATCCTTGTTTCAGTTTCTCATTTTAAATGACGTATATATACTATTGATAGCTAATGATATAGACAGCTCATTCCTCTCACACAGGTGCAGAACGCATGTGTTAGTTTGCAGTCGGCTGTAGTCTGTGCAGTGTGTTCAAGTGTTCAAGTTCAGCTTTAGAAGAGATCTTGACGATGTCACACTGCTCAGATTCTGCAATCAGAAGACTTAAATATCAATATGAACTCAAACGTTTCTCATCAGTCTCTTCCAAGACTAAATTATAAGATCTGTACCCTCCACATTAATAGTATAGCTCTACACTATCACTATTTGTTTTAATTTCTCCTAAGAAGTTTAAAGAGAAACACCTGATACAAAGATTGCAGTTAATTGAAACAGAGAACACCATTAAGCTCCCATGAGCTATGAAAGAACAAGCTCTGGGCAAATTATTTTTTAGTGGTGATTCTGTGAGTGTGAAAACATGGGTAGATTTTTTTAGTTTGGTTAAAATTTTTCAATGGTAGCGTAAAACAACACCGTCAAAAACCCTGTCAAACCGCTCTGTCTAACGCAAGCTGTGTTCTTGCATGCTGCTTTAAATGATAATGAGCTCTGCTGACCTCTTCCGAGCTGCTCTCTGAGAGATGGTAAACTTTAGCCGCATTCATCGTGAAACTTGCTAATTAGGACATTATTAGGAAAGGCGATTGCTAAGATTCATTAAAAAACCTTGCACTCACTAATAATATTTAGGTAGATCGGGGGCGCATTCCCTTCACAAACAAACGTAATCCACTGCATCTTCAGCGGCTCAGATGTCGGGAGTAAATGACGACTGCTATGTTCATTATTACATCCAACAACTAAACACTTCAATCGCTTAGGAGTCATTGTTGTCAACATCTGCTCTGGCGGTGAAACAATGGCGGACTGATGACAGCTCACTCAGGGCGGGTCTAAGGTAAAACACCAGTGTCAATCAACAATTGTGGGAGGGGCCTGTCTATGTGACGTCACAAAGACAGGCATCTGAGATCGGCTTCATCTGAGAAAGGGGAAATGATTTAACGAGATTAAAAAAAACACACTGGGTGAATCTTTATCATTATAGGGCAGATGTGTACACACGCTGTCATGGTACCAGAATTTCAGTAGCCAATACCAGTACCAGTGAAACGTTTGTTAAGATTCTCGATACCAAAGCAAAACACAAAAAAACATACTACTGAACAACACACTATTTTATTAATAAAGTTAAAAATCAGACAAACAAATAAATGAAAGAGAAAAAAACTGAACTATACAGAACTATATTATTTATTTATTTATAGGCAGGACTGGTGACAGAGACTGAACCTGAAAGACTCATCATTGCCTTAGAGCCGGAAGCTGCCTCTGTGCACTGTAAGCAACTTCCAAGTGAGGGCTTCATAGTAGAATACTCCAATGAAGAAAAACTGGAAAATGATCCTGGAACGCAGTATATGGTTGTGGATTGTGGAGGTACACTGTTACAACCTTTTTCTTCCCTTTTCATAGTACAGTATTATATAGTACCTGCACAATATGTACAGTGAACAGAATTCACCCTTAACAAATAAATGATATTTTATAATTACATTATTTTCAGAATAGTAGAAGCTTACTTATTAAAGATGATTTACTATATAATGTACGTATCATGTAAGAAGCAAATGTCAGGACATGTAGTTGAGGGTCTATTTTACATGTTTAGCTTCAAAAGCACTGTCTAAATAATGACCAGAAGCTATGTGGTGAAACGAAAAGATATCCTGCACTTTTCATGTTACATTATGTTGTCATCTACTTGATCATTATAATTATACCTATTTTTACCTAACTTGCTAGGTATCTGTTGGTGAATCACCCGTATGCATACAAAATATGAACAAAGACTAATGAATCCATACACTGTTATGCATTTGCAGGTGGCACTATTGATATTACAGTGCACGAGGTGGTAGAGGGAGGCAACCTAAAGGAACTGCATGCTGCATCGGGAAATGGGATGGGTGGAGAGGCAGTAGACAGGAAGTTCATCTCCTTTCTAAAGAAAATATTTTCTGAGGAAGTCTTTGTTGAATTTGAGCAAGAGCACCCTGCTCAATCACTAAAAATGAGGAATGAATTTTCTGTCTTAAAAATGTGTGATGGACCTGTGCTGCTCACTTGTCCATTAAAATTGCAAGAAATTGCCAGTAAAAAACAAAACCTAGAGAGTTACTTTGTATGTGCTGAGGGAGCAAAGTGGGAAGGAGGAGAAATCAAAATTGAAAAGATGCTACTGAGGAGCTTTTTTGATGACAGTATCAAGGCTACTGCAGAAAGCGTTAGAGATGTTCTGAGGTCAAACTCAGAGCTGAACATTGAGTATATACTTTTAGTTGGAGGTTATGCTGAATGTAAAATTTTGAGAGATTTTTTGAAAGAGCAGTTTGGATCTAAACACAAAATTCTCTGCCCAAGTGAAGCCCAGAAAGTTATTTTAAAGGGAGCAGTCTTATATGGCAAAAAGCCTGAAGTGATAAAATCCCGCATCAGCTCTCTCACATATGGGGTTTCTACATGTGAGAAGTTCAATGAATCCATTCACAAGGGAAAGAGCACATTTGTGAACAGCCTCGGACAAGTGTTCTGTGATGTCTGCTTTAAACAACTTGTTAGCAGGGAGGAGTCAGTCCTCTGTGATGAACTTCGAGCATTCACATTTTTCCCAACAGACACTCAGCAAAAATCAATGACATTTAAATTTTACAGCACTCTGAGACAAAATGTCAGGTTTGTGGATGAGCAGAAGTTGAAGCAAATAGGCTCTTTAATAGTTGGTTTGCCTGAGAGTTACAGGGACATGAACCGTGAGGTTAGTTTACAAATAAAATTTGGCTCCACTGAAATGCAAGCCACTGCAATTGATGTGGATTCTAAAGAAACCAACTCAGTCAAACTTGAGTTCATGAACACTTCATGAATGATTAAATCTGATTGAATGGTAGGTAACACAATTAAGAAAACAGAATTACACTATTGTGTGCACAGATCATTCCTAAAATATTAATTAAAAAATTCAGTTGAGTTTAATATGGATCACATAATATGTCAGATATTTACAATTGTTTGGATAGAATGATAACTTAATATTATTATGTTAACTTAACAAAGTCAACATACTATTCTACTATTTAAATATTATTTTCCTTCTTAGAAAACTTTAGAAAATTTCCTACCCTCAAAATCCAAGCCCCGGGGACCAGCCTGAGATGGCACCCACTTTCTTGTGCAAATTTGACCAGGCATACCTCCTGAACCAAGCTAGACTCCAGAGTTAGGGAGGTCGAAGTGGCCCCCACATAACCCCCAAAGCCTGAGCCTCAGGGCCCCTGGGAGCCACAGTTCTTCACGTTGAACCACCAACCAGACACCCACCCTTACAACAACCTCATACTGAGGAAGATGTGCCTTCCCAACCTTGGCGGTTTCTAGAGCAGTGGTTCTCAACCCGTAGCCAGTCACGAATCCAAATACAGCCCACGATGCGACCACAATTTAAAAATAACTTCCAGTTTTACAGTTAATTTTATATTAATTTATAATGTTTTTGACATAAATTAATTTTGGTTTTCATATATTATTATCAGACATGCACAGACCTGCTATGTATGCCTGGATCTTAGAAGAGAGCTCTCAAGTATGTATTAAGATAACTAGTCTTGAAGAAAAAAATGTGATTGCTGAACTGAATGCAATGCGAGCTAGTTTAAAAGTGTCCCAGGCCGTGACTGTATTGTGCATCAGCAAGAACTATGCTGTAAATGACCTGATAGATACCTCATGAAGGTCATGGACACTGTAGTCAAAGTGGTCAACTTCATACAAGCACACCCTCTAATGCATTGTCTTTTTGTTGTATTATTGGACGGTGCCTACAGAGTGAAGTGAGATGGTCAGGGAAAAGTATTACATCGCTTTCCGGCTGTACTCCCTGAGATAGTTCACTTTTTTGATGACATTGGCGAGGGAGAGAGATTTCCAGTCTTGAGTCAATGAGTGGAAAAAAATCTTGCTTTTCTTGCAGACATCACAGTGACATTTAAATATACTTATATTTATAATATTATCTGCAATAATATTCAATCTGGTTATTTTGTATTGTGACATAACATGTAAATTATGATTTTTAAATTTGAGAACCACTGTCCTAGAGTGTTATGGATGATTGCAATGGAGCCAACCCCCATGTCTCTATGATGTTCTGGTGCCGAGTTATGACTTGTCCATGTTGCTATATAGTTGCTACGGTACTCTACATTGTTGCTAGGGCATGGCTAGATATAATGTTCAAGATATCTCTTCCATCCTTTTGTTCAATGGAAATATACGGGGTTGGTTGTTAGGATGCTCTAGATGGTTGCTAGGGCATGGCTAGAAAGTTAGTATGTCAGTATCTTTTGGATGTTTGCTAGGCAGAATTAAATAAGCCAATGACCAAGTCTCTATGACATTCTGATCCAGAGAGATTAACATGTCTTGTCAATATAAAGTCTATGTGACTTTTTGCACCCCAAAAAAGTATTTTTTCCCCCAACAGGTGAACATCATGTTCCTGATTACTTCTTTAAATGTAATAACAACATTGTTCTCAGTGCTTATGACAAATGGTGTAGAATGAGCATGTGAGATAAAGAAATACTGCTGCTTTACAAGCAACCCTAATAACAGGTTTAAGTAGTAGATCAGTATTTTAGCTTTCTCAAGTCAACATAACAAGGCTTTGTCAAGCCAACATATATTTTAACATCTAATTGTAAATTTTTATTCACTAATACTTTGAAGATACTTTTTATTCACTAATACGTTTTTAATTTGAAGATTCTTTACAGTTTCTCACATAATACCTTGCTGGGCATAATAAAGTTTATTTACATGTGGATCAATATGCTTTGACTTGCAGAGCTTAACATACGTAACATTTATACAATAAATATATTACAGTTTTTCTTCATATTTGTGTTACATATAATACATATCCATGGATTATTTGAGTGATTATTTTACTTTAATTTGTCAAATCATTTGTTCTAGATTCTTAGTATTTTAAATAAACTAACAGTAGATAGTTGGAATTTCATAATCTGTATCACCTTATTTCATGATTTACTTACTGTTTTCACATGTCTATTTTGTGTTTATGGTGTACTATAAATTGTCAGCATGGGGTAATTTTAAATTAGGAGAACTTTTGCCTTCTTTGTCTACAAATCTTAAAAATTAATTTGTTTAAACACATGTCCAGGAATAAAGATCTGATCATGTTTCAATACTGTATTTTTTTATTTGTGTTTAGGCCAGTGTGCTCAGTAATGTGTCATTGACCTTCATTGTGTATATTTTGATTATATTGTGCTGTGAATAAAATACAAACATAAAAAACCCACTATTTTAATCTCTTCACATTCTTTCTTTCCTGCCTCACAGTCACTTTCCACACTGATGGGCCCATTAGGGGAGTGTCTTTGTCTCTCAAGGTGCAAACCATATCAATATTCAAGTCACTGAATGAATGGGCAGGATAATTTTCACATTATTTTGTAGCAAAAACCCTAGTCTACCATATCCAGTATTTAAAAGTCTTGAGAGATGGGTATTTCATTTAGATTTAAACTGACAGAGTGTGTCTGCCTCCCGAACAGTGTTAGGTTGATTATTCCAGAGTTTGGTCGTTAAATAGGAAAAGGATCTGCCGCCCGCAGTTGATTTTGATATTCTAGGTATTATCAAATTGCCAGAGTTTTGAGATCACAGGGGACGTGGAGGACTATAATACGATAAGACCTCACTCAAGTACTGAGGAGTTAAACCATTCAGGGCTTTATAAGTAATTAGCAAGATTTTAAAATCTATATGATGTTTGATAGGGAACCAGTGCAGTGTTGACAGAACCGGGCTATTGTGGTCGTGCTTCTTGGTTCTAGAATGAACTCTAGCTGCTGCATTTTTAACCAGCTGGAGTTTGTTGATCAAGCTTGCAGAACAACCACCCAATAAAGCATTAGAATAGTCTAACCTTGAGGTGATGAATGCATGCATTAACATTTCTGCATTTGACGTTCAGCCAAGTGTTAGACAGTGTTCTATGATGATTCTGATGCTTGAGGTACTCCATACTGCACTTGTGATCGATATGATACCTCTTCATTCACTGCTACGAACTGATGGCGTTCAGATAAGTAAGATTTGAACCATGCTAAGGCACTTCCTCTAATGCCAACAAAGTGTTCTAGTCTATTCAAAAGAATGTTGTGGTCGATAGTGTCAAACGCAGCGCTAAGATCCAGTAGCACTAACAGAGAGATACAACCATGATAAGATGATAGAAGCAGGTCGTTTGTAACTCTAATGAGAGCAGTCTCAGTACTATGATACGGTCTAAATCCTGACTGGAAATCCTCACAGATACCATTTTTCTCTAAGAAGGAATATAATTGTGAGGATACTACCTTTTCTAGTATCTTTGACAGAAAAGGGAGATTTGAGATCGGTCTGTAATTAACTAGATCTTTGGGGTCAAGTTGTGTTTTTTTAATGAGAGGCTTAATGACAGCCAGTTTGAAGGTTTTGGGGATATATCCTAATGACAATGGCAGATTATAATAGTCATAAGAGGATCTATGACTTGTGAAATTACCTATTTTAGTAGTTTAGATGGAACAGGGTCTAACATACATGTTTTTGGTTTAGACGATTTAACAAGTTTATACAATTCTTCATTTCCAATAGAAGAGAATGAGTGGAATTGTTCCTCAGGGGATCTATAGCACACTATCTGATGTGATACTGTAGCTGACGGCTGCACGGTTACAATTTTATCTTAGTATTGATTTTGGAAGTAAAGTAGTTCATAAACTCATTACAGCTGTGCTGTTTGGAAATGTCAACGCCTGTTGATGCTTTATTTTTCATTACTTTAGCGACTGTATTGAATAAATATCTGGGGTTATGTTTGTTTTCTTCTAAAAGACACTAAAAGTAATCAGATCTAGCAGTTTTTAATGCTTTTCTGTAGGATAGGGTAGTTTCCCGCCATGCAATAAGAAATACCTGTAATTTTATTTTTCTCAAGCTGCTCTCTTTAAGGCCCGAGTGTGCTCATTATACCACGGTGTTGGACTCTTTTCCTTAATCTTCCTTAAGTGTAAAGGAGCAACTGTTTCTAAAGTGCTAGAAGAGAGAGAGTCTATATTTTCTGTTACATCATCAAGTTGTTCTGAGCTGTTGGATATGCTGAGGAATTGAGATAAATCAGGAAGATTGCTTACAAAGCAGTCTTTTGTGGTAGAGGTGATGGTTCTACCATACTTGTAACAAGGAGTAGAATTTACAGCTTTAGCTATATGGAGTTTACACAAGACTAGATAATGATCTGAGATATCATCGCTTTGCTGCAGAATTTCAACACCACTAACATCAATTCCATGTGACAGTATTAAATCTAGAGTATGTTTTTGACAAAGAGTAGGTCCTGAACCGTGTTGTACCTCAATGATTTATCATTAACACTTGTTTCTCTGGATAATGTTGTATGAAGCACCATTAAAAATGGATTCAAGAAGAAAAAAAAAAAAAAATCAGTAGTCAAGGAGCTTGTTTTACTCTAGAATATCAGTGTAGTTGAACATCTGATGTTGGTACAACGCTCTCAGAGGAAAACAGTTTGAAGAAAGTCATCAGGATTCATCTGTGGTTCAGGTATCTGATTCAATAAAATACAAACAACAACAACAAAAAAACATTTGCATCAGGAGCATCTATATATATATATATATATATATATATATATATAGGTTTTATAGACTCACGCATACGTTGTACTATCGTAAACAAAAAAAATCATTTTATATCTGAGAAACTAATTATTATTGTTTAGCACTTTATTAAAATCTATTTTTGAACAGAGGATTAATAATAAACATGGTCTAAACATTCTTAGATGTGTAGCATTCGTCATGTTGTCGTTTGGGAAAAACCCAAGTAAACGTGTTCAAGTTTATGTCACAATAACACATTAACTAATGCAAAAAAAGAAACATTACTTGCTTATCAGATCGATCTTCTGTTCTGGATGAACTCTTGCTCTTATTTTGAGGGAAATCCAGCCTTTACTCAGCGCGTCTTCTTCCAGAAACTAACAGTATAGCCGCGATGAATGACTCCTCACTCTTTGTTTATGTTGGGCGTCTCCATGCGCACGTGGCTCACGTGGTTATTTACATATGAACAGCGCGAGCCACGAGGGGGCGGGATTGCATTAGAGATAATGAGTTAGAAGGGACAGACTGAACATCGTGTTGGTTTCATATGGATTACTTTATCACAGAATGCTTGTTGTTGATAAGACATGACTTTTAAAAGCAGACACTTCAAGCTTTCTATAGATACAACTCCCATGTTTCTGTGTTGAGTTACAGTTCATTTTAGTGACGTGTTTCAAAAAGCAATTTGCGGAGATGGAGAAGACAAAGAGCGCATCCTGTTTGTTTTCTTTTTTTTTCCAAAACTAAAAAAGTTTTGTTGTAATTGTGAGTGTACACTAAAAATAAGTGTTATACATCAATCGAAACTGTTAAGTGTCTACTTTTTTTGTGTCTTTTGCACTGATAAGAAAAAAATGAGCTTGTCTCGCCGGCGAGACAGCCGGTCCCAGAGGGTTAACTAGTGATCTATCCAAAGCATGCATAAAACAATATACAATACACAAGAGCATATATAAGAACAGCAATAATATACACAATGACATGAAGATATGTGTTCATTCAAAGAAACGTTTCTTCTATGAATTAATTAGAGAAGAGACCATTTTAAGAGACCTTCCAGGATTGTGGGCAGATAATAAATCAGACAGATATACAGGAGTTAAAATTCAGAGCTTTAAAAACCAGCAGCAGGACTTTAAAATCAATTCCTTAACGAATTGGGAGCCAATGCAAATATATTAATACTGGGGTAATGGGCTCTCATTTACGCACACCAGTAAAAAGCCTAGCAGCAGCATTTTGTACCATTTGCAGTCGATTAAGAGACGCTTGATTAATACCCATATAAAGGGAGTAGCAGTAATTTAATTTCTCAATGAAATAAAAGCATGAATGACCCTTTCAAAGTCCAAAGAAAGCAATGGTTTCACTTTAGCTAAGACTATGAGATGGAAAAAAAACTTTGTTTTGACTATTGTACTAATCTGTTTTTATCTCAAATTTCAGAGAACTATCAAAATAGACCCCCAAATTCTTCACTACTTGTTTCACACAGGAAGACAAATGGCCAAGATTTAAGCCAGGGTAACTAGAAACATCAGTAGTATTTAGGGGGCCACGGTCTGTCTTTTTTTTTTTTTTTTTTGATGGATGGTCCCTTGGGGTTAACCTTTGACCTTATGATTAATTTATGACCTTTTTAATGATCTCCAGATGTGTTGTGACATATGTTGTAATCTCTCTGCCTTACAGTAATTAACCCGTGACCTCCGAATGAAATAAGAGAATGTTTAAACAGGACTTTAATGTTCACCAGATGTGTTATGTCATGTGTTTGTAACATATACCTAGAGTACCTTAATTAACCTGCAACCTCTGAATGAAATAAGATCTTGTTTAAATTGTCCTTAAATGTTCACCAGATGTGTTATGTCATGTGTTTGTAACATATACCTAGAGTACTTTGATTAACAGCGGCCCTCCGCATGGGACATGAGATTTGTTTAAATCGGTATCAGGCAGTGCTGCATCACAGGGGCCAGTCTACACAGATTTGAGAAAAGATGCATTGGTTTAAGGACAATATCAAAAATAAGTAAAAGATTAAGCAATTTTAAGGCATCAAACCATATCTATATATCCCTCAAGTTCAAGTTCAATTTGGTTCATACTCAATGCATTTTAAATGTGTACAAATATAACAACACCACTAAAGGAGTCAATAAATGAGTAGTAAATCAATACACACACACACACACACACACACAGACAGAATTAGAATAAATAAAAATGACTTACATTGTCATGGCCTGCTGATAAAACACTTTGCCTCGAATTAAAGGTTTGCAAATAGTTTAAACTGAATTATAACTGAGAGCACAGAGAGCTGCTCCTTACACGGTGAAATGAAAGGGGGTTGCTGAGCAGACAGGCTGACAGGGTTTTTGAGTGTTTATTTTTGGGGAGACTACCCCAGACTATTGAAACTGTGGACTCCGCTTGTTTAAAGTCAAAACACAGCCAGTATATGTAACACAATATCTGGTCGCTTTTGCCCCAAGGTCTGTATGTCTGCCCCGCCAGATGCTGTGCATACATCTGTGCCGCAGCATCGTGAGAGACTGCCAAGGTTGTTTATTTTTAGTGATATACTATACAAGTTCCCATACTGTGAAAATTAGGAAATGAGCAGGACAATATCATGTTATGTCTCGGTTGTCCGCACTAATAGTCATTATGATGAAAATACGTAAAACCGTAGCCAGATGTTGGCAAGCGTGAGAGACCGGTGAAATCTATGTGTAAAATGTCAAATAAACACTGTCATTACCCCAAAAACACTAAATAGTCTAAATACCCAGTGGCGATAAGGTAGCGGATAGTACTATTGACTTTGAAAGAAAGCAAGAAAAGCATATATGTTAGACAGCTTCGAATCCCCTAGCCGACATGGTCTTGAAAAAAACTTTTTCTTTTTCTTTTATTCTATACAAAGCAGGGCTTGAAAACGAAAAAAAATGTCAATCGGTTCACTCCGAGCAGAATCGATATTTTAACGTTTCCATTCCTGCGTTCCTCTGTATTATTACCGTTCCGAAACCGGTTTGAGTAGAAAAAATAACGGTTAATACCACGTGCACAACACCTGAACACAGAGACAGCAAAGAACAGGTGATCAGACCCAAGACCCGACAGTACCCCCCCTCCCAGGAGCGCCACCAGGCGCCCCAGGAGGAGGCCTACCTCGTCGCCGACGGAAGTCCTCGATCAACGAACGGTCCAAAACGTCCAGGGACGGCACCCAGCATCTCTCCTCTGGACCATAACCCTCCCAGTCCACGAGATACTGAAACCCTCTTCCGCGGCGCCGCTCGTCTAGTAATCTCCTAACCGTATAGGTAGGGGAGCCATCCACAAGACGAGGGGGCGGGGCGATCGCCGGCAGGGTTAAGGGGGGAAGAAAACACAGGTTTAACCCTAGAGACATGAAACACAGGGTGAACCCGACCAAGTGCGGGAGGGAGCTTGAGCCTGATAGCCACCAGATTAACCACATTGGTGATTCGGTACGGCCCAATGAATCTGGGTGCCAGCTTGCGAGAAGGCGCCCGGAGAGGCAGATCCTTGGTAGAAAGCCATACCCGTTGACCGCACACATAGGTAGGAGGAGAGGACCGGCGGCGATCGGCTGCTGCCTTGGTTCGTCCAGAGGTTCGGACCAAAACCCTTCTGACTTTCTCCCAGGTGCGGCGGCAGCGCTGAACGAAAGCCAGAGCGGACGGAACCGCAGCATCGGGTTCCTGTGATGGGAACAGAGGCGGTTTATAACCCACAGAGCACTCAAAAGGGGACATACCTGAAGCCGCCACTGGAAGGGAGTTACGAGCGTATTCTATCCAGGAGAGCTGTTGGCACCAGGAACTCGGATTGTTGGATGTCAGACAGCGGAGCATTCTTTTGAGATCCTGGTTGGCCCGCTCGCATTGCCCATTGGTCTGAGGATGGAAACCAGAAGACAGACTCGCAGAGGCCCCGATCTGTCTACAAAACTCTCTCGAAAACCGGGAGGCGAACTGAGGCCCCCTATCTGAGACCACGTCAACCGGCAATCCGTGGAGACGGAAGACGTGGTCCACGATCAGTTGGGCGGTCTCCCGGGCGGAGGGCAATTTGGGCAGGGGAATGAAATGAACCGCCTTGGAAAAGCGATCCACCACAGTGAGAATCACAGTGTTACCCTTCGATGGGGGAAGCCCAGAGACAAAATCAAGGGCTATGTGTGACCATGGGCGGGAAGGGACGGGAAGGGGATGGAGCAGACCATCAGGAGGGCGATTCACTGGCTTACATTGGGCGCATGTGGGGCAGGCCAACACAAACTGTCTGACATCTGCGACCAGTGTGGGCCACCAGAAGCGTTGACGGATGGCAAACAACGTTCTCCGAATCCCTGGATGGCAGACCAACCTGGACGTATGACCCCACTGAAGGACCTCAGGGCGCAGCGCAGCCGGCACCGGCAACCTACCGCCGGGCACCCTCCTGGCACTTGCACCCCTCGACCGGCCTCCTTTACTCGCCGCTCGATACCCCAAGAAAGAGCCCCGACCACCACCCCATCAGGAAGGATGGCTTCGGCCATAAGCTCCCCCTCTGGGGGCCCGAACAGGCGCGAGAGAGCGTCGGGCTTGACATTCTTGGACCCCGGCCGGTATGAGAGGGTGAAGTTAAATCAGCCAAAGAAGAGCGCCCAGCGGGCCTGACGCGAGCTCAGTCTCTTGGCCGAACGGATGTATTCAAGATTCTTATGATCCGTCCAGACCAAGAAGGGCTGCGCCGACCCCTCCAACCAGTGACGCCACTCACCCAAGGCCAATCGCACTGCCAGCAGTTCTCTATTGCCGATGTCGTAGTTACGTTCTGCAGGGCTGAGGCGGCGAGAGAAGAATGCACACGGGTGCACCTTCCCGTCACGGAGGGAGCGCTGAGATAGAACTGCGCCAACCCCGACACCTCGACAATGAACTGGGATTCAGGTTCTGGAACCAACAGAACAGGTGCAGAAATAAAACGGGACTTTAATGTGTCAAAGGCTACCTGCGCATCCTGGTTCCACCTGAAGGAAGCCTTGGTGGAGGTCAAGGCCGTGAGAGGTGAAGCAATCTGCCCAAAGTTCCTGATGTAGCGCCGATAGAAGTTGGCAAAACCCAAGAAACGCTGCAGAGCCTTACGGGAGTCGGGGACTGGCCACTTGGCGACAGCCTCTATCTTAGCAGGGTCAGGTTTGATCCCCCTGGTAGAAATGATATGGCCAAGGAACGTAACGGACTCGGCGTGGAATTCGCACTTCTCCGCCTTGACGAACAACTGGTTCTCTAACAGACGCTGGAGGACCCGTCTAACGTGCTGAGTGTGTAATTGGAGAGAAGGGGAGAAAATCAGAATATCATCCAAATACACAAAGACAAACTGATTAATCATGTCACCCAGAACGCTATTGACGAGACCCTGGAAAACGGCTGGAGCATTGGTAAGACCGAACGGAAGAACCAAATACTCGTACTGCCCCGAGGGGGTGTTGAATACCGTCTTCCACTCATCCCCCTCCCGAATGCGCACCAGATGGTAGGCGTTGCGGAGGTCTAATTTGGTGAAGACCCGGGCTCCCTGCAACAATTCAAAGGCAGAAGACATAAGGGGTAGGGGGTACCTATTCTTACCGTAATCTCATTCAAACCTCTGTAATCGATACAAGGGCGTAGGGAGCCGTCTTTCTTCTGAACGAAGAAAAATCCAGCACCGGCGGGAGAGTAGGAATGGCGGATGAGCCCAGCCTGTAGTGATTCATGAATATACCTGTCCATGGCCTCTCTTTCAGGACCAGAAAGGGAATATAGATGACCCTTAGGCGGAGAAGTACCCGGGAGAAGGTCTATGGCGCAGTCGTAGGGACGATGCGGAGGTAGCGAGGTGGCCCGGGACCTACTGAAAACCGCACGCAGATCGCCATACTCCGCCGGGACGCCGGTCAAGTCAGAGGGATCCACCTGTGAAACACAAGACACAGAAACAGCAGGAAAAGCAGCACCCAAACATGACACATGACAAGACTGACTCCAGGCTAAAATAGAGTTATTGACCCAATTGTGGGTTGTGTCTCAGCAACCATGGATGTCCTAAAATTAACGGGGCCTTGGGGGAGTCAATAATTAACAGTTCAATCTGTTCATAATGGTTGCCAGAGAGGGAAAGGCTTATGGTGCGTTCACACCAGACGCGAATGAAGCGTTAAGCGTGAGTGATTTACATGTTAAGTCAATGCAAAGATGCAAATAGACATCCTGCGGCGCGATTCGCGCGAATGAGGCGGCGCGAATGACGCGGCGCGTATTGAGCGTCTTGAGCGTTTGACGCGCGGAACTCGCGATTCCCGCGAATCGCACAAGTTCAAAAATCTGAACTTTGGCGGATATTCGCGCCGCGCTAACCAATCAGGAGCTTGCTCTAGTAGTGACGTGATTACGAGCGAGGCAGAAATCAAAACAACAATAGAGGACTAAATCATCGTAGCTGTATCCGGAGCTGTACTATAGACCAAAGATTACCTGTTAGATTTACCCAAAACAAATTATATCTTATGTTTATCCACTACAGAGACATCAGAGCCAGCGGCAAATGTCAGAAGGACTAGCCGAGGTTATGCTCCTCTCTTCGGGATACATGAGCACGAGCGCCCGGTGATCGCCTGGAGCTCACGGCTCCGAAATCGGCTAAGCACATTTTCAAATAGGGGCTGTTTTTATAAATAAACCGCAGATTTGAGTTTTAAACAACTACATTCTCGGCTGAAATACACGCGTCCAGTGTTTCCATAGCACATAAAGGGCTGATTTTATTTGCCAAATTCTATACATATGCTCTCTGTGGCAGTCATTGTGCCCCCTGGCAGAAGCCCCGCCCATGACACGAATTCGCATCTGTTGTGCAGTGAATTTCACGCGCGAATGAAGCGAATTTCACGCGCGAATGAAGCGAGTAAACCCAAAATGTTCACGCGTCCAACTACGCGCGAATAGTGTGATTTATTCGCGCAAGTCGCGTCCGGTGTGAATGCACCATTACGCATGGCGTGACGTGGGTGATAGTGGTGAGGGGACTGCCTGCTAATGACCACGCCGTAATGGGCTTGGCCAGGGGAATGGTCGGGATGTTCCACTTCTGAGCCGAGGCAGAATCCAGGAAATTCCCCTCAGCCCCTGAATCCAGAAGGGCGTGGCCGGAGTGTGAACCTCCCTGGAATGAGAGTTGAAATGGAAGCTGAGTGTGTGTAGTGGGAGAGTTTGAACAGGGAAAGGCGCCCACCAGGACTCTCCGCTTCACTGGTGGGCCTTGACTTTTAACGGGCATTGAAGTACGAAGTGGCCACCCTTGCTGCAGTACAGGCATAATCCTTGAGCAAGACGCTCCTGCCTCTGCTGCGGCGTAAGCCGGAGGCGACCTAGTTGCATGGGCTCAACCTCAGCTGACTGAGGACTCGCTGCATCGAACGAAGAGGACTCCAGGTGGCGCCACGGTGTGGTGGGTAGACGACGTTGGCGGCGACGGTCGAGACGGGACTACACCCGGAGCGCGAGATTAATCAAGTTATCCAGCCCTCGAGGGAGATCCCTCATTCCAGCCGCACGCTGCCGCTAGAGTCTGAAACTGTATGGCATAGTCGGTGACAGAGCATTTCCTCTGGGACAATGAAGATAGCTGAGCCGCCGCCTCATCTCCTGACGAAACTCCGCAAAAGAAGCACAGCAGGAAGCCTGCGATCTCCACACGGCAATTCCCCATTCGCGGGCGCGACCCGAGAGAAGAGTGAGGACGTAAGCGACCTTAGCCTCTTCAGTGGCGTAACGGCGAGGCTGCAGTGAAAATACCAGTGAACACTGGGAGAGAAAGGCTTGGCAGGCGTTGGGATCGCCATCGTAAACCGGTGGATTATTGGCATGGGGTTCAGGCTCCAGAGGAGTAACAGCGCGGAGTACGGGACCCCGGTCAGCCGCCTCTCGCTGAAGATCATTGACCCGTGTGAGGAGCTCAGCGACTCGGGCATTGAGGGCGTCAACCTCCTGCGCTGTGGCGTTGAGCTGTGTAGCATGTTGCCCCAGTAAAACCCCTTGCTGCACGAGGGCGGAACGAAGCGGATCCGATCCCGCTGAATCCATCGTTGGTCAGACTGTTCTGTCAGGGAATAAGCTGGATTCAGATGCGGGTACAACAGAGGCTTTATTGAAGAGAAAATAACAAGCGTGGAGCGCTTCCGGAGACAGCTTGCGTGGATCAGGAACTCCTACCGCACAGAAGGGTGGATAATGGCGGCTGGAGCGTGCCTCAACTGAGTCGGCAGAGACCCAGGTACGGCGGCGGGGAAACAATCACGCTGACAATGCGCACGTGGCGAGCTGTCAAAACAACGCCACGTGCACAACACCTGAACACAGAGACAGCAAAGAACAGGTGATCAGACCCGAGACCCGACAGAATGTAAGCCAAATTTGGCCCAGACTCTTTTACTATATGGGAAGCCAAGCATAAGAATACTAATGTAGCCTAAGTTTGTTAACCCAGTAACAATTTTTAACCGATTAATCACCTATTTCCATTTACTATGTTTTTAAAGGCACGCTAAAAATAAATTTGAAGTTTTTTGAGAGGAAAAAAAAAAGATAAGTCATGTATGAGTAACATTTTATTATATTCAGATATAATAACGGCAGGCTTACTAAACTTATAATGTACCAACATTATAAACACCATAGGCTATTTTAGTTCGAGTACAAATCCTTTACATTTAGCTTACCGTAATCAGAACAGAACAAGAATAGAAAAAATATATCATTCTAATGAATAAATATAATTGGATTATATATATTATATAGGCTAATATAGGCTTAGCCAGTGCTTGAAGTGGGAAAAAAAGAAGTGTCTGTACATACCCCCCCCCCCCCCCACCGTGAATTATTTATTTATTAAATGAGTACTTTTTATATAGTGCCACAATCATACAATCAATAAATAAACGACCAACGCATAATCTAAAACACCTTCAGCCAGTGGTCCATTATAAAACTCTTGCTTTTAAGCCAAATACACGCTGTAAAGAGTAATTTACTGACATCTGGATGTCACTATTCTTTGCATTAGTGCTGTTTTGAACTTACTGTTTGAATGTGCTTATACTTTAAAGGTTCACAGTTTAAGTTTATAATTGTGACATACAATGTCATAAAATTTGATCTGAACAAAAAATAACATCTGCTTAATATAAATGAAAAATAAACTGCTTGCAGGATTCCTAAAGAAAACAAAACAAAACAATTGTAAAACAAAAAAAATAAGTACAAATGTTGAACATTCTCAGAACATTTCAACTTGGATTTCACAAGTTTTTGAGTTTGTATTTATGTTCCGCGTGGAATCGCCGAGACCGCGACGCGAGCACCGCCCCAACTGCACAAAACGCCCCGAATTACGAGAGAAAGCTGCATCCGCGCGGTGACCCTACCGCCCGCCGCACAAAAGCTCCTCAAACGGGACGCGGCAAGTGGCGGAACCGACGGCGGACGTTACCACAAAAGCCCAAATGATGCCACACTTAAGCTTTGTACACTGAAACGAGGACTGGAACAATTCTTTCATCCTCCATTACTGCAGCGAACTATATTAACGCTAACATTAGTGGAGTGCCCTGATGCTAGTGTTTCCTGTCACTGTTTAAGTTCAGAGATGAAGACTTTATCTAGCGGTCGGGATATGAACTCAAAACGAAACTGCCATGAATCTTGTATGATTTTTTTATGATTATTATTTTATTTTTTTAAATACCGATATTCCGTTTTTGAGAATTGATACAGTATCGCCAAACAAAATATCGCGATGCTTCTTACACTCCTACTTAAAGTTCTCCAGCACCGCGCTGGATCTCCGGCGTGCAGTGTTCGCCCTCTGCAGGTATTTGTTATAATACATAATGTACTTAAGTTGGTTATGTTCATTATCATCGCTAGTCTATATATATAAATAGTCATACTAAAGCCTGGTTTTCACTTTCACTTCTATTTGTGTTACTAAAAATATCAGATTACTCCGTTGTCAAAATAATCAGTAGATTACTTGATTACCAAAATAATTATTAGTTACAGCCCCAGATTAGTTACAATATTAAAAAATACAACTGCATTGTTTTACTTTTTGTTATTGAAAATGTTAAAAATAGTATTAAAATATTGTCTCATTCTGCTGAACCAAGTATCTGTATTTTGTCTCATCTTGTGAGCTAAGTGTATTGTCACACCCCTAGCATGATAAGCGGTGATATAGCTCGTAATTTTCCAAGTGTATGATGTAGCTTTCATTCTTCAGGTCAACCATATATTCATGAAAAAGAAATCTGTTTGAATAAGGAAAGCAATAACTTTGCCATAGTATCCTTTCAGATGTTAAAGTTCCCTTAGTCATTGCATGCTTTGCATGTGCTGTCCCATCCCCGCCCATGTTTTAACTCTTATTGTTAGTAATTAATTATTATTTTACTACTCTGTGCACCTCCCCTGACATGCACTCATGCCCCACACGTTGAAAACCCCGGAGGTAAACTGCTTACATTCATTCACGTGATTTGTCGAGATGAGAGGTGACCCCTCCTGGTTGTGTTATTTATATTGTCATTTCTAATCACCCAGACTCTGACACTTTGACTCTGAGTACCAGCAACTTGTCAGACGTGCTGGTACACATGAGAAAGTGCCGGTATGATAAAGACTAAGCCAAGACAAGTTTATTTAGTACATTTCATACACAATGGTAATTCAAAGATGGTAAAAAAAAAATCACAACAATAAAAACAAGGAATTTAAAATCTTTTCAAATTATTTAAAAAATTATTTAAAATGAATATAAACAGTTAAAAATAAAATATAGTGCAATCATTTGGGACGTAGCACAGTGCTCATTCAGTAAATACACAGCTAAACAGATACGTTTTGAGTCTTGATTTAAATGTGGCTAATGTTTTAGCACATCTGATCTCTTCTGAAAGCTAGTTCAACTGCTGGCAGCATAATAGCTAAAAGCGGACTCCCCTTGTTTTGTGTGAACCCTTGGTGTTTCTAACTGACTCGATCCTAATGATCTGAGTGCTCTATTAGGTTTATATTCAGTGAGCATGTCTGTAATGTATTTAGGTCCTAGGCCATTGAGTGATTTATAAACAAGTATAATATTGGTACGGGAACTGCAGTGGTGCTGACCGCAAGACCCTCCAGCGGACAGTGAACACAGCTGCAAAGATCATCGGTGCCCCTCTCCCCTCCATCCTGGACATTTTCCTTACACGATGCTCCAGCAAAACCAACAGCATCGTGAAGGACTCCACCCATCCCTCCCACAGTCTCTTCCAGCTCCTACCATCAGGAAGACGGTACCGGAGCATCAGAGCCCGCTCCGCCAGACTGCTCAACAGCTTTTTCCCCCAGGCTGTGAGAGCCTGAACTCCTTACACATGAGTGAAGCTGGTGATTCTGTTTGTGGAGTTGTTTAATCAGATCTTGAGAGAATAAATGTCTTTTATTTCAGTTGATCTCATCTGTCTGTGGCTGAAGTCAGTTGTAGTTCTTGTGTTTCTCTTTTCTTCAGTGATTCTGCTTGATAACAGCAGGTGTTCATCACTAATGCTCAATCATCATTTAATAAATCACTTAAGTAGCTCATTAACTTTAAGTCTGCTTCAGTGTTACTTTAACTCTATTTAGAGTGGGACCAAATGTTCTCTGAATAGAGTTAATTTTACTCTGGGGAGTTTACTTTGTACAGTATTTGTGAAGCATTCGTATAGTTTTAATTTTTTTATCTTTTATTTTTTAGTTTGTATAGGGCAAATATTTATGCGAAGCGGCAAATATTTATGCGAAGCATTCATATAGTTTGTATTTTTTATCCTTTATTCTTTTAGTTTGTATAGTTAATACTTATATATAGTAAACTTATAAGTAAAGTCGTGACGTATTGTCAAGTATGGTGACCCATACTCGAAATTGGTGCTCTGCGTTTAACCCATCCAAGTGCACACACACAGCAGTGAGTAGTGAACAAATGCACACACACGCACACACACGCGCGCGCACACACACACACATACACACACATACACACCCGGAGCAGTGGGCAGCCATGCTGCGGCGCCCCGGGGAGCAATTGGGGGTTCGGTGCCTTGCTCAAGGGCACCTCAGTCGTGGTATTGAGGGTGGAGAGAGCGCTGTACATTCACTCCCCCCACCTACAATCCCTGCCGGCCGGAGACTCGAACCCACAACCTTTCGATTACGAGTCCGACTCTCTAACCATTAGGCCACGACTTCCCCGTTATAGTTAAAATCTGTCAGTAGGTTAGTTGTGTATAGGTTTATAGTGTTTTTTTACTTCATTGTTGTATGTCTGTATTTATGTAGCACCGTGGTCCTGCGAGACACGACATTTCGTTCCACTGTATGTCCCCACATGTAGCGGAATGACAATAAAACTCAACTTGAACTTGAATTTGAAGTAAAAGTACTTTAAAGTCAATCCTAAATGTACCTGGAAGCCAGTGTAAGGACCTGAGGACTAGTGTGATATGCTCAGATTTTTTGGTTCTAGTCAGAATCCTGGCAGCAGTGTTCTGGATGAGCTGCAGTTGTCTAATGGTCTTCTTTGGATAAAGGCATTCAAGATTCAAGATTCAAGATTTTTATTTGTCACATACACAATTATACAGAGTATAACCAGCAATGAAATGTAGGTCAGGTCCGCTCCAAGGACAGTGCAATTATATAGAATACAAATATTAAGGAAAAGAAGAGTAGAAAAAAAATTAAAGAATAAAATAAAATAAAATAAAAGATAAAAAATATAAATGTAAATATAAATGTGCAGGTCAGTATGTTGTTGACTTAAATAGTAATAAAGAGGAATGTGCAAAAAAAAAAAAGTGCAAAAAAGCTCCTCCTAAGCTCCTCCTAAGTCTCTCAGTTTTTGCCATCAGGCTACGGAAGCGCTTACCAGATGGAAGCAAAGTGAATAGACGGTTACCAGGGTGATTAGAGTTCTTGGTGATTTTGACAGCTCTATTTTTGCAGCGTTTGAGGTAGATGTCCTGCAGAGAGGGGAGAGCAGACCCTGAGATGCGCTCAGCTAAGCGCACAACTCTCTGTAGTGCTTTGCAGTCCTGATTGGAGCTGTTTCCATACCACACTGAGATGCACTGAGTCAATACACTTTCTATGGTCCCTGAATAGAAAGTTTTCAGGATTGCTGGTGAGACCCTGAATTTCCTCAGCTGTCGCAGATGGTACAGTCTTTGCCTGGCTTTCTTAACCTGTGTTTGGATGTGTGTAGTCCAAGTCAGGTTCTCGGAGATGTTTACACCGAGGTACTTGAAGCTACTCACCCTCTCCACAGGGGTCCCACTGATCCTGAGAGGAGAGTAGGGCTGCTGCTGTCTCTTCCTAAAGTCCATGATCAGCTCTTTAGTTTTGCTCACATTCAGAGAGAGACAGTTGTCCTGGCACCATGATGTGAGTCTCTCTACCTGGTCCAAGTATGCAGTCTCATCGTTGTTGGAGATGAGGCCCAGAACCACAGTATCATCAGCGAATTTGACAATAGATGTGGAGCTGTGAGAGGACACGCAGTCATGCGTGTAGAGAGAGTAGAGCAGGGTACTCAGGACACAGCCCTGTGGGGCTCCTATGTTCAGAGTGATGGAGTTTGAGGTGAACTGGCCAACTTTCACCACTTGAGGTCTGCCGGTGAGGAAGTCTTGAATCCAGTCACAGAGTGAGGAGTTTAGGCCGAGGTCTGTGAGTTTAGAAGCCAGCTTGATGGGGACTATAGTGTTTAAAGCTGAGCTATAGTCAATGAATAGCAGCCTTACATAATTCCCATTGTTGCTGTCCAAGTGTGTGAGGGAAGAGTGGAGGACGTGAGAGATAGCATCGTCAGTAGATCTGTTTGGGCGATAGGCAAACTCAAGAAGGTCTAAAGTATCAGGGATGGAGGAGCAGATGTGGCTCTTTACAAGTCTCTCAAAAACCTTCATGACTATAGATGTGAGGGCAACTGGGCGATAGTCATTCAGGCAAGAGGGTTTATTGTTCTTTGGCACAGGGAGAATGATGGATTTTTTGAATGAGGTGGGAACCAAGGGGGTAGCAAGGGACTCAAAGACAGAAGTGAACAAACCAGCGAGCTGATCGGCACAGGACCTCAGAACACGGCCGGTTATCCCATCAGGTACGGCTGCTTTCCTAACGTTCACTTTCTTTAGTGCCCTCCGAACCTCATCCTCTGACACGGTGATTACAGGATCGTCGCTGCTCTGCCTGCGAGATGGGTATAAACGGAGGTCGGAGCCAGCGGGACCAGCCGCAGGTGGGTGGGACTTAAGCTGCAAGTGGGCTGTACAAACCAACAGAAGATTTTGATTGGTTTGCTTAATGTGTGGGTTGTAGTATCGGTTCACACTCCTGGTGGCGGTAGTGTGCAAATGTTTTTGCGATCCGTCAAATAAACGAAGAAGATGACTTTCAGCGGTGGCACGGTGGATGAGTGGAAGAGGTGAGCGTGATATACATTTCTTTTTTTTTTGTTTTGTAAAAAGTATTACAAGCTGTGAAAAGTGCATTTTCTTGGTGGCTTTTGTACAACGTTTTCTTAGTACCACACACAGCTTACACTCTGTAATGTGCCTGACTGACAATATCTTTGTTTATTTCTACAAACAACAAAATGGCTCTCCCAAGTTATGGATACTGAAGACCATAAGCAGGTAATGTAATTACATGGCATTGTAATTCTGGTAACACTTTCTATAAAGCCCATGTTTATAATACATTATAAGGGGATTTTTAAGGCATTATAATGAATGCATAATACATTATTTAAAACAACAACAACAACAACAACCTTATAATATGTTATATCATCTTGTGAATATAAGAACAGTTTTAAAAGATTAGTTTAGTATTATATTAGTATTAGTATTATAATATTTACTTATTAGTGGTTATAGCTTTTAAGAGTATGATGATTTATAACACAGTGAACACATTGCATCATCTTAAGTGTAAGATATTAATCCTACCAATATTATTTATTTTGTTTATTTTAGCTTTTAGGGAACCACTCTCACGAGTGATGTCATATGATTAATGGATATTAATCAGAACGTCCAACTTATACCTTATTAACGACTTGTCCAGCAAGCATTAATATCAGCAAGTTATCTCTTAACAATTTTGTTTATTTTACTCGCGGCCAACGGTCAAAATAAACAACTAGTTAACTTAGTTCTCAGGTTTATGAGCTTAGGTAAAACGCGATCTTTTTGGCAAATAATTACGATATGCAAAATCACATAGCACAGACAAGAGATTTCTTAATAAAAATCAAAGTTTATTACTACTCTAATACACTACTGACTAGACAACACAAAACAGACGATTGAAACATACACACAGATGGGAGCGAGTTGTTTTGTATCTGAAGAGAGAGTCTTAGGTTTTAATGCTCGTTTCAGCCTGAGGGAAAAATCACACGCAAGAACCCTTATCTTTACTTCTTAAAAGATAAACACCAGTTCGACAGATTCAAGAGAAATTTGTTTGCCTTACTGTTCCCTTTTGAATTAGCTTGAGTTCGGCTTTCCTTTGGTCCAAAGAGCCTCTTTCCTCAGGTGAATTCTTTGTTTTGGTCGAGACGTGGATTGGCTGCTCGTGGTTCGTCGTCACTGGATTACTCTTCAGTGGTTGGATGGCTTCGTGATGACCGAACAACACTCTCAGGAAGTCTTTCTTAGCTCTTAGCGTCAAATGTTGGTTTCTTTGAAGTTTAACTTTGATCGCTGTTGCAATGCCTCCGCCGTGATGTTAGAGGCCAGAAGCGCTTTGCAGCGTGAGCAGAACGAGAGACGAGCGAGGCGTGCGTGAGCCTCCTTTTAGTTTTCAACTCCAACCCCTTTCACGGTTGTGCATCTGTTTTAACGGGCCGATTTGGGATCTGCCTCCGGGCGCTTGGGCCAATCGGATTCTTTCCTGTTGGGCGTTTGATCCAATCGCAAGTGTAGCTGTGGGCGGAGCCCCGCCCCTGCACAGTTTCGTGTTGCATACATTATCTGCGCAAGTATTTTATCACATAAAAACTTATAACAGCAAACTTCTATTCGTCTTGTAAATATGCATTAATGAACACAGATAAGATTTCATTCACACCACAATATTATTATTCATGAAATCAGCTTTCATCCGAAACCAAACAGTAGCCGTTTAACATGCACCAAAATACAAATATCCTTTATATTCAATTTCGTAGTTAAGGCATTGATTAAACGATCCTAAATTCCCAATAAACATATCAATCATGTGAAAATGAACAACTAGTGATCAGGAATATAAAAAAGATTACATGAAAAAGACTACATAAGTTCACACAACCAGCTTATAAATGTCACAAACAAAAACATCCTTTAATATATGTATAAACTATATCGTCTATAGTGTTTTTCGAGTATATTATTTCAATAGCAAAAACCAGTATAACTTTTGTTCTTTAAAACAAAATCCTTCAGGGTGTGGCTCTCTTTCTCTTTGTTAGATAGAGGACGCACAGAAAAGGCGCGTTTTCCTGGAATGTGCTTGATATGCAAGGTCGTAAAAGTCTTTGGTTCGAGTCGGCTGTAACCAGGCCTTTGACTTATGGCACCAATGTGAAGTAAGATCCGGGAGTATGAGTTCTGGTTTTTTTCAAGAGTGACAAAAAAAAGGGGGTCCTCCTCATCCAACTTCATGATGAAAGCAGCCAGATGTGACGGTTCCATATATCCTTGTTTTTATGATCTCAGGAGATTGGGCAGTTTATTTCAGCCGGCGCCAGGTTGTCTGGACATAATGTGTGTGGTATCCTGATCCCGACCAGGCATTACATAAGTTACAATGGATCATATTTCTCATAGTTATAATGTATTATAAGTCTGATATCTTGACACCTTTCTTATGCTACTTCATATACTTCACATACTTCTTATGCTGCTATCAATGACCACTTATGAGTATAGTAATAATAATACAATTTTTTTTTTCTCAAAAAGCCATAAGATCAGATTGCTTTTAACTATTTCTATTTTAATATCAGTTTGATTATTTTGATGGTACCTTTTAGACAGCTGTTTAGTAACTCTGCAACTACATGTCAACTAGCAGTCATTGGAGTATAGTAGTATGTTGTCTGCTAAATATATGCTAACACTTTATTTTGATGGTTCCCCAACAGACAAACTGACTATAAGCAACTTTATGAGTACGTCAACATTCTACCAACCCTAACTTTAACCTAAACCTACTAATACTAGTTGACATGAGAGTTGCAAAGTTGCTTCTAGACTAAGGGGACATCAAAATAAAATGTAACCAAACATATAAACATTGCTTTTTTTTTTTTTTTCTGTTGAAATTATTAACTAGCTCACATAAAAATTAATATTAGCCTCACAGGGAACAAATAACACTTCACACCTGACCACTTACAAGATGTACTGTAGTAAGATACTGTGCAGATCTTAAATAATGTCAAGACATATAGTCCATTATCAGTGTAAAAGTAGATTTAATATGGTGTTCATTGTGTTATAAATAATTATAATCTTAAAAGTTATATGTACAAATGTGTAAGCATTATAATTTATTAAAATTGACAATATAACATATTATAAGGTTGTTTATAGTGCATTATTCATTCATTATAATGCCTTAAGAATACCCTTATAATGTATTATAAATATGGGCTTCATAGAAAGTGTTACCGTAATTTATTTTTTTTACATTTTGGACTGCACTGATTTATAAAGTGTAGATGTCTTAAACGTTTGTAAATAGATACCTGTTTTTATACAGTCTATGATAGATACACTGTAAAAAGTGCACAGTTGGATCAACTTTAAAAACTTTTTTTTTAATAATTCAATTGGTAACACCTAAAAAAAATGCTTGTTTTTTTCAACTTAACTTATTACAAATAAAGGTAATAAATTAAGTTGATTTTTTTTTTTATTAGATGTTACCAAATGAAGTATTTTTTTTAAGTTGATCCAACTGTTCACTTTTTACAGTGTAATTTTCTAAATAATAAGGTACATTTTCAAAAGTATTAGAACACGTCTCCTAACCTCCTAATCCACAATGTAATATATTTAAAACATAGTTTAAATAACCTTTTTTTATTTAATACTAATAATAATCAATAATCAGTTTTTTGTAAATTAATGGTGAATAAACTATCATTTTATCTAGTGGTTTTTAAAAGGAATACTTCATATAAAAATAGTAATAAAGACAAATTTTCTTGGCCTAATGTCGTCACTTAAAATTTCTGGACACCATTAACTTGCATAGCATAGACCTACAGAGCTGAGAAATTATTCTTGAGATGTTTGTACATGTTCAACAAGAGAATAAAGTCATGCATATCTTGGATGGCATGGGGAGAATGTTTTAAATTCGGTTTAACCCTAATGCTCATTGTGCTTCTTGTGTACCCACCAGGTTATGTTAGGAAGGGCAAGCGAAGCGAGCTCCGGGGAATTTACTCAGAAGCAATGCATGCTGGGATTGTGCAGTGTCCACTGCATGCAAGTCTATTGTGCTGAATGAATAATTGTACATGATTTGAGTCATCAGAAATAAAATCATTTACCCAGCCTGAGATTTCAGATTAATACATTGATTTGTGTAACATGTTCTGAAGAACATTAGTCTGTCATGTGTTGTAATTTGATTTAAAAAAAATATGAAAAATAAAAATGTGCAGTACAGGCAAATGGTAACTACATTTTCTTAACAGTACTCAACATTTTCTTTATGTATCACACATTTACCTCCAAAGTGCTATTGCATCTCATTTTAATGTTCCTTAAAAGGCTACTGTAGAAGAATTGAAGTAAAATGTAATAACCAGAAATATGCTTAAATTACTACAGTTAAAGGACTTAAAATGACACCATCACGAAGCATGGTAAAAGGTGTAAAGACATGATTTCAATTTTGACAGTGAATGGTATTGAATACAAATAATAATGACAAAACCAAGAATAAGACATAATTTCATTGTTAACAGTGAAATTGGACAAACACAATGACAAAACTATGAATTTCAGTTTAAACCAGGGCTTGAAAATGAAAAAAAATGTCAATCGGTTCACTCCGAGCAGAATCGATATTTTAACGTTTCCGTTCCTGCGTTCCTCTGTATTATTACCGTTCCGAAACCGGTTTGAGTAGAAAAAATAACGGTTAATACCGTTATTTTTAAAATTGTCTTTGCCTATAATAATAATAATAATAATAATAAAGTACTGTGTTTTCTTTACACAAAAAGAAAAAAAAATAAAAAAAAAAATACAGAAAGAGATGGTATCTTAACCCGCTGCGCTAATAGGCTATACAGCATCATCTTTTCTAGATTTTTACATTTCTAAATGTAGGCTACTAAACAAAATAAAAAAATCTATTAATGCTTTAAAGACATTAAAGAATTTTTTAAAGATGTTTGCTGCAAATTGTAAAAAAAACAAAAAAACGCTGCTTGTATAAAATGTTTTGAGGGGAAAAAAACAAAGGCTAAGCCTGCATTTTATTAGCCTATTATTCAGAAATGATGTAGGCTAAAAGGCCGGTAAATCAAAAATGTTTACAAACATTATAAACACTAGGGATGTGCGCTACGACTAATTTGACTGTCATTTAAACGGAAGTTTTGTATCCGACTAATCGACTAGTCTAAAAGCTAGAAAGCCAAAAAAATGCCCAAAAAAAGTGCGTGTGTCTATATAACAGCCTACACTTGAAATACTTAAATCTTTGAATCACACTGTCAAATCCCTCAATTAATTCTGCTAAAAATAGGTCATGATTATGCTTGCCTCGCGTTATCATCATTTAATATTAGGCGGTCGTTAAACAGAAAAAAATAAAGAGCATACACTCAACAGAGCCCTGCACGGCCCTCAAATTTAGGCCCTAGCCCGGCCCTGGCCCGAGAAGCTCAGGCTAGGCCCGGCCCACGTCCGACAGCTTATCAGAATTACCGACCCGAGCCCTTTTTTTCCCCCTTCTCCTAAAACAGTTTATACTACTGTTTCGGCTATTAAAATAGTTCCGTTTTGTGTGTAATGGCAAAATTATTATATTTCGTTTTGTTTTTTTATTAAGTTAATTTAGAAAAACGTTGGGAGCATTTTTGTTCTTTAAATAGCCTATACGTTTTTTTTTTTAAAGTAACGACCAAGCGGCCAGCGGCATGAGCTGATCATAGCCTATGTTTGATAAATTTAGCCTTCTCATATCATCACGACTTGCCTAAAATAAAATCTATAGATATACTAAAACAGTTCAAGTATATAACAATGTTTAAACGTTAAACCTGCTATAATAATAATGTGCGCTAGTCTATATCTGAGTTTGTGCGGAGAGTGGAAGCTAAAGCTGCTCTGCAGGACATGGAGGCACTAGCAAACACTTGGATTGCTTTCAGTGGAAACAAATTAAAATAGTACGCCGTCATTTTTTGTTTGTTTGTTTGTTTGTTTGATAAAGGTAAGAATAATACATCATTCCGACCTGTAAAGGGTCTACTTGTATTTGTGCGCACTCACAATACCAACAAAAGGTAGTTCTTTTATAAAACAAAGAAAACAAACATGCTGTGCTTTCTGCGTCTTGAACAGGAGAGCTTCATAAAAAATGAACCGAAGCTGAGCGAATACATGCCTCACAGACATGATAAATATATCTATAGAAAGCTTTAAATTATCACTTAACGAAATAAAAAATTGAAAACAAAAACTCTTTTATTATAATCTTAATCATAATCAATAAAGATGCATTTCTCTCTAAAGGCGCGTCTAATGAGGAGACGGTGAGTCAGGATCAGAAACGTCATCCTTGCGACGCGGACTCAGAAAACATTAGTTTATTAGTAAATAATTCAAATATCTCCTTACTATTTCCCGCAGACACATTCATGGTTATGTTTGCTGGGGTTTTGCAGCAAGCTTTAGCCTATTGTGTGCATTTGAATGCAGAACTATTCCGCTGCGCTGAAGTCACCTGCTGCTGCTGCGGGACACTAAACACCATCCAGCTGCTCTCAGTTGTGTGGTCTCCTGTTGTTTCCACCAGCGCGGTGATTTTTTTTTTCATCACTAATCGATAGATGTCTACAATATAAAAATAATTTTGCAGGGCTCTAACACTCAACATAAACCGGTGCATAGCTTATTTATTCAGATCGGCTGGAGCAATGCAGAAATGGAAAATCAATCAATAGACTGACAGAATTCTTCATTTTCATATAAAGTTAGCCAACATATAAAAATAAAAGTAAAAAAAAAATAAGAACGTTTATCAAGGAATAGCATTAAAATGGCTTTAAAAAATGTACTTCATGTTGGCTATATTGTCTAAAAACAAAAGAATGCTAGTTTTACTTACTCCATGCACATTTGTTAACGTGGTCTGGCGAAAGACTGCACTTGAAAAACAAAACAAAAAAAAACTCGCTCGGCAGGAACTGAAGTCACAGAGAGTTTCGAAAAGAGCCTGGAAATCCCGCAGCACCACCGAAGTGGGTCTTCGTTCAGAAGAATAGATCGCGTGCATGGGATCACGGACCGCAGCGACGTATGAAAGATTGACATTGCTGGCTTTGGCTAGCCTCCAAGCTAACGCATAGGTCTTTCGTGTGGTCATGCTAAGCTCGCCGCAACTGACGTGAAGACAAGGCATGAGAGGTCTGAGGTAAAAATGTAGTTTCTGCCCAGATATGCTTTTAAAAATATTTAAATATTTTGATATGTATTGTTTTTCAAAAGTTTTATTTTAACTTATTTAAAATGTTTTAAAATGTAACGTTAAAATGATGGTAATTTGAATGATAAAATGTTTTTTGGGGGGTTTTTTTCTCTCGTGTAATCGACTATTGTTTTCAGTGTCGACTAGTAGGAGCTGTACCGTTTAGTCGACTAGTCGACTAGACCCGCACATCCCTAATAAACACAGTAATTAGTTTCTCTCCACAACAAATCCTCTAAACTTAAGGATAGCCTATAGGCTATAAAAACGTCATTCCAAAAACAAATTAACCTGTTACCGTTCACCAGAGCGACCTCGCACTGAACGCTCTTTGTTTGCATGTGTCATTGTTTTCTAATAGAATAAATGAAACGGTACAAAGTTAATCTTGTCAAACTATATATCATTCTGAGGGTCTAAGCCTCAAGCATCGACGACAGATCGCTGTTTTTCGATGGAAAGCTTATAAGGAATGAGTGGCACAAATTTGCTACATTTGTGTAAGCAGTACACATCCAAACACGCAGAGTAAAAAAGCAGTACGTACCTTTATCATTGTAATAACGAGCCACAAACGCGTCCACTGCTGAAATCCCAGTTTAGTTAGAGAGGTAAGGGTCCACAGAACAACATCCCAGCGAGCACTTTTAGTCCAGCGAAACAATAACGTTGTAATAAGGATGAATATTCCTTTGTTTACGTTTCATTTCTTCAGAGAGTTATTGTTCGCGTCCGTTATGGAATAAATTACGCTCAAAAACAGCGTCTTGGTGGTAAAAAAACAAAACGGTGTTGCAGCATACGGTTTTACAAACATAATGAGACCGTCTACGGAAAAAAAGTCTCAGAAAAGCGGAATATAGATTATTTGAATTTGGCGCTCCCTCCTGCCGGCAGTGACGCAACTGTCATCTGAGCGGGGCGTAACTTAGCGATCTGCTTTATCCATAAAAAACTGTTTTTTTTTTCTTCTACATTTTTTATATGTGTGTGTGTGTATTGTGTGGGGAATGTGGCCGTGTCTGCATGATTATAATATGTATGGACGCACATCAGCGTGTTTATTAGCGACTCTATGACGGCTATCATTGTGATTCATTGATCAGCTATTATTGATTATATGGCCCATCTGTATGATTATAATCTGAATGGAAGCACATCAGCGTGTGTTTACTGACTCTATGACCATGTCTGCCAATATCACTTCACGTCTGGCAGTGATATTTATCATTGTAATAACGAATAACGAAGAATACTTCAGTATACATACTATATACAAAGCATTTTTTTCTATTTTTTTTCCTTTTTTATTACTCAAATAATTATTTTTGTATTTTTTAGTGCTCAAATAAATCTGTCTATTATTTTATAATTGAAAAACTATGCAGGAACATGTATAATGATGACTAAAATAGCTTGTATAATTCTGCAATCCATTTGGTGGTTATTTTTCCTCAAACAGGGGGGGTGGGGGACTATAAATAGTTTCAGAAAAAATATTGCAGGAATCTCATTTTTCATGGTATCTTCTTCAAATTTGAAATATGAACTCATGAGACACATGGCTTTCGATCCATTACTTTTCTGGATTGCTCCAGGACTTATTTCATGTATTTGTATATGAAATAAAAAAACATTCAGTGTGGAAAAATATTTTTCAAGGCACGTCAGTGCCTATAACTTTTTATCTTTTTGAGCATTATCAACTTTGGATGATATATAGTATAGCCCAGAGTCTCTTCTTTCCAAAGATACCTAATTTGTTTGTGTAAGCACACTTTGTCACAAACTGTTACCATTTTAATTTAGGTAGGTTATTTTCACCTGCGAGGCCCTAAATGGGGGTGAAGGTTAACAGGTTAAAGGTGAAACTGATGCCTACCTCTCTCACTCGGCACGAATCCAAATGTTTCCATATTCTCGACGTATAGCCTACTAAAATATTATTTATTGGCTTTTACTTTCATCGAAGCACCGCTGGTGTGTAAGATCTGTTGAATCCATCTTACACTGACGTCGGATAAACACTAACGCCGGTGTTCTGACGATTTGTGCTACCCTGTCAGATTTTCCATTAAAACAGATGGTAGCAGAATTCATTGCCATTGCGACTAGGGTTCACAGCTGAGCGCGGGCGGGCATTTCACTCACTGGATGCGTCAGCATCACATTTGTATAGTCTGTACTACTTGAATTCGTGATTGGTTGACAGCAAATTTAAAATATTAAATGGAACGATAAAATAACGTTATTAACCGGTTAATGGCCATTTCAAATTTTCGATTCTGTTCGGAACTATAAAATTTGATTTAGTTTCTGTTTCCGGTTCTGTTCCAGTCAAACTTTCGTTCGTTTCTGGTTTTCGTTTTCGTTCCTTGAACCGGTTCAGAGCCCTGATACAAAGTCAATAAAACTATCCACAAACACACGTCGAAATCAAAATACTTTGATTCATTAGCAATTCCATTTTTGATAATGTAAATATTAACTGTATACGCCATACATCTCGAGCAAGTTTCATGAGGTATCATGTGATGAGAAGGACATCTACTGGACACTCTGGGAATTTACGAGAGCACAACTCGCACCATTTTATATATATTGTCGTACATTTAAAGAAGATTGAAACCGAAATTGATGCAATATTTATTAAACATTTTATCGAATAGCTATATAGATATTCTTAATATTATTTTAGAGTCTGCCCCCACTCTCTTTGGTCTGAGACATATAAGTTGGCATGGCTTTTGTCCAAAACTCATTTCAGCATGAACTTGGACCAGTTTCAAATCATTTCTCTACAACTTTTTTCATCCGCAGTCAAGATGGAGCCGGGCCGTCCAAATAGTGAGTGCAATTGAAATATTAATTTATCCATTAATAATATAAAATATTTCACTGTTTAATTACAAAATTGTTAAATAGGTTTATTGTTTCGCAGACTGGCAAAGTCAAATTTGTAGGATTCTAATTAATATCCCACATTATTAATTTTTATTATTTATTGTAGCTTTTAGGGAATCACTCTTAACCCTCTGAGCCCGACAAACGCGAATACGCGTTTTGGGGCAGATTTTCCTGATAAGGCAGAAAAGAGCTTGAATTACTCTGCCATGTTTGATCGTTCAGATAAGAGCAATACACCATTCGAATCTGTAAGGGGTCTTCTTTTATTTGTATTCACTCATAATAACAACTAAACTTTGTGCGTTTGAAGAATAAAGAAAACAAACAGCGTGCGCTCTCGGTCTTCTCCGTCTCCGCGATCTGTTTCCAGAAATGCGTCACTAAAATGAAGTGTAACTCAGCGAATACTCAACACAGACACATGAGAGTTATCTCTATATGAAGCTTGAAGTGTCTTCTTTGAAATGAAGTAAGTCATATCGAAAACAAATATTCTGTGATGAAGTAATCCGTATGAAACCAACACGATGTCCAGTCTGTCCCGTCTAACTCATTATTTTTAATGAGATCCCGCCCCCTCGCGTTCACATGCAAATAACCACGTGACCCGCGCGCGCGGAGCATAAACAAAGCGTCAGTGTCAGTTCATCGCTGCTATACTGTTACTTTCTGGAAGAAGACGCGCTGAGTAAAGGCTGGATTTCCCTCAAAATTGATCTGATGAGTAAGTAATGTTTATTTTATTTTCTGCATTAGTTAACCTGTTATTGTGACATAAACTTGAACACATTACTAGTTGGGTTGTTCCCAAACTACAACACGATAAATGCTACGCATCTAAGAATGTTTAGACCATGTTTATTATTAATAATCTGTTCACAAATATATTTTAATAACGTGCTAAACGATAACAATTAGTTCTCAGATATAAAATATATGTTTTATAGTACGAAGTATATCCTTTTATAGTACAGAGTCTATGACTGCAGAATCATATTTTTATACTATAAAATCATACATGATGTTCAGGATGACTATAATTCCTGACTAAAATGTTTGAAATCCAGTAAAACATTTTGAATATGATGGGCAATTAATTGTATTTAAATTTCTTACGGCGCAAGTATGTTTTCATGCTCTTTATAAAACAATAAAAGTAATATGAGAGTACATTGTAACATGATGAATGCTACGAGTCTAAGTATGTTTAGAACATGTTTATGATTAATAGCCTACTCTGTTCAAAAATAGATTTTAATAACGTGCTAAACAATAATAATTAGTTTCTCAGATATAAAATGTTTTTTTTTACGATAATACAAAGCATGAATGAGTCTATGACTACAAAACACACACATATATATATATATATATATATATATATATATATATATATATATATATATAGATGCTCCTGATATAAACATGCTCACAAATGTTTTTTCTCTTTTTTTGGTTGTTTGTATTTTATTGAATCAGACAGCTGCACCACAGATGATGAATCCTGCTGACTTTCAGTCTCTTCCAACTGTTTTCCTCTGAGAGCGCTTCACCAACATCAGAAGAAATCCATGGAAAGTAGCAGAAACACTTAAATAACACGTAAATATCAGGTATGATTTATTTGCTTCACTTGTTGAACAGAATCTGTTGCAGGAATGAGTCAAAGTCTGTTCACATCTCTGTGGTTAGATCAGTGCACAATAATGTGTCTTTGACCTTCATTATGTATGTTTTGATTATACTGTGTTGTAAATAAAATACAAATCATTTAAAAAAACCCATTTTTTCAGTCTCCTCACACTCTCTTACCTGCCTCAGTCACAGTCACACTGATGGGCCATTAGCAGCTTTAGGGGAGGGCCCTTTGTCTCTCAGGTGAGAACTCCACTCCCTCGCATATTGGATTTCGAACACAAAACATGTCTTTAAAAATTTAAATCAATGTATTGTTTTCTGTGAGCAAATAAACAAGATGATTTTCACATAATTGTGAAGTAAATATTCTAGCCTACAAGATCTGGTTCTCAAAAGTCTTGTAAACAATTGTTCTGTATGTGTTTTATGGCCTTATTTCAGTGACTTCAAAATGTTAGTTTTTCACTAACCACGCATAAACGTTGTTTTCTCAAAAACACAATCATGTACATAAATGCTGCTAACATAACATTGTAGCCCAGTTTGTGCTGTTTACAGTGTTATTAGACTTTAACCATTTATATTTTTATAAGCAACTGAAAAAAGCACAAATGTCAGGGCATGTCGAAAGTTCTCCAGGTCCCCAAAACACCCTCAGGGCCCAGAGGGTTAAGAGTTGATCTTCATATGATTAATTGATATGGCTTATGCTTACGACTTGTCCAGCAAGCATTAATAACAGCAAGTTATCTCTTAACACTTTGTTTATTTCATTCGTGGCCAACGATTAAAATAAATCAAATAGTTAAATTTAGTTATCTAGCTCCTAGCTGAGCGTAGGTAAACGCGATCTTGGGCAAATAATTATGATCTGCAAAATCACACAATCAATTGCACAGACAAGAGATTTCTTAATAAAATCAAAGTTTATTCACTACTCTAACACACTACTTGTCTAGACAACACAAAACAAAAGACATAAACACACACATTCGTTGCAATGAATTGTTCTGATCTGAAGAGAGTCTTAGGTTCTCACTTAATGCTTGTTTCACCTGATGGAACTCATAGACACAGAAGTATTTTATCTTTACTCTTAACAGATAGATATATCACCAGTTTCCAGTAGATTCAAGGGATGTTATCTTACTGTCTGTGCTCCAATCGAGTTCAGTTCTGTCCGGGTCATGCCTTCCTTCCGTTGGCATCTACGTTTAATGTGTGTATGTTTGTGTTTAGTTGAATGTTACATGTTCCCCTGTAGTGTAGTTTAATAAACATCCATATGTATTCATACTTGGTTGTCTGTGTCTGCAGCTCACAGAAGGTCACTTCAACATTCAGGTTTTGTTAAATGCTCTATGAGAATGTATTAGTAAGGAAATTAATTTTCCGTGGCCAGAGAAATAATTTTCCTTAGAGTCAATAGATGATTAAAACTGTCCGTACTGTGGGCGAACTACTCATTTTATTGTACTATTAATGATATAGTTAATTCCTGAAGATGAATATATAATTGATAACAACCCGTTATGATTATTAATTATGATCATCTCCCTTTGAGCTAATTTGCAACAACGACAAAGTGGAAATTCTGCAAATTGTCTACGGGTTGAAAATTTAGGTTTCATGGCAATGTCAGTGGAACAAAATGAAACAGACTGATCCCTCGGTGAAAGAATTTATGAGCACTTATTCGGCTCCCGAGAGACTGAAACCGAGAGATGCGCTTTTTGGTGGTCGCACAGATGCGTATAAGCTTTTCCACAAAGCAGCCTGTACCCGTACTGCCAGGCTAGGAAGAGCTAACCGATCGGTCATCCTGAGATCATTTTCAACGACTTTGAACCGATTGAGAATTATTACGGCTTTTGTCAAGGCAACCGTGTACCCCCCGCGCAAATTACTACATGCTGTGTTACCATTCCGCTGTAATGGCAAACTAATCTTTTCTTTATGTAGAACATGAGCGTACGATGAGAACCAGACAACAAGCTGCACTTGCGATCGACAAGGGGTATGTGGTAGCCAAGGTCGATGAAGTCTGGCATTTCCCACAGCGGTCAGATACACTGTTTTGTGACTACGTAAAAACATTTTTTACGTTTGAAACAGCAGGCATCTGGCTACCCGTCAAACGTTATCACGGATGCGGACAAGGAGAGTTACATCCGCGAATATTATGAAAAAGAGGGAATCCAACTCGACCCCGAAAAGATTAGTCACAACCCTGCCCAGGGGGCTATAAACCCGCTATTGCTCAATAGTCTTTGGGGACGCTTCTCCATGAGAGAGAACTTACCCCAAACTCTGCTCGTAAAAGACCCTGAAGATTTTTGCCAGAATCATTTTTGGTAAAACCGACATCCTGATATATTTCATATTCGTCTCAGAAGATGTGGCACTCGTTCAGCATTGTAGGCCCAAAGGGGACGTTTTTTTTTTAAGTTTAAGTTAACAACTTTATTAATCCCACAAGGGGCAATTCAAGTAGGGTAGCAGCATCACACAGCAAACACAAGACATCACATAGAAGATACAAAAAAAAAAAAAAAAACCACATGCTTCATAATTCAATTCTTCTTGAAAAAAAAAAAATAATAATAATACAAATAAAAACAAAAAACACCTTAAGACTTTGAATTACAAAAACAAATAGCCTCTGGAACAAAGGTAAATTTATATCTATTAGATAAACATTTAATGCTTCTAAATCTTCTTCCAGAGGGCAGTACTTCAAAGTAAACCTTCAAGGGATGAGAGTCATCTCCCGTGATACTACGAGTTTTCCTCCGCAGAGGTACACCAATAACTTTTGAGCAAGTCCTAACTAAGGTCTGCAAACGATTCTTGTTCCTAAGAGAGAGTGATGAATACCAGCATAAAAAAGAAAAGCTCAAGATACTCTCAATAAAAGTAGCATAAAAAGTTCTCAGTATGTTTTTTTGTACACAGAAAGAATTCAATTTCCTAAGAACATACATTCTTTGATTCACCTTCTTAATAATAGCCTCTGTATTCTGCTGGAACTTTAGAGTAGTATCAAAGATAGTTCCAAGATACTTATACTCCTGTACCCTTTCAACTTCTTCTCCATAAAAGTACACAGGTTTCACCTTTAAAGCATTTTTCCTAAAATCAATTACCATCTCTTTCGTTTTAGTAATATTCAGTTGTAATTCTACTTTTTTACACCACTCAAAGAACTCATTGTGATCATTACTGTCATCACATTCTGCACTAGTTAACAAGGATAGAAAAACTGTGTCATCCGCATATTTAACTACATGACATTTATCCTTAGTGCTGCGACATTCATTTGTATAAAGTATAAAAAAGATTGAAGAGAGTACACATCCCTGAGGAGATCCAATTGACGTAACAAGCGTATCTGACAGCACTCCATTCAACATGACTCTTTGCTGCCTACATGTCAAAAAATCTAAAATCCATAAAACCAAACCGTGACTCACATCAAATTCACAAACAAGTTCTTTGCTAAAATGATTGGATTCATTGTATTGAACGCAGAGGAGAAATCAACAAACAACATTCTAGCAAATGTGCCTCCATTCTCTAAATGGAATCTTGAGGTCCCTCAAACAGTTTGCGAGACTCGCGACATTAACGTGTCTATAGGGGCATTTAAGACGCTCATGCACGACTGGAATTGTACTGATGGATAGACTCGGCAACCACGTGTTATACTCCGACACAGACTCTGTTATATTTGTGTCTAGGGACGGTGACTGGATACCCCCTCTGGATGACCATTTGGGTGAGCTGACGGATGAAATAGGGGACAACGATTACATCACAGAGTTTGCCTCTAGTGGACCCAAATCTTATGGGTATCGCACCGTCAAAGGAAAAGTGTGCATGAAGGCTAAGGGTATAACTTTGAATGCTAAAAATTTCCAAGCTATGCACCTACATACCCTGATCGGTCTGATTACCAGTTACATTACGTCTCGCAACGATACGCAGTACATCCTGGTCCGTTCTGAAAACATTGTGAGGAATAAAAAGCATCTCAAACTGCACAACAAGTCAGTCGATAAAAGGTTCAAGGTGGTGTACAATAAACGCTGACTTTTACCCGATTTCACTACGCTTCCTTGTGGCTGCTGAATCGATGATGCATAGAGGGGTGAATGATGTTTCTGAATTTGACTTTCAACTTATTCATCTGTTCAGTTGTGTGATCAGTGGTCCCTCAAACAGTGCTAAAACCTATTTTGTAAAGCGATTGATGGAAAATGGATAAAATATGATTTCTAAAAACATTTACAATTGTTGGCCTCTGTACGATGAATTGCTTAAATTGCATGACATTAAATTTGTTGAAGGAATACGAGAGTCTCTGAATGATGATCACTTACTCCCCGCTGACAAAGCTAATCTTCTGATTCCGGACGACATGATGAGCGAAGCTAGCGGGGATGTCCAAAAAGTCTTCACGCAGTTTGTACATCATCGTAATCTTAGTGCTATATATTGTACAGAATTTATTTGCTCAAGGTAAATTGAGCAGAACCATCAGCTTGAACACCAATTATTTAATCTTGTTTAAAAAAAAACACAATGCTAATCAAGTGATGGTGCTAGGACGTCAAATGTACCCTAACAATGTTAAATACTTTATGGAGTGTTATCAAGATGCCACCAGTCAACCGTACGGCTATCTCATGATAGTGCCATGGGGCATGTGGCCAAGGAATTTTTTACTGCCCCCCTCCGATGTGAGGAAGGAGACAGGAAATTTACTCATAAGTGTTTTAGCACAGATAGCTGCCCTGTGAACTTACTGCAGAAAGAGGAAGTACAATTTTCAGAAGTCCTGCAGGCATTTAAAATGAACAAGCAAATGTACATATGTGGTAAAAGAGGTCTGGTGGAAATCTGGTGGAACAAGAAATACCAGCAAAACTGGTTTCGGTCCCACCCGAGCTGTGGGCAACTGACAAATATGATGTGGGGTTGATAAAGGACTGTGAGCCAGTCATTATTACTCCAAAATCGGATTACCGCCCCTGTAAGCCACAGTACCCTTTAAAAAGGGAGGCAGTGGAAGGAATAACACCTGTTTTTCAGGCCCTACTAAAAAAGGGTGTGATTGTTCCGTGTAATGACTCACCTGTCCGCACACCCCTTTTTCTGGTAAAAAATATCAGAGATAAGGGACAACTGGTTGAGTGGAGGTTCGTGCAAGACCTTCAAGCAGTGAATGCAGCTGTACAACCTCGGGCGCCAAACGTACCAAACCCTTATACCATCCTGTCACAAATTCCGCCCGATACAGAGTGGTATACGGTGGTCGACATTTTTCAGCATGGCTGTACACCCGTTTTTGCAGTACTGGTTTGCATTTTCCTTTAATGGAAAAGGATACACGTTTATTAGGCAATGTCAGGGGTATTGCGAAAGCCCAACCATATACAATGAGGCCCTCCAACGTTCTTTGGAGACTCTCAAATTATCCCCTGGCGTGGCCTTACTGCAGTATGTTGACGACCTCCTCCTGTGCGGAAAAACAAAAAAACAGTGTTTAGAGGCCACGGTGAAGTTACTGACTCCTCTAGCTCGGCAGGGACATAAAGTAAACCCAAGCAAAGTACAGCTAGCAAAGCAACAGATTACCTTTTTAGGGAAGTCACTGTCAGACAAGAGAGTAGCGGCCATACAAAGGATACCTAAACCTGTAACGAAGAAGCACATGATGTCTTTTCTGGGTATGTGTTCCTACTGTTGAACATTTATTCCAAATTATACGGAATTAGAGCAACCTCGGGCTGTCATGATTTATGGCAAGAGTATGTCCGCTCAGCAAAGACTGGAGTGGACTCCAGAGGCGGAAGAAACCCAGAACCAGAAACTCAGACCCAGAAAAGCCATTTACCATTTAAGAAATGGGGTGATGTATTCAGTTTTGGTACAATCACACGGAGACAAATTGAGGCCGGTGGCCTATTTCTCCAGCAAATTGGATGCAGTGGCCCAGGGGCTACCGAGCTGCCTGAGGGCAGTAGCAGCAGCCGGAAAGGCCGTGGTGGCGTCCAGGGAATTCGTGGGGTACTCTCCACTGACTCTCCTGGTCCCCCACGTGGTCGCTATGTTACTGTTGGAACAAAATACTTTCCATCTCTCCACAGAACGCTGGCTCAGGTATAATGTTACCCTGTTGGAAATGCCAAACATATCAGTTAAAAGGTGTACCACTTTGAATCCAGCCACATTGCTGCCAAGGGAAAGGGATGGGGAGTAACACTGCTGTGTGACAGTGTTGGAACAGGTCTGCACACCCCGACCAGATTTGAAAGATGTCCCTCTCGAGAACTGCGATCATACATTGTATGTAGATGGCTCATCATCCAGATCTCATGTGGGGGAAAACAGAGTGGGATATGCTGTCTGTTCAGACACTGATACACTCAAATCTGGGTCATTACCATCTCACCTCTCGGCACAAGCAGCAGTGCTCAAGGCATTGACCGAAGCATGTAAATTAGCAGAGGGACAGATGGTCACTATTTACACAGATAGTAGATATGCTTTCGGGGTGGTGCATGATTTTGGGGCTTTGTGGAAACACAGAAAGTTTCTCAAAGCAGATGGTAAACCCATTTTACATGCACAATTCGTAGAAGACTTGTTACAAGCAATTCTGCCCAAGCAGATTGCTGTCTGCAAATGGCAAGCTCACACCACACACACAGATCCGGTCTCCCTGGGCAACAAGAGAGTGGATGCAGCTGCAAAGGCAGCTTCACTTTTACCACAAACCACATCCGCCGTCTCACCAACGCTTGCTTCTTTGCCTCCAACCGAGCTAACTGCTGTGCAAAGTTTTGCCTCCCCACAGGAAAAGGTGCAGTGGAAAAAGGTTGGCTGCATAAATAAGAATGCTCTTTGGCAGGCTCTGGATGGACTCCCATGCCTGCCCAGGCATTTTTATCCTCACTATGCAAAATTGACACATGGAAAGGACCATGTGTCAAAAGGGGGAATGTTACAGTCACAAAAACTTGGTTTAAAAAAGTTTTCACCCCAGTAGTGGGTGTTGATGGCACAGTGGATAAGACACATGCCTTTGGTGTGAGAGACCCGGGTTCGAATCCACTGTGAGACACCAATGTGTCCCTGAGCAAGACACTTAACCCCCTAGTTGCTCCAGAGGTGTGCGAACTCTGACATATATAGCAATTGTAAGTCGCTTTGGATAAAAGTGTCAGCTAAATGAATAAATGTATGTAAATGTAAATGTAGTAGCAGAGGACCATTGCAGAATAAATAATGTAGGAAAAGGTACAGCGGAAAAGACTGTGGGGCATCCCATTCCTGAAGGTCCTCATGTGATGATTGACTACATTGAACTCACACCAAGTGAAGGAAAGAAATATGTATTAGTTTTAGTGGACATGTTCTCCAAGTGGGTGGAAGACCTGCCCACAAGTAAAGCAGATGGGGTGGGGGGGTCGCTAAAATGTTGCTAAAAGAAATAGTACCCCGTTGGGGAATTCCACACAAAAATATCAAGTGACAATGGAACTCACTTCGTAAACGAGGCAATCAGAAAATTAGGAGAGTTCCTGGGAATAGATATGACCACCCATTGCGCCTACCATCCCCAGAATGGGGGCGCGGTAGAGAGAGAGAGAACGGCACGTTAAAATCTAAAATGACCAAATTATGTGAAGAGACAGGACAGAGCTGGCCAAAAATGCTGCCTATAGCTCTCATGTACATGAGAATGAGAATAAGAGCAAGATCAAACCTGTCTCCTTTCAAAAAATTGTACGGAAGGCCATCACATATGGGGTGGGAGCCACACAGAAATATCGCTGACATCATCCAATGGGATAATGAAATTATTTCTTACTGTATGGGATTGTCTGGAGTCCTTTCAAATATCTCCTTGCAGGTGAAAGCAGGGCTTCCAAAGCCAGCAGAAGGAAAGCTACACGACATTGATCCAGGAGATTTTGTGATGATCAAGGATTTCCGGAGGAAATCGTGGAAGAGCAGGCGGTGGAACGGACCGTACCAGGTCCTCCTGACCACTCACACGACAGTAAAGGTGGCAGAAAGAACGACATGGCCACTGCAGGAAAGTCCCAGAGGCATCCCACTACGAAAGACGCAGCAACAGACGGTACCCCTCAACCTGGTGGTGCCTCCCAGCCATAACACTCCGACATCAAGGCCAGTGGGAATCGGCCTTACTCTGTAGAAATCAGCTCGACGCACTTGCTGTAGTCTGGGCTGTAGCAGAGACAAATCTGTTAACTGATCCTCCCACAGGGAGAACCTGCATTTATTTTGTGACTAGGCGGGGGTACAGGCCACGTAGAAGAGAGGGCTTGCCTACATAGAAGAGAGGGATTGGTCGACTATCATCTGGTGAATGACTGGCAACAATGCTAGCACTATGATACTGATACTTATTGTTCTAATTGGCTTAGGAAGGGCGGGGGGTGAGCAGGAAAACCACGAGAAAACCACCTTGGCTGCTGCAGTGAAAGCAGAACTGAAACCTGAAAATTTGGAAACTTTTTATGATAATTATTGACCTAGAGAGGCAAAGTTGATCAGAATGAGAAGATATATCGTATGATATGAAGATATAGTGTATAAGTGAATATTATGAAGATTTTATTGCAATTTGAGGTCATTTACTATAGAAATACTGTTTTAGAAGCAGTTTTCACTCTTATAACGCCACCTATTGTCCAATCTCCATAAAACTTTGCATGCTTGTTAAGAGTCATCTGCCACATGTTTTCAACAAGGTTTTATAGGCTTCTGGGTATATTTGGCCACACCCCTTTTTTAATGAAAATAATGTTTTTGATAATTATTGATCTAAAGAGTCCAGAGAATATTACTACAGTGGTTTGATCGTGTTTGATTAAAAAACCAGAGACTAGTTCGCAAAAGTAGGTTTTTAACATAATTGAGAATATTTCATGAACGATTTGATTGACAGTATTAGTCCCAGAGGCAAAGTTGTTCAGAATCAAGAGATCCATCAAATTTTATGGAGATCTAGTGTTTGTGTGAATATATGAACATGTTCTACAATTTGAGGTCATTATCTATAGAAATATTGTTTTTGAAGGCATTTTTGGTCCGCTCTCCATGAAACTTTGCATACTTGTTAAGAGTCATATGTCACATGTTTTCACCAAGTTTCGTAAAGTTTTGAGTTTTCGTTTAGGTTTCATAGGCGTTTGGGTATATGTGGCCACACCCCATTATTAACCTGTTAACGTTCACCAGAGCGACGTCGCACTGAACGCTCTTTGTTTGCATGTGTCATTGTTTTCTAATAGAATAAATGAAACGGGACAAAGTTAATCTTGACAAACTATATATCATTCTGAGGGTCTAAGCCTCAAGCATCGACGACAGATCGCTGTTTTTCGATGGAAAGCTTATAAGGAATGTATTTGCTACATTTGTGTAAGCAGTACACATCCAAACACGCAGAGTAAAAAAGCAGTACGTACCTTTATCATTGTAATAACGAGCCACAAACGCGTCCACTGCTGAAATCCCAGTTTAGTTAGAGAGGTAAGGGTCCACAGAACAACATCCCAGCGAGCACTTTTAGTCCAGCGAAACAATAACGTTGTAATAAGGATGAATATTCCTTTGTTTACGTTTCATTTCTTCAGAGAGTTATTGTTCGCGTCCGTTATGGAATAAATTACGCTCAAAAACAGCGTCTTGGTAGTAAAAAACACGGTGTTGTAGCATACAGTTTTACAAACAGAATGAGACCGTCCACGGAAAAAAAAGTCTCAGAAAAGCGGAATATAGATTATTTGAATTTGGCGCTCCCTCCTGCCAACCATGACGCGGGCTATGACGCTGCTGTCATCTGAGCGGGGCGTAACTTAGCGATCTGCTTTATCCATAAAAAACTGTTTTTTTTTTTTCTTCTACATTTTTTATATGTGTGTGTGTGTATTGTGTGGGGAATGTGGCCGTATCTGCATGATTATAATATGTATGGACGGACATCAGTGTGTTTATTACCGACTCTATGACGGCTATCATTGTGATTCATTGATCAGCTATTATTGATTATAGGGGCAGTCGTGGCCTAATGGATAGAGAGTTGGACTTGTAACCCGAAGGTCGTGGGTTCAAGTCTCAGGTCCGGCAGGGATTGTAGGTGGGGGAGTGAATAACCAACACTCTCTTCCACGACTGAGGTGAGACCCTTGAGCAAGGCACTGAACCCCCAACTGCTTCCCGGGCGCCGCAGCAATGGCTGCCCACTGCTCCGGGTGCATGTTCACTACTGTGTGTGTGCACTTGGATGGGTTAAATGCAGAGCATAAATTCCAAGTATGGGTCACCATACTTGGCCACACACCACTTCCCTTTCCCTTTCCCTCCCTTAAATGGCCCATCTGTATGATTATCATCTGAATGGAAGCACATCAGCGTGTGATTACTGACTCTATGACCATGTCTGCCAATATCACTTCATGTCTGGCAATCAGAATACTTCAGTATACATACTATATACAAAGCATTCTTTTTCTATTTTTGTTTCCTTTTTTATTACTCAAATAATTATTTTTGTATTTTTTAGTGCTCAAATAAATCTGTCTATTATTTTATAATTGAAAAACTATGCAGGAACATGTATAATGACTAAAATAGCTTGTATAATTCTGCAATCCATTTGGTGGTTATTTTTCCTCAAACAGGGGGGTGGGGGGACTATAAATAGTTTCAGAAAAAATATTGCAGGAATCTAATTTTTCATGGTATCTTCTTCAAATTTGAAATATGAACTCATGAGACATGTGGCTTTCGATCCATTACTTTTCTGGATTGCTCCAGGACTTATTTCATGTATTTGTATATGAAATAAAAAAACATTCAGTGTGGAAAAACATTTTTCAAGGCACGTCAGTGTCTATAACTTTTTATCTTTTTGAGCATTATCAACTCTGGATGATGGATAGTAAAGCCGAGAGTGTCTTCTTTCCAAAGATACCTAATTTGTGTGTGTAGCATACTTTGTCACGAACTGTTACCATTTTAATTTAGGTAGGTTATTTTCACCTATGAGGCCCACAATGGGGCCGAAGGTTAACAGGTTAATGAGCTAAATTAATTTTATGCTCGCTTTGACAACAACAACAAGGAGACAGCCACCAAGATCACACTCTCAGGAGACCATCAGACCCTCAAACTCACCTCCACAGATGTCTGCACAGCATTGAGCCGGATCAATGCACGCAAGGCTGCTGGCCACGATGGCATTCCTGGACGTGTGCTCAGGACATGTGCAGAGCAGCTCCCAGGGGTCTTCACAGACATTTTCAACCTGTCACTCACCCAAGCAACGGTGCCAACATGCTTTAAATCCACATCCATTACGCCAGTGCCGAAACACTCCTCCCCAACATGCCTGAATGACTACCGCCCGTAGCACTCACACCCATTTTTATGAAGTGCTTTGAGCGACTGGTCCTGGCACACCTCAATAACTGCCTCCCACCCACACTGGACCCACACCAATTTGCCTATCGAAACAATAGAAGCACTGACGATGCAGTATGCACAGTACCGCACTCGATACTCACACACCTGGATAACAACAACACATATGCACAGATGTTGTTTGTTGATTTCAGCTCAGCATTCAACACCGTCATTCCCTCCAAGCTGATCACTAAACATGGTGACTTGGGTGTTAACACCTCCCTCTGCAGCTGGATTATGGACTTTCTGACCAACAGACCTCAGCATGTTAGGTCAGGCCACACCTGCTCCATCACTACCACACTCAACACCGGCGTACCACAGGGCTGTGTGCTGAGCCCATTTCTCTACACCCATGACTGCAGGCCTGTGCATGGATCCAACTCCATCATCAAGTTTGCTGACGACACCACAGTGATTGGCCACATCAGAGACAACGATGAGACTGCCTACAGGGAGGAGGTATAGCACCTGGCTGCATGATGTGCTGACAATAGCCTGCTCCTCAACACCAGCAAGACAAAGGAGCTTATTGTGGACTTCAGGAAGAAGAAAAGTGGAACGCATGACCCCATCCACATTAACGGGATGGTTGTTGAACGTGTCTCCAGCTTCAAGTTCCTGGAAACCCACATCTCGGAGGACCTGACCTGGACCACCAACACATCCAGCCTAGTCAAGAAGGCTCACCAACGCCTCTTCTTCCTTAGGACACTGAAGAAAAACCACCTGTCTCCGGCCATCCTGGTGAACTTCTACCGGTGTGCGATTGAAAGCATCCTGACCAACTGTATCACAGTCTGGTATGGGAACTGCTCAGTTGCTGAATGCAAGGCACTGCAGAGGGTGGTGAAAACCGCCCAATGCATCACAGGGACACCACTTCCTGCCATTGAGGACTTCCAAAAAAAAAACGTTGTTTACGTCGAGCTCGCGGCATTCTTAAGGACTCCTCTCACCCTGACCATAGACTGTTTAACTTACTGCCCTCTGGGAGGCGCTTCAGGAGCCTCCGAACAAGGACAAGCAGACTCAGGAACAGCTTTTTCCCTACAGCTGTTTCCCTACTCCACCGCTTCGGGGGGCACATCAGCGGGCGCCGCTGCCGCAGGGGAACCGTGAGCGGGCACCGCCTCTTCGGGAAGGCTTGAAACGAGCCCCACTGCCTCGGAGGGAACATCAGTGGACTCCGCTGCTTCGAGAAACCCAGAGGTGAGCTCCTCCTCCTCGGAGGGAATGCTGGCTGGCTCCGCCACTGCGCGATACTTGTGAACTGACACCGCTGCCTCAGGGGAACTGTGAGCAGACACCGCCACTTTGGGAAAGCCTAAAGCGAGCTCCGCCACCTCGGGAGAATCGTGAGCGGGCACCGCCACCTCAGGAAGACCGTGAGCAGACCATGCCGCTCGCACCAACATCAGCGGGGGCTCCTGCACACTGTGTATCAGCCAGGGACGCTCCGGAAACAGACGCAAAGTACTGGGTGCGGCAGACGAGGCCTCTGACACCCGTTGGATAGCGGCTTCAGGAGAACTGTGAGTAGACTCCACAGCTAACTCCACCCTGAAGGCCGAGCCGCTCAAATGCAGAGCCAGGTTTATGTAGTCCTCCAGCAACTCCTCGGGGGTCCAGTATGGCATCAGGGATTTGAAGGGCTCGGCCAGGCCTCCCCAGAAAAAGACCATGAGGCAGGTCTTCTCAGTAGCCGACCGACGAGCCACTCCAACGAAGTCCCTGGCATAATCCTCAATGCTCCGGTCTCCCTGGCGGATGTTGAGGAACTTCCCTGCTTGACCCATGTTTGCAGGTTAAATTCTATCACGGCGCGGTAAGGGAGCACAGTGGAAAAACAAGGTCTGGGTCCAAATGCAGGAAAGACTATTTTAATAGCAAACAAAAAGGCCAACAAGGCAAAACAAAACAGGTTCAGGAACGGGATACCTCAGATGGCAACACAGTGCATGTATCGCTAACATTCCAACAAATATGATTAATTTAACCAGACAGAGTAGTGGGAGTGTGGTGTATAAATAGTCCATGACAATGGGGAACAGCTGCGAGTGTAATAAGTGACAGGTGTGTGGAGTTAGGGGAATGGAGTCCGGGAGGACGGGAGATGGTGACCTCTGGTGGTGAAAGGAAGAAATGCGGGGCCCGGACTCTTGACAGGGCGTGGCAATGGCCTTGAATATTAAGTGATTTTCACCTGAGAGTCAAAGGGCCCTCCCCAGACTTTGAGTCATTCCTGCAACAGATTCTGTTCAACAAGTGAAACAAGTAAGTCATACCTGATATATACGTGTTATTTAAGTGTTTCAGCTCCTTTCCATGGATTCATGAAGAAAAAAACATAATCAGTAGTCAAGGATCTTGTTTTACCATAGAATACAGTGTAGTTGAACATCTGATGTTGGTACAGCGCTCTCAGAGGAAAACAGTTGGAAGAGACTGAAAGTCAGCAGGATTCATCTGTGGTGCAGGTACCTTATTCAATAATAAAAAAAGACATTTGTGAGCATGTTAATGTCAGGAGCATCTGTGTATATATATATATGTATATATATATATATATATATATATGTATATATACTGTATATATTTAAATATATATATAGGTTGTGTAGACATAGACTCACGCATGCTCTGTACTATTGTAAAAACAAGACATTTTATTTCTGAGATAATAATTATTGTTTAGTACATTATTAAATGTACATTATTAAATTTGTGAACAGAGTATTAATAATAAACACGGTCTAAACATTCTTAGATGCGTAGCATTCATCATCATGTTGTTGTTTGGGAAAACACAACTAGTAATGTTTTCAAGTTTATGTCACAATAACAAAGGAATTACCATCCATATTACAACATTATTGTTTCGTTGGACTAAAAGTGCTCTATGAGATGTTGTTCTGTGGACCCTTGCCTAACTAAACCAGGATTTCAGCAGTGGACGCATTTGTGACTCGTTGTTAAGACGAATCTGGTATGTACTGCATTTTTATTCTGCATGTTTTGATGTGTACTGCTTACACAAATTTAGCAAATAAAGGCCTTATAAGTTTTCAATCGAAAAACAGCGATCTATCATCAAAGCTTGAGGCTTAGACCTTCAAAATTATTTATAGTTTGTCAAGATTAACTTTGTCCCGTTTCATTTATTCTATTCGTAAACAATGACACGTGCAAACAAAGAGCGCCGGTGTTCTGGTGCGGGTTAACTAATGCAAAAAAGAAACATTACTTACTCGTCAGATTGATCTTCTCTTCTGGATGAAATATTGTTCTTTTGAGGGAAATCCAGCCTTTACTCAGGGCGTCTTCTTCCAGAAACGAACAGTAGCCGCGATGGCACTTTGTTTATGTTGGGCGTCTCCAAGTTAGACGGGAAATACTGAACATCATGTTGGTTTCATACGGATTACTTCATCACAGAATATTTGTTTTTGATATGACTTCATTTAAAATGAGACACTTCAAGCTTTCTATAGATATAACTCCCATGTCTGTGTGTTGAGTATTTGCTGAGTTACACTTCATTTTAGTGACGCGTTTCTAAATGCAGTTCGCGGAGACGGAGAAGACAGAGAACACACCCTGTTTGATTTCTTGATTTTATAAAATTACAAAGTTGTGTTGTTATTACGAGTGTATACAAATAAAAGTAGATGCTTTACAGATTTGATTGATGTATTACTCTAATCTGTACAATTAAAACTCACAGAGTAATTTAATTTCCTTTTAGTGGCTTTCAAAAAAATCCACCAAAATGCGCCGATGCGTTTGTCATTAGATATAATGAGTTGAGACGGGAAAACTGGACATCGCGTTGGTTTCATACGGATTACTTTAACATAAAATATTTGTTTTGGACGTGACTTCGTTTAAAAGTAGACATTTCAAGCTTTCTATACGTGTATTTCTCATGTATTTGAGGTGAGTATTTGCGGAGATTCATGTTGTTTTATTTATGTGTCTGTGAAGAGAGGTGACAGAGACAGAGCCGGGAGAGAACGCACCCTGTTTAATTTAATTTAATTTCCTTTTAGGGGCTTTCAAAAAAATCCACCAAAATGCGCCGATGCGTTTGTCGACCCCAGAGGGTGTTTTGGGGGCCTGGAGAAGTTTTGACATGCCCTGACATTTGTGCTTTTTTCATTTGCTTATAAATATAACGGCTAAAGTGTAATAACACTGTAAACAGCACAAACTAGGCTACAATAACATGTTAGCGGCATTTATGTACTTAATTTATGCGTGCTTAGTGAAAAACTACAATTTTGAAGTCACTGAAATAAGGCCATAAAAAACATACAGAACATTTGTTCACAAGACTTTTGAGAACCGGATCTTGTAGCCTAGAGTTTTTGCTTCAAAATAATGTGAAAATCAGCTTGTTTAATTGCTCACAAAAAACAATACATTGATTTAAATTTTTAGTAAAAAGGGTCTATGCGAGAAGGCGTCAACCTTCACATTCTCACCTGAGAAGACAGAGGCCCACATAATGAGCTTCATAATGAGCTTCATAATGAGCCATTTAGTCAAGTATGTGACTGAGAGGGAAGAGTTACAAGAAAGATGGTTTTTTTTGTAGTTTATTAAGAATATATTTAGCTATCACACAAAATAACTTGAGATTCACTTGTGAGTGCAGTTAAACAGTTTATTAGGATCAATCAAAGCTGTCTTTAAAAGCTGCTTTTTAGCATCATTACTCCAGTCACATGATGCTTCAGAAATCATTCTGATATTCTGATTTGCTGCTCAAAAAAACACATTTATTATTATTATGTTGAAAAGAGCTAAGAGGAATTTTTTTTTCTTTTTTTTGATGAATAGAAAGTTCAGAAGAACAGCATCGTTTGTAACATGATAAATGTCTTTATCATCACTTGTGTGCTAAATAAAAGTTTTAATTTCTATATATACTGTCTCCAAGCTTTTGAACCTGGCATTTTCATTGTGTATATTGTTTATGTGCTCTGAAGGAAAAAAAAAAAGTAGCCGGGATACACTTGTTTGTTTACGCAGAGGCGATGTGGGCGTTTACTTTCGCGCGCACCTCACGTGGATGTTTGAATGTGAAAGGTGTGATCGGCGCGTGGGCGTGACCGCATTAGATATAATGAGTTGAGACGGGAAAACTGGACATCGCGTTGGTTTCATACAGATTACTTTAACATAAAATATTTGTTTTGGACGTGACTTGCTTCATTTAAAAGTAGACATTTCAAGCTTTCTATACATGTATTTCTCATGTATTTGAGGTGAGTATTTGCGGAGATTCATGTTGTTTTATTTATGTGTCTGTGAAGAGAGGTGACAGAGACAGAGCCGGGAGAGAACGCACCCTGTTTAATTTCTCTATTTTTTAAAAGCACATTGTTTTGTTGTTATTATGACTATACACAAATAAAAGTTTCCCTTTGCAGTTTCAAATGATACCTTACTCTTATTTGTAGGATCCAAACTCGTGGAGTATTTTTAGTTCGTTTCGTGTCATAAAGAAAAAACGAGACAACCGGTGCAGGCTTCAACCCCAGGGGATTAAATATAGATTAAAGACCCATCTCTTAAACCTGGCGTACACATAACACACGCTTCTAATATTCAAATCCGTTAAAGGATTGTTAGGCTTGCATTAACCTGTTAACCTTCGCCCCCATTTGGGGCCTCACAGGTGAAAATAACCTACCTAAATTAAAATGATAACAGTTCTACACAAACAAATTAGGTATCTTTGGAAAGAAGACACTATGGGCTTTACTATCTATCATCCAGAGTTGATAATGCTCAAAAAGATAAAAAGTTATAGACACTTACGTGCCTTGAAAAATATTTTTCCACACTGAATGTTTTTTTATTTCATATACAAATACATGAAGTAAGTCCTGGAGCAATGCAGAAAAGTAATGGATTGAAAGTCACATGTCTCATGAGTTCATATTTCAAATTTGAAGAAGATATTATGAAAAATTAGATTTCTGCAATATTTTTTCTGAAACTATTTATAGTCCCCCCACCCCCCTGTTTGAGGAAAAATAACCACCAAATGGATTGCAGAATTATACAAGCTATTTTAGTCATTATACATGTTCCTGCATAGTTTTTCAATTATAAAATAATAGACAGATTTATTTGAGCACAAAAAAAATACAAAAATAATTATCTGAGTAATAAAAAAGGAAATAAAATAGAACAAAATTGCTTTGTATATAGTATGTATACTGAAGTATTCTGATTGCCAGACATGAAGTGATATTGGCAGACATGGTCATAGAGTCAGTAATCACACGCTGATGTGCTTCCATTCAGATGATAATCAAATAGATGGGCCATATAATCAATAATAGCTGATCAATGAATCACAATGATAGCCGTCATAGAGTCGGTAATAAACATTGTTTAAAACGTTGTTTTTTTACCACCAAGATGCTGTTTTTGAGCGTAATTTACTCCATAACGGACGCGAACAGTAACTCCCGAAGAAATGAAACGTAAACAAAGGAATATTCATCCTTATTACAATGTTATTGTTTCGCTGGACTAAAAGTGCTCGCTGGGATGTTGTTCTGTGGACCCTTACCACTCTAACTAAACTGGGATTTCAGCAGTGGACGCGTCTGTGGCTCGTTATTACAATGATAAAGGTACGTACTGAAACAGGGGGGTGGGGGGACTATAAATAGTTTCAGAAAAAATATTGCAGGAATATATATATATATATATATATATATATATATATTGCAAAGAGCGCACCCAGTTTGTTTTCTTTCTTTTTTCCCAAAACCACAAAGTTTTTTTGTAATTGTGATTATACACAAAAAAAGTAGACCCTTAACAGTTTTGATTGATGTATAACAATTATTTGTGTGACCAAAAATCAACAGAGTATTTTTAGTGTCTTTTGCACTGATCTTTAAAAAATCGAGCTGTATCGCCGGCGATACCGTTGACCCCGGAGGGTTAACCCTCTGGGGCCTGAGGTAATTTTGGGGCCCTTGAGATGTGTTGACATGCCCTGATATTTGTGCTTATTTCAGCTACTTATAATATACTATTGACCAACATGTATTTTTTTTGTATTCAGCACAAACTGTGCTACAATAATTTGTGACCAAGATGGATGTACATGTTTGCATTTGTTAGAAAAAAAATATTATGCGTGGTTAGTAAGTTTTGGGGGGAAAAATGTACCTGAAATAAGGCCATAAAAGCCACACTAAATCGTCCTGAATAAGACTTTTGAGTAATCAGTCTTCTAGGCTAGAATATTTACTAAACAATTATGTGAAAATCATTCAGCTTACTCATTCACAGAAAACAATATATTGATTAAAATTTTTAAAGACATGTTTTGTGATCGAAAGCCAATATGCGAGGGAGTGGTAATAGCCTTGAATATTAAGTGATTCTCACCTGAGAGACAAAGGGCCCTCCCCTAAAGCTGCTAATGGCCCATCAGTGTGACTGTGACTGAGGCAGGTAAGAGAGAGAGTGTGAGGAGATTGAAAAAAGGTAAGCCTAGCCTCTCAAAGCACTTCATCATGATTGGAGTCAGTGCTATGGGTTGATACACAGCTGATATCGATAATAATGATAATGATCATTGGTAAATAAATAAAACAATAGTGATAATCAAAAATAAACACATTAAAGAAGGATAATCATGAGCCAGTGCATAATATATGAATGATCATGAATAAATGGATAAAAGATAATGATTATGAATGAATAATACACAAATTCGAGCATACACTAAAACTAAACCCAAGCAAAGTATTATAACAAATATACAACCTCGGAACTGTGCCTTCATCTTCACTCTTCAAAAGACTGGGGAGCCCGTTTCAGTAGAAGACCAACACACGTCAGAGAATGCCGGGTGACGTGCACTTATCCCACGGCTGAGCTTCCACTGTTTCTGAAAGAAACCCCTTTTTTTATTCTTTAAAATTAGGTGCGGTTTAAGAACAACCTCCAAGTGAGAGAGAACGCAAACTGGCCAAGCTCGCTTCCCAATTGGGTGCACTTCGTTTTAATTCAGGGTACCCCCAGGATCCTCCAAATGAAATTCAAGGCTTTTTAAGACCTTTTTAATACCATTTCAAATGAAATTCAATGCCAACTTCGTACCCATTCCGACAGAAGTATGAGGGGAAAATGTCAAATCTGTATAAATTTCGAACCCTAGAAAATAATTATGTACAAGTAGGCTACTTGAATTAAATAAAACATTTTATTTAAATTATCAGTTATATTTAATACATACGCAACAGCGTAACACACATTTGATTTGTAATAAACAAATACATTTGAACTTGGTGTTGAACACTACAGCCTTCGCAGCTCTTGGTTGCAATAGGCCTCGCGGTCATTTCCTGGCACAGGCTTGACCCAAACGTAATTCGGATTCCTTGGCCACAGCGGATTAAACCGACACTTTCCCATTTTATATAATATTACGAAATATGAAATATCCCATTATATATCCATCCATCCATCCATCTTCTTCCGCTTATCCGGGGCCGGGTCGCGGGGGCAGCAGTCTAAGCAGAGATGCCCAGACTTCCCTCTCCCTAGACACTTCCTCCAGCTCTTCCGGGGGGACACCGAGGCGTTCCCAGGCCAGCCGGGAGACATAGTCTCTCCAGCATGTCCTAGGTCTTCCCCGGGGTCTCCTCCCAGTGGGACGCGCCCGGAACACCTTCCCAGGAAGGCGTCCAGGAGGCATCCGGAACAGATGCCCGAGCCACCTCAGCTGACCCCTCTCAATGTGAAGGAGCAGCGGCTCTACTCTGAGCTCCTCCCGAGTGACCGAGCTTCTCACCCTATCTCTAAGGGATCGCCCAGCCACCCTGCGGAGAAAGCTCATTTCAGCCGCCTGTATCCGGGATCTTGTCCTTTCGGTCATGACCCAAAGCTCATGACCATAGGTGAGAGTAGGAACGTAGATTGACCGGTAAATCGAGAGCTTCGCCTTGCGGCTCAGCTCTTTCTTCACCACGACAGACCGGTACATCGACCGCATTACTGCAGAAGATGCACCGATCCGTCTGTCAATCTCCCGTTCCATCCTTCCCTCACTCGTGAACAAAACCCCAAGATACTTAAACTCCTCCACTTGAGGCAGGAACTCTCCACCAACCTGAAGTTATATAATATTGTGAAATATTATTGCAATTTAAAAATTTAAAATAATTGTTTTCTGTTTTAATATACTTTAAAATTTAATTAATTCCTGTGAAGCAAAGCAGTATTTTCAGAGTCACATGATCCTTTAGAAATAATTATATTATGCTGATTTTTAATCAATGTTGGAAACAGTTGTACTGCTTTTTTTATTTATTTTTTTATACTGTATTTTTTGGGACCTGTGATATTTTAAAAAAATAAAAAGTTAAAAAGAATAGTGTTTAGTCAAAATAGAGATTTTGTGTTACAATATAAACTATTCAAAATTTGGGGGTCAGAAATTTTTCTTTCTTTTTTAAAGATACTTTAAAAAAGGTTTAAAGAAAGTTAAATAAACTTTATTCAGCAAGGATGTGTTAAATGGATAAAATTGATAGTAAAGACTTCTATTGTTAGAAAATTTCTATTTTGAATAAATGCTGTTCTTTTAAACTTTTTATTAATCAAAGAATCAAAGAAAAAAGAAACACAGGTTCCATATAAATATGAAGCAGCACAAGTTTCAACAGTGATAATAAATCAGTGTATTATTATGATTTCTGAAGGATCATGTGACACTGAAGACTGCAGTAATTATGCTGAAAATATAGCTTTGATCACAGGAATAAATGCTATTTTAAAGTATAGGTATTAAAATAGGAAACCAATATTAGAAATTGCAATAATATTTCACTATATCACTGTTTTTTCTGTATTTTTGAAATGAATACAGCCTTGATGAGCAAGAGACTCAAAGTCAAACATTTGATAAATAACTGATCTTGTTTTTGAGTTTATAATATAGCCCTAACATAATATATCAAAACAAACTATTTAAACTGATAGAACAGAATAGAATAGAATACAAACTGAAGCCAAACTTAAGTTGAGATCTGTAAGTTAAATATAAAAAAGTGAACATATGAATTCTTCTATAGCTGTCTAAACATCGTTATGAAGTACAGTTTGTACAATACTCTTGTGTGTGACCGTACGTTTCAGAGTTTTGTTACCCATCCTCCATTATTTCCAGCACTTAATCAAGCCACTCTTCTTTAATACAGGAGGACGTTTTATTTCACGTCATTGTGTTTGTGTTGTCTCTCGTGTTGACCGCACCGCAACTATTGAAGTATTCAGTTTCTACAGCGACTCATTTGGTGCACATCGTGCTCTTTCTGTGAAACCGGTTCTAACTCTGTCGTGACATCAGCTCTATAGCGGTTTGCCTGAGCCTTGGTATTCTTTCCCTTTTACTGGCGGCATTCAATCAAACGCGCGGCCGCGGTGGAAGAAGAGCGCGCTCAGCTTAGAGAGAACATTGCGTGGGAACCCTGTAAAGGTAGCCCGTCAGGCAGGGCAGTGATACATTTTGGTAGGCCGACTGGAAAACGCAATAGCCCCGGGACGTCGGGCTAGCGATTTTGCGAGCCCTGCATAGTAACGGGTGCGCATGCTTTCGCGCTTTCTGCTATGACGTGGAGCGTGAGGTGCACTCAAAGTTACGCTGCATGAATTTATAATTAGCCTACATTAGTAACAGTTAATTTTGTTACGGTATGAACTTAATCCTAGGAGAGAAAAAAAAAAAAAGACCTTTGTAACGAAATCCAAGACTTTGTATACCAAATTCAAGGCTATTAAGGCCTTAATTTGAGATTATCAAATTTAAGACCTTTTCAATGCTTTTAAGACCCCGCGGGTACCCTGTAATTATAGAAAAAGATGAATTCTTATTTGGCAACATCACTGAGGTTTCATAATCAATGTCGTGCCAGGATGATCAAACGACAACAGTTTTTCAACCTTATCTTGAAGGTCAATGTAACCTATCTCTTGTACTTTCCCAAGAGATCGTGATCTTGTTTTGCATCAAGGTACCCCTTTAAATTCCCTTCCCACATCGTTCATCTGTTGAGCGCACACATAAAAACAACCCATCCTTTACATTCGGCCCCTCACTCAATGGCGAACCAAACTCCGAACATATTTCAGGCGCATTCTTCTAACATAGCAGAAAATATAGATGTTGAATATAGTAAGCAAAATAAAGAGTATCAGTAGGATTATTATGGGGTGGATAAATATGTTGAGAAGATGTCGTGCCTGTGGGGACCAACCTTCAAAAATGGACCACCAACTATCGTGAGTGGTACTCTCGATTATTTTGCCCAAATGAGCAATTCGATCAGATGTGATTACAGTGTAATGTTTCACATTATGAAGATGTTGCTTTGCCATGTCCTCTAATTCGGTTGATGCCCTCAGCAATTTTGCCTGCTTCTCTAAAGAGATGCCTAAGTTAAAATGCAGGGTCTCCCACTGAACTTGAGTCAAACCGTGTGTGCTAGTCTGATTAGTTAACCAATGCGAAAAAGTCTTAGATCTTTGAGTTCAGCTCATGAAAAATGGAGGCAAAAACAAAAGTGTTGCGTTTATAATTTTGTTCAGTGTATGATGTTATCAAATTTTAGCGATTTTTTTTTTTTTTTTTTTTTTGCAAAACATTTTGAATAATATGACTGTAAATATGAACACACGATTGAATGTAACATAAAACAAATGATTACTTTTCATTAAAATCTTTATTAATGCCAATAATGCTTACATTTATGTGTCTCTTTGTTCGCTTGGGCAGCCATTTTGTCGCTGTAGCCGGTTTAGGCTAAGATAATTTGTACCCCTTCGTTTGTAGTGTGGTCCTGAAAACTTTTCTGGCTATCTGGCCCTTACCCCTTCCCCTCCAACCAAAAGAGAATCGACACAGGGAAGGGCTAATATACGGAAAAGGGAAGGGCTAATATACTCGAAATAATCCATCTATGGTACATAATATACAAGATAAATTATTACAAATTTAAATGATCCTTTATTCTTTGTTTATAACATATTAAATACCCTGTACAACTTTTTTGCACATTCCTGTTATATTACTATTTATGTCAACAACATACTGACCTGCACATTTATATTTATATTTTTTTATCTTTTATTTTTATTCTTTTTATTTTATTCTACTTTTCTTTTTCTTAATATTTGTATTCTATACAATTGCACTGTCCTTGGAGCGGACCTGACTTACATTTCACTGCTGGTTATACTCTGTATGTATGTGACGAATAAAAATCTTGAATCTTGAAGCTAAATACCTCTAGTTTTGTTTTCCTCCAGCTGCGCTCCATTTTCCGGGCTGTTCTCTTTAGGGTGCGAGTGTGCTCATCATAGACATAAAGAGATAGACGCCCCATTGGCTGCTGGAAACGAGAAATGCGGCCGCCATCTTGGACCGGGCATACTCTGGAATTCATTACATCTCGTAGCAGCAGCAGAAGTGAGAGAACATGCCTGAACACTGTGTAGGATATTCCTGCTCCAATCGGCGGACCATCGAAAGCAGGGCTCGGGGGATTACTTTTCACAAGTAAGATTTAACATTACTATACTATTGGTTGTATTTTGTGAATAGAATATTACCAGAGTTGAAAAGTAGCAAGGATCTTTGATGTTACCGTAACGTTAATGAAACGATGCTAAGCTAATGCCAGTTAACAATGCTATGTTTACTGTTCACCCGGCTATGAAGTGAGACTTGATAAGTCATATTCCGTAACACTGACTTAGATTAAAACTGACACAAGAATGTTATTGTAGAAATACAACAAATATTACTGGTATAAACATTGGCCAGCGGATTTTAATTCGTCTTCACTATCCCGCCGGCGGGACAGTTATCCACCCCAAACATTCTAAATCAGTTGTATGCACCATATTGGTATATGCTATGTTTTTTAATGTACAATCTGTATAGTGCATTATATTGTCAGATTAATCTTACTATGTCAAATTTAATCAAAAATGCCCTCCTCCTTGTGCTTCTACACAAAAGGGTTCATATGCAGTAAGCATTTGATTGTCAGTATGCATTTTGGATAACCAAAAGTCCTATGGGGAGTTTCCATAGGGCATTTTTTTACAAAACGCATGAGCATATCTTGACAAATAATGGTCAAATGGCAAACAAGCTTATTCACAATTTCAGCAACTTTGGTTCATTATCAAAAGATATGCATCAAAATAGGAGTTTTGTTGAAGAGAGGTTCTAGGAAATGTGAAGGAAGAAAATAAGCTTGACCTCCTTTGTGAAATGTTTTTGTGTAGACTATCAAATCTTCCATTTTCATTTTGAAGGTTTCCCAAGGACAATGATGTGATGAAGAAGTGGGAAGTGGCTTTGAGAAGAGAAGGATTCACTGCAAGTGCTTCATCAGTGCTTTGCAGTCAACATTTTAAGCAGGACGATTTTGATAGGACAGGTCAGATTGTCCGACTCAAAGATGGTGTTATTCCATCAGTCTTCAGCTTCCCGGTTCACCTCCAAAGAGTAGGTGCATCATCATAAGGCTGTTAGCATTCATAAATGTAAATATTCTATTATCAATCACAGGGCAGGGTGAGACACGTATCCCTTTATGTTGTATTATGTATTATGCTTTTTCATTTCAGTTGGAAACTGGCAAGACTACATCTACCTCCAGAAGAGCTAAAGAAAGCCTGTCCATGGCCTCTCAGGATTACCAAGAAATGGCAACCTCACACCAACAACCTCAGCCTAATGATGTGAATATTTCTACTTTAAACATCAGATAGATAGATAGATAGATAGATAGATAGATAGATAGATAGATAGATAGATAGATAGATAGATAGATAGATAGATAGATAGATAGATAGATAGATAGATAGATAGATAGATAAATACTTTATTGATCCCCAAAGAGAAATTCAGGAATATCATAAGTATCATATCATAAGTATAAGTATGTATAAGCTTACTCTTTTGATCCCGTGAGGGAAATTTGGTCTCTGCATCACAATCCGTGAATTAGTGAAACACACTCAGCACACAGTGGCTTTGACAGGTGATGACTATAAGAAAGAATGTGGGGCATAAACTAGTGGTGTCAAAGTGATGTTTGTGAAGTGAAACATTACTCAAACTATGTTCATCCCTCTTTCTACTAGGATCATGGCTATCATAGCCTGCTTCTCCTACCGCTCTTAAGACCAGACTCAATGAAGCCTTGGCAAGAGTGGAAAGTCTGGAGCGGGAGAAGAAGATTGCCATGGCCAGAGAAAAGAGAGCTAAGACTACAGTGAATAGTCTTTTGGGGGATTTGAAGAAAAATAACCTCATTAATGAAGAGCTCAAAGAGAAGCTTGAATTCTACTCCGGTAAGATAAAATTAGCACTTTGAAATTCATGTACATGTTATTCTTGCTCTCTTTATTAAACTTCTTAGTCTATAAAACGTACCTTACTTAACTTACCTGAGCTTTGACCATTGAAAATACTTACCTTTGATAATACTTACCTTTTTGACCTTTGAAAATACTTACCTTTGAAAATACTTACCTTTGGGGTAGAACTTGGTCCCATGTCTGCAAGGGGACTTACTCATTTTAAATCATAACATTTCAGATTTTCAGCTAGACCTCGTGGCAAAGCAGGGCCATGAGTACACAAAGGAGTACAGAGAGTTCGCGCTCACACTCCATTTACACGGTCCAAAGGCGTACAGATACCTAAGAGAAATTCAACATGTTCCCCTCCCACATCCACATACATTACAAAGGTGGGCTTAATGTTGTCCGATTGAATTTGTGGAAATTACTGATGTAAACAAGTTAAATAGCTTCTTCTCAATTGTTGTACAGGTGGCTGCGTTCGGTGGATGCCAAGCCTGGTCTGAACATGATGATGCTAGACATGCTAGAGAGAAAATGTCAGGGAGACCAGGCTAAATATGGACGTGTTACACTTATGTTGGATGCCATGTCCATCCGAAAACAAGTGCAATACAATCCACATACCCAGTCAATGTCTGGTTTTGTAGACATGGGTGATGGAAGCAATGAGACTGATGTTGCTACTGAGGCTCTTGTGTTCATGGTGGTTGGCCTACAAGGACATTGGAAGGCTCCCATTGCTTACTTCCTGAACAAGTCTCTCTCTCCAGAAACGCAAAGGGTCCTTCTCAGTCATGCTTTGGAGGAGCTGCATGCACGGGGCATTCGGGTGGTATGCGTAACAATGGATGGGCATGCCTCCAATGTGCAACCAACTTGGGTGTGACCTGAAGGGAGACCCACGAGAGCCGCTTCAAACCAGTTTCTCACATCCGGTGACTGGCGAGAAAGTATTTGTAATGATGGACGCTTGCCATATGCTTAAGTTGGCACGTAATATGTTGCAGGTAAATGATGATCGTTGTAGACCTATTTGTACAAGTTATGCCTCTGCTGCTAAAAGTTATATCTAAATATTGTTGTGTATACATTTGCACAGTTATGGCTGGACATGATCAACATTTTGCCTGATGTACTTGTTTGACCAGTGACTGATTCTAACTCTGCAGGCCTACAGTCCAATTGCGACGACCACCGGACAGATCAATTGGAGGTACAACAATCATCTCAATGATGTGCAAAAAAAAGACGGACTGCATGCTGCCAACAAAATTACAGATAAACATGTCTACTTTGAGAACCACAAGATGAGGGTGTCCCTGGCTGCACAAACACTGAGTCGCTCTGTGTCAGTGGCTCTCCGCACAATGCGGGATCTTGGATACTCTCAATTTAAAGACTGTGAGGCAACGGCAGAATTCATTGAGGTAATACAATTAGCGATTATAGAACCACATACATGTACATGTTTTTTTAAATAATTCATCAGAGTGGTAGCATACCTATGGCGAGAAGGAAGTCAAGCAAATAGTAATACGTGCATGTTTACTTATTGAGCATACAGTTTGTAAATATGTACTGTGATCTCTGTATATTTTGAATAGAGCATTGATTTCAACTATCTGATGCCTATTGAAACCCTGTTATGATAGTGATTTTAGATGGAGATATTTCTTCATAGATTATTGACAGGCTGTTTGATGTAATGAATGGACGCAATCCTCGTGCCAAAGGATTCAAAGCACTCCCTTGGGTGCTTTGAATTGGATGGAGAGGAAAGCGTTTTTATCAAGAGCCAGGGAGTACTTGCTGACTTTGGTGACAAAAGAAGGAACACACCTTCACCGATCTAAGAGGTTTATTAAAATAGTGCTTGTTAAGTTCATGACATGAGTTCAACGATTGCCTTATGCATCACGTTCCTAAGATGCTCTGTTGTTCAAATTCAAATTCAAATTTTATTTGTCACATACATATACATACGTAGTACGACATGTAGTGAAATGTATTGTACGACTGTCCAACAAAGTCCGTTATGCATCACGTTATGCATGTTCCGTTATGCATCACGTTCCTGAGATGCTCCGTTGTTCCGTTATGCATCGCGTTCCTAAGATGCTTTGTTTATGTCTGAATTGTCTTGTATTCAGTGTGTTTTTCAGGTCCTAGATGCTTCTAAACGTTTTAAATGTTTCAGGTCGCTCGGCCAAGTATACTTGCTTATACAAGGAGATTGGTCTCTGCATTTATCCCATCTGTGAATTAGTGAACACACAGAGCACACAGTGATCACACAGTGAGGTGAAGCACACACTAACCTGGAGCAGTGAGCTGCCTCTCGGGGAGCAGTGAGGGGTTAGGTGCCTTGCTCAAGGGGCAAGTTCCCACTGGTCGGGGATCGAACCGGCAACCCTCCGGTTACAAGCCCGAAGCCCTAACCAGTAGGCCACGACCAAATGGTATGTATTACACATCAGCTTTATGCAGGAGTAAGAAAGATGATATGTATGTTGAAATGATGTTCTCTTGTTTAAATGTTTTTCAATATGCAGTTTTGTTTCTGTTGGAATTGTCTTGTATTCAGTGTGTTTCAGGTCCTAGATGTTTCTACATGGTATGTATTGCAATAACAATGTTCCAAATTATTGTTCCATTGTTCTATATTCTACAAGTATACTGTATAAGTCAAACAAGAAACTGATCCCATTCCTAAAAACAGGGATGCAAACTAATTATGTATCAGCCCTGGTAGCTGTTTATCATTTTCATTTTCTGTGAGTTTGCACCCCTGTAATAGGCAATGTAACACTCAAGAATGGGTGATTACACGTTACTGATGATCAGAGTAACTTTTTTTTTTTTTTTTTTTTTCAGGTACTTGTCGGTCATTGGATTTGTCATCAATATCGACACATTGATGCGGATGATTCCTGAACTGCTCCTAGTTCAGCGGTATGTCAAGTCAAGTCAAGTCAAGTCAGCTTTATTGTCAATTCTTCCACATGTACAGCACATACATACAGAGAATTGAAATTGCATTACTCTCAGACCCTTGGTGCATACAGTTAACATTAAACACGTTCAGATACAGATAATACAGTTTAAACATATGTACATACAACTATACAAATATACAAATGAGGATATTGTAGAAAAAAATAAGAATTAGATCGATAAGTGGCATAAGGCGCATGGCAGATAGAGTGCAAAACCAGTTAAATAGAAACAACACTGTGTAGATATATTTGTAGTGCAAAAGAGCTTATCAGTCTGAGGACATTGTAGAAAATAAAAAAAGAGAGATAGATAAAGTGCATAAGGCACATGGCAGAATAGATGGAGTGCAAACCAGTTGAATGTACAAAAACAAAACTGTGCAGATTTGTTTTGTTTTGTTATGAGTGTAGTGCAAGAAGAGCTTATCAGTCTGTTAAAGTGACAAGTTCGGATAGCTTTTTGTCAGACTATCCGAAGAGGTAATTTGCAGTCAATGTTGGATAGGTAGTGATCAGCCAATGCTGCACAAGTGACAGGTGCCGGTCACAGTTTGTTGGTCGGTGGGGGGGGGGGGGGGGGGGGGTCACACAGAGTCAGATTTCCTAGTGTGTTGCTGTGTTAAATGGGGGTGAAAGAGGGGAGGGGGGGCAAGGACGGGAGGGAGTTCAGCTTCCTGACAGCCTGATGTATGAAGCTGTCCTTCAGTCTGCTGGTCCTCGCCTGGAGACTCCGCAGTCTCCTCCCTGATGGCAGCAGACTGAAGAAGCTGTGTGTCGGGTGGGTGGGATCGCCTGCAATGCGGAGGGCTTTGCGGGTGAGACGGGTGCTGTAGATGTCCTGGAGGGAGGGGAGAGAGACACCAACGATCTTCTCAGCTGCTCTCACTATTCGTTGAAGTGACTTGCGGCAGGATGCGTTGCAAGCGCCATACCACACAGTGATGCAGCTGGTTAGGATGCTCTCGATGGTGCCTCTGTAGAAGGTGCACATGATGGGGGCCGGGGCTCTGGCTCTTCTGAGTTTGCGGAGGAAGTAGAGACGCTGCTGTGCTTTCTTTGCCAGTGCTACAGTGTTGTTAGTCCAGGAGAGGTCCTCAGTGACGTGCACACCCAGGAACTTGGTGCTGCTCACTCTCTCCACAGTCGCACCGTTGATGGTCAGAGGGGCATGCTGAGTGTGTACTCTCCTGAAGTGAACGACAATCTCCTTCGTCTTCTTCACATTCAGAGAGAGATTGTTGTCACTGCACCACCCGGCCAGGCGGCTCACCTCGCTCCTGTAGTTTGTCTCATCTCTGTTGCTGATGAGACCCACCACAGTTGTGTCATCCGCAAACTTGATGATCAGGTTAGAGTTGTGTGACGGTGTGCAGTCGTGGGTCAGCAGAGTGAAGAGGAGGGGGCTCAGCACACATCCTTGGGGGGCCCCAGTGTTCAGTGTGATGGTGCTGGATGTGTTACTGCCGACCCGTACTGCTTGAGGTCTCCCGGTCAGGAAGTCCAACAGCCAGTTGCACAGAGAGGTATTGAGCCCCAGCTGGGCCAGTTTGTGAGTGAGCTGTTGAGGGATGATTGTGTTGAATGCTGAACTGAAGCTCACATACAGGTTCAGCCAGGATCACTTGGAGCTCCTATTTAATTCAATCAGAGCATCAGGTAGGGTTGGTGTTCTTTTAATTACAATACATTCTGAAAATATACTTAATGAATATCTTTGTTATATCTTGTGAGTAATGTATGTATTGTGTGCCTGTTTTCCATACAAGGCGGTTGGAATAACAATCCATCAGCACGCCAGTTCCAGGCCATCTTCCGCCGTCTGATGGTTCGTTGTGGTGTCTCACCTGGTGAGACGGGCAATGTGGCTGCCCAAGATAGCACTGTGTCCCTGTCTGCTGTGGAGATGTCCTCTGCTGAAACTGCTGAAGAGCACCCATCTCCATTCACCAACATTTCAGCCCTTGTGTGTGACCACAGTTATCTCCCCACTCGGTTTGGTGGTCTGGTGGAAAATGCTCTGGTCTACATAGCAGGGTTTGTAGTCCGGCAGGTTCTACGAAAGCTGTCCTGTGATGTGTGTCGTGTAAGCTTGGTCAGTGATGCTGTACCATCTTCATTTGACAAGAGCTACCACCTTCTAACCCTGAAAAATAACGGCGATTGTTATCGATATTGATTCCATCACAAGGCACAGTGAAGGTTTGATTTTATTATCTTGTTTTTTTCATCTTTGTATATTAAGGTTGATTTGTTCTTATTTCCTCAGTTCTATAAAGTGTCTTTGAGCACTGTGTAAAGCGCTATATAATTATAAATATAATGTATTATTTTTATTATTATTATTATTATAAGGTGCTGAGAGCTGCAGAGAGGGTGATCCGCCAATCTTCAACAAATCAAGCTCCGAAGGTGTCGACAGTCACACACATCGTCCGGGAGGAGATTGGAACAGAGGATGTTTTTTCAACTTGGGGAACACATTGAGGACACACAGTTTGGGATTGACAACCATCATTTCGACCTGTTGTCATTGGTTGTGTCTGTGTTTCTCAAGATAAGGCTGCACCACATTGCCAAGCTCACCTCTCTTGAACTTCAGAAAGGGAGCACGAGAAAAAAGCTCTGCAAAACAGTCCTTTTTCAGGGTTTTTAGTGTGTGTGTGTGAGCGAGAGAGAATGAAATGTAATGTAATATTCATATAGTGTTTCTTCAACTTATTAAAATACCTTTACCGTCACTATCTGTTTCTGCTTCTCTATAATATTTATAGTGTGTGATTTGCAAAATTCCTATCATAGCCTACACCTCATATGGTTATGGTTGCGCTTTTGTCCAAAGTGACATAAATACAAAACAATATAATACTTAAATTTAACGGAACAGATTGAGATGTTGGTCAGCAATAATAAACAATGTCAATTCAAGCAAAATATAATAACAGCATGGTAAGACTACATTAAGGAGAATATCAGTAATGAACAACAATGTCAAATTAATAAACAGCCAAATGAAAATAGAATAAAACTATACAAACCATAACGCATTAGAAGTGCTTAATGAACTAAGTCCATGTTGTAAGTCTTTAGACCCTCTTAAAAGACCCAATACTATCACAGGAACGGAGATATTCATTATATTACTGTTAAACTCACTATCAATATTAAAATACGCCAAACCATGTGTCATGTATCACAGCTACATTTATGACCATTGCAGCAAAAAAAAACGCGTGAAAATCAGTTCGGTATTCCGTGAGGTATGATTAATTAAATGCCTTGACAGCTCATTACACCTGCCAAACAGATTACACTGAGTGGAGCGGGTGACCGGTCCAAGATGGCGGCCCCACGTCTCGTCAGCCCCAGTAGTGAGTATCGGTCGATGCTGCGTCTACTCTCTATTATGTCTATGGTGCTCATTATACCACGGTGTTGGACTCTTTTCTTAAACTTCCTTAAGCGTAAAGGAGCAACTGTTTCTAAAGTGCTAGAAAAGAGAGATTCCATACTTTCTGTTACATCATCAAGTTGTTCTGAGCTGTTGCATATGCTGAGGAATTGAGATAAATCAGGAAGATTACTCACAAAACAGTCTTTTGTGGTAGAGGTGATGGTTCTACCATACTTGTAACAAGGTGTAGAATTTACAGTTTTAGCTATATGGAGTTTACACAACACTAGATAATGATCTGAGATATCATCGCTTTGCTGCAGAATTTCAACACCACTAACATCAATTCCATGTGACAGTATTAAATCTAGAGTATGTTTTTGACAATGAGTAGGTCCTGAAACGTGTTGTCTAACTCCGATAGAGTTCAGAATGTCTATGAATGCTGATCCTAATGCATCTTTTTCATTATCAACATGGATATTAAAATCGCCAACAATTAAGACTTTATCTGCAACCAGCACCAAATGTGACCTGTATACAGTAGCCAGCACAAACATGACGGGGGATTTATCACTAACACTTGTTTCTCTAGATAATGTTACAAGAAGTACTATTACTTCAAATGAGTTATACTTGATGCCCGCCCTCTGAGAAATACTGAGAATATTGCTATAAATTGTTGCAACACCTCCCCCTTTGCCTTTTGGATGCGGCTCATGTTTATAACAGTAATCTTGGGGGGGGGGGGGGGGTAGACTCATTTAAAATAATGTCAAGTCAATTCACCTTTATTTATACAGATTGCATCAAAGCAGCTTTACAGTAACAAATAGGAAAAATTAGTCAATGCAAAAAGGACAATATTAAACACTCAATTTTCAGTTAAAAGCAGTTCATTATTGAAGTCCTCATCCAGTTCAGTTCAGTTAAAATAGTATCTGTGCAATCAAGTCAACAAATCGCTGGTAATTAAGTGTCCCCCAACTAAGCAAGCCAGAGGCTACATAATGTAATCATTCTGGTTTATGTTAAAGCACAGTGTTTAAAAAAATATGTACATTGATAACATGAACTTTTCACTCTTTAAACTCAGAGGGCAACAACAACAACAGTAAATGTAACCGTTAACAACAGTGGACCCACGCAACACACAAACACTCACACTAAGCTGAATCATAACTTATGTTCGTGGTGTCTGGGAAACTGAAAAATGCGCTCTTCACCCTCCTGAGCACAAAAAAACAAATCAACACAAATGTACCTGAATCTCATGCAGATATGCAACGATCCCGGAGTTCCCGGTCGGACAGATCCTCAGACAGATCCTCGTCCTTCAAATTCCAGCATCAGCTGATGAATCGCTCCTCCCTCAGAGCCAGAGGAACCCCAAATATCTGGGGAATTTGAGGCGCTATCTGGTCCTCAAAAGATCCCTCATTATGAAGAAGTTCATATCCATTTTTAAACAACACAATACCAACTAAGGCCGGCCCCCTTTAATTTTATTCATCGGTTAGTCGCATAAAAAAAAAAAAACTGTCCTTGTCAGGGACGCACAGATCGTTAACGACTGGTCCTTGAGGTAATTACAGTATATCGGGCAGGAAATCGGAACATTCGCCTGTCATTCATTGACCTCAAATATGGCTTATCATTGAAACATGCAAGTAGAGTAAGTACACAGCTAACTTTATAAATGTACGCTATTAGGCCCATATCCAGGTGTTTGTGTGGAGCCGTTAGGTGCTTACTGCATGACAAAGAGGCGCCGGCACGATCACTGATGACAGGGAAACAACTTAATAGACGCCATCATTTTTGCTCATATAGATAAGAGTAATACATCATTCAAAACTGTCAAGAGTCGACTTTTACAGTATTTTTATCATCAAGACGCTGTGCTGTTCTTAAATAAAGAAAACAACTGGTAACGCTTTCTGCCGTCTCTGTCTCCGTGAACTGGAGCGCGTCACAACAATGAAGCAAAACTCAGCACATGGGCTACTTGCCTCACAGACATGAGAAATATATCTACTGAAAGCTTGAAGTGTCTAATTTCACATCAAAAACAAATACATTCTGATTATGTAATCCGGATGAAAGGCACATTTCTCTCTGTAGGCGCGTCCAGTGTGCTGCGGAGATGGTTAGTCAGCATCATTAACTTCATCTTTGTAGCCAACAACTAACTCTGAAAACACTGGTTTATTGATAAATAATTGAAACATCTCCTTGCCATTTTTCCCCAACACGTAGCCATTACTTTTGCCACTGCTTTACGTGATAATTTTCCTACTTAAACCTGGACATTATAACAATATCAATTAACATTTTTATTTTTTAAAGTTTGTTGCCTCAAGGCAACATTGTCTGTTGTGCTGCTGAGAGGTTTGCGTTTGTAGCTCCACTTTTTTATTCAATCTTTACCTTACTTTCACTCTCTGTTGATTAAAGTGATAATATATAACTTAATTCTCATCATATTTCTGGTATTATCTATCAAATTAATCTAACTAATTTGATCGTTCGCTTTTTAAAACGGTTCCATTCGCGTTTCTATTATTGTTTTCTTTTTTCTCGCTCCGTTTTCATTTCTCTCTCGCTCTGTTTTTCACGAGTTCATCAAACAACAGTGGTAAGTGGTAAGTTAAGTTGGTATCATTCATCAGTCATGGTGAGTAATGGCTTCTTCTCCTGTGTTACGTCCAAGGACGTATTCATTTGTGTATTGTATACCCAGAGTGTTATTTGCTAGTGCATATGTGTTTTTCTCTTTCTTTTTCTCTTATTGTGTGTCTGATTAATAGGATTAATGGTTACCACCTGTGCTCGTTTACCTGTGAGTGCTGCCCGCGCACTGATTGGTGTGTGTTCTGAGGAGTCTACAATAAAATAGCAGAGAGAGCGCTGAGGAAGGAGAGAGACAGCGCGGCGTTTGAGGTTGTTCCGCTCTCCAAGCCCAGACGAGCAGGTTGCGCTCTTTGGGGTGTGTGGTCACAATGTGTGTGTGATAATGTGATTCTTTGATTTATGCAATTTATGAAAAGTTAAGAGTTTATGGGTAATGTAGGGCGGAGGATACCCTTAACTTTTCTCCTGTTTATTGATTAGTTAGGGAGTGAGGGAAGATATATGTTGTTTTGTTTTTGATTTCTGTTTTGTATAGGTAAGTTAATGTTATCCCCTTTTTAGATAGAATTGTTTTTGTTTTCTTTTGACTTGGGCCCTCCTCCCGAGGTAACATTTTTGTTTGGATTTATTTGTAATGTGTCTTTTTTACTTTATATTATTATCTTATAACTCCTGCTGAAGTTATATAAATAAAAGGCAGACACGCCATTTGAAATTGAGATTTGTTTGTTTTTTCCTGTGAATCTGGGACTGGAGAGTTGGAGATCCTCAAAGTCTCTCCACTTTTTTTGTTCGTCGTTCCCTATTTACCCCTAGATTAAGGGGAAGACGTAACATCCTGCTATTGTTATTTGCACTTCATGTCACATGTATAGTTTATCTCTCTCTGTCGGCGATGAGGGATTCACATGTGATAAATGCAGGGAAATAGTTAGGCTGACAGAGAAGGTTTCAGCCTGTGCAGCTGGGTGACTGTAAGGTGGCCTAGCCATGGGTCAAAACACCACTCTTCCGTTCCGATCAGAACATCAAACAGGTTCTCCCCACTCAGTGACGCACCCACTGAGAAACCTGATGAAAGTGCTCTAGTAATTGGCGATTCTATTGTACGGAACGTGAAAATAGAGACACCAGCCACCATAGTCCAATGTTTACTGGGAGCCAGAGCGCCTGACATCTTAACAAATTTAAAAGTGCTGACTAATGCTAAACTTAAATTCAGTAAGCTTGTTATTCACGTTGGCGCTAATGATGTTCGACTTCGCCAGTCGGAGATCACTAAATATAATGTTAAAGAGGTGTGTGAACTTGCAAGTACGATGTCAGACACTGTAATATGCTCTGGTCCGCTCCGTGCTTACCGGGGCGATGAGATACATAGCAGACTGTCGTCACTCAATGGCTGGATGTCTAAGTGGTGCCCGCAGAATAGCATAGACTTTATAGACAATTGGACAAGTTTTTGGGGCAGACCTGACCTGTTGAAAAGAGATGGTGTTCATACCTCCTGGAGTGGTGCCGCTCTTCTCTCTAGAAATATGGCACATAGTCTTAGAGTTCGTACTTGACTAACTGGGGCCCAGGTCAGGAAGCAGACAGACTGGCTAAACCGACCGTCTGCTAGCCGCCTCACGTCACAGAAGTAATTTAATTCTCAGCACATAGAGACTCCTTCACCCAGATATCACACTATAGAGACTGTGTCTGTTCCCCAAACTTGAAAATACAGAAAACATCCAAACCAAATTAAGACTAACAATTTAATGATGTTCAACAAATAAAAAATGTTTACAATACAGAGAAACAATTGATAAAGCTTGGCTTCGACCCCAGGGGGTTAAATACTCAAAGCTCTCACACAGTTTAATCTAACCCCATTTTAAATCCATGTAATTTGGTCGATAAGGCCAAATGTTACAAGTTTATTCGGGGGATGGCGGTTTCTTTTTGGGGTTCTCCTTGGAGGGATGGGCCCTTGAGTGGAGGTGGCCCCACTACCAGTCATAAGCACTCCCTCTCTGTCACCTGTTTCTTCTGTCCACATGTCAGCCTCCTCTGTGCTTATTTGCTTCCCCTCTTCATCAGCTGCTCCAATCAGGGCTCTGTCCAGAGCCTCCTCTGAACCATCACTCCCTGTTCCCTCTTCGCCTTCCCATTCAATGCCTGCCCCACGTATCTCACCATCTGACTCTCCCTCTTTTACGATCCCTCCTTCATCTCGTTCCACTGGAAGAAACATACACTGCATCAAATGGTTTCTATGACCACTCTCTCTGCTCCTCCATCCTCTGGTCGCACACACGTACACAGGCAAACCTGTTTACTTCCTGACCACAACATATGGCCGTGCCTCCCATCAATCTCCCAACTTCTGCTTCCCCTCCACTCCTGGACTTAAGTCTTCACTCTTAGCTCTTTTGTCATAATACTTTTTCTGTTGTCCTTTCGCCAACTGAGATGTCTGATTAGCCAGGGCATAGGCATGCATCAGAGATTCATACAGGGTCTGGACGTACTTGCTGTATTCACATTGGTCCGTTGTGGGGGACCCGAAGATGAGGTCCACTGGGAGCCTTGGATGCCTGCCGAACATGAGGTAGTACGGATTGTATCCAATGGAGTCATGTCACGAGCAGTTATATGCGTGTCATGGCATCCACATACTCATGTCACCGGGGCTTCAGGTGCGGCTCTAGTGTTCCCAGCATGTTCATCAGGGTGCGGTTTAATCTTTCGGTGGTCCCGTTGCCCTGGGGGTAGTAGGGCGTGGTGTGGGTTTTAGTGATGCCAATACACTTGCATAGCTCCTTCACAATGGCGCTTTCAAAATTGCGCCCTTGATCAGCGTGGAACCTTGCAGGGAACCCAAACCCTACTGTTCCTGCCTTTTGGTCCCTGGTGAGGCAGGCCTGCACGTAGTGAAAAAAGTGGTCCGTAACAATGAGCACATTCTCCATACCACCCTTGGACTTCTCCAGCATCAAGAAGTCCACACAGACCAGCTCCATGGGGGCACTGGTATGGATACTGACAAGGGGGGCCCTGACGTTGGCTGTGGGAGTTTTTCTAAGGTAGTATCAAGCCTTGATCTCCTGGAGTGTCCTCTCGAATCCCAGATGCCCTGAGTCATTGTGAAGAGCTGTTTTGATGGTTTCACGCAGATTTTCAGGCAGTATTAGTTGCTCCACCACCCCTTTATGACAGTCTCTGATGCTACGGTACAGGATCCCTTTTTTTTACCACTAACCTCTTCCACTCTTTTAAGAGGAGACCCTCAGTGGCTCCCACTTTCATCCTCTCACTGTGGCTTGGTTTGTGATTCCTGCTCTTAAAGTGGAGGATGAGACCGATAATTCTTTCTTCCTTCTGCCCCGCTCGAAGCTCCTGTATGGTCATAGCAGGCAGTGCCTCCATCCCCACATCTACATACACCTCACTGGTCTCCTGACCGCTTTCAGGTTCCTCTGTGCCAGCTGTTTCCTCGCCTGAGACCTCCTCAGGCTCCTGGGTGGTTTGTGCCTCCTCATGTCTCAGTCCACCAGTCCTCAACTGCTGCGGGCATGACTGCAGGGTCTCCGCCACCTCCTGGTTGGACAGACGTGATAGGGCATCAGCGTTGGAGTTATCCTGTCCCCTCCGATACTGGATGTCAGTGTCAAATGTGGACAGATGAGAAACCCATCGCTGACCTGTGGCGTCGAGTTTGGATGAGGTAATTTCATATTTCAGATTATTATTGTCCGTCAGAACGGAGAACTTGCACCCTTAGAGGTGGTCATGGAGCTTATCCGTCATGGCCCACTTGAGAGCGAGGAACTCAAGCTTGTGTGGCAGATACCTCATCTCAGGTGGGCTCAGGCCTCTACTCGAATACCCAATGACCCTTTCCACTCCATCTTGGACCTGTACTAACACCGCACCAAGCCCCATTCCTGAGGCATCAGTCCGCAGCAGAAAGGGCTGACTGTAGTCCGGATAGCCTAGCACTGGAGCACTTATCAGCTTTTCTTTTAAAGACTGAAAGGCCTCCTCGCATTCAGCAGTCCACAGAAATGGATGGTCAGGGCCTGGGCTTTTCTGGGTCCCTCTTTTCTTCTTTCTAGGGTCACCGGAGGTAAGGCAGTATAACGAAGCAGCCAAGTTAGAGTAACCGTTAACATACCTCTTGTAGTAACCCGTGAAACCCAAAAACCGCAGCACTTCCATACGATTAGTAGGCCTCTCCCAATCCTTGACCTTGTTAATCTTCTCTGGGTCTGTCCTGATGCCCTCCGCAGACACCAAATGACCCAAGTACTGCACTTCCTTCCTCACAAGCTGGCACTTGGATGACTTCAGTTTCAAGCCATGCTCCCGAAGCCCATCGAAAGCCAGCTGGAGCCCCTCTAAATGTTCATTAAAGGACTTAGAGAAAATGATGAAGTCCCCAAAACAGGAGTTCATCAGTCTTTGAAAGGTGGAGGGTGCGTTTTGCAGCCCAAAAGGTATTCTATTGGCCTCAAACAGCCCCATGGGAGAGCTGAATGCTGTCTTGTGCTTGTCTTGTTCCACAACCTCCACCTGCCAGTATCCAGATGTAAGGTCAAGGGTGGAGAAGTACTTTGCTTGTCCTAAAGCATCTAGAGCCTCCTCTATTCTTGGCAGAGGAAATGCATCTCGAGTGCTGCAGGAGTTGAGCTTCCTGTAGTCGATACACAATCGGATTGACCCATCCTTCTTGGTCACAACCACCACAGGGGATGCGTAAGGACTTTAATAACCGCCTCACATCTTGCCACTGGGAGGGGGGTATTTTGCGGTAAGGCAGTCGGAAGGTCCTCGGGTCAACCAGGGGAATCTCATGATGTACTGTTGTGGTGTGACCATAGTCCATGGGATGTTGGAAGACCACATCTGCATTCTTGTCCAGCAGATCCTTAAGTAGAGCACGTTGGTCCTCACTTCCCACCACTGCTTCACTTAGGTCAACCCCACAGCTAGTCACTACTTGGTCCAGACTGAGACATGCCCCTCTGTTCCCAGCTTCACCATGCTTTTTATCTGGGAACTCTACCACCTTGTCCACCAGGACTGCCAGACTTGTGTGTCGTTTGATCATAATGACTCACTGGGAAAGATTCATCACTCTAACTGGAGCACAACCTCTTTTCACATTTGCAAGCACTTTGGCCACTAAGATATCCTGGGATGGGCTTCTATCAGGGCTGTATAAGTCTTCCTTTAACCCTCTGGGGTCGGCTGTCTCGCCGGCGAGACAAGCTAATTTTTTTAAGATCATTGCAAAAGACACTAAAAATACTCTGTTGATTTTGGTCACACAAATAAGTGTTATACATCAATCGAAACTGTTAAGTGTCTATTTTTTTGTGCACACTCACAATTACAACAAAACTTTGTGGTTTTGGGGAACAAAGAAAACAAACAGGGTACGCTCTCTGTCTTCTCCGTCTCCGCGATCTGTTCATAGTAACGCGTCACTAAAATGAACTGTAACTCAGCATATACTCAACACAGAAACATGAGAGTTATCTCTATAGAAAGCCTGAAGTGTCTAATTTCAAATGAAGTAAGTCATATAGAAAACAAACATTCTGTGATAAAGTAATCCGTATGAAACCGACACGATGTTCAGTCTGTCCAGTCTAACTCATTATTTCTAATGAGATTCCGCCCCCTTGTGTTCACATGTAAATAACCACGTGATCCTCGCGCGTGGAGACGCCCAACAGAAACAAAGCATCAGTGAAGAGATCATCGCTGCTATAATGTTAGTTTCTGGAAGAAGACGCGCTGAGTAAAGGCTGGATTTCCCTAAAAATAAGAGCAAGAGTTCATCCAGAAGATAAGATCGATCTGATGAGTAAGTAATGCTTCTTTTTTGCTTTAGTTAGCATGTTATTGTGAAAAACTTGAACACGTTTAGTTGGGTTTTTCCCAAACGACAACATGATGAATGCTACCATCTAAGAATGTTTAGAAGAATGTTCAATGTTCACAAATAGATTGAATAGCGTGCTAAACAATAACAATTAGTTTCTCAGATATAAAATATCCTTTTTTATAATGCAAAGTACATCCTTTTATAGTACAAAGCAGACTTGAGTCTATGGCTACAGAATCATAACAGCTACTATAAAATCATGCATACTAGGCTATATGACTACAAAATCATAGTTGTTTTTCCCAAACTGTAATTCCAGACTACAATGTTTGAATATGATAGATGATCGAAATGAGAAATGTCAAAAAATGCCAATCCCTAATTTTATGATGTAGTTTTTTACAGCAAGGTCCATCTTGAATCTTCACAGAAATCCCCTCTTACTGTTAGACTACAAGATAAGTAAAACATCTACTACAGAACAAGGTGTTCACTACTGCGACTGTAATAATGTTTGACAGTAGGATAGGAATCCACTCTGAAAAAAAAGTAATATGAGAGTACATTGTAACATGATGAATGCTACGAGTCTAAGTATGTTTAGAACATGTTTATTATTAATAGCCTACTCTGTTTAAAAATAGATTTTAATAACGTACTAAACAATAATAATTAGTTTCTCATATATTAAATGTCTTTTTTTGTTTACGATAGACTCACGCATGCTTTGTACTATAAAACCTATATATATATATAGATGCTCCTGATATTAACATGCTCACAAATGTTTTTTTTTTTTTTTTGTATTTTATTGAATCGGGTACCTGAACCACAGATGAATCCTGATGACTTTCTTCAAAATGTTTTTCTCTGAGAGCGCTGTACCAACATCAGATGGTTAACTACACTGATATTCTATGGTAAAACAAGATCCTTGACTACTGATTTTTTTTTTCTTCTTGAATCCATGGACATAAGTAAATGTTAGGTACTTGTTTCACTTGTTGAACAGAATCTGTTGCAGGAATGAGTTAAAGTCTGTTCACATCTCTGTGGTTAGATCAGTGTGCACAATAATCAATAATCAGTGTGAACAACAAAGGTAGGTACTGCCTTGAATTCTTTCCCCAGCACTTTCAGGTCGATGTGCAGGACACCATGGTAGGGTACGATCTGACCTGCTGCACCCTCTATTGGTATCGTAGAAGACCGTAGCTTCTGGTTCTGTAGAGCTGGGTGGCTCTGCCAGTAGTTGTACGTAATACTGGTGATCTGCGAGCCAGAGTCAATGAGAGCCTTGCATGCCTTGCCATTGCCTTCCACTTCCCCTTCATTCCTGGGACCCACTAGGGGTGTTTCCCCTCCTTCAGTGTGAATCCTCTTCATGGGTGGGTGGGGCCCTTGCTGTGTACCCATGGATGCCCTTGCTGTGTACCCATGCATGCCCCAGCTGCCATGGGCACTAAGCGTTTCAATTTTGAGCAGAGTCCATGTGTCCATCAGCAGGGGTCTTAGGCTGCTGGGCTTCAGCTAGGCTTGGATCCGGAAGCACTGCTCGGCACACTCTGGCTGTGTGGCCTGGCTCTCCACACTGGTAACAGAAAAAAGCTTAGACTCTGCTTTTCCCTTTGCTGGCTGGACTGCTAATGGGGAGGCAAGGTATGGAGAGGCCATTCTCATTTCTAGTTGGGACAGCTTAGCCATTTGCTCTTCCTGAATGAGGGCTAACTTCTTAACCATTTCTGTCAACTCTGACATTTCAGATGTGTGCTTTGGCCTATCGATTTTGATGTTTCCACCCCCTCCTGATGTTACATGCACCTGAGCATATGTTTTCTTTGCTTTACTCTGCGCCTGGAACTTCTTAGTTCCCTATCAGTCGGTCACTCCGAGTCACGTCGGTGACCGACGAATTGGGATCTCGCTTAGAGAGACCAATCCCCTACGAGAGTATCTAAACAAGCCAATGGATATTGGCATGCGATTATTGCATCCAGCTGCCGCTAATCACAGCGTGAGTATAAGTAGGCAGCGGGTGCAGCGCATATTCAGCTTTTCGCTTCGGAGCCGAGCGTTCATCGTTCTGCTCCTGACCAACCTACAGTGTCTGCAAGTCAGTGCGCTCTTCGAGGCATTCTTGTGCTGGTGGTACGGCGCGTCAGCGGCGGTGGTTCTTCCTGTGTCGAGTGGATTGCATCTCCCCTGTGCGCTTCAGCACACTGAAAGAGTGATTTCTCTAAAAGAGCATTCACGGGTGCGTCTTTTTAAAGACGACGTTGCATTTGGCAAACTTGATTTGGCTCTCGTTCTGGCTGCAGACAGACGGGGACCATTTCAGGGGGTGGCATGGTGGCAAACCCTCCAGGGAACCAACCCTCGAGGGACCATCGCCCCTCTTGCGCTCCAAAACCAGTTGAGCTGTCAGTGGAATGTACTGGGCCCTCTACAAGGGGAGCACCAGCAGTTACCCTGGCACTCCTCCCGATGACCAGACGTCGACTGCTGCATCGGAGGGTGAGCTGGAGATTTCTGGGCAAGAAGATTCGGCTGCTGCTGCACCGGCAGTAGCAGTGCCTGAGTCGGATCTAGAAATCACGGCTATGCTTTCCCGGGCCACTTAGAGGGTAGGGCTCGAGTGGAGATCCCACCGTGTCTCAAGCCCTCGAGGTTGGACGACTGGTTTCTCGGGGTAGCTTGCACTGGTTCTCAACGCCCTGCCCCAGTGCCTCTCTTCCCGGAGGTGCATGGGGAGCTTACCAGGTCGTGGACGGCACCTTTTACTGCCAGAAACCGCCCTGTTAACTCCTCCCCCTCACCACCCTCGGTGGTGGCGCAGCTAGGGGGTATACGGGGGTCCCCCCGGTGGAGCGGTCGGTTGCGATGCAGTTGTGTCCTAATACCGTCTCTACTCGGCGGGGCGAACCGTGCCTCCCCTTCCGGGCCTGTAGGTACTCGTCTGGTCTGTCCGGCGGTGCTTATATGGCCTGTGGGGAAGCTGCCTCCACCTTACGCTATGGCGTTACTGCAGGGTCTTCAGGCGAAAAGCACTGAGGACATGCACGGGGGTGGTTACGATCCGGAAGCTCTGAGAGCTTGTACCTCGGGCCTCGCAAAAACAGATACTATGCAAGATCAGGGAGGACGAGCAGCAGGTCCTGCTCGTGGCGCCGTACTGGCCCACTCGGACTTGGTTCTCAGAACTGATGCTCCTCGTGACAGCCCCTCCTTGGCAGATTCCTCTGAGGAAGGATCTACAGACTCAGAGACAGGGCACCTTATGGCACCCGCGTCCAGACCTAAGAAGCTGGAAACTTCATGTCTGGTCCTTGGAGCGGGACGCGGAGGTTCCAGGTGACCTACCCCAAGGGGTAGTTGACACCATCGCTTCGGCTAGAGCGCCGTCCACGAGACAGGCTTACGCCTTGGAATGGAACCAGTTCGTCGAGTGGTGTTCTTCTCACCGAGAAGACCCCCGGGAAGTGCCGATCAGGGTCGTGCTTTCCTTTTTGCAGCAGGGGTTGGAGTGAAGGCTGTCTCCCTCCACCCTTAAAGTCTATGCGGCTGCGATTACTGCCAACCATGACCCCGTGGAAGGTGGGTAAGCATGACTTGGTCATCAGGTTCCTTAGGGGGGCAAGAAGGTTAAATCCCCCACAGCCCCCCTCTATACCCTCTTGGGACCTGTCTCTAGTGCTCGAAGCACTACAGCAGGCCCCATTCGAGCCTTTGCAGTCAGTTGAGCTGCAGTTTCTTTCAATGAAGACTCTGCTCCTGCTTGCATTGGCCTCCATCAAGAGGGTAGGGGACCTGCACGCATTTTCGGTCGACGATTCGTGCCTAGAGTTTGGGCCGGCTGACTCCCAGGTAATCCTGAGGCCCCGGCCTGGCTATGTGCCCAACGTTCCCACTACTCTCTTCAGGGACCAGGTGGTGAGCCTGCAAGCACTGCCCTCGGAGGAGGCAGACCCAGCCTTGCTTTGCTTTGTCCCGTCCGGGCCTTGAGATGCTACGTTGACAGGACACAAAGCTTCAGGACCTCAGACCAGCTGTTTGTCACGGAGGCCGGCAGAAGGGGAAGGCCGTCTCCAAGCAGAGGATGGCCCACTGGATAGTGGATGCCATCACCCTGGCTTATCAGGTACAGGGTGTGCCCTGCCCGTTCAGGTTGAGAGCTCACTCTACTAGAGCTGTTGCATCCTCCTGGGCGTTGGCTCGTGGCGCCTCGCTGGCAGATATTGTAGAGCTGCGGGCTGGGCGACCCCTAACACGTTCGCTAGGTTCTATAGCCTTCGTGTGGAACCGGTTTCCTCCTGTGTTCTCACCTCAAACGAGTAGAAGCACTGAGAGGCTCCGTTTTCGGGTCGGCTTGCTAAAATTGCTCCAGAGAGTCCGTACTGTAGACCCTGTCGAGTTCCTCCGTCCCCTCGGCAGTCAGATGTGGCGGAGCATCTGACGCTAGGCCCTCACTCGTTGAATCCGTGAGAACCGGTAGAGGGCTGGGTTCCATATGAAAGGCCTTTTGGACCCCATATGTGTATAGTCCACGGTATAGCCTGAGAGCCCGTGTTTCCCCGGCAGGTCTTCTGCCAATCTCCATGAGGTACAATTTCCTCTAATTCTCCATATGCGCCTAAGGTTGATCATATGCGTAATTGCTCCGAACCTCCTGCGGGAAGGGGCGAGCTTCCGTAGCGTCCGGTTCCAACTGGAACGGGTACGTTTTCCCAGTGTTATCCAGTCTTACTGAGTGGGTAGTGCCATGGCAACAGTAGTTGGTCTTCTGTGGTAGCCCTGACCTGCGCCAAAAAATAGGGGCTCAGGAGGCTTCCACTGGAAGGGGCAGTACCCGTGGCCCTTTGGTAGGGATCCCAATTCGTCGGTCACCGACGTGACTCGGAGTGACCGTCTGATAGGGAACGTCTCGGTTACGTATGCAACCCTCGTTCCCTGAAGAAGGGAACGGAGACGTCACGTCCCGTCGCCACGGCTGCTGTACCACCGCTGAGCGGCCGGGTCACCGGCTCGGCTCCTCAGCGAAAACCTGAATATGCGCTGCACCCGCTGCCTACTTATACTCACGCTGTGATTAGCGGCAGCTGGATGCAATAATCGCATGCCAATATCCATTGGCTTGTTTAGAAACTCTCGTAGGGGATTGGTCTCTCTAAGCGAGATCCCAATTCGTCGGTCACCGACATGACGTCTCCGTTCCCTTCTTCAGGGAACGAGGGTTACATACGTAACCGAGACGTTTCTCTGGCTAAATTTCAGAGCTCTGCCTTCAGCTCTCTGAAGCTCAAGAGCCTGGGTGTCATTGGTGCGATTCTTGAAAAAAAAGGCCCCTCATGAACTGCCGGGTTAGTTTGCTATCTCGATCCAGGAAGGGCTTATCTCCTCTTTGCTTCTCCTCTACAGTCCACAACTTTTCCTCCAGTGCTATAGCATAAGAACAGGCTGACTCCCCTGAATTCTGGCTCCGCTCATAGAAATCAGCCAGAGGATTTAGGGAGCCTTGTGTGTTGCTGTATTCGGCCCTCAGTTCCTCGAATGCTTTCTCAGGAGTCTGATCATGGGCAGGTATGTTAAGGATGAGATTTCAGGCTTCACCACCCAGGTGTCGCACAACAGTGGAGAAGCGAAGGTGCATTGGGAGCTCTATTGCCGCCAAGAGGTACTGAAAGTCACAAATCCAGTCTTCCACCAGTATCCTACAGTCTGGATTTCCAGTGAAGACTTGAACATTTTTCACCTGATGAGTTTGCATGAAACCGCCATGGGCTGCTGTGGGAAGGCACTGGTTGGCGATTGCTCGAGCAGGAGGCCTGAACTGTGTCGCATGTGGGTGGGCCGATTGGATGGCAGATGTAGGTGAAAGGGCAGCTTGAGAGAGAGCATCAACATGCACGTTAAGGTGGGAAGGGGGAATCGGTGTCTGCTGAGAAGGCAGTTCAAGAGGAGCATTAGCGGTTGCCTTGTCTAACGCTACCTGAGGGCTATGTAGAGTCATGCCGGAAACCCATGCATTAGCAGATGGGGGCAATGGGGTGGATCCACTATAGCCAGGAACTTGAGTGGTGTGAAATGTGGCTTCGGGGGAATACACTTGAAGGGCCTGCCCAGCGGTTACGTGCTTAACTGTAATATTTGTCGCTGGCGGCCTCTAAAGACTCGGTGCAGGCAGAAGGGGGATACGAATAACTAGAGTAAGCCTGGGGGCCGGGCCTAGTTGGCTGGGCTGGATATGGTGATGCAACTGGAAGGGGTCTGGGTGACTGCTGCTCAGCTGGCATCTCAACAAAACTATGATGTGTAGAGCTTTGCCAAAGCGTGGCTCCTGAGGGCCCATGGCCACTGCATTTGCGAACAGAGGCATCAACTGACCTATCTACCTGGCCACCTGTTCTTGCATCTGCGCTGTTGTAGAAACAGAGTGGCAGTACCTGCCCTGAGGCCCCAGTGCCTGGCAGCTTTGATGCATGGGCTGGCGTCACGTACTGGTCAGCATAGAGCAAGTTCATTGGGAGCGGTGGAGTATGTCATTCTAAGGGCAATGGTGGGTAATTTGTAGCATGCTCAGCTGGCGGTAGGAGACTGGATGCGCCAGAAAAGGAGCTATGCAAGTTTTGACTTGAGTTTGCATAGGTCTGCGACATTGTTGAATGTTAACGCATATTTACTATGTGCAAGCAGGTTAAATGGCAGTGTAATTGGATTGTAAGTAGGTGTTATGTAAAATGTTCCAATCTCGTAGAAATAAGAATAAAAAATGTGCTAAAGTAAGTTATGTATTTCAGTGAGGTTAGCGCAGGGAAATATACAACCAGTTTATCCCAAAAACTTATAAACTAAATTGGCTTGTCAGTTTACACCTAAATGTCTGTTGTATGTCTCACTGAATATCAAGTAGATGCACAATAATCTCAATAGGCAAAAAAAGTTTTTTTTTTTTTCTTCTCATCAATAAACCATCAAATATGGTTTACATAACAGCAAATCACTCAAATTGAAACAGCAAAACAGTTCAGATTCCCAGCAGGCTGTGAAGGATATAGCAGTGATGGTAATGCATCCCCAAAATCACCAGTTTGGTTAAGAATTCAGTTTGTCATACATACAAGTTCAGCATTCAAACCACTGGCTGTAGAATTCTCATGGCACCAAAGATGTAGCCCTCTCGCTCTCTGCGTGCTTGCTGGACTCTAGCACCGCCGCTGCTACTCTGCGCTGTGTTGTGTGTGTTCGTGGGTGGTGGTGGAAAGGAGACACGGACACAAAGGGGTTCGGGATCGTGGCTTGACCATTTATTCCACAGCACAGCATCTATAGTGTTGATAACATGAACTCACTTAAGGTTTAATCTAGTAAAGTACATTTCAATGCACATTCAATTCAATAACAACCTCTCACTGCTTATATAATCATGCATAGCTTTGCATCAGCCACCCTGTATTAATCACACTCCAAAGAGAGAAAAAATGTCAATAAAATATATATCTCAATAGACATAAAATATCTCAATAGACAGAACTTTAGAGCGATAACAACAACAAATTTAAATTTGAAATTTCCACTACTATTAACACGTCTTACCTATAGTGTTCATAACATGAACTGAAGAAAAGATGGCGCACTACACGCCTATCAACACTACGGTACATCAAGAGGCTCAAACAGTGCTAAAAATACTTGAATCTGCCGTAACAGAACAGTGTAATAGCGACATCTTGTGGACAACACAAAATACTGACCTACATCTGTAACCCACACTTTTGACTTTCATGTCCTAATCACTCATTTTGTATGTCTTTTTAATAACAATTGAGTAGATTAAGGCTTTGTATTCATGTGTGGTATATATCAGTGTGAAAATTATTGCTTGAAAGGTTTCTTCCAATTAATTCTTTGTCAAATGTATCATATTCTGGTTATAGAAATCGTGTCCATAATTATACTCTGGAAAGTTCGGATCAGGTGACGGACCAGATAACATGTTGATTTATGGATTGGGAGGAGAAACTGAACAACACCCCGAGCTAAGACAATATCTAATTGGTCAACACATAATTTTTGGATGTGTCCAAAAGCCGAGTTTAAAACTCAGGACACCATCAAAACGTTTTAGCTTTTTGCTCTCTTCTAGCTTTTTAGCCATGCTTTTTGTCATCACTTTCTGTGCTCTTTGAGCGTGCTCTGGCTTACATGCCAGCTGCTAACACCACGATGAGAAGAATAATCACCTAGTCTCGTTACATCCTTTCTTTCTCTTACTTTAGTTTCTTTTCTTTTCCGTTGCGAGTTTTGTGTTCTCAGTTTAAGTTTTGCCGCCACGCCTTGTCTCTTTCGAGTTAAAAAATTCTACCAGCCACAACTCCGCATCTCCAGCCAACGCCCAACCATTGGCTTTTAAAGACATCACTTCAACGACTACTGAACTTCCAACCAATCAGCAACCTTGGGAACCCCCCTTTCCTGCAACGACGACGACAAAAAGGAATCCCTTAACACAAAGACAACGCAAGAAATACAACTCCAGATTTTAGCTGAATTGGTGCATTTAAAGATGACGCCTTCACTTTCTGTGTTGATGCAGAAGAGAAGCCTTTCGCACGTAGAGGTGTCTTGGCAACTGTCAACAGCGTGTTTGACCCTCTTGGGCTGGCAGCACCTGTTACCATCCAGGGAAAGTTCCTTCTTTGTGATTTGACAGTTGACAAAAAAAGATTGGGATGGCCCTCTACCTACAAACAGGGAAGCTGAATGGGAGGGCTTGGAAACACTCTTTGCAGGATTTAACACAGTTCGAAATTCCCAGAGTGTGTAAAAGGTATTCTGTCCTTAGCACAAGGGACAGAAATTCACGTTTTTTCGGATGCTTCCACAAAGGCAATTGCGGCAGTGCTCATGTGAAGTGGGGTTTGTCTTGGGCAAGGCTAAGCTTGCCCCGCAGTCTGCTCACACCATACCTAGATTAGAGCTAGGTGCAGCAGTCTTGGCAGTAGAAGTTAAGGAACTCATTAAAAATAAGTTAGATATTACCCCAAATGCTGTGGAATTATATTCGGACAGTAAAGTGGTGTTGGGGTATATTCATAACAAAACCAGACCATTTTATGTGTACGTGAGTAATAGAGTTCAGCGGATTTCGGCCCAATTGGTCCATTTAATATAAATTTTAGCCTCATTGAGAAACGCAAAGTGAGGGTTAAATAAGTGATTGATGGTTGTTCAGGTCTATGCAATTGAACATATTGCTGTAAACTTGGGATTTCACATTTTCATTCCCTTAAACTCATCCTTTCCTCACTTTCTCTTTTTCTGCAACGTATGATTGTGTGAATGCTTGTGTTCATGTGTTAGATTAGTTTATGTCTTAGGTTTATATAAATAAAATCTTATTTATATTGAAAAGAGAAGTATGTTGTGTTTTGTGCTCACAAATTGTCTTAATCTGCTGAACTTGTTACTGTGCTATTTAATAGTGTTTTCACTATATTTTGGATTTTAATATCCAGCGCAGAGTTTGTTATACGGCTCGTTCCGTGAATCACCATAACAGTGAGTCTGTTCAAACTCCCTATAAAATCATAAATGATTCCCTAAATTAAACTATTTCTTTAAATTACATATTAATATTAAGTTTTTATTACGTTTCATTGGTGGAGAATGTGGGCAGATTAATCTAAATTGTGAGCATAAACCAAGTTATTTAATCTTTTCTATTGCTGCAGATGAGAGACGCTTCTGAGCCGAGACTAGTGTGTGTGTTTGCGCGTGCGTGTGAGTGACGTCAGCTGCAGCGCCCAGCTTGAATGAAGGCGGATAAGCCTGTAAATGGAGCAAAAGAGCTTCTCAGACTGCAGTAAGTGAACTTAAAGTTAACATCTGAGATTGTACAATAAGGTCGAAATCTGTCTGTAATGCCTGGTTTTATAGTTGAAGTGATGTCCTGCAGGTTCCAGGTCAGTCAATAGCTATACCGAATCTGAGTGAGTGAAGTGAAGTGACATTCAGCCAAGTATGGTGACCCATACTCGGAATTCGTGCTCTGCATTTAACCCATCCAACGTGCACACACACAGCAGTGAACACACACACACACACACACACAAACTCGCACACACACAGCAGTGAACACACACACACCGTGAACATACACCCGGAGCAGTGGGCAGCCATTTTATGCTGCAGCGCCCAGGGAGCAGTTGGGGGTCCGTTGCCTTGCTCAAGGGCACCTTAGTCATGGTATTGAGGGTAGAGAGAGCGCTGGACATTCACTCCCCCCACCTACAATTCCTGCCGGCCGGGACTCGAACCCGCAACATTTGGATTACAAGTCCGACTCTCTAACCATTAGGCCAGCGAATCTCAGTCTGTTAGCCGAACAACGCTAAACTGCAGTGAGTCAAAGGGAAATAAATCGGTGGATAAAGAATTGTTTTGAGCATGTTCCTCAAGTCTATTTATCAAATCCATTATTATTCATAGTTTGATTGCCAGTGCGTGTCCCATTGTCAAATCATCAATGACTCCCTCGGTTAAACATTATTCTCTAATGAATAATAATAATCTGTCTTCTAACGATTCTAATGGATTCACAAGTTTCAAAATCAATGTTCTAAAGCAACGGTTCTCATTCATGTTCCTTGCATCCCCTGCTCTGTATATGCTCTGCATCTCTCTCTCTCTCTCTCTCTCTCATTCAGACCATCAGATCAGCTCCAACAAACTGTTCCAATTGTACACTTATTTTCACACAGCAATGAGAAGCGTTATACATAGATGCGGGTTCCATTGTCAAATCATCTATGACTCCCTCGGTTAAACATTAGAGAATAACGCTTGCCTGGTTGTGTTCACTGTTCACTAAGTGAAGTTAATCTCGCTCAACACTGCGTGTGTCCGGAAGATTTTAATGGGAATTTTTAAAAGCTTTATCAAGTAAAGTTTAACTTTGAACCAACAGCGAAGAAAACCTGTTGTGTTTGTGTCCAGAGAAACTGGCACGGGCTTCTGATACACCATCTCTGTTTCCCCTGCAGCACCAAGCTGCTATTTTAATAAAGTTAACTCTGAACGAACTGAGAGTTTAAGCGCCACATCCCAGAACAACTAAAAGCTGTGTTGTTTATTTGTACAGTGTTGAAATGCGCTGACATTTCATTTAACATGCTTAACTGTACTGGCAATGCAACAATTCATGTGCTAGTCCACTAGAGTTTGTTTTGGTTTCCACAGTTACGATCGTGACACGAAGTCTTAACCTACTTCCGGAAGCAACTTTGAACTGCGCACGCGCAGCACATCGATGCTGATGTAAACAAACTCATGCTGTTGCTAAGCTAACAAAACGGTTGTTTACATGGTACAAGTCTATGTTAAAGCCATTAGCCTCAAAGGTTAGCAGTTAGCATTAACATCCAGTGGTTTACAGTGTGTGTTTGAAAAGCTAAAGTGGTTTAACCCTTTAAACACCTCTCAACTAATAGACTTGTTGGTCTTTCTTATTTCTCTAATTTCTCACTTCTTACCACTTATTTACATTTTACTAGAAAGGGAAATACTAGTTCACAATTATTAATTGTGCCAAATTCAAAATTTTATTAAAACATTAAATTTATTTGGAATCATTCAGATTTCCCCCTCAGATCATTTCATATGATCAATACTTCTAGTATTCTCTTCTCGGCCTAATCATTTTAGATAGAATAAGTTTACTTAAACTTTCAAAGTTCAAGACTTATTTGTATCTAATTGATCTATTACCCATATTAATAGATTCTATTCACACTTATACTCACTCATTACTTTATTGCGTTTTACCCCCTCATTCTTCCTGTTTTGGTTATACACTTAGACACGATGTTCTCCTTTATTTAATTTCATGTTTTTGCTTATTTTATTACTTTTAATTTCACTTTGTCTCACCTGAGCCTTAATAGGAGACAGTGTTATCCCTCACTACGAGTTCAAATAAATTAAAGAGACAAATCTCTTGCACCCAAAATGTATTTTTGTTGATTAGTTGTGTAGCAACTGACAACAACCCTCTACTTGTAGTCGGGCATAACCGCTTGCTAGTGGACCCGATCCACTCAACTTACTGTCTCTTTCTCTTCTCTCCTGTTCTCTCCTGTTTTCTTTCCTCTTCATTTTTCACATTTGTGGGGACCTGTAAGGACCATCAATCAATTCTAAGTGAATGAGATACACAATCTTGTCAAAAAAGACTAATCATCTTTACGAATTTGATTGTAATCAAACCCTCTTTCGTTCTTCCTAACCGCCCTACATTAAAACGCAATCAAAATTTGAACATCTCATGCAATGCTGAGATCAATTTTAATAGAGAAGTTTTGAGCAACCGTTGCCTTCGCAGCCTCCCTGGTGAGCGGTCCAACTGTAAGGTGTGAGTTGTCAGACTAAGAACAGAGATATCAGAATTATTTTTATATTTGTTTGCCTAAAACAGAGAGTTAATAATATTGTTTGCCTCCTTGATAACATTTAATTGAAAGAAAAAAAAACAATAAGTAATTTTCCTCATTTGGAAAAAAAAGGGATTCTTTATTTTGCTTGAATTTGTTTTTCACCTTTTTCTCTCTTTTCCCTCTTCCTCATTAGAGTGACGAAGTCTTCACATCGCTAGTCTACTACCTAGACACCCTGAGACCAACACAGTCATCACCACGCTACACTAGTGGTTCAAAATCACTGACACAACACTTAGTGGCCTCACCACACATAGGCTTTTACTCCACACAGATCTGTGTCAGTCTCTCTTCTCCCTTGCGTGCCAACATGCCGCAGACTGCAAACCCCTTTGCACAAGGGGAAGATGGGAACACTTGGCTGAGATCCACAACAGACAGCCTCATCCCCAAGACCCTTGAACTGTTATTATTTTTAATAATCGGGAAAGCCAATTAGTCTCCAGAAGAGACGGATGGCAGCTTGTGTTTTAAGTGTTTTGAATACTTGGTCGCAGTTCTGTTGTTTAAATTATTTACTTACGGCTAGGAAGGAATAGTTTGTTTCCTACCTATTTCTACTCTGCATTTTCGTTGAGGTTTTTATGTTTGATTGCACTTACTGGTAATTTTGAATAATTTGCGCCTCAGCTGAGAACGAGCCTGTGTGATTGTGCAAAGTGTTAGTTTCGTCTTGAGCTATTAGCAGTCCTTTAACCTTATTGGCTGGGCTGATCAGAAGCTGGCCACAGCTGTTTTCACTCTAGTTTCTTAGACTGTATTTATTTGATGTCAGAGCGCTGACGCGGAAGCGTTCAGCCTCCTCGTGTGAAGACCAACGAGTGTAAAGACAGACGACTTTTTCCTGCGCGACTTTAACCGAGCAACGACACCGAGCACACACTTAAGTATCGTTTTTATCTTCCCTCACACTTTCCTATCCTCTATCCTTCCACGTCTATCATGTGTTTCCAAACCATTCCGGTTCTCTCTCAACCTCGCTCTAAAAACACACGCAGAAGGCTATGTAACCCTGCTAACCTGCGCCCTATCTCTACATCTTCCACTGCAACTCTTTCTTTCTCAGTGGGTCTTTGGAATTGCCAGTCAGCTGTCAACAAAGCCGACTTCATTTCTGCTTTTTACTTACATTCCACACTCAGCATCCTGGGCTTGACTGAGACCTGGATTCGTCCAGAAGACTCGGCAACCCCAGCTGCTCTCTCTCACAATTTCTCTTTCTCTCACACCCCTAGGCAAGTTGGCCGGGGTGGGGGCACTGGTCTGCTCATTTCTAACAATTGGAAATACTCTACCCACTCTCCCCTAGGCAATCTCAACTCATTTGAATCTCATGCCATTACTGTAACAGCTCCTATAAGACTCCAGATTGTGGTAATCTACCGTCCCCCTGGCCAAATACCACCAACCTTCCTAGATGAGCTGGATGGACTGCTGTCCTCTTTCATGGAGGATGGCACTCCACTCTTAGTCTTCGGCGATTTCAACATTCACCTAGACAGGCCTTATGCTACAGACTTCCAGTCACTCCTAGCTTCATTTGATCTCAAACGCCTCACCACTACTAGCACGCACAAATCAGGTAACCAACTCGACTTAATTTACACACGCAATTGTTCTACAGATAACATTCGGGTACAACCACTACATATCTCTGACCATTTCTTCATTACATTTACTTTACATTTTGCTACCCGGGTGCCACCATCTCCCTTACTTTCAGACGCAACCTACGCTCCCTTTCCCCCTCCCTTCTTTCCTCTGTAGTATCCTCCTCTCTTCCCTCGCCTACCCATTTCTCATCTCTGGATGTGAATGCAGCTACTGACACTTTATGCTCTACCTTAACCTCTTGTCTAGACGACATCTGTCCTCTCTCCTCCAGGCCAGCACGGGCTGCCCCTTCTAACCCCTGGTTATCCGATGTTCTTCGTGAGAATCGGACCGAACTCAGAGTGGGAGAGAGAAAATGGCGCAAATCAAACGATCCGTTGGACCTGAGTAGGTATCAGTCTTTGCTTTCATCTTTCTCTACTGAAGTGCGCACTGCCAAATCCTCACATTTCCACAACAAGATCAACAGCGCTCCAGACATGCGTAATCTCTTCAGAACGTTTAATTCTCTCCTCTGTCCCCCTCCTCCACCTCCCATCACTTTGATAACCGCTGACGACTTTGCCTCTTTTTTCACAGACAAAACTAGAACAATCAGTAACCAGTTCTCAACTCCACAGGACCTCCAATCAACCACATCCACTGCTCTAACTCCCATCTTCTCCTTCTGTCCCCTCACCGAGGCAGAAGTATCCAAACTTCTCCTCTCCAGCCATCCTACAACATGTCCTCTCGACCCAATCCCCTAACACCTTCTCCAAACAATCTCTCCCACACTCTTACCGGCATTCACACACATTATCAACACATCTCTCCTCACAGGCATCTTCCCCACAGTATTCAAGCAGGCTCGGGTAACCCCACTGCTAAAAAAACTACAGACCTGTCTCTCTCCTTCCATTCGTAGGGAAAACATTCGAACGAGTTGTCTTCAACCAGCTCTCACGGTTTCTTTCACAGTACAACAAACTAGATGCTAAACAGTCAGGTTTCAGGAGTGGCCATTCAACAGAGACTGCGCTACTCTCAGTCACTGAAGCCCTGCAAACTGCAAAGGCTGATTCCAAATCATCAGTCCTCATTCTGCTGGATCTTTCTACTGCTTTTGACACTGTCAATCATCAGATTCTCCTGTCTACCCTCTCATCACTGGGCATCACTGGGATTCCACTTCGCTGGTTTGAATCCTATCTCACCGGTAGATCCTTCAGGGTGGCCTGGGGAGGGGAGGTATCCAAACCACATCAACTGGTCACTGGAGTTCCTCAGGGATCGGTTCTTGGACCCCTCCTCTTCTCCACATACACTACATCACTGGGTCCCATCATACAAACCCGATTCCAAAAAAGTTGGGACACTGTACAAATTACGAATAAAAAGGAATGCAATAATTTACAAATATCATAAACTTATATTTTATTCATAATAGAATATAGATAACATATCAAATGTTGAAAGTGAAACATTTTGAAATGTCATGCCAAATATTGGGTCATTTTGGATTTCATGAGAGCTACACATTCCAAAAAAGTAGGGTCAGGTAGCAAAGTTAAATGTACATATAAGGAACAGCTGGAGGACCAATTTGCAACTTATTAGGTCAATTGGCAACATGATTGGGTATAAAAAGAGCCTCTCAGAGTGGCAGTGTCTCTCAGAAGTCAAGATGCAAGAGAATCACCAATTTCCCCAATGCTGCGGCGAAAAATAGTGGAGCAATATCAGAAAGGAGTTTCTCAGAGAAAAATTGCAAAGAGTTTGAAGTTATCATCATCTACAGTGCATAATATCATCCAAAGATTCAGAGAATCTGGAACAATCTCTGTGTGTAAGGGTCAAGGCCGGAAAACCATACTGGATGCCCGTGATCTTCGGGCCCTTAGACGGCACTGCATCACATACAGGAATGTTACTGTAATGGAAATCACAACATGGGCTCAGGAATACTTCCAGAAAACATTGTCGGTGAACACAATCCACCATGGCTAAAATTCTATAGGTCAAAAAAGAAGCCATATCTAAACATGATCCAGAAGCGCAGGCGTTTTCTCTGGGCCAAGGCTTATTTAAAATAGACTGTGGCAAAGTGGAAAACTGTTCTGTGGTCAGACGAATCAAAATTTTAAGTTCTTTTTGGAAAATTGGGACGCCATGTCATCCGGACTAAAGAGGACAAGGACAACCCAAGTTGTTATCAGCGCTCAGTTCAGAAGCCTGCATCTCTGTTGGTATGGGGTTGCATGAGTGCGTGTGGCATGGGTAGCTTACACATCTGGAAAGGCACCATCAATGCTGAAAGGTATATCCAAGTTCTAGAACAACATATGCTCCCATCCAGACGTTGTCTCTTTCAGGGAAGACCTTGCATTTTCCAACATGACAATGCCAGACAACATACTGCATCAATTACAACATCATGGCTGCGTAGAAGCAGGATCCGGGTACTGGGATGGCCAGCCTGCAGTCCAGCTCTTTCACCCATAGAAAACATTTGGCGCATCATAAAGAGGAAGATGCGACAAAGAAGACCTAAGACAGTTGAGCAACTAGAAGCCTGTATTAGACAAGAATGGGACAACATTCCTATTCCTAAACTTGAGCAACTTGTCTCCTCAGTCCCCAGATGTTTGCAGACTGTTATAAAAAGAAGAGGGGTTGCCACACAGTAGTATACATGGCCTTGTCCCAACGGTTTTTTTTGGATGTGTTGATGCTATGAAATTTAAAATAAACTTATTTATTCCTTAAAATGATACATTTTCTCAGTTTAAAAATTTGATATGTAATCTATGTTGTATTCTGAATAAAATATTGAAATTTGAAACTTCCACATCATTGCATTCTGTTTTTATTCACAATTTGTACAGTGTCCCAACTTTTTTGGAATCAGGTTTGTACATGCACATGGCTTCTCCTATCACTGCTACGCCGATGACACACAGCTCTATCTCTCTTTTCAACCAGATGACCCAACAGTAGCTGCACGGATCTCAGGCTGCCTGGCGGACATCTCGGCATGGATGAAAGACATCACCTACAGCTCAACCTGGCAAAGACGGAACTTCTTGTCTTCCCTGCCACTCCGACTCTACAGCATGACTTCATGATTCAGTTAGGCTCATCAATGATTACCCCATCAACTTCGGTCAGAAATCTTGGTGTAATCTTTGATGACCAGCTGACGTTCAAAGAGCACATTGCAAAGACTGCTTGATCCTTGTTTGACCGCTGGTGTGCAGCCAATAAAACATCTACTTATGAGGCTTTGAGAAATCAGATATTGTTGGAGGATTTTAAGAACAACCTACCTGAAAGAATCGTGATACATCTTAGTGAAAATAAGGTGGCGACGTTGGGTCAGGCAGCGGTCCTGGCCGATGAATATGCCTTAACGCATAAAACGGTGTTCACAGCATCCAGTCAGAGCAGGACATCCGCTTCACCAGTGGCCGGTGCGTCACACTCTTCAGACCCTCCTACTGTTCCTAGGAAAGAGAAGAGGGAATGTTTTTATTGCCACCGGAAAGGCCATTTAATCTCAGATTGTTTCTTACTTAAGAACAAGCCTAAGTCATCTTTGCCTGTCCGTAAGAGTGTTGGTTTAACTCAGTCTGTTTCTTACCAGAAAGCTAGAAGTGCTAGCAAGGTACTCACAAGGAAACCAGACCTGGTGTATGCTCCGTTTGTGTCTGTAGGGTGTGTTTCATGCACAGGGAAAACTGAAGACCAGAGGGCAATTAAAATCTTACGTGACACTGGTGCAGCTCAGTCAGTTATCCTTATAGATGTGTTGCCATGGTCTGATCAGACATACTGTGGTTCACATATACTTTTGTGTGGTATTGAAGCCAACCCAATTTCGGTGCCTTTACACTGGGTTCACTTGCATTCTGGGTTCACTTGCATTCATCGCACCAGGTCTCCAGCGCTTACCATCCAGAGAGTCAGGGGGCTCTTGAACGCTGGCACCAGACGCTCAAAACCATGCTGAGGAAATATTGTATGGAAACAGGTGCTGATTGGGATGAGGGGGTGCCCTTTGTTTTGTTTGCTGTTAGGGAAACAGTGCAGGAATCGTTGGGGTTCAGCCCTGATGACCTTGTGTTTGGACATACACCTAGGGGTCCATGAAAAGTGTTAAAAGAGCGTGTACTATCTGATGCGCCTAGTAACACCCCTAAGAATGTGTTACACTTTGTAAGTCAGATGCGGGAGAGGCTGCATGCTGCCGGCATGCTAGCTCAGGAGTCTCTCTCTTGCTCTCAGTCACGTATGAAAAAACAGTATGATAAACAAGCAAAAGACTGTGCGTTTTTGCCTGGGGATCAAGTACTGGTTTTGTTACCAATCCCAGGTTCATCACTGTCTGCCAGTTTTTCTGGACCGTATGTTGTGGAGTGCAAAGTTAGTGATACAAATTACATTATTAAAACACCAGATCGCAGGCGCTCTTCTCGTTTGTGTCATGTTAACATGCTTAAAGCCTATCACGTGCGTAATTCTTCCGACAACCCCTCTAGTGCTCCGGTTCAGTCTGCGGGATCCAGCATGGCATTGGTGGTGCCTGTGCCTACTGTGGACCTAGAGGAGAACAATAATGATGGTTTGGAGTTGCGTCATTTATTACAACAGTGTAAACGTCTTAGTAATTCAGAAATGCTACAAAACTTACCTTCATTAATGGAACATTTGGATGACAGTCAAAAAGATGATCTTGTGTCTCTAATACAGTCTTTTCTTACTGTGTTCCAAGATGTACCTAAGAGCACATCTGTTTTGGCTCACGATGTGGATGTTGGCAGCACATCTCCTATTCGCCAACATCCCAACCGGTTTAACACAAAAAAACGTGAGTTAATGAAAGGTGAGGTTGACTACTTGTTAAAACATGACATGGCAAAACGTAGTCACAGTGCTTGGAGCTCCCCGTGTATTTTAGTTCCGAAACCAGACGGCACGTCCCGTTTATGCACGGACTACCGTCGAGTAAATGCAGTAACTGTGCCAGATTCCTATCCGCTGCCTAGGATAGAAGACTGTATTGACCGAATTGGTTCGGCTGTTTTTGTAAGTAAACTCGATTTGCTTAAAGGTTATTGGCAGGTGCCCCTAACCCCACGGGCTTCTGACATTTTGGCTTTTGTGACCCCCGATAATTTTATACAGTATACAGTTATGCCATTTGGAATGTGCAATGCTCCCGCTACTTTTCAGCGTTTAGTTAACATTGTGTTTGATGACGTTCCCAACTGTACAGCTTACCTTGACGATGTAGTAATATACTCACCCACATGGGTTGAACACCTCTCCACACTGAGGTTGGTGTTCCAGCGTTTGGAAAACGCTTCGCTAACCCTCAACTTGGCTAAATGTGAATTTGGTAAGGCTACTGTAACATATCTGGGGAAACGGATGGGTCGTGGTCAAGTGCATCCTGTTGCTAGCAAGGTGGACGCTATTGCTAGCTATCCTGCCCCTAAAACACGCCGTCAGTTACGTCGATTTCTTGGAATGGTGGGTTACTACCGGACTTTTTGTAAAACCTTTTCAACGGTAGTAGCACCCCTAACTACCTTGCTCAGTCCTAAAGTTCCTTTTAAATGGTCCTCAGAGTGCAGCTCTGCTTTTGAGTCAGCAAAAGCACTGCTTTGTAGCGCTCCTGTGCTAACAGCTCCTAACTTTGATAAACCTTTCAAGCTGGAGGTAGAAGCCAGTATGGTGGGGGCTGGGGTGGTCCTTTTACAGGAAGATGAGGAAGGAGTAGATTGGCCAATTAGTTTTTTTTCCAGGAAGTTCAATACGTGCCAGTCACGGTACTCTACCATTGAACAAGAAACGCTTGCTTTATTGTTGGCCTTACAGTTCTGTGAGGTATACGTTGGTTCTAGTGTTGTGCCTGTAAGAGCATTCACAGACCATAATCCTCTTACATTCCTCAAAAGAATGTACAATCAAAACTGTCGCCTTATGCGGTGGGCTCTGATCCTACATACTACACAACATCAGAAAGATCAGGCCCTTTCTGACAAAACATCCTGCACAACTTCTTGTCCAAGCCCTTGTCGTTTCTAGACTGGACTACTGCAATGCTCTTCTGGCTGGTCTGCCATCAAACACAATCAAACCTCTACAAATGATTCAGAATGCAGCGGCACCACTGGTCTTCAACGAGCCCAAAAGAGCGCATGTTACACCTCCCTTCATCTCCTTGCACTGGCTACCAGTGGCAGCTCGCATCAAGTTCAAGACAATGATGCTTGCATACAGAACTACCACAGGCTCAGCACCCTCCTACTTCCACTCACTATTACGAACCTACATCCCCTCCAGAAGTCTGAGATCTGCTAGTGAGCGACGCCTTGTGGTACCATCACAGAGAGGCTCAAAATCACTCTCCAGAACATTCTCGTTCACCATTCCTGGCTGGTGGAATAATCTTCCCACCCCTATCCGGAACGCTGGATCCCTGTCAATCTTCAAGCAACAACTGAAAACTCATCTCTTTCTGCAGTACTTGACTTCATCCTAAACTAAAAAAAAAAACGGTAACACTTTCTATGAAGCATGTATTTATAATGCATTATAAGGGCATTCTTAATGCATTATGATGCATGCATAATGACTTATAATCAACATTATAATACGTTATATCATCTTATAAATAATCATAACAACAGTTACAATATATTATAATACTTACCTATTTGTGCTTATAACTTTTATGAGTACAATGCATTATAACACCAGATGAAGCCTGCATTTATAATGCATCATAAGGGTTTTCTTAATGCATTATAATGCACACGTAATGCCTTATAAACTACATTATAATGCTATGTATCATCTAATAAATAATCATGAAAACAGTTATAATGCATTATAATATGTACCTATTTGTGCTTATAACTTTTATGAGTACAATGCATTATAACAACAGATGAAGCCTGCATTTATAATGCCGTATAAGGGTATTCTTAATGTATTATAATGCATGCATAATGCCTTATAAACTACATAATAATGTGTCGTATTATCTGATAATCATAAAAACAGTTACAATGCATCATAATACTTACCTATTTGTGCCTGTAACCAGTTGGGAAGAGAAATAATAATTTTATTGTATTCTTTGTGATGAACTTCCCAAAACTTATTTTCTGTGGAGCCAAAAGACAATTGTTATGTATTAAATGCCTATAAGGGTCATTCTGTGTTTTTGCGTGTAGGAACTTTAATTATGGTGTTTTGTGCAAATGGGACTCTTATCTGTGTTACGCGCTATGCCTTTGGGGAGTGCGGGAGTTACGTCAGCCTCAGACCGCAATTGAATGCTGGCGAGGCAAGACGCAAAAAGTTTCTCCTTATCTCCCGGTTGTTTTTGGTACGTTTAACAGTGTTCATTTGACTAAAGTTAATCTAATTCTAAACTGAATGTGTTCTGAATCGATTTTGAGTATGTATATTTGTATATTATGAGATTTATGTGAGTTTTACGTGAATTTTATCTGACGCACGTGGAGATAATCAATCGGTGGTTTGTGCAGTGTGTGAAGCTGAAAGAGGATAGCGTGGAGAATGGTTTTTCTGATTAAGTGTCCCATGTGTTCCAGGTATGTTCAGTTCTTTAATTCAAACAGTGAAAAGTGATTTGAATGATAATGTATGTGAACTGGTTTTGAATGTTTTATTATTTTTCTCTTTCCCCTTATTCTGAAAAACATTCTATTGCTTCACATTTGGATTGTGCACCTAATTCATATCTCTATAGTGTCGTTGTGAATGTGCATGATATTTTGGGGAATGTTTGTTTGCTGGTTCATGCGACCATTAATCTTATACATCATTAATTGTTGATAATGCATGTGAAAAGAACAACATACAACCAGTAACTTTATTTCAATTTCTTTATTTCTTATGTTTTAATGTATTGCACAATGTTAACATAAAATTGTCGTAATTGTCAGCCTCAGACCGCAATTGGATGCTGGCGAGGCAAGACGCAAAAAGTTTCTCCTTATCTCCCGGTTGTTTTTGTGTGTGACGCTGAAAGAGGATAGCGTGGAGAATGGTTTTTCTGATTAAGTGTCCCATGTGTTCCAGGATTAATAAATGGAAGTGATGTGAAACCGTCCCTGCCATCTCTGGTGTGAAGTTTCTTATGTGCAGATCTGGAACTGCTACATGCCTACAAATATTTAGAGTGTAATGAAGAGTGTGATGACTTATAACACACAATGAACATATTATGAGTGGCCTTTAACTGCTTAAAGTAAAGTGATGAAAACAAAGTCTTCTTTTAAACATCTAAAAAGCTTTATAATGTGGTATTAATATTTATAAGTGGTCCTTGTCTGCTTTAAGTAAAGTGACAAAAGTTAGGTATTCTTATAAACATCCATAAGATATCATGAAGTCATTATAGGACCATCTGTGACTTCGGAAACAAATCCTCCACGGAGGTGAGAGCAGATCCGTTGCTGGCCGACGAGTTAAACATCTTCTACAGCCGCTTCGATGGCAACGGCGGCGGCACGTCAGGAAGCAGCAGGCAGAGCAGCGATGATCCTGTAATCACCGTGTCGGAGGATGAGGTTCGGAGGGCGTTAAAGAGAGTGAACGTCAGGAAAGCAGCCGGTCCTGATGGGATAACCGGCCGTGTTCTGAGGTCCTGCGCCGATCAGCTCGCTGGTTTGTTCACTTCCATTTTTAATGAGTCCCTTGCTACCTTCGTGGTTCCCACTTCATTCAAAAAATCCATTATTATCCCTGTGCCAAAGAACAATAAACCCTCTTGCCTGAATGACTATCGCCCAGTTGCCCTCACATCTATAGTCATGAAGGTTTTTGAGAGACTTGTAAAGAGCCACATCTGCTCCTCCATCCCTGATACTTTGGACCCTCTTCAGTTTGCCTATCGCCCAAATAGATCCACGGACGATGCCATTTCTCACGTTCTCGACTCTTCCCTCACACACTTGGACAGCAACAATGGGAATTATGTAAGGCTGCTATTCATTGACTATAGCTCAGCTTTCAACACTATAGTCCCCATCAAGCTGGCATCTAAACTCACAGACCTCGGCCTAAACTCCTCACTCTGTGACTGGATTCAAGACTTCCTCACCGGCAGACCTCAAGTGGTGAAAGTTGGCCAGTTCACCTCAAACTCCATCACTCTGAACATAGGAGCCCCACAGGGCTGTGTCCTGAGTCCCCTGCTCTACTCTCTCTACACGCATGACTGCGTGTCCTCTCACAGCTCCACATCTATTGTCAAATTCGCTGATGACACTGTGGTTCTGGGCCTCATCTCCAACAACGATGAGACCGCATACTTGGATGAGGTAGAGAGACTCACATCATGGTGCCAGGACAACTGTCTCTCTCTGAATGTGGGGAAAACTAAAGAGCTGATCATGGACTTTAGGAAGAGACAGCAGCAGCCCTACTCTCCTCTCAGGATCAGTGGGACACCTGTGGAGAGGGTGAGTAGCTTCAAGTACCTCGGTGTAAACATCTCCGAGAACCTGACTTGGACTACACACATCCAAACACACGTTAAGAAAGCCAGGCAAAGACTGTACCATCTGCGTCAGCTGAGGAAATGCACCAGCAATCCTGAAAACGTTCTATTCAGGGACCATAGAAAGTGTATTGACTCAGTGCATCTCAGTGTGGTATGGAAACAGCTCCAATCAGGACTGCAAAGCACTACAGAGAGTTGTGCGCTTAGCTGAGCGCATCTCAGGGTCTGCTCTCCCCTCTCTGCAGGACATCTACCTCAAACGCTGCAAAAATAGAGCTGTTAAAATCTTCAAGGACTCAAATCACCCTGGTAACCGTCTATTCACTTTGCTTCCATCTGGTAAGCGCTTCCGTAGCCTGATGGCAAAAACTGAGAGACTTAGGAGGAGCTTCTTCCCCCAGGCCATCAGGCTCCTAAACTCTAACTTTGTGTCATAATATCACTTGACTCCATGTAATATCACCATATCAATAAGTTATTCATAATTTTTCTCCATGTAAATATCATATATCAATAAGCTATTCATAATTTTTCTCTACCTCATATTGCTGCTATTCAAATACCCTGTACAACTTTTTGCACATTATTTTTTGCACATTCCTCTCATTACTATTTGTCAACAACATACTGACCTGCACATTTATATTTATATTTTTTATCTTATCTTATCTTATTTTATCTTATCTTTTATTTTATGTTTGTACTTCTTCTTAATATTTGTATTCTTTATAATTGCACTGTCCTTGGAGCGGACCTGACCTACATTTCACTGCTGGTTATACTCTGTATAATTGTGTATGTGACAAATAATACTCTTGAATCTTGAATCTTGAATCTAAGAAGGTAACATCAAAGTAATGTGGAAAAGTACAAAGACACAATATATTTCCAATGCAAATCGTGTTTTATTCATTAAAACTGTAAAATTACAAGGTTTTACCACATACATTTAATTAACCAATATAAAGAGTTATAAACAGTTGAGAGGTGCACAAAAATATGGTTATTTACAGTCTGGTTAACCACATTCATGTAAGTTGTATTTTCTAATGTCATGTATAAGGCGGCCAAGAATGTGTGAGGGATGGTTCCTGGCAAGCCATTCAATGACCTTGAGGTGCTCTTTCAAAGGTTTAGTTGTCCTGTTGCCACGGTGGCGCCATATATCCATTTTGTACGTCTTCCAGGCACGCTCTAAATGTTGTGTATGGGCTCTGGTTACTGGATCAACGAAATTCCTCTTTTGGCACACTGTGTGATGGTCATAGCCTGCCTGTGTCAAAGCCCTGCGATAAGCTCGCCATTCATCAGTAATTATGCTGGAGCCTCTCCGGACATGCTTCATAATTTTTGGCAAGAGTTCATTTTTTGACCGTCTTCTTACCACTTTGAGAATGGGTTTTCTTCTTTCCTGCTCAACTTCTAGTATGCCTAAAACCCATTTTTTGTTACGTCGCCAAGCAGAACCAAATCTGCCACGGTTGTACTGTAAAACAAATGGTAGAAATCAGTACTACACAGTTTTATCACACATACATCTAATCTTCATTGAGTAAAGATCACACTAATTGTTTAACACGTTGTCCAAATGTACAACTGTAAAATTGTTGCAACCTAAATCCTCTCAATATTCTTGCAGGTTGCCACTACAACAGACTTACTGATTGCTGATGAATTTGCAGTACCTTTCTCTTATGTGAAAATTTGCTCTCATCTATGAGGACAAAGCAGTGACGACCTCCAACCTTCATTTGTTCTAGGCGCCGAAGTTCTTTACTGCCCGTATACAGACCTTAGTAAAAAACAAATATTACATGTCTGTTTCAGGTATAGGCAATCCCAGAATGCTGTAGTAAATTAATCCTACAAATATTTATTTTATTATTTAGCTTTTAGGGAATCACTCTTAAGAGTTGATCTTCATATGATTAATTGTTATTAATCAGAATGTCCAACTCATACCTTATTAACGACTTGTCCAGCAAGCATTAATATCAGCAAGTTATCTCTTAACAATTTTGTTTATTTTACTCGCGGCCAATAATCAAAATAAACAACTAGTTAACTTAGTTCTCAGGTTTATGAGCTTAGGTAAAACGCGATCTTTTTGGCAAATAGTTACGACATGTAAACTCACATAGCACAGACAAAAGATTTCTTAATAAAGTCAAAGTTTTATTCACTAACTCTAATACACTACTGACTAGACAACATAAAACAGACATAAACACACATTCGTTGCAATGAATTGTTCGGATCTTAAGAGAGTCTTAGGTTCTAACTTAATGCTCGTTTTAGCCTGAGGAAACTCATAGACAGAGAATCATTCTATCTTTACTCTCAAAGGAGAGATATCCTGGTTTCAGTCAATAAAGAGATTTTGCCTTACTTGGTCTTTTGCTTTCGGTTCAAAGAGTTCAGGCTTTCTTCGGTTCAAAGAGTCTTTCCTTCAGGTGATGTCCGTTCTTTGCTCAGCTTGAGATGAATCGCGTGCGGATTGGCTGCTCAGGAGGTCGTGTGACTAGAGCCCTCTTCAGTGGTTGGCGAGCTTCGTTCTGACGTGATGGAGCTCAGGAAGTCGATTCAGGTCTTAGCTTCCAATGTTAAAGTTCTTTGGTTGTTTGCAGTACTCAGCCGTGGTGTTAAGAGGCGACAAGCGCTTTGCAGCGTGAGCAGAACGAGAGACGGGCGAGACGTGTGTGTGGCCTCCTGTAGTTTTCAACTCCAACCTTTCATGGTTGTGCATCCGTTTTAACGGGCCGATTTGGGGTCCGCCTTTTGGCGCGTGTTCCAATCGCAAGTGTTTGTGTGGGGCGTTTGATCCAATCGCAAGTGTAGCTGTGGGCGGAGCCCCGCCCTGCACAGTTGCGTGTTTTGCATACATTATCTGGTTCAGTTATTCGTCACATGAAACACTTATTGAAAGCAAGTTTCTATCCGTTATTGTAATCATGCATTGATGTAAACCAATCATTTCCATTCACCATAATATTCTTCATAAGGTTAGCTTTCTAAAGAAACCAAACACTTATATTTTGATATGCACAAAAATACACGTGACCACAGAGGATATTACTGGGTTAAATACATTGATAAACAGATCCTAAATTCTAAATACACATATTAATCATGTGAAAATGAACAACTAATGATCAGGTAAACTTATACATTCTGGAAACAGATTTACCATAGATTTAAAATAATGCAACAGCTTATAAATGTCACAAACAAAAACACCCTTTAATGTATAAACTATATTGTCTATAGTGTTTTGTTTCAGGGTATAATTTCAGTCGCAGAAGCCAGTATAACTTTGTTCTTTTAAAACAAAATCCTTCCGGGTGTGGCTCTTTCTTTCTCTTTGTTAGATAGCGAACATGGACCAGTTGAATTCCTTTGTCTGTTTTAGAGAGCGCAACAGAGAAAAGGCGCGCGTTTTCAGGAATGTGCGTGATAGCCGGGTCATAAGGTCAGTTCCTTGGAGGTCTGGGCTGGTCCGTGCCTGGACGTGCATTTAAAAGTCTTTTGCACTATTTTTTTTTTTAATTACTGCGACTTAATGGAGTTAGCAGTTAGGGAGGGTTCTGTGGAGTTTCTCCAAATGACAAGGGCTCTCAAAAACCCAAAATATATGTTTTTCTGGTCTCAGGAGGTTTAAGGGAGGGCCGTACATACGGCGTCAGGATGTCTGGTGTTAGATGTGTGCGTTCAGACCACTCCTTACAATGCCCTGTGAACAAAACTTTATATAACAATATGTTGGACAGAAAACATTTAAGTAAATGTTCTATTTTTTTGTAATATTCTCATAATTTATTCCATCGCAAAAGGTGGAGTCAGTGATTTTGAGCTGGACATAAACTGACTTCTAGCAACATGCACACAGTATGTAGAGAATCAAATAAGGGTAGTCATGTTTGCAAAAGCATATTGCCATATTAGTTTTGCTGTTTTCAGTTCAGTATATAAGTAAATAAATCAGAAAATAAAGTGATATAAAGTGATATTTTTTTATCTGGCATACTATATTTTTTCTTAAGTGCTATTCCTTTACGATTTAAACTTTTAATTAAAAAAAAAGAGGTCCTCTGGACCTTTAACCCTCTAAGCGCCAAAGTCGCAAAATTGCGACAAGACATCATACTTCATGAAATGGGCTGTAGTTCCTAATCTGGTGTAATGGCTCATTTGTATTCCCTTCCACTAGATGGCAGACATGTAGTACTTCGATTCTAGACCAAAATTGTTCGAGGAAATAGCAGAGTAAGTGAGCTATCGTGTCATTGATGCGGAAGCAATTCAGTTCATAGCACCTGAGTAAATTGTGAGATTTGTGAGAGAAAATCGCCAAACGGCTAATAAAAAGTTGTACTGTGAGGATGTGTTGCAAATGTCATTCGCCGATTCTGACTCTGAAGGGGAATATTTGCCTTTTGGAAATGACGACCGGCCGTCTAATGATCGCGCTTCTCCCGGTACATCTATTTCGCGCAATGGTGCGGCTGCGCAAGGCGCGATCGTTCACAAAGCACAAACAAGTGATCATTTCAACACTTTGCCCAATGGGGATGAGGGTGGCAGGGGTGGACGTGGTCTTAGTGTCCATAGGAGAGCTGTTGCTCTCTGATAATCGGCCAGATTGCGCTGTTTGTTCTGATCGCGCGCGCTCTAAGGGCTGCCGGCAGACAGTACAGGTGCAGTCAGTTTGGGGTAGATCTGTGTGCTGTGCCATGCAATGAGAGGTACCATACTCTCAAGAACTATAAACTGTCACATAGATACCTGATTGGGCAGATAGCTGGTCAACTGATCAAAAAATAGGCACATGTATTTTACTATGGCACAGTAATATAGTAATAATTTACTACTTTCTCCTGTTTTACTGTTGATTTCCTCTTTTCCTGATCATTTGGAATGAGGATAAAAAGACAAAAAAACAACAACAACATGCAAATAAGTTCAAACATCCATTCAATATCTATTATTTCCTGAATATTACTGATGAACTGATCAAAAAGTAGGCTACTGTTCACATGCGTTTTACTACTATATAGTATAGTAATATAGTAATAATTTAGTACTTTCTCCTGTTTTATTGTTGGTTTCCTCTTTTCTGATTATTTGGAATGAGGAGAAAAAGACAAAAAAAACAAACAAAAAAATCAAACATCAATTCAATATCTACTATTTCCTAAATATTATGAAATTCAATTTCATTATTCCTTTATACCTTTCTTACTACTGCAGTCATTCGAGACAGAGTTCTGCTGCTTGAAGCCACACCATCCTCCATCAGGTCTATCTGTCTCATTCTTAGACCTTGGGAAAACCTGAGGGAAAACCAAAAGACATGTTAAAATTATGTTTTGCTGATGTAAGTTTTCAGTGTGAAAACTACACAACCAAGGACAGAAATAAATAAATAAAAGAATATATATATATATATTAGGAGTGTAACAATACATGTATTCGTACCCAGGAGCACAGTAACGGGGGGAAGGTTAGGACGATTCTAAGGGCCCAACGAGGGAAAGGGGGCCCTGAACACCCCCCAACAAAATGTATTACAGTCTTTTAGAATCAAAATTTCTTCAGAATGTTGACAAAATACATATTGTCGGAAAGGTCTGAATCTCAAGATTCCATATTTGGTGGTTATTTTTTGACAGAGAAATTTAGACATTTCAGTTTCCTTTCTGTGAACAAATTAACCATGTCACAAAAATTTAAGGGGTCATATGACGTTGCTAAATAGAACATTATTTCGTGTATTTGGTGTAATGCAATGTGCTTATGCGGATTAAGGTTCAAAAAACACATTATTTTCCTCATACTATACATTATTGTTGTTCCTCTAAGCCCCACATTTCAGAAAAGGGTAGATTTTTACAAAGCTCATCGTTCTAAAAATGCGAGATGTCCTCTGATTGGAAAAGGAAAATTTGAAATTGCATCATATGACCCCTTTAACTGAAACTCAGCATAGGCTACTTACATTACTTGTTACACATTTTTTTTCCTCTTGTTTTTCTGTCAACTAAATCAAATATATTTTGAGTATGTATGTACTGCAGATTTTAGATTTTAGACATTTTAATTACATATAGTATGTAGTCGTTTTACCTCTAGGTGGAAAAAAGTAATTTGTACTACTGTCTGTTAAAAATAAATGAAAAGAAACCTAGCATAGTGCATAATAATGTTACCTTTCAGATGACTGTTTTTTTTTTTACATTAAAAGACACTTTTAAAATACATAAATATTAATAAGAATTAAAAATCAAATCAAAAGTCATTTATACATTCTGTAAAAGTTTATCCAGGGGGTTTCTTGTCCCAAGCAGGGGGCTAACATACCCCAATAAGGGCTATCTTACCCCTCTTTTAATATTTGTCATTTTGTGCTAACAACTAAATTACAAAATATGTATATTTATTTCCAGTATTAACATGTTGGCTAATGCATCATAATCCTGCACATGCTAATGTAATATCGAAATATGTTACAATTTAAAAGCAAATTCACACTGTTCTTAAGGGGGTCTTCTTCCCCATGTTACCCATATTGCTCGTTCTTTTTTACTCTCTGAGTATACACTAAGTATGTACTATTCCGATTTTATGATAATTTGATTTTACTGTTTTGCCATCTGCAGAAAGTTACATACCTGTAGATGAATTCTACATGGTTCTGCAATGATCTGCTGGACTGGTAGAAAACTGTATTCTTACGAACTGTCATATCCCCTCGACAACGTCTGCAAATCCTGGTGAAAAACAAAATCATACTAACAAATGTTTTCCCCGATATATCCCAAAAAGTACTTGTCTGCATACATATTTTAGCAATTTGAAAAACATGTAACTTACCAATGATATCCATCTCGACGTGGCTGTTTTCCAAGTTTAATTTTTTCTTTGCATTTGCATCGCATTCTCCGGTGCAAAAGACCCTTCTTCTGCATCCACAACACAATCTTTCGTTTGTGCGAAAGGGTATTAGGTTTTCAAATTAAACACAAAAATTCCTGCACTAATCTGGACATTTTAATTCAACCAGAAACTCATGTGCGCAGGCTCACTCCAAATCCATTCAAAAAGAATCGGCTTTTCGTTTCGGAATCATAAGACCACTCCAAAAGATGATGGTAATTAATTCCATTGGCATGCATGACAGGATCTTTTTTCATGCATACTTTCAATAATTGATACTTGGAGTAGTTATACTATTAACTTGCGTGTCGTTGTGTCTTAAGAATCGAGAAAATTAAACCTGAATTGGCTCCTTGAAAACATGAAGGAATCAGAGTCGATTCGAAATTGAACACTCCAAAACCCGGGAAGAATGACGCATGCACGTCACAATCTTCGCGCGCATCGGCATTACTCGTCGTACTCTACGAGACAAATCTGGACAATCATCAAACGTCGTGACTGATTAAGTGAGTTTCTTTAAACAATAGTATTGTAGATAAGCACCGTAATACAAGTAACTGTTAAATGTTAGTATTTGTAGAAATTGCTCACTAGGCCTGTTCCACACATAAGGTGGGGTAATCCAGATAATGTTTGTAAAATAGCTTTCAAGTTTTTATCCATATAGATTTAGGCATGGCTATATACGTTTTTTTTTTAACATTTAGAATTGATTTTAGACAGATATGAGCCGAAAGCGGGAGCGGAAAGCTACTAAGGTTAATTCCCCTGACAACATCACCGGTGATGATTCAACATCAACGAAAAACGGTGAGCAGATTTGTTACTAACGTTACCTATAATGAAGTATTCCATCCTTAAACCCTGACTCTACAAACAGTAGCACGTTGATGCAGTTAAAGGTCAAATAATATTAAATATATATATTTTATAATTGATATGGTAGATTACATGTATTCAGTAAAAGAGATGTACCTGATTTTTTTTTTACAATGATTTTTTTAAAGGGATAATATTTAAATGAATTTATTACTATATATATATATATATATATATAATCCATTATTTAATTTTGTAAAAAGTGAATAAAGTGTTTAAAGACTCAGTAGATTCAATGACTTATAACAACATAAATATGTTAACAAAAAGTCAAGAACACAGGCAAACGTATTAAACTGAATCATTTCATTGATGTAATATCTGCATTCTGGAATTGATGTTTGGCCAATCTAATTAAAGGGCCAGAACTAACAGCTGTATGGTGTCTAACATTTTTGTCAATTTTCAGACCCGCCTGCTCCAACTTACACACATGAGCTTGCAACAGTTAAAATACAGCTTCAAGCTGAAAAAGAAAAAGGGGACCTGAGAGATGAAACCATTGCAATTCTGAAAACTGATAAACAGCTCCTCCAAGAAGAGTTGGTAAAGAAAGACAGCTTTATCAGGGAACTGATAAAGAAAAATGAAGAAAGGAAACCAGGTACTTATTCTTTTTAATATTGATTAATAAACATTTACCATGAACTGCCCTATCGCCTCTGCTTCATTATATGATAAGACTGTTTGCTTAATAAATACATGAACACAATACATTGGGTCTCATTCACTAAGCATACATACACACAAATTTATGCGTAAAATGTTTGTATGAACAATTTTAAGAATACATAACGATTCACCAAAACTTTCACACCAAATCTTATTGTAAATTTACGATAAAATATAGGAACAACTGAAACCACATGTACGAAAAAAACATTTACACTGTACAGCCTTACAATCATCTTAAGAAGCTATACTTAACACGACATTTAATTAGTAAGCATACTTTAATACTTTATTGTAACATACAATCCAAATATAAAATGATATAATAAAATTGTCAAATAAAACAAATTAATACATTATAAATTCCATCATATAGGCTACATTTCGTTATATACAGTGAAAGAGTAAGAAATGCTGTACGGAGAGCCGTTGTGGAAAACACTTAAATGGAGATGCTTTGGGTGTGCTTTATGCAAATTACTAACCTTGTGCACACAGCTGCTTATTTTTGAATTACTCCAAATTCAAAAAAGATTAGAAGAAGATTAAGAACAAATTCATTTGCGTACACACACATTGTGAATTAGGCAAAGATTTTTCATGAGAAGTTCTCCATGCAATTATTAGTGAATGAGACCAAATGATTTGAGTTGAAATTACTTAAAATTTGAATAGTAGCTGGCTAAGCAGGGAAAAATATACATGCATGGATGCAAATCTAATGTAACAAGTAACTTATATTTTACAGGCCTAAAATCATCGAAGAAATCTCCACGGATTGCCATCTCTAGTTCAGAGGAGGTAATTGATTTTGATGAGTCTTCCAGCCTTTCAGACTCCTCCCTTGAAGAGGTCAAGATGAAGAAGAGAAAACATACGCACAAAAAAATAGCACTACCTGCAGCTGATGCTACTGGACACAACCGTGTACGCAGTAAGTTAAATTGCGGATAAATGACCACTTTGGAATTACAAGGTTCTATCTGACATTTTTGTCAAAATTTAGTTATTCACACATTCATATTCTGTGACAACATATTTACACTTATTTACATTATATATGTTTTTTGTGTGTCTGAGTGTGTGTGCGTGTGTGCACATTTTGGGACTTTTTATTTAAAAAAAAACTATTTATAAGGTTCTATCTACAAAGGTCTTTGGTACTTACAATGTACCAAAGACCTTTTTGGTACATTATATCCATTCCGCAGGAGCTAAACCATTTAGGGTCTTATAGGCAAGTAATAATATTTTGTAAGTGATACGGAACTGAATAGGTAGCCAGTGCAGAGACAGTAAAATTGGGGTAAAAAGATCATATTTTCTTAACCTGGTAAGAACTCTAGCTGCTGCATTTTGGACTATCTGTAGCTTGTTTATTGAAGATGCAGGACAACCACCTAGCAGTGCATTACAATAGTCCAGTCTAGAGGTCATGAATGCATGAACTAGCTTTTCTGCATCAGAAACAGGGAGCATGTTTTGAAGCTTGGCAATGTTTCTAAGATGGAAGAATGCTGTTTTTGTAACATGGGAAATATGATTTTCAAAGGACCAGTTGCTGTCTAATATAAAATATGTTTTACTTTAGAGGACATAACAGTACATCCGTCTAGTTGTAAATTGTAATTCAAGAGATTTTGTGTACTGTTTTTTGGTCCAATAAGTAATATATCTGTCTTATCTGAATTTAATAGGAGGAAATTATTGGTCATCCAATCTTTTAATTTTTTTACACAATCTATTAGCTTAGATAGTTTAGAAGTTTAATCTGGTTTTGTTGAGATATATAGTTGAGTATCATCAGCATAACAATGAAAACTAATCCCGTATTTTCTAATAATATTACCAAGAGGCAACATGTATATTGAAAATAGAAGAGGACCTAGGACAGATCCTTGTGGTACTCCATACTTTACTGGTGATAATTGTGATTACTCTCCATTTAAATGAACAAAGTGGTAGCGATCGGACAGGTAGGATCTAGACCATCTTAAAGCCTGCCCTTGAATACCAGTATAGTTTTGTAATCGATCTATGAGTATATCATGGTCTATAGTGTCGAACGCAGCACTAAGATCAAGTAATACTAGCAATGAGATGCAGCCTTGGTCTGAAGCAAGAAGCATGTCATTTGTAATTTTAATTTAAGTGCAGTTTCTGTACTATGGTGAGGCCTGAAACCTGACTGAAATTCTTCATAGAGATCATTTTTTGCAAGAAGGAGCACAATTGAGCAGACACAACTCTTTCTAAAAGTTTAGACATAAACGGAAGATTTGAAATGGGTCTGTAATTTGTCAGTTCATTAGAATTGTGGTTCCCTTTCGAAAGCTACAATCGATGCTGCGCTGCTCAGCGCATTGGGAACGCCTTTAGTCGTGACCAGCTGTGAATATTGTGTGTAACACGTCGATAGAATTGACCCGGAGGTAATTTAGCCTCGGTCGATGACGTCATCGGCGCGCACCCGCAACACGAGGCTATAAATAGATGAGCCACAGGTGCATCATCAGGTCTTTTGTCTTCAGACCATTCTGTGCATGTGTGCGTCGAGTCAGGTAGTGTGCAGAAAATTCTCATTCTCAAATCTTTTTTCTCTCACGTTACAACAAAGGGTTTAAAAAGTAAAAGAAGAAAAATGAGCCAACAAATCAGTAAGCGTTGTGTTCCTCCATGCTCCCGTCCCATGTCTGAGCTGGATACACACGATTACTGTTTTGTTTGTTTGGGGGAAGAGCACGCGGTTCTGGCTATAGAGAATCTGCATGACGGGCAAGAGACGGGTTCTTCAGATCATGAGCAGCCAGCCTCTAAGCATTCCTCTTGCGAAAAGAAATCTGTCGAGGAATTGCTAGAGGTGGTTACTCGCGCGGTGGCCAGGTTACAGATTGAGACAAGAGACCCCCAAACGTAGTAAGCTAGAGGATAGGTTTCTGTCCAGTGGCAGGGGGGGGAGACCACAACATCAGTCTCTCCCCTTTTTCGAGGACCTCCATGATGAGCTGTCTAAGTCATGGAGTAAACCATATACTTCTCGCGTCTTTGTGCCTTCGACGTCGACTTTTTCGACTATCGTGGGTGCGTAATCGTGGGGGTATACGGAGATGCCTCGGGTTGAAGAGACGCTCGCGAGCTATCTCTCGCCCGAAGCCGCATCTTCGATAAAGAAACCTATCCTCCCCACTAAACCTTGTCGTATAACATCATCACTAGTGGGTAAAGCTTTCCAAGCTGCAGGTCAGGTAGTGTTACAGGCATACCAGGCTGACCTGTTGAAGGATTTGAGTATGGGCAGTACCATCGACGAGGAAGTGTTCTCTGAGCTTCGTCGAGCCACAGATCTGTCTCTCCGTGCAACCAAGCAAACGGCCCGTGCCATCGGCCGTTCAATGAGTGCTTTAGTCAGCACGGAGAGGCACCTGTTTCTGTTAGACTCCCCTGTTTCTCCCTCTGGTTTGTTTGGCGACTCCGTGAACACCGTAGTGGCCAGATTTAAAGAGGTGAAGAAACACGAAGAAGCATTCGTTCAGTTCCTTCCTCGCCGCACTCAAGGGGAGGGGCCGTCTGCCACCCAGCCCCGCGCCGGTCCTTCAAAAGCTAGGGAGGTTAAAAAGCAGAGCATGGCGGAGCGTGCTCCCCCTCGTAGAGACTGGGGACAGGCTCGCCGCGCTCAGCAACCTCCCAAGCCAGACCTCAGGACTATTATTAGCAAGAAGCGAAAGTCCTGATGGTCTGGCGCCCAATCTGGTGGGGGTAGTCCCCCGCGGGATGGGGCGCGTTCAAGATCTCTTCGCCCCTTCCCGCTATCCTCACAAAACCACTCCATCCCCGCCACTTCTCGTGCTTCGGGGGGCAGCGGTTTCCAGCAAAATGTTAGATGTTCCGTTGTTTCCGGCTGTCATTCCGGACGCGGTACATCTAACATCCCCTCAAAAGGAAGTACTAAAATTAATACCACTCTCAGAGAGTCTGGCAGCGTGGAAACTTCTGCCAGGCATTTCTGCGTGGGTATTAAGCAAGATAGGATACAGAATCCAATTTATTTGTCGTCCTCCGCGTTTCAACGGCGTGGTTTTCACTTCCGTGAAACCGGAGCTGATGCACGTACTGTCACAAGAGCTGCAAACTCTTCTGAGCAAAGAGGCCATAGAACATGTTCCTCTTCCAGAGAGAGAGTCGGGCTATTACAGCAGATACTTCCTGGTTCCCAAAAAGGATGGGGGGTGTGTCCAATCTTAGATCTTCGAGGCTTAAACCGTGCAGTCAAAGCGCTCAAGTTCAATATGTTAACCGTCAAGACGGTCGTGACGCAAATTCAACATCACGATTGGTTCGTCACGATCGATCTGAAGGACGCATATTTTCACATAGAAATATTGCCACAACACAGGAAATTCCTGAGGTTCGCTTTCGGGGGCGAAGCGTACCAATTTCGGGTTCTTCCATTCGGCCTAGAATTAATAATAATAATAATAATTCATTACATTTATATAGCTCTTTTCTGCTTTTCTAAGCACTCAAAGCGCTGAATCTGACGATTACATCGACGATTGGTTAATATTAGCACAATCGCGAGAGATGGCGCTCCAACACAGACACAGCGTGTTAGCTCATCTAGTTTCTCTAGGGTTGAGACTCAACACCAAGAAAAGTGTTCTTTCTCCTGCCCAGAGAACGACTTATCTCGGGATCGTTTGGGATTCGATCACGATGCGGGCACAACTATCTCCCGCTCGTATCGAGACCATTCGGCAGACCATGAGCTAGGCCAAGATCGCACTGTTCGTCAGTACCAAAATATGTTAGGTTACATGGCTTCAGCATCCACGGTGATTCCTCTGGGGCTGTTGCATATGAGACCGTTTCAGTTGTGGCTGAAAGCCAGAGGATTTCATCCAAGATCCAATCCTCAAAGGCAAATAAAAGTGACGCGCCGTGGGCTTCGTACACTATCTCTGTGGCTCAGACCCCGGTTCCTCGCCTTGGGTCCCACTCTAGGGGCGCCGTGTCGTTGCAGACTGCTAACGACGGATGCCTCCCTGATGGGCTGGGGAGCGGTCTTAGATGGCCGTCCAGCTCAAGGGGAATGGTAGACGGGGCGCCACTCGGGAGACATCCTCTGCTCTCTCGCTTCCTTCGGGGGGCCAGGCGACTGAGGCCTCCAGTAAAAACCAAGATCCCTTCATGGGACTTAGCTACAGTTCTCGAGGGTCTGGTTGAAACCCCCTTTGAACCTATAGAATCAGCGTCTGATAAACTTCTGACTCTAAAAATGTTTTTTCTCATGGCAATAACTTCCTTGAACAGAATTGGGGATATGCAGGCTCTGTCTATCTCTCCATCCTGCTTAGACTTTGCCCCAGGAATGGTGAAAGTTATTTTGCATCCACATCCTGATTACTTGCCTAAGGTTCAATTTTCGGCTGTACATCCGGTCATTCTAGAGGCCTTCTGCCCTCCACCGTTCACAACGCCGGAGCAGGAAAAATCTCATAGACTGTGTCCAGTCCGTGCTCTTCAGGCTTACATCCACCACACTAGCCAGTGGCGTAAGTCAGAGCAACTGTTCGTCTGTTATGGTGGTAGTAACAGAGGAGCAGCTGCCACCAAGCAGACCATGTCTCATTGGGTCAGGAATGCTATTGCTCTTGCTTATGAGGCGCGCGGTCAAGCTTCGCCTATAGGTCTTAGGGCTCACTCCACCAGGGGGGTCGCCTCCTCTAGTGCTTTGGCAAGGGGTCGCCTCCTCTAGTGCTTTGGCAAGGGGTGCTTTGGCAAGGGGAAGTCGTGGCCTAATGGTTAGAGAGTCGGACTCGTAATCGAAAGGTTGTGGGTTCGAGTCTCGGGCCGGCTGGGATTGTAGGTGGGGGGAGGGAATGTCCAGCGCTCTCTCCACCCTCAATACCACAACTGAGGTGCCCTTGAGCAAGGCACCGAACCCCCAACTGCTCCCCGGGCGCCGCAGCATGGCTGCCCACTGCTCCGGGTGTGTGTTCACGGTGTGTGTGTGTGTGTGTGTGTGTGTGCATTTGTTCACTACTCACTGCTGTGTGTGTGCACTTGGATGGGTTAAACGCAGAGCACCAATTTCGAGTATGGGTCACCATACTTGACAATACGTCACGACTTTACTTTACTTTACTTTACTTTACTTACAACAGGTTTGTGATGCAGCAGGTTGGTCCTCTCCGCACACATTCATGAGATTTTATAGTTTGGATGTTCATGCCACTCCGGGCTCTCATGTCCTTGAGTCAACGTCACAAGCTAATGTCACAGCATCTCGTTCCGCTTTCTCAGGGAACAAGGTTACAGTTAAGTAACCGGAACGTTTCTTAATAAGAGGCTTAATAACTGCCAGCTTGAATGGTATTGGGACGTGACCTAAAGCTAACGATGAGTTAATAATATTGAGAAGCGGTTCTTATGCTACAGATAACAACTCTTTCAGTAGTTTAGTGGGTACAGGATCTAATAAACATGTTGTTGGTTTAGATGCACTGATAAGTTTATTTAGCTCTTCCTGTCCTATAGTTGTAAAGCACTGCAGTTTTTCTTTGGGTGCGATGAATGAAGCTGAAATACTAGACGCAGTAGAATATACATTTGATATTGTATTTCTGATGTTATCCATTTTATCAGTAAAAAAATTCATAAAGTCATTACATTAAACTGTGAGGGAATATTTAGAATATTTAGTTTTTCCGTCTGGTCTCATTATCTCTAATTAGGTCACGCTGCTCGCAAATATTATATGATATTACAAATCTCCACGTGAGACGCGCTGCATGTCCACATCACTGTAAACAAAGCAGCAACACGTTCGTCTCAGATACTTTTCGTTTTAGAAGAACACGCTGTGAGGAATAATGAATGAATCACTCCCCGAGACGACTCGTTCTTCCCGAGTCACATTAAAGATTAATTCAAAATTAACGAATCGCTCAAGAAGGACCCATCACTAGAATTTATTTAACCAAACACTTGAACAAACAGATTTATCTAGTTTTTAATGTATTGCACATCTCATATTTAATAAAAAGTAACATTTGATATCCAGCTGTTGCTCTCAGGCAACATTGTACCATCGTGGATCACAAGTATAACTAAACTATCATATCTGTTACCATACCAAAACATTATAATCAGTGTTGTTTCAAAGTAAATAATGAAAAATCATCATAACCTTATACTAATATGCACTTTATCCTTACAAGCATGCACATACACACACAAGCACATGCAAAATCTCCTACTTCACTAATGACACCTCATTGCTTGTGAAAGCTGAGGAAACAATTAAACTCTACAGAAAAATCATAATATGTGCAGATATAGTATAAGAATTACTATTCTTGCAAATGCATTACAAAATCATGCAAAAATTCTAATACATTTAGATAATTCTAACTCTTTTCCTTACAAATATCATATACTTGTATTCTAACCTAGTATGCCTGCATGGCCTTATGAGATTCCATTACGGTACAATGTTGCCTTGAGGCAACATGCATTTTTTTTGTAATTTCCTATGATACATTTGATGAAATATTATGTAAAGTTTTTGAAAATACACCTTTACTTTCCAACGTAGGTGACTAAGTGTTTTGTAGGCAATTATATGTTTGAAAATTTATGAAAAATGCACTTTTCATTGGACAAAATAAGGGGTCATCTGATATGTGCACATGTCCTAAAATTGGAAACAAAATGGACCCCTGTGTGTGATGTGACCACTTTTTTGTATGTTCATTTATTAGTATTTGACTTCTACTTCCCTGAGACAGCATTGATCAAGTAAATGAGTGTCTCATCTTATTTAAAAAAACAAAAATATATTGTGTTGCCTAGAGGCAACACGGTACCATAGAGGGTTAAGCAGAACAAGGTGTGTCTGTGTTGGAATTCAACAAACACTGGAATGGAATGCCTGCCATACATGTAGAGATGCTGATTTAAGAAAGAAAAAAAGTAGTAGTCTCTTAAACTGTAACATACAACTCTGTCGAAAATAAATAAATAAGTTCTAAACTTGTAAACTATAAAATAACAATGGAATATCACCACAAGCAGTTCAGCAGAAACTAAATTTTAGTAAATGAAATGATATAAAACACTACATTATAGAATTATTTTCTAGTGGGTTACACAGAAAATATGTGCAATAATCGTAACGCCAGAGGGGGGTGGCCATGGAGTCTGGTTCCTCTCAAGGTCTTTCTTCCACTCTCTAAAGACTGGAATTTATTTTCTTCTTTCCCACAGCTGTGGCAGCACTGGGGGCTGTTATTGAAATGCGCTATATAAAACAACGTGACTTGATCATCTTTTCATCAGAGCTTGACAGTTGTTGTCTACTAGCTACAATCTTGTCTAGCTGCCAGTAATCTGCACGATCCATTTTTTTTTTTTTGTCCAAGCAACCGTCCTATGGGAAGGCAATGACTTGGTCCTCTTTGCCAACTCTGGATCCCTTACAATCTTGATTTTATTGGATCTCAGCTCTGCCTTCGCCACTGTGTGGCACAAGATACTCCTTTCTAGCCTATCAGACAGACAATCCTAAATTTCTATAAAAAAAATAATATTTACCCGAAAGCTCCCCTTACTCAAGCTGTCTTTCAGGCCTCTGTTCTTGGACTGCTTCCCTTCATAATATGTGTGCTTCTCCTCGGACACTTTATTCACCCGATAGTACTATTAAGATTATCCTGATGGCACAGAATTACGCAACCATTCGATCTGATACAGACTTCAAAACTTGCCCTTAGCCGTGCCTCCGCTGGTTCCTGTCAGTCCTTCAGCTCATCCTCAGTCTGCTCCATCCTGTTATGTGGATCCACCCCGGGCCTTCCAGTGTCCAGCTCCGCCTAGGCGTGAGGATCCACTGTCTCCGCCTCCAGCCTTCGAGTCCCGGACTCCAATTCGGTCCTCGGACATATCGGCTCGGCCTTGGCTCATTGCTCCCTCGTTTCCACCGTGGCTCTCCACCTCCAGTGGCTTCGTCTTCATAGCTTGTATGCGCTTGAACGCTGAACAGGCTATGGGCCCTATTTTAACGATCTAAGCGCATTGTCTGAAGCGCATGGTGCAGGTGTACTTAGGGCGTGTCCGAAACGCCCCCACACCATCACAGATCCTCCACCAACTTTCACAGTGGGTGCGAGACACTGTGGCTTGTAGGCCTCTCCAGGTCTCCGTCTTACCATTAGACGACCAGGTGTTGGGCAAACCTGAAAATTGGACTCATCAGAGAAGGTGACCTTACTCCAGTCCTCTACGGTCCAATCCTTATGGTCTTTTTCGAACCTCAGCCTAGCTCTTCTTTGCTTCTCATTGACGAAGGGATTTTTTTCTAGCTTTGCATGACTTCAGCCCAGCACTGCCCCTGGGAGCCTGTTTCGAACCGTCCTCGCCGTGCTGTGCAGTTCACCCTAACTGCCCTTTGCCATTCTTTTTGTAGGACACTTGATGTCATCCTACGGTGGTTGAGTGACATTCGAATGAGTTGGTGGTCATCCCGGTCAGAGGAGAGTCGTTTTCGCCCTCTGCCGGTCTGTAGCTTTGTTGTCCCCAATGTCTGCAGCTTGACCTTGTTGTTAGGAACCGCTGTCTTTGAAATTTTAAGGATGGAAGCAACCTGACACTCACTGTATCCCTCTGCCAGTAAAGCAAGAATTGAACCTTTTCTCCTCACTCAAAAGTTTTCTTTTCAACTCATGGTTGTTATTATAGTTGTAACATACTAGCACTGTTTTTGCCATGCAGCCGGTCTTATTGCAAGAGGATAGTGATGACCACTCCGGTGGTTTTCATACTTTTCCTTGTTAAATAAGATTTGTTCAGGTGATCACCAAATCAGTGCTTCATGATATCAATGAGGAAAAAAATATCATCAAGAACCTCCATTGTCTACCGCATCAGGACTCTTATTCAGCAACAAAACCAATGCAAGTAGCTGTTTACAACTATTTAGATGCGTGTTAAGTTTGAACCACTTTTAAGGTGAATTTTGATTCTCTAATGATTCTTATTAGGTTGTGGTTAATTCATGTGAAATACTGCCATTCTTTTGTTTCTTCTCTCTCTCTCTTCTTTACTTTCCTTCACTCTGTATATATGTGTTTGTTTAGTTTAGTTGTATGTTAGCTATGGTCCCATTTAACAATAACTCTCTGAAGAAATGAAACGTAAACAAAGGAATATTCATCCTTATTACAACGTTATTGTTTCGCTGGACTAAAAGTGCTCGCTGGGATGTTGTTCTGTGGACCCTTACCTCTCTAACTAAACTGGGATTTCAGCAGTGGACGCGTTTGTGGCTCGTTATTACAATGATAAAGGTACGTACTGCTTTTTTACTCTGCGTGTTTGGATGTGTACTGCTTACACAAATGTAGCAAATACATTCCTTATAAGCTTTTCATCGAAAAACAGCGATCTGTCGTCGATGCTTGAGGCTTAGACCCTCAGAATGATATATAGTTTGTCAAGATTAACTTTGTCCCGTTTCATTTATTCTATTAGAAAACAATGACACACTGATTTTACGTCGGCACTGATCACCTACAACATAGAAACACTTTTGGACATTGGAAACCGCTACACCAACCTGCTTCAGGACACCTTATCCACGAATCCTGCGTGGTCTCTGGAGATTCTTCGGAACGCGGAGACGAACAATAACCCCCCGAGGCGACGGATCAAGAAACACCGCGGGAAGTGCGCTGGAATTCGAGTCAGACTCAGGAAAAGGGCTCACAGTCCTCCTCTTCCAAGCATTCTCCTCGCTAATGTCCAATCCTTGGAGAATAAGATGGACGATCTTAGAGCCAGGATTAGTTTCCAACGGGACATTAGGGACTGTAACATCCTTTGTTTGTCAGAAACGTGGCTTTCGTCCTCGGTCCTGGACACTGCTGTAATGCCGAGTGATAACTTCTCTGTCTTTCGGACGGACAGAACAGCAGAGGCCGGTAAATCCAGGGGTGGAGGAGTGTGTTTCATGATCAACAAGAAATGGTGTGATCCCAGGAATATCTCCATTCTGTCGCGTTCCTGCTCGCCTCATCTGGAACATCTTTCCATTATTTGCCGCCCATTTTATTTGCCCCGGGAGTTCTCATCGATCATTGTTACTGCTGTGTACATTCCACCACAGGCGGACACCGGCTTGGCTTTGTCTAAACTTCACGATGTGCTCAGCGGCTACATTAACAAACATCCTGACGCTGCCTTCATCATCGCGGGGGACTTTAACAAAGCCAACCTCAGACAGGTCATGCCGAACTTCCATCAACACGTATCCTGTCCAACTAGAGGACCGAACACACTGGATCATTGCTACACTCAGTTCAAGGATGCCTACAAAGCCCGCTCACTACCGGCTTTTGGCAAATCGGACCATGCCACCATTTTTCTAACACCGGGATACAAACAAAGGCTCGTTCAGGAACCTCCGGTGCAGAGAGTAATGACGCGCTGGTCCTCCCACTCAGAGACTATGCTGCAGGCGGCGCTTGATGACGTCGACTGGGACATGTTCCGGGCGAGTTCTTCTGACGTCAGCGAGTTCACGGATGTAGCATTAAGTTTTGTAAACACGCTAACCGAGCAAGCTACAGAAACAATAACGATAAGGACATTCTCCAATCAGAAACCGTGGGTGGACAGAACAATCCGTGCCGCGGTTAACACACGCACTGCCGCTTACAATGAGGCTCTTCTGTCTGGGAATACGAGCGAGTACAAAGCATCGTGCTATGCTCTCCGACGCGCAGTAAGAGCCGCTAAACACAGATACAGAGAGAGAATTGAGTCTCATTTCCAGCTCAACGACTCTCGACGGATGTGGCAGGGACTGAGGACCATCTGTGACTTCGGAAACAAATCCTCCGCGGAGTTGAGAGCAGATCCGTTGCTGGCCGACGAGTTAAACATCTTCTACGGCCGCTTCGATGGCAACGGCGGCGGCGCGTTTCTGCCGACCAGCGCGTCAGGAAGCAACACGCAGAGCAGCGACGATCCTGTAATCACCGTGTCGGAGGATGAGGTTTGGAGGGCGCTAAAGAGAGTGAACGTCAGGAAAGCAGCCGGACCTGATGGGATAACCGGCCGTGTTCTGAGGTCCTGCGCCGATCAGCTCGCTGGTTTGTTCACTTCCATTTTTAATGAGTCCCTTGCTACCTCCGTGGTTCCCACTTCATTCAAAAAATCCATCATTATCCCTGTGCCAAAGAACAATAAACCCTCTTGCCTGAATGACTATCGCCCAGTTGCCCTCACATCTATAGTCATGAAGGTTTTTGAGAGACTTGTAAAGAGCCACATCTGCTCCTCCATCCCTGATACTTTGGACCCTCTTCAGTTTGCCTATCGCCCAAATAGATCCACGGATGATGCCATTTCTCACGTCCTCCACTCTTCCCTCACACACTTGGACAGCAACAATGGGAATTATGTAAGGCTGCTATTCATTGACTATAGCTCAGCTTTCAACACTATAGTCCCCATCAAGCTGGCATCTAAACTCACAGACCTCGGCCTAAACTCCTCACTCTGTGACTGGATTCAAGACTTCCTCACCGGCAGACCTCAAGTGGTGAAAGTTGGGCAGTTCACCTCAAACTCCATCACTCTGAACATAGGAGCCCCACAGGGCTGTGTCCTGAGTCCCCTGCTCTACTCTCTCTACACGCATGACTGCGTGTCCTCTCACAGCTCCACATCTATTGTCAAATTCGCTGATGATACTGTGGTTCTGGGCCTCATCTCCAACAACGATGAGACCGCATACTTGGATGAGGTAGAGGGACTCACATCATGGTGCCAGGACAACTGTCTCTCTCTGAATGTGAGCAAAACTAAAGAGCTGATCATGGACTTTAGGAAGAGACAGCAGCAGCCCTACTCTCCTCTCAGGATCAGTGGGACCCCTGTGGAGAGGGTGAGTAGCTTCAAGTACCTCGGCGTAAACATCTCCGAGAACCTGACTTGGACTACACACATCCAATCACAGGTTAAGAAAGCCAGGCAAAGACTGTACCATCTGCGACAGCTGAGGAAATTCAGGGTCTCACCAGCAATCCTGAAAACTTTCTATTCAGGGACCATAGAAAGTGTATTGACTCAGTGCATCTCAGTGTGGTATGGAAACAGCTCCAATCAGGACTGCAAAGCACTACAGAGAGTTGTGCGCTTAGCTGAGCGCATCTCAGGGTCTGCGCTCCCCTCTCTGCAGGACATCTACCTCAAACGCTGCAAAAACAGAGCTGTTAAAATCTTCAAGGACTCTAATCACCCTGGTAACCGACTATTCACTTTGCTTCCATCTGGAAAGCGCTTCCGTAGCCTGATGGCAAAAACTGAGAGACTTAGGAGGAGCTTCTTCCCCCAGGCCATCAGGCTCCTAAACTCTAACTCTGTGTCATAACATCACTTGACTCCATGTAAATATCACCATATCAATAAGCTATTCATAATTTTTCTCTACCTCATATTGCTGCTATTCAAATACCCTGTACAACTTTTTGCACATTATTTTTGCACATTCCTCTTATTACTATTTAAGTCAACAACATACTGACCTGCACATTTATATTATATTTTTTATCTTATCTTATTTTATTTTATTCTTTTATTTTATTTTATGTTTTGTACTATGTTTCTTAATATTTGTATTCTATATAATTGCACTGTCCTTGGAGCGGACCTGACCTACATTTCACTGCTGGTTATACCCTGTATAATTGTGTATGTGACAAATAAAAACTCTTGAATCTTGAATCTTGTCATAGATACACATATCTATGTTTATTGTGAGATGCAGTAACTATAGCAACCGCGGAGCCCATTGCCATATGTTGCCAGGAACTACTGTGAAACGCTTAGTATAAATACTTAGGTAAGGGTGACAGTTAAGATGCTTGTTGCAATGCTCTTAACCCTTTAGGCGCCAGGGATTTTTTGAAAAAAACTGCTGTATTTTTGATATCAAGATTTCAAAAGCTTGTGGCTTGAAAGGGCTTAAAGATAGAGATCAACTGTAAATTAGAAAAATGTTGGGCATGACCGAAAGTTTATGTGGGGTGTAAATATACTCATCTAATTTGCATATTATGACGTTATCAGGGGGCAGTCCTCTTGAATTTCATAATATTCAGGAAATAGTAGATATTGAACTGATGTTTGAACTTATTTGCACGTTTGTTTTTTTTTTTTTGTCTTTTTATCCTCATTCCAAATGATCAGAAAAGAGGAACCCAACAATAAAACAGGAGAAAGTGCTAAATTATTACTATATTACTATTCTATATCTACTATTCTACTATCGTCATTTCCAAAAGGCAAATATTCCCCTTCATAGTCAGAATCGGCGAATAACATTTGCAACACATCCTCACGGTACAACTTTTTATCAGCCATTTGGCAATTTTCTCTCACAAATCTCACAATCTACTCACACTCTATGAACTGAACTGCTTCTGCATCAATGACACGATAGCTCACTTGCTCTGCTTTTTCCTCGAACACTTTTGGTCTAGAATCAAAGTACTACATGTCTGCCATCTTGTGGTAGGGAATACAAATGAGATATTACACCATATTAGGACCTACAGTCTATTACATGAAGTATGACGTCTTGTCGCAATTTTGTGACTTTGGTGCTTAGAGGGTTAAAGAAATCCCTTACCTCAGGTTAATTTTTTTTAAGTCAAATTACTTAAGGACATTCATGCAACCGGGCCCAGGTCCTTTTTTTTTTTTTTTAAAGTAACGGCCCTAGTACAGAGCCTTGAGGTACTCTTGAGGTACTGCACTTGTGATTGGTATGATACTTCTTCATTTACTGCCACAAATTGATGGCGGTCAGATAAGTACGATTTGAACCATGCCAGTGCACTTCCTCTAATGCCAACATAATTTTCTAGTCTATTTAAAAGAATGTTGTGGTCGATAGTGTCAAACGCGGCGCTAAGATCCAGTAGCACTAATAGAGAGATACAACCACGATCAGATGATAAAAGCAGGTCGTTTGTAACTCTAATGAGAGCAGTCTCAGTACTATGATATGGTCTAAAACCTGACTGTAAATCCTCACATATAACATTGAGTGGAATTGTTCCTCAGGGGATCTATAGTACACTATCTGATGCGATACTGTTGCTGACAGCTGCATGGTTACAATTTTATCTCTAATAGTTTCGATCTTGGAAGTAAAGTAGTTCATAAAGTCATTACTACTGTGCTGCTGGGTAATGTCTGCACCTGCTGTTGTTATAGTTTTTGTTAATTTAGCCACTGTATTAAATAAATACTTGGGGTTGTGTATGTTTTCTTCTAAAAGAGACATAAAGTAAGCAGATCTAGCAGTTTTTAATGCTTTCCTGTAGGAGAGAGTATTTTCCCACCAAGCAATACGAAATACCTCTAATTTTATTTTTCTCCAGCTGCGCTCCATTTTCTGGGCTGCTCTCTTCAGGGCCTGAGTGTGCTCATTATACCACGGTGTTGGACTCTTTTCCTTAATCTTCCTTAAGCGTAAAGGAGCAACCGTATCTAAGGTGCTAGAGAAGTGAGAGTCCATAGTTTCTGTTACATCATCAAGTTGTTCTGAGCTATTGGATATGCTGAGGAACTGAGATAAATCAGGAAGATTATTTATAAAGTAATCTATTGTGGTAGAAGTGATAGTTCTACCATATTTGTAACAAGGAGTTGGCTTTACAGCTTTAGCTATATGGAATATACACAAAACTAGATAATGATCTGAGATATCATCGCTCTGCTGCAATATTTCAACGCCACTGACATCAATTCCATATGACAGTATTAAATCTAGAGTATGATTTCGACAATAAGTAGGTCCTGAAACTTGTTGTTTAACACCAATGGAGTTTAGAATGTCTATAAATGCTGATCCCAACGAATCTCTTTCATTATCAACATGGATATTAAAATCACCAGCAATTAGGACTTTATCTGCAGCCAGCACTACCTCAGATAGAAAATCAGCAAATTCTTTAATAAAGTCTGTATAGTGCCCTGGTGGCCTGTATACAGTAGCCAGTACAAACATCACAGGGGATTTATCATTAACACTCGTTTCTTTGGATAACCTTATATGAAGCACCATTACTAAGAAACGAATTATACCTGAAACCTGACCTCTGAGAAATACTGAAAATATTGCTATAAATTGTAGCACCACCTCCCCCTTACCTTTTGGATGTGGTTCATGTCTGACATGATAAACAGGAGAAGGGAAAGAATAAGTCTGACAACATAGCTGATGATCATCACATGCCTAATGCATCTAATTTGGCAAAATCACGCTATAACCAACAGCACCCAGACTTCTCTAGCATTGACTTTTCAACCCTTGGATGAATCTATTAGTGGCTTTGACTTAATCCAAAAAGAACAAGAACTAGATGAGGAGGAAAAAATATCTAGACAACATAGACACATTGTAGATGACAGTCATAATATTACTTATAAGAAAATAATAAAGGCGATAATGAAATAATGAAAAATAATGAATCAATAATGAAGGACTCTGTGTTTCAATGGCAATTTATTAAAGTTACAGTAAAAAAGAGAGCACTTTTTTATCTTTTAAGAGCAGCATCCAAACACTTCATAAAAAATGACATACACAGAACAAGTCATTCTGAAGAAATGTGAGTAATTTCATGAATTTACAATACACTATGGAGAGCAGAAAATTAAAAAACTGTCAATACATCTGATGTCACTCTGCTTCTGTGTGTGGGGTGGGGGTGGGGGGTGGGTGACTGTGAGTTGAGTGTGGGTTGAGGAGGTGGGTGAGAGAGAGACAGAAAGAGAGAGAGAGGGTCTGTTTAAACTTTTGATGCTTTAATAGTGGTTTAAAAGTAACAGTAAAACAGTTCAGCTGACAGATGCAGACTAAGCTGTAATGCAGGCAAATATGTTTCACGAATGCTTAGATCAATAAAATAGTTAAAATTGCTTATAAATCATTAAAGGTTTTGATAACACTTCATAATAAGGTCTCATTTGTTAACATTAGGGAATGCATTAACTAACATGAACTAACAATGAAAAATATATTTCTACAGCATGTTAATTCTTCATTGATAGTATAAACTCCACACTCACTGAACTCACACAGTCAGTCACCCACCGCACACATTAGAAGCACAGTGACAGGAGATCTCTGATAAGTTTTACAATTTTCTTCTCGCCATAGTGTATTGTAAATTCATGAAATTAATCACATATCCTCAGACTGTCTTGTTCTGTTTATGTAATGTTTTATGAAGTGTTTGGAAGCTGCTCTTAAAAGATAAAAAATAAATTGTGTTCTCTTTTTTACTGTAACTTTAATAAATTGCCATTAAAATACCGTTCAAGATATCCTAAATCCGTCTGCAATTTAGCATCTTCAGTATCTTGGCAGCCAGTTGGTGGCGCTATAACTTTCAGTCATAATAGTCACATCTATCCGATCGGCATCATACAACGAACAAATCACTGGAGTTTGATCTGCATTATACAATGTATGTGGACGTTATTAGGCATTTCCAGTCTCATTTTTCGCCATAACTTCATCGCCTCGCCACGGGCAAACCGTTCGACATATCAAAAATATCTTCGCAATTTAGCGTCCCCAATGTCTTGAGATCATGTTCACCGAGTTTGGTGTCAATCGTATGGAAATCCTCAGAGGAGTATATCAAATTCCAGAGCATGCGCTTTTTAAACAGCCCTGAATAGCCGACTTCCTGTTGGGCGGAGCCTAAGACATGCTGCGCGGAAGTTGTTCGGCTCAATGAGTTCTATATGTGTACCGAGTTTCATATGAATACGTGCAAGTATGTGTGAGCTATACATCAAGTTTTCTGACAATTTTCCAGAGGGCGCCGTAGAGCCCCTGTGCCACGCCCGGGTCCCAGCCTCAGCGGCGTCCTAATGGCCGCAGGTTCCAATGTGCGTGCCAATTTTCAAGAGTTTTCGGGCACGTTAAGGCCCCCAAAAGTGCCCGGATGATTGAAAAAAATAAAATAAATAAATAAATAATAGTTAGTACATGTTAATTAATGCATTCCCTACTGTTAACAAATGAGACTTAATTATAAAGTGTTATCAAAACCTTTAATGCTTTATAAGCATTTTTTTAAGGATTTTATTGAGAAGTTTAAACAGACCCTCTCTCTCTCTCTCTCTCTCTCCCCCTCCCCCTCCCCCTGACTGAACTCACACAGTCAGTCACCCACCCAGTCACCCACCGCACACATTAGAAGCACAGTGACAGGAGAACTCTGATAGTTTTTAAATTTTCTCCTCTGCATAGTGTATTGTAAATTCATGAAATTAATCACATATCCTCAGACTGTATTGTTCTGTGTATGTAATTTTTTATGAAGTGTTTGGAAGCTGCTCTTAAAAGATAAAAAAAAAGTTTTCTCTTTTTACTGTAACTTTAATAAATTGCCATCAAAACACCGTTCAAGATATCCTAAATCCGTCCACAATTTAGCATCTTCAGTATTTTGGCATCATGAGAAAAAATGTTTGGTGTGATTTCCGTGTTTCTGATTGGAGGAGTATGAATTTGTTTACAGCCCGTTTTAAAAAAAAACCCACATTAAAATAAATATAGCCGAGGACTTCCGGTATGGTCATGCCCGAGTCAGACGCTTAAGAACACTGCTCAGCCCGAGTTTTGGTTTAATCGGCCTGTTAAAAAGAAAATTACTCCACAGACAGCCGGGAAGATATAAAGTAAACTCCTATAACACGGAGTATGAGTCAGAAACAAAGTAAAAAGGACACCAAAGCTGGAAAAAATGATGATGGGAAAAGCACACAGAAACAGCTAACGCTAGATGCTACTAGGAGTAACGGTGGAAGTGGATGATCGGGACGAATTGGAGAGAGAATTGCTTCGTGACAGATGGTCAACACAAGGTAATCAGAGGAAGCTCGGACTGTCATTGTCCCCGGGAGAGATCAGAGGAGTGTGGATTATGAAGAGTGTGGACCAGCACTAAAAGGATGAGACATGAGTATAGAGGTCGGATTTAATATCCTCCCACTTTTTGTTAGGTAACTTGACTGATTTTTGACAAGTGGAGTAAATGTTAATCAAAATGCAGAAACTACAGGCTGAATAACGTGTAATATATAAAAAAAAAAAAAAAAATTTGGGGCATGGGAATGCAGAGAAGCGTTTAATCTTCTCTTTTATTCAGTTAGACTGGGCGTATAATGCAGCAGAGATTCGGCCACACTTTCAGGTGGACTGCTGCTCACACAGTTTGTGTGCTCTATCCAGGGAGCTATGTCTCCCTGCCCATTTTACAGCGGGAGTGGGTTCTACATAAAGTATGGATCACCTATCGGTGCTTAAGGGACGACCCACTGTATTGTTGGAAGTTCAGTGCAAACACTGTTTGGTTCAGGAATGTTTTTTGTTCTTTGTTTATCGGCAAACTTGTTCACTTTGTTAGTTGCAAAAGGTACAAAGGTTGGAAAGAGGAGGGAAAAGGATCTTAAATATAATACAGTATGAATAATTTGAAAATTGTTAGTTACAATATAAATGGCTTGAATCACCCCATAAAGAGGAAAAAAATATTGGCACAGTTAAGACGGTTGAATTGCTCTTTGGGGTTTCTGCAGGAGACACACCTCAATCAACTAGAACATGCCAAGTTGAAACGGGAGTGGGTGGGACAGGTGTTTTGTGCTTCATATGAAAATTATAAAAAGAGAGGAGTAGCTATACTCTGTCATAAATCATTGTGTATGGTCCCAGAAAAAGTACTGGAGGACAAAAAAGGTCGATGGGTGATGGTGATAGGTTCCATAGCAGAGGTCACGGTTACACTTATGAATATTTATGCACCTAATGAAGTGGATCCAGGTTTTTTCAAAGTGGTAGCTCAACTTTTGGCAGCAAATTCAAAAGGCATAATTATATTGGGAGGGGATTTTAATTGTGTAATAAATCGTCACACAGATAAATTCCCAGTGGATCAAAAGCATCAAACCTTAAAATCTAAGGTACTGTGTAGCTTCCTGGAGGAGTTTGGCCTTATTGATATATGGCGCTTTAAAAATCCAAAAGAAAGAGATTATACTCATTTTTCGAAAGCCCACAAGAGCCACTCGAGAATAGATTTTTTCTGTATACCTAAACAAGAAGCCCACAGAGTGGTAGAATGTCATATTGAGCCTCAAACTCTTTCAGATCATGGTCCGGTTGTAATGTCTATAAACTTAGACCAAAATAAACCCTTTAAATTGTGGAGATTGAATGTATCGCTTTTAAATAATTCTGAGGCTGTTCAAGGTATAAAGGACGAGCTGAAGGATTATTTAGAGTTAAATGATATAGATGAAATTTCCCCTTCTACATTATGGGACACTGCAAAGGCGGTGTTAAGGGGCAAAATCATAGCACTGTCCTCCAAAATAAAAAAAGAACGAGAGAAAAAACAAAAACATTTAGAAGATCGGATTAGGAAGTTAGATACAGACCATAAAAAGACAAATGATAATAAAGTGTTGATACAGCTGAATAAAAGTAAAAATGAGTTAAATGATTTACTAACATACAAAGCTGAAGGTGCATTACGATTTAGTAATCAAAAATATTATGAACAAGGCAACAAAGCCAGTAGATTATTAGCTTTCCAATTAAAAAAATCACAAGCCAGTCGAATAGTTCAAAAAATTATGTGTCCCTATTCTAAGAATGTGGTGTCCCATCCTAAAGAAATAGCCAATGCTTTTTCTAAATACTATGAACAATTATATGACTCCCCAGCCGTACCTAATAAATCAGAAAGAATAGTTCCTTCAACAAGTTAATCTTTCCAAATTGGAGGAAAATTATGCTAAAGTATTAGTGGAGCCTATAACTCAGGACGAAATAAAATATATTATTAAAAAACTTAAAAATAATAAATCACCCGGTGTGGATGGGTTCCCTGGAGAATTCTATAAATGTTTTCAAGCAGAAATCATTCCTCTTTTGGAAAGAGTGTTTAATCATACTTTAAGAGAGAGAGACTCTCCAAAAACATGGGCTGAGGCAATTATCTCTGTGATATATAAAGAGGGGAAAGATCCCACGCAGTGTGCCTCTTATAGGCCAATAAGTTTATTGTGCAGCGACGTTAAGATATTAAGTGCAATATTGGCAAGACGGCTTCAGGTGGTTATTAATAAATTAATTAGTGCGGATCAAACTGGATTTATTCCTGGACGTCATGGAATAAATAACATAAGGCGTACTCTAAACATAATGACATTAGCTCAAACAAAGTCCCACCCATCAATGCTCCTTAGCCTTGATGCTGAGAAGGCATTTGATCGGGTGGACTGGGTGTTTTTGCAGCATGTCCTGAATGAGATGGGTTTTGATAAAAAATTTATTGATTGGTTTGAAATACTGTATACTAACCCCACCTCTAGTGTACGTGTTAATGGTCATATCTCGGACAGATTTCAGTTAAAAAGAGGAACTCGCCAGGGTTGTCCATGGTCACCTCTTTTATTCGCAATTAGTATTGAACCGTTAGCTGAGCTAATTCGGAGTAATCCGTTGATCTTGGGTATTTCAGATAAAATGAAAACACACAAGCTATCGCTATATGCGGACGATGTTATATTATACATTAGGGAACCTAAATCCTCTATACCGGAGCTCTTAAAATGTCTAAAAAATTTCAGTGAAGTCTCTGGGTATAAAGTTAACGAATCAAAGTCAGAAGCCATGATGATGAAAGGAAACTGGCCAGCTGAATTAAACGAGATGGTCAAATTTAATTAGCCAACCCAGGGATTTCGATACCTGGGCATCATAATTACTCTGGACACCTCTCAGTTGTATAAGGCTAATTATGGAAAATTGGTTGATCAGATTCAACTAGATTTGGAAAAATGGGAAATTCTGCCACTCTCCTTTTTTGGGAGGATTGAAACAGTCAGAATGAATATTCTTCCCAGATTGTTATATTTATTTCTGTCTCTCCCTATTTGGATTCCAACGGCCACTTTCAAAAAAATACAAAGGATGATATCAGCTTTTATTTGGCAACGGAAAAAGCCCAGAATAAAATTCTCACAGTTGACTAGCAGTAAAGCACATGGAGGTCTTAACCTCCCAAATTTGAAATTGTATTACTGGGCAGCACAATTAAATGGGGCAGTTGAGTGGTTAAGAAATAATGAAGAAACAACATGGTTGTCATTGGAGCAAAGTTCATGCAATGGGGTGTCGCTTCAGGCATTGTTATTTTGTTCTAAACAAACTTGGAATAAGCAGAAAATTAGTAATATCTGGATGAGGTGCACCCATAGGGTAATGCGTGGGATAAGAAAAAAGATAAACGCCCCCCAATCTATTTCCAGAGCAATGAAGATTACAGAAATATTAGACTTTTTACCAGGGAAATTAGATCGAGGATTTAAAGAATGGGAAACTAAAGATCTAATTTTTATAGATGATATGTTTGAAGGGGAGTTTTTGAAGTCATATACACAGTTACAAGACAAATATGGGTTAGATTCAAAAGACTTTTACAAATTCTTACAGTTAAGAAGTTATTTAATGTCGCATAAAGAATGGTCTCTTCTTAAAAGGCAACCTACTGAGCTAGAAGCTTTCTTTATTAATGCAGGCAAGAAGTCAAAATGTGACAAAATAGTGTCACAGTTGTACAAGTGTCTGCAGCCATTTATGTCAGGGAGTACTCTTGAAGTAAAGGAGAAGTGGGAACTGGAGATGAATACAATTATTGAAGATAACACCTGGAAACAAATATGCGAAGATGGACATAAGTTAACCAGAGGTCCATTATGGAAAGAATTTAATTGGAAAGTGACCATTAGATTTTTCAAAACTCCTTTTATTATTTCGAAATTTGATAAGAATAAAACAAATTTATGTTGGAGGGGATGTGGACAAATTGGGGACCACACACATATTTTTTGGGATTGCCCTAAATTGAAATTATATTGGGAGGAAATCCGGGAGGAACTGTCTAACATTTTGCAGTCTCATATAATATGGGATCCACTGATCTTTATCTTCGGAGTGCTCCCTCCAAATATTTTGAATGAAGAAAAAAGTATCTTCTAAGAGTACTTGTATTAGTGGCGAAGAAGATGATAACCATATCCTGGTATAAACCGCTGCCGCCTACTGTTAATAAATGGAAAGAAAAAATTTGTAGAGGTGTATACAATGGAAAAAATTACAGCTATGCTTAATTTAAATACTACTCTATTCAAAAAAAGGTGGATCAAAAAGGTGGATAAAAAAAAATAAAAATAATAATAAATATAGCTGCAAGCAGCGATGACGGGCCCAAGCCGTCAGCATACGCCACCCCGGTGGCATCGATAAAACGGTGCCCAGCGAGCACAAGCATCACAGTAACCCTCTGGCAGTTTGGTTTTAAGGGATACGGCAATTAAAGGGTTAATCCAAACCATCAACTCTGTGAAACACACACACACACACAGAACAACATATAAAACTTTAAATTCTGTGAAAATATATTTTTCATTGGTAGTTGATGTTAGTTAATGCATTTACTAATGCTAACAAATGAGAAATTATTATAGTTACCAAAGGTTTTAATGATTTATAAGCATTTTTTTATGATTTATTTTTCCATTAACTAACATGAATAATTTTTTTCTAACACAAATGAATAAAGTAAAAAATATATTGTTAATATTTAATGTTATTTGTGAATTAACCAATGTTAAAAAACAACATTATTTAACTGTTGTTAATTTACATCATTAATAAATATATACCATTTAATGTTTATCAAAATCAATTCCAAAATGTGTTAATATATTATTACATTTTAATGTTTTATCTTTTGAACATGACTATTTTTCTAATATTAAAAATATTTTGTTCATTGTTAGTTCATTGTAAGTTCATACTATCAATGAAGAATTAACATGCTGTAAAAAATATATTTTTCATTGTCGGTTCATGTTAATTAATGCATTCCCTACTGTTAACAAATGAGACTTAATTATAAAGTGTTATCAAAACCTGTAATGCTTTATAAGCATTTGTTAAGGATTTTATTGAGATGTTTAAACAGACCCTCTCTCTCTCTCTCTCTCTCTCCCTCCACACTCACTGAACTCACACAGTCAGTCAGTCACCCACCCAGTCACCCACCGCACACATTAGAAGCACAGTGACAGGAGATCTCTGATAAGTTTTTAAATTTTCCTCTCGCCATAGTGTCTTGTAAATTCATGAAATTAATCACATATCCTCAGACTGTATTGTTCTGTGTATGTAATTTTTTATGAAGTGTTTGGAAGCTGCTCTTAAAAGATAAAAAAAAAAGTTTTCTCTTTTTTCTGTAACTTTAATAAATTGCCATTAAAACACCGTTCAAGATATCCTAAATCCGTCCGCAATGTAGCATCTTCAGTATTTTGGCATCATGAGAAAAAATGTTTGGTGTGATTTCTGTGTTTCTGTTTGGAGGAGTATGAATTTGTTTACAGCTCGTTTTAAAAAAAATCCCACATTAAAATAAATATAGCCGACTTCCTGTTGGTCGTAGCTAATGACTGTAAATTAGAAAGTTGTCCGGATTAATAAGAACAATTTATGTACCGAGTTTGGTGTCTGTAGCTGTTATTATATATATATAAACATTAATAATTATATACCATTTAATGTTGGTATATAATTATACCAACAACTAAGATGGCGGCGCGCGCAGTCGCAGCAGCTTCTCTCTCTCCCGACAAACCGGTGTTTTCGTGTTTTTTGTCTTGTAAGTCGCAATGTTTTTGCACATCTTCGTCTCGTCTACCTGTCTTTAAGCGCGCATACAGTCGTGAGTTTCTGCTCGAGGTCGGCAGAACCACATTTTTAGAGTTAAACTCCGCGCACACTGAAGAGCTGCGGGACCTCGGTCTGCTCCGAAGGCCTTCTCCATCACCGACCCCCACTACTGCATCTCGCCCACAGCGGAGGCGCTACAAGCGGCGTGAGAGGAAGCAGAAGAGGGGTAAGCGCGGAGGTATCCGAGCTAGGCTAGCGGCCAACCCACACAAGCCAGCTATCCCCACCATCGTACTGGCGAACGTACGCTCTTTGGACAATAAACTGGACTACATCCGACTACTCCGCTCTACTCAGAGGACTGTAAGAGACTGTTGTGTTTTTGTGTTTACGGAAACATGGCTTAACAACAGCGTACCGGACTGCGCCATACAGCTCGACCAGCTAACATGCTATCGAGCTGACAGAGCTCTCGTCGAGGGAGGTAAGATCCGCGGCGGCGGGCTTTGTGTTTACATCAATGATGCGTGGTGTCGCGACGCTGTTGTGGTCTGCAAACACTGCTCACCCCTGGTGGAGTTTATGATTATTAAGTGCCGGCCATTCTATCTACCGAGGGAATATACAGCCATACTGGTCGTTGCTGTATACATCCCTCCCAGCTCCAGCAACAGCCACAGGAGTGAGGCACTAAATGATCTGTACCAGCACACCAGTGAGCAGCAGACAGCCCACCCAGATGCTTTTCTTATCTTGGCTGGGGATTTCAATCACGCAGACTTAAAGAGTGTGTTCCCAAAAATTCACCAACACATAGACTTTCCAACAAGGGGAAAAAACACTCTGGACTTTGTTTACACCACCCAGAGAGGAGCTTACAAGGCCCTCCCCCTCCCCCACCTCGGAGCCTCAGACCACATCACTGTCATGCTAATGCCTGCATACAGACCGCTCGTTAAAGTCACCAAACCAGTTCACAAACAGATTCAAGTGTGGCCGGAAGGGTCGTCAGAGGCACTTCAAGACTGCTTTGACACCACTGACTGGAATATGTTTAAACAGGCTGCCACATACAACAATACTACAGACCTCCAAGAGTACTCAGAGACTGTTACTGCCTACATCTCCAAGTGCATTGATGATGTAACGGTCACAAAGTCTATCACTGTCCGGGCCAACCAGAAGCCGTGGATGACAGGGGAGGTCTACAGACTTCTGAAGGCTCGGAACGCTGCCTTTAGAGCTGGAGATGAGGAGGGCCTGAAGACAGCTAGGGCCAACCTATCCCGCGGCATCAAAGAGGCCAAGAGACAGTACTCCAGGAGGATAGCCCATCGTTTCAGCGACAGCAGAGACACGCGGAGCCTGTGGCAGGGGATACAGACCATTACGGATTACAAGCCCCCACCACAGACCTGTGACAACACCATCCCCCTGCTGAACGAGCTGAATGCCTTCTTTGCTCGCTTTGAGGCACAAAACAGCACCACTGCACAGAAGACTCCACCTCCTCCCGGCGACCAGGTGATGACGCTGTCCCCGGACAGTGTGAGGAGATCCCTCAGCAGGATCAATGCACGCAAAGCTCCGGGTCCTGACAACATTCCTGGGCGTGTACTGAGAGACTGTGCAGTGGAACTCACTGAGGTCTTCACAGACATCTTCAACATCTCACTAAATCAGGCTGTTGTCCCCACATGCTTCAAAGCTACCACCATCATTCCAGTCCCTAAGAAGTCATCTCCATCCTGCTTCAATGACTACCGTCCAATAGCACTCACTCCCATCCTCATGAAGTGCTTTGAACGGCTAGTTATGCACCACATCAAGTCTGTCCTCCCCCCCTCCCTGGACCCCTTCCAGTTTGCATATAGGTCCAACCGCTCGACCGATGATGCCATCACCACTGCCCTCCACCCAGCCCTCACACATCTGGAGAAAAAAGACTCATATGTCAGGATGCTGTTCATAGACTTCAGTTCAGCATTCAACACAATCATCCCTCAACAGCTCACTCACAAACTGGTCCAGCTGGGGCTCAACACCTCTCTGTGCAACTGGCTGTTGGACTTCCTGACCGGGAGACCTCAAGCAGTACGGGTCGGCAGTAACACATCCAGCACCATCACACTGAACACTGGGGCCCCCCAAGGATGTGTGCTGAGCCCCCTCCTCTTCACTCTGCTGACCCACGACTGCACACCATCACACAACTCCAACATTTTCATTAAGTTTGCGGATGACACGACTGTGGTGGGTCTCATCAGCAACAGAGATGAGACAAACTACAGGAGCGAGGTGAGCCGCCTGGCCGGGTGGTGCAGTGACAACAATCTCTCTCTGAACGTGAAGAAGACGAAGGAGATTGTTGTTGACTTCAGGAGAGTACACACTCAGCATGCCCCTCTGACCATCAACGGTGCGACTGTGGAGAGAGTGAGCAGCACCAAGTTCCTGGGTGTGCACATCACTGAGGACCTCTCCTGGACTAACAACACTGTAGCACTGGCCAAGAAAGCACAGCAGCGTCTCTACTTCCTCCGCAAACTCAGAAGAGCCAGAGCCCCGGCCCCCATCATGTGCACCTTCTACAGAGGCACCATCGAGAGCATCCTGACTAGCTGCATCACTGTGTGGTATGGCGCTTGCAACGCATCCTGCCGCAAGTCACTTCAGCGCATAGTGAGAGCAGCTGAGAAGATCGTTGGTGTCTCTCTCCCCTCCCTCCAGGACATCTACAGCACCCGTCTCACCCGCAAAGCCCTCCGCATTGCAGGCGATCCCACCCACCCGACACACAGCTTCTTCAGTCTGCTGCCATCAGGGAGGAGACTGCGGAGTCTCCAGGCGAGGACCAGCAGACTGAAGGACAGCTTCATACATCAGGCTGTCAGGAAGCTGAACTCCCTCCCGTCCTTGCCCCCCCCCTCCCCTCTTTCACCCCCATTTAACACAGCAACACACTAGGAACTCTGACTCTGTGACACCCCCCCCCCCCCCCCCCCCCCACCGACCAACAAACTGTAACCGGCACCTGTCACTTGTGCAGCATTGGCTGATCACTACCCATCCAACATTGACTGCAAATTACCTCTTCGGATAGTCTGACAAAAACTATCCGAACAGTCTCTTCGACTTGTCACTTTAACAGACTGATAAGCTCTTCTTGCACTACACTCATAACAAAACAAAACATCTGCACAGTTTTGTTTTTGTTTTTGTACATTCAACTGGTTTGCACTCCATCTATTCTGCCATGTGCCTTATGCACTTTATCTATCTCTCTTGTTTTTATTTTCTACAATGTCCTCAGACTGATAAGCTCTTTTGCACTACAAATATATCTACACAGTGTTGTTTATTTAACTGGTTTTGCACTCTATCTGCCATGCGCCTTATGCCACTTTATCGATCTAATTCTTATTTTTTTTCTACAATATCCTCATTTGTATAATTGTATAGTTGTATGTACATATGTTTAAACTGTATTTATCTGTATCTGAACGTGTTTAATGTTAACTGTATGCACCAAGGGTCTGAGAGTAATGCAATTTCAATTCTCTGTATGTATGTACTGTACATGTGGAAGAATTGACAATAAAGCTGACTTGACTTGACTTGACTTGATCAATATTAATTCCAAAATGTGTTAATATATTATTAAATTTTAAAGTTTATCTTTTGAACATGACTATTTTTCTAACATTAAAAAGATTAATAAATGCTTAAAAAAAATGTTCTTTGTTAGTTCATGCTATCATTGAAGAATTAACATGCTGTAAAAATATATTTTTCATTGTAAGTTCACGTTAATTAATGCATTTCCTAATGTTAAGAAATGAGACCTTATTATAAAGTGTTATCAAAATCTTTAATGATTTATAAGCATTTTTTAAAGATTTAAAAAAACAGACCCTCTCTCTCTTTCTCTCTCTCACCCACTGCCTCAATCCACACAGTCACTCACACAGTCACTCACACCCCACCCCACCCCCACCCCTCACTCAGCTGCAGGCTGACAGGGAGCTCTCACTCAGAAACAGTGTAACAGCTCTCTGATAGTTTTTTAATTTTCTGCTCCGCATAGTGTATTGTAAATTCATGAAATTAATCACATATCCTCAGACTGTATTGTTCTGTGTATGTAATTTTTTATGAAGTGTTTGGAAGCTGCTCTTAAAAGATAATAAAAAAAGTTTTCTCTTTTTTACTGTAACTTTAATAAATTGCCATTAAATCATCGTTCAAGATATCCTCAATCCGTCCGCAATTTAGCATCTTCAGTATTTTGGCATCATGAGAAAAAATGTTTGGTGTGAGTTACGTGTTTCTGTTTGGAGGAGTATGAATTTGTTTACAGCCCGTTTTAAAAAAAAAACCCACATTAAAATAAATATAGCCGACGTCCTGTTGGTCGTAGCTAATGACTGTAAATTAGAAAGTTGTCCGGATTAATAAGAACAATTTATGTACCGAGTTTGGTGTCTGTAGCTAAAACTAACCCCCCCATTTTTGACAAAAGGTGGCGCTATAGAGTGCCTCTTCCACGCCCGTTTATGAACTTTTTCCAGTGTCTAACTATCATTAATACTGATATGTGTGTTGAGTTTCATGACATTCTAAGCATGTTATCTGCCTCAAAATCACCAGAAACGAATTTTCAACTTTGACACGTTGCCATGGCAACATAATTTTAGATATCAATATTCCCTTCACAGTTTTACATCGGCCGTGTTTTGACATTATTCTGGTGAAGTTTGAAGCAAATCGAGTAAAAATAAGATGCTGAATTCAAAGCATTTTGAAAACGACACACTTCCTGCAGCCAGTTGGTGGCGCTATAACTTTCAGTCATAATAGCCACATCTATCCGATCGGTATCATACAACGAACAAATCACTGAAGTTTGATCAACATCATATAATGTATGTGAACGTTATTACGCATTTCCTGGGTCTCATTTTTCGCCATAACTTCATCGCCTCGCCACGGGCAAACCGTTCGACATATCAAAAATATCTTCGCAATTTAGCGTCCCCAATGTCTTGAGATCATGTTCACCGAGTTTGGTGGCAATCGTATGGAAATCCTCAGAGGAGTATATCAAATTCCAGAGCATGCGCTTTTTAAACAGCCCTGAATAGCCGACTTCCTGTTGGGCGGAGCCTAAGACATGAAGCGCGAAAGTTGTTCGGCTCAATGAGTTCTATATGTGTACCGAGTTTCATATGAATACGTGCAAGTATGTGTGAGCTATACATCGTGTTTTCTGACAATTTTCCAGGGGGCGCCGTAAAGCCCCTGTGCCACGCCCGGGTCCCAGCCTCAGCGGCGTCCTAATGGCCGCGGGTTCCAACGTGCGTGCCAATTTTCAAGAGTTTTCGGGCACGTTAAGGCCCCCAAAAGTACCCGGATAGTCGAAATAAAAAATAATAAAAAATAAATAAATAAATATAGCTGCGAGCAGCGATGACGGGCCCAAGCCGTCAGCATACGCCACCCCGGTGGCATCGATAAAACGGTGCCCAGCGAGCACAAGCATCACAGTAACCCTCTGGCAGTTTGGTTTTAAGGGATACGGCAATTAAAGGGTTAATCCAAACCATCAACTCTGTGAAACACACACACACAGAACAACATATAAAACTTTAAATTCTGTGAAAATATATTTTTCATTGGTAGTTCATGTTAGTTAATGCATTTACTAATGCTAACAAATGAGAAATTATTATAGTTACCAAAGGTTTTAATGATTTATAAGCATTTTTTAATGATTTATTTTTCCATTAACTAACATGAATAATTTTTTCTAACACAAATGAATAAAGTAAAAAATATATTGTTAATATTTAATGTTATTTGTGAATTAACCAATGTTAAAAAACAACATTATTTAACTGTTGTTAATTTACATCATTAATAAATATATACCATTTAATGTTGATCAAAATCAATTCCAAAATGTGTTAATATATTATTACATTTTAAAGTTTTATCTTTTGAACATGACTATTTTTCTAATATTAAAAATATTTTGTTCATTGTTAGCTCGTTGTAAGTTCATACTATCAATGAAGAATTAACATGCTGTAAAAAATATATTTTTCATTGTTAGTTCATGTTAATTAATGCATTCCCTACTGTTAACAAATGAGACTTAATTATAAAGTGTTATCAAAACCTTTAATGCTTTATAAGCATTTTTTAAGGATTTTATTGAGAAGTTTAAACAGACCCTCTCTCTCTCTCTCTCTCTCTCTCTCCCCCTCCACACTCACTGAACTCACAGTCAGTCAACCACCCAGTCACCCACCGCACACATTAGAAGCACAGTGACACGAGATCTCTGATAGTTTTAATTTTCTGCTCTGCATAGTGTATTGTAAATTCATGAAATTAATCACATATCCTCAGACTGTATTGTTCTGTGTATGTAATTTTTTATGAAGTGTTTGGAAGCTGCTCTTAAAAGATAAAAAAAAAAAGTTTTCTCTTTTCTGTAACTTTAATAAATTGCCATTAAATCATCGTTCAAGATATCCTAAATCCGTCCGCAATGTAGCATCTTCAGTATTTTGGCATCATAAGAAAAAATGTTTGGTGTGATTTACGTGTTTCTGTTTGGAGGAGTATGAATTTGTTTACAGCCCGTTTTAAAAACAAAACCCACATTAAAATAAATATAGCCGACTTCCTGTTGGTTGTAGCTAATGACTGTAAATTAGAAAGTTGTCCGGATTAATAAGAACAATTTATGTACCAAGTTTGGTGTCTGTAGCTATCATTGTATATATATAATCATTAATAATTATATACCATTTAATGTTGATCAATATTAATTCCAAAATGTGTTTATATATTATTACATTTTAAAGTTTATCTTTTGAACATGATTATTTTTCTAACATTAAAAAGATTAATAAATGCTTTAAAAAAATTGTTCTTTGTTAGTTCATACTATCATGGAAGAATTAACATGCTGTAAAAATATATTTTTCATTGTTAGTTCACGTTAATTAATGCATTTCCTAATGTTAAGAAATGAGACCTTATTATAAAGTGTTATCAAAATCTTTAATGATTTATAAGCATTTTTTAAAAATTTAAAAAAACAGACCCTCTCTCTCTCTCTCTCTCTCTCTCTCTCACCCAGCTCCTCAATCCACACAGTCACTCACACCCCACCCCACCCCCACCCCTCACTCAGCTGCAGGCTGACAGGACCTCTCACTCAGAAGCAGTATATCAACTCTCTGATAGTTTTTAAATTTTCTCCTAAGCATAGTGTATTGTAAATTCATGAAATTAATCACATATCCTCAGACTGTATTGTTCTGTGTATGTAATTTTTTATGAAGTGTTTGAAAGCTGCTCTTAAAAGATAAAAAAAAAAAAAAAAAATCTATTTTTTACTGTAACTTTAATAAATTGCCATTAAATCATCGTTCACGATATCCTAAATCCGTCCGCAATTTAGCATCTTCAGTATTTTGGCATCATGATAAAAAATGTTTGGTGTGATTTCAGTGTTTCTGTTTGGAGGAGTATGAATTTGTTTACAGCCCGTTTTTTAAAAAAACCCACATTAAAATAAATATAGCCGACTTCCTGTTGGTCGTAGCTAATGACTGTAAATTAGAAAGTTGTCAAGATTAATAAGAACAATTTATGTACCGAGTTTGGTGTCTGTAGCTAAAACTAACCCCCCCCTTTTTGACAAAAGGTGGCGCTATAGAGTGCCTCTTCCACGCCCGTTTATGAGCTTTTTCCAGTGTCTAACTATCATTAAAATGGATATGTGTGTTGAGTTTCATGACATTCTAAACATGTTATCTGCCTCAAAATCACCAGAAACGAATTTTCAACTTTGACACGTTGCCATGGTAACATAATTTTAGATATCAATATTCCCTTCACAGTTTTACATCGGCCGTGTTTTGACATTATTCTGGTGAAGTTTGAAGCAAATCGAGTAAAAAGAAGATGCTGAATTCAAAGCATTTTGAAAACGACACACTTCCTGCAGCCAGTTGGTGGCGCTATAACTTTCAGTCATAATAGTCACATCTATCCGATCGGCATCATACAACGAACAAATCACTGAAGTTTGATCTACATCATACAATGTATGTGGACGTTATTAGGCATTTCCTGGGTCTCATTTTTCGCCATAACTTCATCGCCTCGCCACGGGTAAACCGTTCGACATATCAAAAATATCTTCGCAATTTAGCGTCCCCAATGTCTTGAGATCATGTTCACCGAGTTTGGTGGCAATCGTATGGAAATCCTCAGAGGAGTATATCAAATTCCAGAGCATGTGCTTTTTAAACAGCCCTGAATAGCCGACTTCCTGTTGGGCGGAGCCTAAGACATGCTGCACGGAAGTTGTTCGGCTCAATGAGTTCTATATGTGTACCGAGTTTCATATGAATACGTGCAAGTATGTGTGAGCTATACATCGTGTTTTCTGACAATTTTCCAGGGGGCGCCGTAGAGCCCCTGTGCCACGCCCGGGTCCCAGCCTCAGCGGCGTCCTAATGGCCGCAGGTTCCAATGTGCGTGCCAATTTTCGAGAGTTTTCGGGCACGTTAAGGCCCCCAAAAGTGCCCGGATTATTGAAATAAAAAATAAAAAAAATAAAAAAAAATAATAATCCTTAGAAGAACAATAGGGCCCTGCGCCTTGGTTTTAAGGGATACGGCAATTAAAGGGTTAATCCAAACCATCAACTCTGTGAAACACACACAGAACAACATATAAATCTTTAAATTCTGTGAAAATATATTTTTCATTGGTAGTTGATGTTAGTTAATGCATTTACTAATGCTAACAAATGAGAAAGTATTATAGTTACCAAAGGTTTTAATGATTTATAAGCATTTTTTAATGATTTATTTTTCCATTAACTAAAATGAATAATTTTTTCTAACACAAATGAATAAAGTAAAAAATATATTGTTAATATTTAATGTTATTTGTGAATTAACCAGTTAAAAACAACATTATTTAACTGTTGTTAATTTACATCATTAATAAATATATACCATTTAATGTTGAAATCAATGTTTTAATGTTTAAAATCAATTCCAAAATGTGTTAATATATAAAATTTTAAAGTTTTATCTTTTGAACATGACTATTTTTCTAATATTAAAAATATTTTGTTCATTGTTAGTTCATTGTAAGTTCATACTATCAATGAAGAATTAACATGCTTTAAAAAATATATTTTTCATTGTTAGTTCATGTTAATTAATGCATTCCCTACTGTTAACAAATGAGACTCAATTATAAAGTGTTATCAAAACCTTTAATGCTTTATAAGCATTTTTTAAGGATTTTATTGAGAAGTTTAAACATACTCTCTCTCTCTCTCTCTCTCTCTCCACCCCCCTCCCCCCCTCCCCCTCCACACTCACTGAACTCACAGTCAGTCACCCACCCAGTCACCCACCGCACACATTAGAAGCACAGTGACAGGAGATCTCTGATAAGTTTTAAAATTTTCTTCTCGCCATAGTGTACTGTAAATTCATGGAATTAATCACATATCCTCAGACTGTCTTGTTCTGTGTTTGGTGTTAATTTGTGGTTTCTGCTTGGAGGTGTATGAATTTGTTTACAGCCCGTTTTGAAAAAAAAAAACACATAAAAAAAAAAAGCCGACTTCCTGTTGGTCGTAGCTAATGTCTGTAAATTAGAAAGTTGTCCGGCTTAATGTGAACAATTTATGTACCAAGTTTGGTGTCTGTAGCTATCATTATATATATATAATCATTCATAATTATATTCCATTTAATGTTGATCAATATTAATTCCAAAATGTGTTAATATATTATTAAATTTTAAAGTTTCTCTTTTGAACATGACTATTTTTCTAACATTAAAAATATTTTGTTCATTGTTAGTTCATTGTAAGTTCATACTATCAATGAAGAATTAACATGCTGTAAAAAATTATATTTTTCATTGTTAGTTCATGTTAATTAATGCATTCCCTACTGTTAACAAATGAGACTTAATTATAAAGTGTTATGAAAACCTTTAATGCTTTATAAGCATTTTTTAAAGATTTAAAAAAAACAGACCCTCTCTCTCTTTCTCTCTCTCACCCAGCTCCTCAATCCACACAGTCACTCACACCACACCCCACCCCCACCCCTCACTCAGCTGCAGGCTGACAGGGAACTCTCACTCATAGAAGCATTGTAACAACTGTCTGATAGTTTTTAAATTTTCTCCTCTGCATAGTGTATTGTAAATTCATGAAATTAATCACATATCCTCAGACTGTATTGTTCTGTGTATATAATTTTTTATGAAGTGTTTGGAAGCTGCTCTTAAAAGATAAAAAGTTAAAAAGTTTTCTCTTTTTTACTGTAACTTTAATAAATTGCATTAAATCATCGTTGAAGATATCCTAAATCCGTCCGCAATTTAGCATCTTCAGTATTTTGGCATCATGAGAAAAAATGTTTGGTGTGATTTCCTTGTTTCTGTTTGGAGGAGTATGAATTTGTTTACAGCCCGTTTAAAACAAAAACCCACATTAAAATAAATATAGCCGACGTCCTGTTGGTCGTAGCTAATGACTGTAAATTAGAAAGTTGTCCGGCTTAATAAGAACAATTTATGTACCGAGTTTGGTGTCTGTAGCTAAAACTAACCCCCCCATTTTTGACAAAAGGTGGCGCTATAGAGTGCCTCTTCCACGCCCGTTTATGAGCTTTTTTCCAGTTTCTAACTATCATTAATACTGATATGTGTGTTGAGTTTCATGACATTCTAAACATGTTATCTGCCTCAAAATCACCAGAAACGAATTTTCAAATTTGACACGTTGCCATGGTAACATAATTTTAGATATCAATATTCCCTTCACAGTTTTACATCGGCCGTGTTTTGACATTATTCTGGTGAAGTTTGAAGCAAATCGAGTAAAAATAAGATGCTGAATTCAAAGCATTTTGAAAACGACACACTTCCTGCAGCCAGTTGGTGGCGCTATAACTTTCAGTCATAATAGTCACATCTATCCGATCGGCATCACACAACGAACAAATCAATGAAGTTTGATCTACATCATACAATGTATGTGGACGTTATTAGGCATTTCCTGTGTCTCATTTTTCGCCATAACTTCATCGCCTCGCCACGGGCAAACCGTTCGACATATCAAAAATATCTTCGCAATTTAGCGTCCCCAATGTCTTGAGATCATGTTCACCGAGTTTGGTGGCAATCGTATGGAAATCCTCAGAGGAGTATATCAAATTCCAGAGCATGCGCTTTTTAAACAGCCCTGAATAGCCAACTTCCTGTTGGGCGGAGCCTAAAACATGCAGCGTGAAAGTTGTTCAGCTCAATGAGTTCTATATGTGTACCGAGTTTCATATGAATACGTGCAAGTATGTGTGAGCTATACATCAAGCTTTCTGACAATTTTGCAGGGGGCGCCGTAGAGCCCCTGTGCCACGCCCGGGTCCCAGCCTCAGCGGCGTCCTAATGGCCGCAGGTTCCAATGTGTGTGCCAATTTTCAAGAGTTTTCGGGCACGTTAAGGCCCCCAAAAGTACCCGGATAGTCGAAATAAAAAATAATAAAAAAAAAAATAAATAATAAATATAGCTGCGAGCAGCGATGACGGGCCCAAGCCGTCAGCATACGCCATCCCGGTGGCATCGATAAAACGGTGCCCAGCGAGCACACACATTACAGTAACCCTCTGGCAGTTTGGTTTTAAGGGATACGGCAATTAAAGGGTTATTCCAAACCATCAACTCTGTGAAACACACACACACAGAACAACATATAAAACTTTAAATTCTGTGAAAATATATTTTTCATTGGTAGTTGATGTTAGTTAATGCATTTACTAATGCTAACAAATGAGAAATTATTATAGTTACCAAAGGTTTTAATGATTTATAAGCATTTTTTAATGATTTATTTTTCCATTAACTAACATGAATAATTTATTCTAACACAAATGAATAAAGTAAAACATATATTGTTAATATTTAATGTTATTTGTGAATTAACCAATGTTAAAAACAACATTATTTAACTGTTGTTAATTTACATCATTAATAAATATATACCATTTAATGTTTATCAAAATCAATTCCAAAATGTGTTAATATATTATTACATTTTAAAGTTTTATCTTTTGAACATGACTATTTTTCTAATATTAAAAATATTTTGTTCATTGTAAGTTCATACTATCAATGAAGAATTAACATGCTGTAAAAAATATATTTTTCATTGTTAGTTCATGTTAATTAATGCATTCCCTACTGTTAACAAAAGAGACTTAATTATAAAGTGTTATCAAAACCTTTAATGCTTTATAAGCATTTTTTAAGGATTTTATTGAGAAGTTTAAACAGACCCTCTCTCTCTCTCTCTCTCTCCCCCTCCACACTCACTGAACTCACACAGTCAGTCACCCACCCAGTCACCCACCGCACACATTAGAAGCACAGAGACAGGAGAACTCTGATAGTTTTAATTTTCTGCTCTCCATAGTGTATTGTAAATTCATGAAATTAATCACATATCTCAGACTGTCTTGTTCTGTGTATGTAATTTTTTATGAAGTGTTTGGAAGCTGCTCTTTAAAGATAAAAAAAAAAAGTGTTCTTTTTTACTGTAACTTTAATAAATTGCCATTAAATCACCGTTCAAGATATCCTAAATCAGTCCGCAATGTAGCATCTTCAGTATCTTGGAAGCATGTGAAAAAATGTTTGGTGTGAATTTTTGGTTTCTGCTTGAAGGAGTATGAATTTGTTTACAGCCCGTTTAAAAAAAAAAAAACACATAAAAAAAAAAAATAGCCGATTTCCTGTTGGTCGTAGCTAATGACTGTAAATTAGAAAGTTGTCCGGATTAATAAGAACAATTTATGTACCGAGTTTGGTGTCTGTAGCTATCATTATATATATATATATATATATATATATATATATATAATCATTAATAATTATATACCATTTAATGTTGATCAATATTAATTCCAAAATGTGTTTATATATTATTACATTTTAAAGTTTATCTTTTGAACATGACTAATTTTCTAACATTAAAAAGATTAATAAATGCTTTAAAAAAATTGTTCTTTGTTAGTTCATACTATCATGGAAGAATTAACATGCTGTAAAAATATATTTTTCATTGTTAGTTCACGTTAATTAATGCATTTCCTAATGTTAAGAATTGAGACCTTATTATAAAGTGTTATCAAAATCTTTAATGATTTATAAGCATTTTTTAAAGATTTAAAAAAACAGACCCTCTCTCTCTCTTTCTCTCTCTCACCCACTGCCTCAATCCACACAGTCACTCACACAGTCACTCACAGCCCACCCCACCCCACCCCTCACTCAGCTGCAGGCTGACAGGGATCTCTCACTCAGAAGCAGTCTAAGTCTAACTCTCTGATAGTTTTAAAATTTTCTCCTCTGCATAGTGTATTGTAAATTCATAAAATTAATCACATATCCTCAGACTGTATTGTTCTGTGTATGTAATTTTTTATGAAGTGTTTGGAAGCTGCTCTTAAAAGATAAAAAAAAAAAAGAAATGATCTTTTTTACTGTAACTTTAATAAATTGCCATTAAATCATCGTTCAAGATATCCTAAATCCGTCCGCAATTTAGCATCTTCAGTATTTTGGCATCATGATAAAAAATGTTTGGTGTGATTTCCGTGTTTCTGCTTGGAGGAGTATTAATTTGTTTACAGCCCGTTTTAAAAAAAAACCCACATTAAAATAAATATAGCCGGCTTCCTGTTGGTCGTAGCTAATGACTGTAAATTAGAAAGTTGTCCGGATTAATTAGAACAATTTATGTACCGAGTTTGGGGTCTGTAGCTAAAACTAACCCCCTCATTTTTGACAAAAGGTGGCGCTATAGAGTGCCTCTTCCACGCCCGTATATGAGCTTTTTCCAGTGTCTAACTATCATTAATACTCATATGTGTGTTGAGTTTCATGACATTCTAAACATGTTATCTGCCTCAAAATCACCAGAAACGAATTTTCAACTTTGACACGTTGCCATGGCAACATAATTTTAGATATCAATCTTCCCTTCACAGTTTTACATCGGCCGTGTTTTGACATTATTCTGGTGAAGTTTGAAGCAAATCGAGTAAAAATAAGATGCTGAATTCAAAGCATTTTGAAAACGACACACTTCCTGCAGCCAGTTGGTGGCGCTATAACTTTCAGTCATAATAGTCACATCTATCCGATCGGCATCATACAAAGAACAAATCACTGAAGTTTGATCTACATCATACAATGTATGTGGACGTTATTAGGCATTTCCTGGGTCTCATTTTTCGCCATAACTTCATCGCCTCGCCACGGGCAAACCGTTCGACATATCAAAAATATCTTCGCAATTTAGCGTCCCCAATGTCTTGAGATCATGTTCACCGAGTTTGGTGGCAATCGTATGGAAATCCTCAGAGGAGTATATCAAATTCCAGAGCATGCGCTTTTTAAACAGCCCTGAATAGCCGACTTCCTGTTGGGCGGAGCCTATGACATGCTGCGCGGAAGTTGTTCAGCTCAATGAGTTCTATATGTGTACCGAGTTTCATATGAATACGTGCAAGTATGTGTGAGCTATACATCAAGTTTTCTGACAATTTTCCAGGGGGCGCCGTAGAGCCCCTGTGCCACGCCCGGGTCCCAGCCTCAGCGGCGTCCTAATGGCCGCAGGTTCCAATGTGCGTGCCAATTTTCGAGAGTTTTCGGGCACGTTAAGGCCCCCAAAAGTGCCCGGATGATTGAAAAAAAAAAAAAAATAAAAAAAAAAAAAAATAAAAAAAATAATAATCCTTAGAAGAACAATAGGGCCCTGCGCCTTACTGGCTTGGGCCCTAAATATAGCTGCAAGCAGCGATGACGGGCCCAAGCCGTCAGCATACGCCACCCCGGTGGCATCGATAAAACGGTGCCCAGCGAGCACAAGCATCACAGTAACCCTCTGGCAGTTTGGTTTTATGGGATACGGCAATTAAAAGGTTAATCCAAACCATCAACTCTGTGAAACACACACACACAGAACAACATATAAAACTTTAAATTCTGTGAAAATATATTTTTCATTGGTAGTTCATGTTAGTTAATGCATTTACTAATGCTAACAAATGAGAAATTATTATAGTTACCAAAGGTTTTAATGATTTATAAGCATTTTTTAATTATTTATTTTTCCATTAACTAACATGAATAATTTTTTTTAACGCAAATGAATAAAGTAAAAAATATATTGTTAATATTTAATGTTATTTTATAACTGACAACCAATAAAAGTCCCAAATTCAGTATCTCAGAAAATTAGAATATTGTGTATTTGTTCAATATTGAAGACCCCTGGTGCCACACTCTAATCAGCTAATTAATTCAAAACACCTGCAAAAGCCTTTAAATGGTCTCTCAGTCTAGTTCTGTAGGCTACACAATCATGGGGAAGACTGCTGACTTGACAGTTGTCCAAAAGACGATCATTGACATCTTGCACAAGGAGGGCAAGACACAAAAGGTCATTGCTAAAGAGGCTGGCTGTTCACAGAGCTTTGTGTCCAAGCATATTAATAGAGGGGCGAAGGGAAGGACCAGATGTGGTAGAAAAAAGTGTACAAGCAATAAGGATAACCGCACCCTGGAGAGGCATGTGAAACAAAACCCATTCAAAAATGTGGGGGAGATTCACAAAGAGTGGACTGCAGCTGGAGTCAGTGCTTCAAGAACCACCACGCACAGACGTATGCAAGACATGGGTTTCAGCTGTCGCATTCCTTGTGTCAAGCCACTCTTGAAGAAGAGACAGCCTCAGAAGCGTCTCGATTGGACTGCTGCTGAGTGGTCCAAAGTTATGTTCTCTGATGAAAGTAAATTTTGCATTTCCTTTGGAAATCAAGGTCCCAGAGTCTGGAGGAAGAGAGGAGAGGCACATAATCCATGTTGCTTGAGGTCCAGTGTAACGTTTCCACAGTTATTGATGGTTTGGGGTGCCATGTCATCTGCTGGTGTTGGTCTATTGTGTTTTCTGAGGTCCAAGGTCAACGCAGCCATCTACCAGGAAGTTTTAGAGCACTTCATGCTTCCTGCTGCTGACCAACTTTATGGAGATGCAGATTTCATTTTCCAACAAGACTTGGCACCTGCACACACTGCCAAAGCTACCAGTACCTGGTTTAAGGACCATGGTCTCCCTGTTCTTGATTGGCCAGCAAACTCGCCTGACCTTAACCCCATAGAAAACCTATGGGGTATTGTGAAGAGGAAGATGCAATACGCCAGACCCAACAATTCAGAAGAGCTGAAGGCCACTATCAGAGCAACATGAGCTCTCATAACACCTGAGCAGTGCCACAGACTGATCGACTCCATGCCACGCCGCATTGCTGCAGTAATCCAGGCCAAAGGAGCCCCAACTAAATATTGAGTGCTGTACATGCTCATACTTTTCATGCTCATACTTTTCAGTTGGCCAACATTTATAAAAATCATTTTTTTTGCATTGGTCTTAATTGATATTCTAATTTTCTGAGATACTGAATTTGGGACTTTCATTATTGTCAGTTATAATCATCAAAATTAAAGGAAATAAACATTTGAAATATATCAGTCTGTGTGTAATGAATGAATCTAATATACAAGTTTCACTTTTTGAATGGTATTACTTTATTTTTTTCAACTTTTTCATGATATTCTAATTTTATGACCAGCACCTGTATACGCTCTCAAAACTGACACATTCTCTGCCTCAACTCTCCAGCAGACAAAATGGCCGTGCCACCAATCAACACTCTATTGTTTAGTTCCATGTGTCAGACCTTTGATGAGTCATGAATCCACATATACACCTTAACACACCTCTACTCACAAATACACATCCCTTTTATTTCAAACACATCATATAACCTTAAAACACATCCCTTAAAACATATTCTACTGTTTCAAACACATAATTTTTATGGCTTTAAATTTGCATATAAAAACAAGCAAATAAAATATACAACATCAGTTTAAAAAAATTCTGAGCTTTTTTACAACAATTTCTTTTTACATTATTTCTGCAAAAAATCTATACATTTCTTACAAATTGTCATTTTGTTCACTACATCCTCAATAAGTTAAAGTATAATAATACCATTTCTTTACATTTGTCTCTAAATTTTGACATGCATTCTACCTGCAACAACACAAAACATATAATTGAATTAAAAATTGCTAACTTTCTACAGAAAAATTACATTATTAAATGCATTACACCAATGTACACCAAAAGTAATGTTTGCTGTTCAAAATGCCTTTACTAATCAAAATACATTTACAGTCTAAGATTATGATTTTACGATCCAATACTCTAATTTATCATAACCGTAAATAATAGGTGATTTTGAGGCAGATAACATGTTTAGAATGTCATGAAACGGTGTCTTTGTGAGTAGGGGTGTTAAGGTGTATATGTGGATTCATGAGTCATCAAAGGTCTGACACATGGAACTAAACAAAGTGTTGATTGTGGCATAGACATTCTGTCTCCTGGAGGGTTGGGGCAGAGAATGTTTCAGTTTTGAAAGGGTATTGGTAGTTTTTAATGTTTAAAATCAGGTAGTATAAATATAGTATTAAAAGGATGTATTTTGCAGAAATGCTAGTATTTTGATGGAAGTTAAAGAGAAATGTCCTTAATGAAGAAATATTGTTTTTCATGTTTTGTATGGTTTTAGAGATAATCATTATAGGTATATGTATTTAGACTCGTAAATATTAGAGTTTTTATGTGTGTAGTTTGTCTCAGCTGTAAATAATAAAACAATATCAACTATGATAAATTAGAAGGGAAATAAAAGGGATGTGTATTTGTGAGTAGAGGTGTGTTAAGGTGTATATGTGGATTCATGACTCATCAAAGGTCTGACACATGGAACTAAACAATAGAGTGTTGATTGGTGGCACGGTCATTTTGTCTCCTGGAGAGTTGAGGCAGAGAATGTGTCAGTTTTGAGAGGGTATGGGTAGCGTGTACAAAAATATAGGGGGGGGGGATACAGTTGTGATGCATAGAATTGTATCAGTGTTAATTCTGTTTACTAGTTAGTAGAGGCAAAAGAGGCAACAAAATGAGAATGTGAACTTGTGTAAATTAAGTAGAATACACATTATATCATTAATCACAGTGGTCATACTATGGATTACACAAGTTTAAAATGAACAATGTTGTTAGTGAATTTTTTTGAGTACAATGTAACAGTAGGTTTGAAATGATTATTATGGTTGATGTGTTGTAGACTTATTTTGATTGAGGGATTCAATGTTGTTTCAAGACAGTGAATACAATTTTATGTAGGAGGAAGTTTTGAATAGGTTGATATTATTGTTTAATGTGTTGTTTTAAAACAACAATGTTGGGTGATTAGATTTGTAGTTAAAAGTTTTTTTTTATTTATTTGTTACGATTTTGTAAACTTAGGTTGTGCGTTCAATTGTTTTTTTTTTTAAGTTGTATTTTAGAGAATTTGTAGTAATGATGTTGTGCAATGTTTTCATAGAATATTATAGTGTAATTTTTATAGGTTTATTTTTGTTGGTTTGAGCAATGTGGTTTAGTTAGAGGGGGGGGGGGGGGGGGGTGTTGGCTAAGGAATTAAGGGTGTTTCTCAGTGTTTAGGCATTTTTTGATCTGCTTAATTTGATTTGCTGTAAGGCTCTAGGGGCAGGGCCTGATTGTATTCAGTGAGGTAAAGTGGTGGACGTGTGGTTATTGAAACTCCAGTATAGTGGTCTGAATATTGAGGGGTGAAGATTTTGCAAAAACTTAACTTGCATTAAGATTATTTGGAGAAAACGCAGAGGTAAGATCCAAGGTGTGTTCTATCTGTTTATGCCATTGAATGTAGGCTATATATTGTGAGGTTATATGTTATCATTGAATGTATGATATATGGTATGGAAGTTTGCTTATGAAGATGTTACAGAGGTAGATTTGTATTTGCTTTGTGTTTGTCACAGTTGTGTAGATATCCATTTTATAAAGACAGATTTTCATGGACGTAAGATTTTTATTATACTTAATGAAATGACATTTGTATTTTTGTGAAATAGATATTGTATAGATTCAAATTGTGCTGTGGAAAGGAGATGGTAAAGCTGATTGGTTAAGTGGTCATAGGTTAAAAATGAGGGCATTAAAATATCTTAGGTGTCTTGTAAAATAAGTTAAAATAAATTTGTTTGTTGAGAGTGATTTGCAATTTTAAATATATGATACGTCAGTAATAATCCTATTGTAAAGAATTAAATAGGGCTGATTAAAAAAGTTTTTTGATGTCATGTAATTCCAACACAATTCATTATTCTTTGTTCGTGTTGGAAGTACATGACTATTAAAGTAGGTTGTTAAATTTGTAGTGGGTAGTTTTGAGTTTAAGTCTTATTGTCTGTGTTTTCAGTCCTTAGAAAGAGTTGCGGGTGTTGCGTTTTAAGTTATGTGACATTGAAAACAATTTGTTGTGTGTGTTATTTTTGTATTTATTTAGTTATTTTTGTGGTGCAGAGTAGGGTTTTCATCTAGTTAGTGATTATAGGAAGAATAGTGTAACTATGCCAGGCACTAACAAATAGTTGTGCTATTGTCATTGTTTGCAATGCAAGCAACTGGAATGTCTATTTAATTTACACTACCATTTATAAGTTTGGGGTTGTTTAGATTTGAAAAATATTTTTTTGTAAGGCATTATGCTCACCAAGCTTGCATGTATTTGATTCAAATAGAAGCAGTAATATTACAACATATTAATAGAATGTACATTTGCTATTTTAATATGTAGTCCATTTAAATATATTTTAAAATGTATGTTATTCATGTGATGTCAAAATTGAATTTTCAGGAGTCATTACAGTGTTTTGTAACAATATAAATGTTTCAGTGGTATTTTTAAGTATTTTTATTTGTCTTTGTTGAAAGAAAAGTACTAATGTATTTTAAATTGCTTGAAAATGGCTCAAACTTTTGAATGGCTGTGTATAATATAATTAAATATTTAAAGCAAACACTTAGGGATAGGAATGCGATTGATAGTTTAAGAAAATGTGTTGCACTGAAAATACTGCTGTAGTTTTAGAATATGTTATGTGAATTTGTTGTATGGCATTGATTTGTAATATTTTAATAATTATAATATATATGTAGAATTTTTGTTATAAAAATGTTTTGTAACATGACATGTCTTTAATGGTAGTTTTGAGCAATGTTGTACCTTTGTTCAGTTTAAGTTTTCTATTTGGTTATCGTGTATTTTTATGAATAATACATATGTTATTGGTGTAAGAATTGTAATTGTTTAGCTGAAGTAGCTGTTTAGTGGATGGTTTAAATAGGTGTGATGAAGGGGTGTGGCTGTTGAAATTGTTACTGGAAGGATTACTGTTTTGTGATAAAAGAGGTGAATTTACAAGCAGGTCAGAGTTACAAAAAAGAAGAAAAGAAATATGTCAGCTGTGTTTGTGAATATTGTACATTTATTTACAAACCAGTATTTGTAAATACTGGTTGCATAGCTTCTAGTTTGTAGTGGACGGTAAATAGTGGAAAATGTATTGAATACGTGTTATGTGTTTCAATCGGAAACATTTGTTAGTGTTTAATGTGTAGTTAGCTGACATTGAACTTTACAATTAATTGTGGTTAACACTGAGGTGCAGAGCAGAGTTTGTTGTTAGGTTGTTAGGGACTACATGAATGAAAAATACAGTATACTACGTTTAAGTGCTAGCAACTGAAAGTTTTTCCAATATAAAGAAGTATGCAAATGTTTGTTTTTAGTAAGCTCCTTAAAATATTTCTAAAAGAAGTCTCTTATGCTCAGTAATGCTGCATTTATTTGACCTGAAATACAGTAATATTGTGTAGAATGATTGCAATTGTAAAGGTTTCATGTAGTTTTTGTTCTATTGTAATATATTTTATAATGCAATGCAATTAATATCTGTCAGTGTACTTTGTGTGATGGTATTGTGATTTAATTTTTTTGTCTTTAGATGCCTAAACTGAAGAGATTTCGGATGCGGCGTAAGCCATTGAGCAACAAGAGTAAGACCGATGTTTCTAATTCTGATGCTTGTATTTGTCCAGATGTGGTGGGCATTGTAGCAGGTAATGAGGTTAGATTGAAGTCTGCAGAGGTGGATGAGGAGTTTGTGGGAGTAGCCTGCAGTGTAGTTTCAGTTGTTAAGCACAAGATACATAATGTGTGTACTTGGCCAAAATCTGACCTTCATGATATTCGTAGTGAAGGGAATAAACTGGTCAATGATGTGCTTAGCTGTAAAAAAATGACAGAGAGTTATGGAGACAGTCGCTTTTCTCACTGGTTTGGTGGGCAATATGTTGTTTTCAATAAAACATGCCAAGTAACAATAGAGCAATCAGTAAATGGAGGAAAGTGTGACTTGTATGAGAAATTACAGGAGATTTTGTTTAGTCATGAATGTTGTTTGGTCAACATAAAAGGAGACACATGTGCTATTGTGAGACATAATGATTTTTATGTCGTTGTTGACTGTAATGTTCGAAACGCAAGTGGTTTGGGATCAGACATTGGAACATCAGTTATTGTTTTCAACACAAATTGGCAAGACCTATTTTTGCACATTGATAATTTAATGAGAAGTCTGAGCGCTGAAAACTTTAGTATGTGTGGCATCAGTGTAAACGTAACCTCATTAGATATGCCACAAATTGGCAATGGTGATACTGTTGGAGAAATAGATGTGTGTACAGCAAATGAGAGTGAAGATATATTAGCATCTAAATTAAATCAAGCAGAAAGTATTACTTGTGTTCGTGGATCATTTCATCAGGGTGACCGTAAGTTCAAATGGCCAGGAAAACAGTGTGTTGCAATTAGTTTGTCTGCTATGGCAATGCATAATGTACATAGTGTGTTCTCATGGGAAAATATAGATCTAGATAACGTTGTAAATACTGGTGATAGTTTATATAGTACTTTGCGTCAAAGTGGTTTAATAAGCGATTCAAAGGACAAGTTGTTGTGCATTCAAGATCTTCCTAAAGAATACGTGTTGTGTAAAAATGCATTCAAATTTGAATATGGCGATTTTGTTTCTGGACATGTAGATGTGGTTGATGGAGAATTTATTAGATCTGGTGCATGTGTGACATTAGTCGATGGTTTGCAAACAATGTTTGCAAAATATGACACATGCTTTTTTACCTTGAATAGTAGTACCTGTGCTATTATTAAGCAAAATGATCGGTTTGCTGTGGTTGATTCTCATGCACGTAGCAGTACTGGCATGGTTGATGGTAATGGCTTCAGTGTGGTTCTATATTTTAATTCATTGAGCTGTGTTTTGAGGCACATCCAAAATTTGGCTTCCTGTTTTGGAGGAAACGTGAAGGTCTTTGAAATATGTGGTGTTTGTGTTCTACTAAAAAGCCAAAAAATATCTAGTAGTCACTCAGAAAACATAAATTATGAAACTCAAAAAAAGAGCTGTGTGCGTAAGAAAAGGACACATCAAAGTACAAATGTGAGTGTGGAAGAAGAGACAGAAAGTGTGGTTATTAAGAAAGAAAAACTATCTTTAGAGGAAAAGACTGAAATACCTGAAACTATTTCCAAAACTGATGCAAGTTCAGATGTACTTTGTTTAGGTAATGAGAGTAAAATAATTTTTAATTTCAGTCCCCTGTGTACTGAAGTAAAACAAAACTTGAGTAGTAAACTTCACATAGAGTTTAATGGTGAAAATGTACTTTTTCCAACAAACAGCAGAACAATGGGCCCTCCTTGTAAAACAGTTAATATTGAAGGTGATGGAAATTGTTTTTTTAGGGCAGTGGCACAAGGAATAAGTGGTTCACAAAAAGCTCATTGGGCAGTTAGACTTGCAATTGTGAAACATATGGAATTGCATAGTGTACAATATAGGAATCTGTTAAGATGCCAGTATTCATCTATGGAAGATTATTTATCTAGATCCAAAATGAAGTTTGTAGGGTCATGGGCCACAGAAGTAGAGATTCAAGCGATGGCTAATTATCTAGGGGTGGATATTTATACATATCATAATGAGAAATGGTTAAAGTACAGTTGTATGTATGAAAGAACGTGCAATCAAGGTATATATCTACAGCACTGTAATGAAAATCACTATGAAGTTGTTATTTGTGTGAAACAACCTAATAGCCAGATGTGTTATAAGCTGTGTCAGAATGAACAGCGCAATGATGGAAAACATATGTGTACAAGACAGAAAGTAAAGATACAAAACAAAATTTATGTGAATCATGAGGAGCAAGATTCTGTTGCTGGAGATACAAATAAGGATGTATCAGATAAGAGGAGCGCATATTTGAAAAGGTATTATTTATTAAAAAGAGTAAAAAATAAAGTTCTAGTGCGCACAAATTTGCATAAAGACTATTTCAATCAACGTGTTTTGGAGAAGTATCATTGCAATGGAGAGTTTCAAAAACATATGAAAAATGTTAATAGGACAAGATATCATAGCAATATTTTATATAAAGAGTCTTTAAAAGAAGCAAGTAAGAAAAAATATGTCGAAAACCAGCAACATAAATGTAAAGTGAATGAGTACAGTCGGTTGAAATATGAAAAAAATGAGCAATTCAGATGTAAACTAATTGAGTACAACAAGGTGAAATACCGTAACAATGAGCAATATAAACGTAAAGTTAATAACTACAACAAAATGAAATATCGTGACAATGAGCAATATAAACGCAGAGTAAATGAGTACAACAAAGTGAAATATCGTGACAATGAGCAATATAAACGCAGAGTAAATGAGTACAACAAAGTGAAATATCGTGACAATGAGCAATATAAACGCAGAGTAAATGAGTACAACAAAGTGAAATATCGTGACAATGAGCAATATAAACGCAGAGTAAATGAGTACAACAAAGTGAAATATCGTGACAATGAGAAATATAAACGCAGAGTAAATGAGTACAACAAAGTGAAATATCGTGACAATGAGCAATATAAACGCAGAGTAAATGAGTACAACAAAGTGAAATATCGTGACAATGAGCAATATAAACGCAGAGTAAATGAGTACAACAAAGTGAAATATCGTGACAATGAGAAATATAAACGCAGAGTAAATGAGTACAACAAAGTGAAATATCGTGACAATGAGCAATATAAACGCAGAGTAAATGAGTACAACAAAGTGAAATATCGTGACAATGAGCAATATAAACGCAGAGTAAATGAGTACAACAAAGTGAAATATCGTGACAATGAGAAATATAAACGCAGAGTAAATGAGTACAACAAAGTGAAATATCGTGACAATGAGAAATATAAACGCAGAGTAAATGAGTACAACAAAGTGAAATATCGTGACAATGAGAAATATAAACGCAGAGTAAATGAGTACAACAAAGTGAAATATCGTGACAATGAGAAATATAAACGCAGAGTAAATGAGTACAACAAAGTGAAATATCGTGACAATGAGAAATATAAACGCAGAGTAAATGAGTACAACAAAGTGAAATATCGTGACAATGAGAAATATAAACGCAGAGTAAATGAGTACAACAAAGTGAAATATCGTGACAATGAGAAATATAAACGCAGAGTAAATGAGTACAACAAAGTGAAATATCGTGACAATGAGCAATATAAACGCAGAGTAAATGAGTACAACAAAGTGAAATATCGTGACAATGAGCAATATAAACGCAGAGTAAATGAGTACAACAAAGTGAAATATCGTAACAATGAGCAATATAAACGCAGAGTAAATGAGTACAACAAAGTGAAATATCGTAACAATGAGCAATATAAACGCAGAGTAAATGAGTACAACAAAGTGAAATATCGTGACAATGAGCAATATAAACGCAGAGTAAATGAGTACAACAAAGTGAAATATCGTGACAATGAGCAATATAAACGCAGAGTAAATGAGTACAACAAAGTGAAATATCGTGACAATGAGCAATATAAACGCAGAGTAAATGAGTACAACAAAGTGAAATATCGTGACAATGAGCAATATAAACGCAGAGTAAATGAGTACAACAAAGTGAAATATCGTGACAATGAGAAATATAAGAATAGAGTGAAGAAATACAGTACACTGAAATACTATGACAATGAAATGCATAGAAATGCTGTAAAACAAAGCAGTAAGTTAAAATATCATAATAGTCCGTTACATAAAGAAAATGTAAAAAGAATTAACAAGATGAGAAGACAACAATTAAAACAAAATCAACAGGTTTGTGATTTTGTTAAAAAGCAGTTTATAGATAAAGTTAGTTTTGGCCCAGAATTTGTTTGTTCTGTTTGCCACCGATTGTTATTTAAACAACAAGTATTATGCTGTAAAACAGAAAATTATAATAAAGATTCAGCAATGTTATTTGTGGCTAATAAATGTATTACAGATAATTTTTTGCATAAGTGTGGTGATAATTGTGTTATTCCCTGTGAAATGGCAGATTTATGTAAAGGTCAGCGTTGGATTTGCTTTACTTGTCATTCTAAATTGAAAAAAAGTGAAATGCCAGCTGAAAGCGCTGTTAACAATCTAGAACTACAACCCATACCTAAAGAACTGCGTTGTCTCAATAGTTTAGAGCAACATTTGATATCATTGCATATTCCATTCATGAAAATGTTAGCTCTACCAAAAGGTGGGCAAAATGGAGTTCATGGTCCTATTACTTGTGTACCAGCTAATGTTAAAGACACAACAAATGTTTTGCCAAGAACAGAAACTGAAGGGTCTTTAATATGTGTAAAGTTAAAGCGGAAGTTGACATATAAAGGTCATTATAAGTATCAGTATGTAGATACAACAAATATTAAACATGCACTGTGTTACTTAAAAAAATCTAACAAATACTATACAGATATTGTTTTTAATGATGATTGGTTAAATGAGTTTATTAGACAAGATAATGATGACGATACAAATCACATTGCGGAGACTGAATTGGAAAACATAAATGTTGATGAGGGGTTACATGATAGGCAACAGCACTGTGTGTTTATGGATACGTGTCTGCAACCTGTAGACATTGGGCAAGAAGTACTCGATCAGTATTTTGATGGTATTTTGAGCCTTGCCCCTGCTGAAGGGAATAATCCAGTGAAAATGCTTGCTGATGAGACAAATGAAGCTAAATGTTTTCCTGTTTTATTTCCTAATGGTTCTTCAACTTATCGTGACAAAAGAGCACAGAGATTAACATTGTCACGATATTTTAATAATCGAATTTTGCATGCAGATTGTAGATTTGCGCAAAATATTGAATATATTTTTTATGCACAGTATCTATCAGAAATTGAAAAGGTATTGTCTAATGTATCTATTGCTTTAAGAAAAGGGCAAGGATCTAGTAAGTCCATTCCCAGTGAAATGTTTAAAGACACTGAGTCTTTGAGGCAAGTGCTTAATTTTGATGAAGGCTATAGATTTTTGAAGCCCATTCGTGGCACTCCAGCATTTTGGCAAGGTGTGCAAAAAGATTTGTTTGCCATGGTCAGACAGCTGGGTATCCCCACTTGGTTTTGCTCGTTCTCATCTGCTGATATGAGATGGACAAATATAATGACAACTATTTTAAAAAACCAAGGCAGAAACGAAACATTAGAACAATTAGAATGGGCTGAAAAATGTGAGCTTTTGCATCATAATCCTGTTACTGCAGCGCGCATGTTTGATTTTAGGTGGCATTGTTTTTTGAAAGAGGTGCTTATGTCTCCTGTTCAGCCCATAGGGGAAATTGTGGATTACTTTTATAGGGTGGAATTTCAACAACGTGGTTCTCCCCATGTCCATTGTTTGTTCTGGATAAAAAATGCTCCACAAATAGGTAAGAATTCTGATGAAGAAGTTGTCAAATTTATAGATAAATATGTTACATGCGAGGTGTCCAGTGAAGATGATGATTTGCAGAGTATTGTTACGTCCGTGCAGTGTCACAGTAAACATCATTCTAAAACATGTAAAAAGAAAAGCACAGTTTGTCGTTTTAATTTTCCTAAACCACCATCAATGCGAACATTCATATGTCACAGAAAAGTAGAAGATGAGGAAAACCTGTCCAATAAAGATAATTGTCAAAGTGAAAGTAAAAGTACAAATGTAAATGATAACACACTGGTAGAATATTCTCGAAGCATAATGACGGCAGTTAAGAAAGCTGTTTCAGAAGAGCAGTTTAATTCTCTAGAAAGTTTGTTTAATAGTGTTGGAATAAATCAGGAATTATTTGAAATGGCATATAGATGCATTAATAATAGCACACACATTGTCTTGAAACGACAATTGCATGAAGTATGGGTTAATCAATATAACAAGTTTAGCCTTAAGTGCTGGAATGCTAATATGGACATTCAGTATGTAACAGATGCTTATGCCTGCATTGTTTACATAATTTCATATATTTCAAAGTCTGAACGGGAAATGGGTTTATTGTTAGCTAATGCACAGCGAGAATCAGCAACTCAGGGTAATGTAGATGCAAGACAGGCTTTGAGGAAATTAGGTAGTGTGTACTTACATAATCGTGAGGTTAGTGCACAAGAAGCAGTTTATAGGTTAACAAATATGCATTTAAAAGAGTGTTCGAGACATGTTCAATTTATTCCTACAGGTGAAGATACTGTACGTATGAGTTTGCCTCTGAGTGTTATACAAAACAAGTTAGAATCTCAGAATCTGAACATTGAAGAGATGTGGATGACAAGTTTTGTTGATCGCTATAAGAACAGGCCAAATCAGAGCATTTTTGATGATATGTGTTTGGCCACATTTGCGTCTGAATATCGCGTTGTATACAAAGGTCAGTCTTGCACTAATAAAATTAGGTTGGAAAACAATTTTGGTTTAATTGTAAAAAGAACTCGTACTCAGCCTGCTGTTGTGCGATTTGCTCGATTTTCAGTAACAAAGAATCCTGAAAAATTTTATCTCAGTGTATTACAATTGTTTCTTCCTTATCGTATAGATAAGCAGTTAAAACCAGACCAGTATAGTATTTATGAACAATTTTATAAGGAAGGTAATGTTTGTTTTAGTGATGGATCTGTTCACTTGGTTAAAAATATAGTGGATATGAATAGAGCACTTTTTGAAAAGGATGCAGATGTTTTAGATACTGCACAAACGGCTGTTGATGATGAGGGCATATTAGAAGACGCATGGTGTGCACTTTGTCCTGAACAACAATTAGACCGTATGGAATGTAAACAGATTAGACATGAGATTGGCCAGCAAAGCGAAGAATATGAAAGTTCTATACCAGATTTAGCAACTGATAATGCACCGGTGTCTCATATAGACAAAAAGGACAATTGTCTGAGTCGCTCAGATGGGTTAAGCTTAATTCGCTCTTTAAACAAAACCCAGATTTCTGTTTTCTATAAAATTAGACAGTGGTGTTTAAGTAAAATTAGAGGTGAAAACCCTAAACCATTTCATGTTTTTGTTACTGGTGGAGCAGGAACTGGCAAAAGCCATTTAATTAAAGCAATAAAATATGAAGCAACAAGATTATTGTCGCAAATTGCTCTACACCCAGATGACATGTGTGTTGTATTAACTGCTCCTACAGGTATCGCAGCATATAATTTGCAAGCTTCAACAATTCATAATACATTTTGTATTGGCACAGATGTGAAGTTGCCATACACACCTTTGGGAGAAGAGAAGTTAAATTCTTTGCAGGCGAAATTCCATGGCCTTCAGATTTTAATTATAGATGAGATCTCAATGGTAGATCATAAACTGTTGGCATACATTCATGGAAGATTACGTCAAATTAAACAAACTGGAGACTTTTCTCCTTTCGGTAATGTTTGTGTTATAGCAGTTGGGGATTTTTTCCAATTGCCACCCGTGAAGGGGAAACCATTATATACGGAAGTACCAGGACTCGGACTGTGGAGTAATTGTTTTAGTGTTGTGGAATTAACACAGGTAGTAAGGCAAAAAGACAGTAAATTTGCTGAATTATTAAACCGTTTAAGGAAACGAAGTAAAAAATCTCCACTGAGCAAAGAAGATTTGGAGATGTTAGCAAAATGTGATACAAGTGAGGATGATAATGATAATGATGCTTTACACATTTTTGCTACTAACGATGAAGTGCATGAGCACAACCTAAAGCAGTTAATTAATATCTGCTCAGAGGTTGAAACCATAGAGGCAGAAGATTTTGCCCGTAGTAAGAAGTCTGGCAAAGTAGAGTTAATTGCTGGTCATCATGTAAAGGTTTACAACACGTGCTTGCCAGCAAAGTTGCTTTTAGGCATAAATGCACGTGTCATGTTAATTAAAAATATTGATGTCAATGATGGCTTAGTAAATGGGGTTTGTGGCACAGTGACACACATTGTGCGTGTCGATAAAAATAAATTACCCAAAGCTGTGTACGTCCATTTTGATGATAGTCATGTAGGGTTTAAAAGACGTAAACAATGTTTGGCTGAGCCAGAAAAATTGTTTAACTCAACTCCTATTCACGTAGAAGAGGAAAATGCATGCAGGAATGGTGGTTTTCGCCGACAGTTTCCTTTGAAATTGGCTTGGGCATGCACAGTCCATAAAGTACAGGGTTTAACTGTGGATTGTGCTGTTGTTAGTTTAAAAAAAGTTTTTGCCAATGGCCAGGCTTATGTTGCATTGAGTAGAGTAAGAAGTTTGTCTGGTTTGACTATTAAAGATTTTAAAGAAAAAAGTATTTATTGTAATGAAAAGGTTTTTGAGGCTGTACAAGAAATGCCATGTTTTATGGTACATGATGAGTTATATTTGACAGCACAACAGAATTCTTTTTCACTGTTTTTGCTGAATGTACAGAGTTTGCATTGTCATAAACAAGATTTGAATGTTTGTGTTCAACAGTTCAAACCGGCATGTATTGCTTTAACTGAAACATGGCTGCCTGAATCCTATCTGTCTGAAAATGTGCACTTAGAAAACTACACATTTGTGGGTCTTTCTCGTTGTGCAGCATACACAAGCAATTTTCCCCCTTTCAAGGATTTGAAAGCACAACAACATGGTGGAGTTGGGTTATATACAGCATGTGGTGTAATAAATACTACTATAACAGTCCCAAATCTTAATTTGGAATGCATGATAACACACTTCATTGAAAAGGACACATTGCTTGGTGTTATTTACAGACCTCCAACATATCCATTGTCTGTTTTTAAACAAAACTTAGACAAGTTGATTCATTTGGTATCAACAATTTGCAATAAAGTTGTGCTTGTAGGTGATTTTAATATTGATGCATTAAAGTCCCAATCCCTCTGTTCTTTCATGGCAAACAAGGGATATATTCAACATGTTAAAGAACCAACAACTGAGAAAGGAACCTTAATTGATCATGTGTATGTAAAAAACATTGAAAACTTTTCAGTGTACACAAACGTTGTGCCAGTTTACTTTAGCACACACGAGGCTGTTTTTTGTTCTTTTGAAGACATACACATTTGAATTTGTTGAAAAACTTGTTAAATGATAATGGCTTATGGGTTAAATGACAATTTAGACTGGTTATTTAATTTAATTAGTTGTTGATTAATTCATGATTTGATTAAATGTACTTCTGGTTATTTGGTGAAAGAAACAAGGACCATGTTGAAAGAGCTTATCTCTTATATTCTGGATCCTTGTTAAGCCAGTATCAGAATTTGAAAAAGAAAAACATTGTTCTGTTCATTGTAATATGAATGTCTAAAATTGTCATTGGTGAAAGAAAAAAAAAACGTGATGAAAGAGCTTATCTCCTATCTTCTGGATCCTTGTTAAGCCAGTATCAGAATTAAAATAATAATAATAATTCATATAAAAAACACACTACTTTGTTCATTGTATTATAAATGTCCATATTACTGCATAAGAACATTACTGGGTTGCTATTTAATTCTTATGTGCTCCTTTTGATCGATTAAATGTAGTTCTGGTTACTTGGTGAAAGAAACAAGGACCATGTTGAAAGAGCTTATCTCTTATCTTCTGGATCCTTGTTAAGCCAGTATCAGAATAAAAAATAAAAATAAAATATATATATATATATATAAACATACTGCTTTGTTCATTGTATTATAAATGTCCATATTATTACATGAGAACATTACTAGGTTAATTTTATTCTGATGTGCTCCTCTTTATCAGTTAAATGTAGTTCTGGTTACTTGGTGAAGGAAACAAGGACCATGTTGAAAGAGCTTATCTCTTATCTTCTGGATCCTTGTTAAGCCAGTATCGGAATAAAAAAAAACTAAAAAACTAAATATAAAAAAACATACTGCTTTTTTCATTGTATCATAAAATGTCCATATTACTTCATGAGAACATTACTGGGTTAATTTCATTCTTATGTGCTCCTCTTTATCAGTTAAATGTAGTTCTGGTTACTTGGTGAAAGAGCTTATCTCTTATCTTCTGGATCCTTGTTAAGCCAGTATCGGAATTTGAAAAAGAAAAACATTGCTCTGTTCATTGTAATATGAATATCCATAATTTATACATACACAAAAAGCCTACTGTTTTGCATGTAAAATAAACAACTTCTTAATAAATATGATATTTTCTTTTTAAAATACATTACTAAGACAACAACAAAAAAAGGTTTTGTTTTTCTTGCATTGCAACAGCATGTGTTAAAAATAAATAAACATAAAACATAAATAAAGTAACACTCATAACAGCAATAACAGGTAAAAATTGTTGAATATATTGTATGAAATGGACTTTTAAAATTAGGCATAAATGCATTTTAATAAAGTCAATGCATAATTGTGATAAAGCAATATGGTTATTGTGATTCTTAAATCAAAAGGTTGTATTTTAATATATGTTAATGCAAATTTATATATAGCTTGCCAGCCATTTTTGACGTCATTTTGATTCACAATAAATGCAAAATAATGTGTTTATAAATGAACATGCTGTTGCTAATACAAGTTTTTGCTTTTCCTATAATCTAAATAATAACAAAAAGCAAAAATACACTGGTAATGGTACTCCAGGTTACTCACCTGGATGGGGTTCAAGTCCCTGCGGTGTACTTGCTTGTTATGATTAGTTATACTGCTACTACAATATCAAATTTTACACACAACTAAATGCTACTAAAATATCACTTTGAGCATGTCTTGTTTATATTTGTTAAATTACTCTAATATATTTTAATTCAATATTATTTTTGTTTCAAATTTTGTGTTTTAAGGGCATTTCAGGTTGATGAAAAATATTTACCTTTAAATTTTGCACCTTTCATTACCACATAAGATAAAATACAAAAAGAAGTTGGTGTATTTTATGCAGAACTGCTTTATCTAAGCCAAACATACATATAAAGCATCTCATAACCTTGTACTTTAGTTACATCTGATCAAATGCACAAGATTGCCTGAGATATTATGAATAACAGCTACGCTAATTATTATTGCCTATTGCTTTTCTATTTCTACCTCAGGATACCAATTCTGAGCTAACTTGAGATTATTTGAGCTGCAGTTTGGACCCAGGCTATATATGTATATATTATCAAAGAATACTTACAATCAATGTAATTTATTTAAACTTACAATTAGTATCAGTTTCTTAGCACAGTCAATCCTAAATAGAGAGAAAGCATTTTGTTACCCATAACATCACAATTAAATAAAATTAACAAAACTGAACAGGACTGCTATTATTGTTATTATATTGTTCAGCACATACACACACAGACACACACACACAAACAAACACAGAAACACAGATTTATAATTTGTCATTTCATCTGAACATCAAAATTTCTGCTTTAGTCAGTTAATTGCTCTAATTATACGTTTTTTTGAGTTTTTTCAATAAATGAGGAATTTATGAACACATCAATGTTTTTACATTTTACATTTTGAAGCAGAAACAACATTAGATCCTTAGGGTAAGATGTGTCACTCAAACTAGCACTAAATGCCCAAAGTCACTTGTTGTTATTAATATTTTTATAACTTCTTGTTATTAACAATATTTTATTTCCATAGGTTAACTGAGGGATATCATTGTCAAAGTTCACTTTGCATGCATACTATTGCTGTTATGACATATAGTATTTTCACTTACAATATGGACAATAAATATTAAAATATTCATATGCCTATATATAATTCATAAATTTTGTTTTCCTTTCAGATGATTTTCATTTACAAAAATTTGACTTTGTTATTATATTTTTTTTTGTATTTTTCTGAATAAATTATGGGTCACAAAATTATTTCTCTGTATTCTCCTTTGACTGTAATCAGTCAATACACACACTCACACACACAAACAGAAACAAATACACACACCGTGAGAGAGACAGAGAGAAAGATCACTGAATTCAATAATGAAATGCCTTTAACTGAAAATTGAGTGTTTAATTTTGCCATTTTACATTATTGACACATTATTTTCCTATTTTGATATTGGAAACTTGCTTTGACACATTATAAAGTTTTAACATCTGTATTGTTAAAAGCGCCATATAAATAAAGGTGACTTGACTTGACAACTTAAAAACATTATAAATACATAAATAAAAAATTTAAGAAATACAATATTGCACTGAAATATAGCACATTCATTTCACAGTCATTCAACCTCTATGACCAAATAATCCCATTTTAATCTAATTTATTCAGTGCATTTAGAACATATGCAACAATTCCTGATTTGCTTAGTTGTTATTATTTTAAATCACGTCAACACAATTCAAAATATCTAAAAATACCTGTTCAAAATAACTGTGTGCAAATTACCATCCTCAAAGTCTTGGTATCATATTGATATAGTGAGTACCACATGAATCCCAACATGAATGTGTAAAATTCAGAGCGTAATTTTTCACCAAAAAAAATCACATTCAAACCCTAATAATTACTGTTTTCTTGGTTATCACACAAACAGAGACAAAAGATTCAACAAAATAACTCTAATGCCAAAGTAGTGTTTATCTAATATATTTATCTAATACCTGAATATATGTCCACATCCAATGGCAAATAAAAGTAATTATGTCTGAGAACACTTTTCTCAGCAACAAAATATTAGAGGACTCTAATTAAAAATTGGCATATACCACTATCTAGTGGTTATACTAAGTATTAGATTATAGTTTATTTACTACTCTGAAGAAAATACTACTCTGCATACTTTTAACTTACAAATATTCTTTTACTTGAAAAAAATATAAAATGTGTTTTTTTCCCCTAGTATTTATATTGTTTAATATAGAAATACAGTACATGACATATAAGGCAAGGCAAGGCAAGGCAAGTTTATTTATATAGCACATTTCATACACAGTGGTAATTCAAAGTGCTTTACATAAAAGAAAGTGAAATAGACATTAAAAATCAATAAAAACATGGAAATAAAAATAATAAAAACAAGGAAGTTTAAAATGATATAGAAATTGATTTAAAATAAATTTAAAGAAAATGATTATACATAAAATTCATTGCAGTCAGTTCGGATATAATCTATTGTTTAGAATATCTGAAACGTCCTGGAGAAAAAAAAATGTTTTGTTTATTGTATTATAAATGTAAATATTACTACATGAGAAAATTACTTAGTATATCATTCTTATATCCTATTGTGCTCCTCTTTATCATTTAAATTTAATTGTGGTTACTTGATGTTTAAAACAAGAACCATGTTGAAAGGGATTATCCAATCTCTTACCTTGTGGATATACTTTAATTTATATAAATATATTAGTATATTTAAAAATAGTATTTAGTTTTTAGTGATATTTTAGTGGATTTTTATATTTAAAAATAATAATCTCCTTTTCTGAAGAACAGTGCTCAGTTTAACTGTTCAGAACAATCAAGAGACTCATGAACAACCATCACAAAAAAAAAAAAACACAGTATATCATCCAGTCGTAGATCATCCAGGTAACCACACACAGTATCAAGAACCAGGAGTTCCCAAACTTTAGAATGGGGTTATTTTAATAATTTCAGCTATTTTTTTATTTTTTTTTTGTCTTGTGGAATAAATGTAAACACCTTTCATGTAAAATATCTTATTCAGGACAGTACTAAATAAAAAAATAGTATGCCTTTTGTATGATCACTCTTATTTTGTTAGAATTATTCACATTTTCACAGATTCACAGATTCTACAAGGGGTTCCCAAACGTTTGCATAAAACTGTATATAGTATTTATTAATATTCAAAACTTAAACATTATTAAAAATTTAAAGTTTGATCTGTTAACATTAGTGAATGCCCTGTGAATTAACAAACATTTTGATTAACATCAACAAACATTAATAAATGCTGTGAAAACATTTTTCATTGGTAGTTCATGTTAGTCAATGCATTTACTAATGTTAACAAATGAGACATTATTATAGTTACCAAAGATTTTAATGATTTATAACCTTTTTGTAACGATTTATTTTTCAATGAACTAACATTAATAATTTTTACTAACACAAATAAATAAAGTAAAAATTTATAGTTCATACTTAATGTTATTTGTGAATTAACCAATGTTAAAAACTATATTATTTAACTGTTGTTAGTTAACATCAACAATAATTATATACCATTTATTAATAGTAATTAATATTAAGTCCAAAATGAATTAATACATTATTAAAATTGAAAGTTGTATCTTTTGAACATGCCTATTTTTCTAACATTAAAAAGATTAATGAATGCTGTAAAAAAAAAAAATGTTCATTGTTAGTTCATACTATCATTGAAGAATTAACTTAATATTTTTCATTGTTAGTTAATGATAGGTAATGCATTTCCTAATGTTAACAAATGAGACCTTATTATAAAGTGTTATCAAAATCTTTAATGATTTATAAGCATTTTTTAAAGATTTAAAAAAACAGACCCTCTCTCTCTCTTTCTCTCTCTCACCCACTGGCTCAATCCACACAGTCACTCACACAGTCACTCACACCCCACCCCACCCCCACCCCTCACTCAGAAGCAGTGACAGGGAGCTCTCATACAGAGCAGTCTAACAACTCTCTGATAGTTTTTAAATTTTCTCCTCAGCATAGTGTATTGTAAATTCATGAAATTAATCTCATATCCTCAGACTGTATTGTTCTGTGTATGTAATTTTTTATGAAGTGTTTGGAAGCTGCTCTTAAAAGATAAAAAAAAAAAAAAGTTTTCTCTTTTTTACTGTAACTTTAATAAATTGCCATTAAATCATCGTTCAAGATATCCTAAATCCGTCCGCAATTTAGCATCTTCAGTATTTTGGCATCATGAGAAAAAATGTTTGGTGTGATTTCCGTGTTTCTGCTTGGAGGAGTATTAATTTGTTTACAGCCCGTTTTTAAAAAAAACCCACATTAAAATAAATATAGCCAACTTCCTGTTGGTCGTAGCTAATGACTGTAAACTAGAAAGTTGTCCGGATTAATAAGAACAATTTATGTACCGAGTTTGGTGTCTGTAGCTAAAACTAACCCCCCCATTTTTGACAAAAGGTGGCGCTATAGAGTGCCTCTTCCACGCCTGTTTATGAGCTTTTTCCAGTGTCTAACTATCATTAATACTCATATGTGTGTTGAGTTTCATGACATTCTAAACATGTTATCTGCCTCAAAATCACCAGAAACGAATTTTCAACTTTGACACGTTGCCATGGTAACATAATTTTAGATATCAATATTCCCTTCACAGTTTTACATCGGCCGTGTTTTGACATTATTCTGGTGAAGTTTGAAGCAAATCGAGTAAAAATAAGATGCTGAATTCAAAGCATTTTGAAAACGACACACTTCCTGCAGCCAGTTGGTGGCGCTATAACTTTCAGTCATAATAGTCACATCTATCCGATCGGCATCATACAATGAACAAATCACTGAAGTTTGATCTGCATCATACAATGTATGTGGACGTTATTACGCATTTCCTGGGTCTCATTTTTCGCCATAACTTCATCGCCTCGCCACGGGCAAACCGTTCGACATATCAAAAATATCTTCGCAATTTAGCGTCCCCAATGTCTTGAGATCATGTTCACCGAGTTTGGTGGCAATCGTATGGAAATCCTCAGAGGAGTATATCAAATTCCAGAGCATGCGCTTTTTAAACAGCCCTGAATAGCCGACTTCCTGTTGGGCGGAGCCTAAGACATGCAGCGTGAAAGTTGTTCAGCTCAATGAGTTCTATATGTGTACCGAGTTTCATATGAATACGTGCAAGTATGTGTGAGCTATACATCAAGCTTTCTGACAATTTTGCAGGGGGCGCCGTAGAGCCCCTGTGCCACGCCCGGGTCCCAGCCTCAGCGGCGTCCTAATGGCCGCAGGTTCCAATGTGTGTGCCAATTTTCAAGAGTTTTCGGGCACGTTAAGGCCCCCAAAAGTACCCGGATAGTCGAAAAAAAAAAAAAAAAAAAAAAAAAAAAAAAAATAATAATAATCCTTAGGGGAACAATAGGGCCCTGCGCCTTACTGGCTTGGGCCCTAATAATCCTTAGAAGAACAAGAGGGCCCTGCGCCTTACTGGCTTGGGCCCTAATAATCCTTAGAAGAACAAGAGGGCCCTGCGCCTTACTGGCTTGGGCCCTAATAATAATCCTTAGAAGAACAAGAGGGCCCTGCGCCTTACTGGCTTGGGCCCTAATTATAATCCTTAGAAGAACAATAGGCCCCTGCGCCTTAGTGGCTTGGGCCCTAATAATAATAATCCTTAGGGGAACAATAGGGCCCTGCGCCTTACTGGCTTGGGCCCTAATAATAATCCTTAGGGGAACAATAGGGCCCTGCGCCTTATTGGCTTGGGCCCTAATAATAATCCTTAGAAGAACAAGAGGGCCCTGCGCCTTACTGGCTTGGGCCCTAAAAATAATAATCCTTAGGGGAACAATAGGGCCCTGCGCCTTACTGGCTTGGGCCCTAATAAAAAAATCAATAATCCTTAGGGGAACAATAGGGCCCTGCGCCTTACTGGCTTGGGCCCTAAATAATCCTTAGGGGAACAATAGGGCCCTGCGCCTTACTGGCTTGGGCCCTAATAATCCTTAGAAGAACAAGAGGCCCCTGCGCCTTAGTGGCTTGGGCCCTAATAGTAATCCATAGAAGAACAAGAGGCCCCTGCGTTTTAGTGGCTTGGGCCTAATAGTAATCCTTAGAAGAATAAGAGGCCCCTGTGTTTTAGTGGCTTGGGCCCTAATAATAATCCTTAGAAGTACAAGAGGCCCCTGTGCCTTAGTATAAACGGACATAGAACACATTTATTAGTAAGCATATGGCTTCAATACTTTCACAGATTTTAAATGATTAGAGTCCGTTTGAGAATTCTTTATGGAAATTAGAGTCCGTTTGAGAATTCTTTATGGAAATTTGAATTTCTTTGTCCATTAAAGAAAAGTTGGAGATGAACACGCAGGAATCATGAGATGGTCATGTTGCAGATCTCATGTTTTGCGGGCCTGAGGGCAGTCAGTTAATTTAATCACCATTTCCTGTTTGCTGACCACCTGCATCACTGTTTGGTATGGGAACTGCAGTGCTGCTGACCGCAAGACCCTACAACGGACAGTGAACACTGCCGCAAAGATCATCGGTGCCCCTCTACCCTCCATCCTGGACATTTTCCTTGCACGATGCTCCAGCAAGGCCTCCAGCATCGTGAAAGATTTTTCCCCAGGCTGTGAGAGCTCTTAAATCCAATCCCCCTCTGACCCCCCACTGACCCAACTCATTAATACTGTTGACAACTTTTCCTAAGTGCAATTCTGAGTGTGCTACACACAGGTGAGTGGGCTATACAAACCACCTGTAGTAACGCACTCATCCCACTATATGCACACTAGACACTTTCTATAAACACTCCCTGCAACAAAGACTCAATAAGAACATTTCAGATTAAATCTCTTTAATCTGCACAACAATTTAATGTACGAAATATATATATATAATTTGTATTTTTGCACAATTTCATGTACAGTATATATGTAAAGTTCTTGTACAGTCTCAGTTTGTGTATGTCTAGGCAAATAGGTATAGTAGTTATAGTATTTATACTATATGTATAGTCATACTCTTTTTTTTTTCCCTCTTATACTTGCATTGTTGTATGTTTATCTTATGTTTAACTGGTATGTAGCACCGTGGGCCTGCGAGACACGACATTTCGTTCCACTATATGTCCACACATGTAGCAGAATGACAATAAAGCTCAACTTGAACTTGAACTTGAGGAGTAAACAGCACAAGAGTCGATTGGGATGATTTTTGATGAGAGTTTGGGAGCAGTCTGAGTGAGACTTTTTCACATGTAGTGTGTGCATCGCTATAATGAGTGCGTGCGTGTAAATGAGTGCGTGTATGAACAAAAATGTCTCCTGAATGAAAACTGTGCAACGCAGTGTACCAAAAATACTTGTATATATGTAATATAGTTGAATTTTGAAGAAGTGTTGGGTTACTTCGATCATGATTTTTCTCTTTTTTTAATAATTAAAAAACAGAAAATTTATTACATTTTTATTTTTGTCTATTTAAATTATGTTTACAAACTCACCACACAAACATTAAAACTCTACGTTTTTGAAAGTCAGCTGTTTGAAATGACACCTTGCACATGAAAATAGCACATTCTGTTAGAATTTTACAGTCAAATAAACAAAATATGTGAAAATGACCTATATTGCCCATAAGGCTTAAAGGGTTAAACAGAATTTTACATTTTTGACAATATTTTCCTATTTTGATATTGGAAAGTTGCTTTGACGCAACCTGTATTGTTAAAAGCGCTATATAAATAAAGGTGAAAAAAAAATGTACATCAGCAATTACTTAACCCCCGGGGGTCGACAAATCACTGTAAACAAAGCAGCAACACGTTCATCTCAGATACTTTTAGTTTTTGGAAGAACACGCTGTGAGGAAAAAGCCTTGTATTTACCTCAGAAGACCATTGAGAGGAATAAGCTTTGTTTACTTCACAAACAGAACTAGAACGCAGCTGGAGCCAGCGGAGGAGATCTTTTATACCGAGTAAGTAATGTTTTTTATTGGCATTTTTTATATGATAATGTGTTGTTGTGACATAAACTTGAACGCATTTAATAGTTGAACTTTTCCCGAACTAGAACTCCAGACTAAATTGTGTGAAATCGAGTGCAACATTTTGAAATATGATAGGCAACCTTTCATTGGATTTAAATATTGCACGATGTGAGGATAGTTATATGTTCTATAAACAATGATATAAAAGTAATGTCTAAGAAAGTTTAGATCAATCTTTACTGTGAAATAGCCTACTCTGTTTGCAAACACCTGCTCAAACATGCTTATAATGAGCTTAATGATAATAATTTAGTTTCTCAGTTATAAAATGTTGTTTTTGTATTTTGTAATTTATTAATTAATTAATTTTGATGTGGGGGGTGCTTTATTTCTTTTGAATAGTAAAAATATGTAGGCCTATATATTATAATAAATATAATATACAGATTTTTGCTGTACTTTGGATCAAATAAATGCAGGCTTGGTGAGCTGAAGACACTTAAAAAAACAAAAACAAACCTTTACAAATCTTACTGTTTAAAAAATTAGACTGGTAGTGTATGTATTGTCACCATGTTTGCTTTGTCTGTACATTGTGTTGCTCATGTCTGTTTTGTGTTTTCTTCTGCAGTTTCTGCTCTCTCCCGTTTTCTTGGGTTCCAGTTTCCTGCCACTGTTTTGGATATTGCACCCACGATGTCTTGACTCTTCTGTTGTTTATTTGTTTGTTTGTTCCTAATAAACTGTTTAACTGCACTCGCAAGTGAATCTCAAGTTATTTTATGTGATAGTTTTATATATATTTCTATATACACATTTCTTTTTTCCTCACATTCTTAAAGGGCCCTAAAACACCCTCATACCCCAGAACGTTAAACTGCCATAATTTTAAAATACAATATCTCCATTCGCATTGAACTTTCAGTGTCGGTACTTTGCAGATATTGTTTATGCTGTAACTGCAACATTACACACTAACAAAAGTTAAAATAGTGAAATCACCCCTTTAAATCAAATTACTATTACTATTGTTGTTAGGATTTTTCAGCCATTTTCACTGAAATCATCTTAAAATGGCTTCAATTACTCAGTGCTTGCTTATGTAGTGCTTGGTCCTATAATTGCTGCTTGCGGTTATATATATTCTTCTTCTGTTTCGCTCTTGAGTCCATAGCAGCCAATAAATGACTTTGATATATATATTAGATTAGATTAGATTAGATTCAACTTTATTGTCATTGCACATGTAAGGTACAGGGCAACGAAATGCAGTTAGCATCTAAAGTAAAGTAAAGTAAAAAGTAAAGTCGTGACGTATTGTCAAGTATGGTGACCCATACTCGAAATTGGTGCGCTGCGTTTAACCCATCCAAGTCCACACACACACACACACACACACACACACACACACACCCGGAGCAGTGGGCAGCCATGCTGCAGCGCCCGGGGAGCAGTTGGGGGTTCGGTGTCTTGCTCAAGGGCACCTCAGTCGTGGTATTGAGGGTGGAGAGAGCGCTGTACATTCACTCCCCCCACCTACAATCCCTGCCGGCCGGGGACTCGAACCCGCAACCTTTCGATTACGAGTCCGACTCTCTAACCATTAGGCCACGACTTCCACGACTTCCCTATCTAACCAGAAGTGCAATAAGCAGAGGTACAGGATATACAGTGGCTACAATATGTTACATATGTACAGAATATACAGATAAGGCAGTAGTACTATGGACATAATTTACAAGTTTTTAAATACTATCAGTATGATATACAGATGGGTGATATGAACATACTATACAGATGGATTGTGCAGTAAATGTATGTACACTATGAGCAAAAACTATGAAAATAATTACAAATGGATATGAATAAGCTATAAATTAAGATATATAAACACTAGTGCAATGAACATTGAAAGTGCATAGAAATAAAAATTTACAGTACATAGTAATCAGTGTAGATTGGTTGTTTTTTTGTTTCGTTTTTTTAATCGATTTAATGATGGGGAGGGGTGAAGAGTTTGTAGTGGTGTGTGAGGGGGGTATCATTGGGCAGAGTTTAGTAGGGAAACAGCTGTAGGGAAAAAGCTGTTCCTGAGTCTGCTTGTCCTTGATCGGAGGCTCCTGAAGCGCCTCCCAGAGGGCAGTAAGTTAAACAGTCTATGGTCAGGGTGAGAGGAGTCCTTAAGAATGCCGCGAGCTCGATGTAAACAGCGTTTTCTCTGGACGTCCTCAATGGCAGGGAGTGGTGTCCCTGTGATGCATTGGGCGGTTTTCACCACCCTCTGTAGTGCCTTGCGGTCAGCAGCTGAGCAGTTCCCATACCAGACTGTGATGCAGTTGGTCAGGATGCTTTCAATTGCACACCGGTAGAAGTTCAGCTGGATGATTGGAGACAGGTGGTTCTTCTTCAGTGTCCTAAGGAACAAGAGGCGTTGGTGAGCCTTCTTGACTAGGCTGGATGTGTTGGTGGTCCAGGTCAGGTCCTCCGAGATGTGGGTTCCCAGGAACTTGAAGCTGGAGACACGTTCAACAACCATCCCGTTAATGTGGATGGGGTCATGCGTTCCACTTTTCTTCTTCCTGAAGTCCACAATAAGTTCCTTTGTCTTGCTGGTGTTGAGGAGCAGGCTATTGTCAGCACACCATGCAGCCAGGTGCTGTACCTCCTCCCTGTAGGCAGTCTCATCGTTGTCTCTGATGAGGCCAATCACTGTGGTGTCGTCAGCAAACTTGATGATGGAGTTGGATCCATGCACAGGCCTGCAGTCGGGTGTAGAGGGAGTAGAGAAATGGGCTCAGCACACAGCCCTGTGGTACGCCGGTGTTGAGTGTGATGGTGGTGGAGCAGGTGAGGCCTGACCTAACATGCTGAGGTCTGTTGGTCAGAAAGTCCATAATCCAGCTTCAAAGGGAGGTGTTAACACCCAAGTCTCCAAGTTTAGTGGTCAGCTTGGAGGGAATGACGGTGTTGAATGCTGAGCTGAAATCAACAAACAATATCCGTGCATATGTGTTGTTGTTTTCCAGGTGTGTGAGTACCGAGTGCAGTACTGCATCCTCAGTGCTTCTATTGCTTCTATAGGCAAATTGGTGTGGGTCCAGTGTGGGTGGGAGGCAGTTCTTGAGGTGTGCCAGGACCAGTCGCTCAAAGCACTTCATAACAATGGGTGTGAGTGCTATGGGGCGGTAGTCATTCAGGCACGTTGGGGAGGATTGTTTCGGCACTGGCACAATGGATGTGGACTTAAAGCATGTTGGCACCATTGCTTGGGTGAGTGACAGGTTGAAAATGTCTGTGAAGACCCCTGCGAGCTGCTCTGCACATGTCCTGAGCACACGTCCAGGAATGCCGTCGGGGCCAGCAGCCTTGCATGCATTGATCCGGCATGTTCTCATATATATATATATATATATATATATATATATGTAATGCTTTATTATTGTTAGAATTACCTTTGATTTATTTTATCAGTTTTAGTTTTATTTCCAAAGAAAATGTCACAATTCCAGCTTTATTGACCAATGGTGTCAACTGTCCTTTTGCACCACCTTGTGGTGATTTTGTGAACGAGTTTCGCATGTGACTAATAGGCATTTTGGTTGACTCTCTCTCTCTCTCTCTCTCTCTCTCTCTCTCTATATATATATATATACAAAGATACAGTGTTGGGAGTAACGCATTACAAAAGTAATGAAAAAAAATACTCTCTTAAAAACACTTACTGTGAAACACTTTTTTTTTTTAAAAACACTTAACAGTAAAAAGGTTAATTTTGTTTATGTATGTGTGTATTCTTATGCTTCGCTCAACTTGATTGCATGGGTCACGAAAAATTAGAAAGAAAAAAAGGGGGCGCGCTTTAAAAAAGTCTGAAAACCACTGATATACATTATAGTAGATAAGGCCATGCCTATGCCATCTACTGTGTTATTACAAACAACAACCTAAACTACAACGTAACATTAAGTGCTACATTCAAATATCTAAATATGATTGTATAGTTTTATGGTACTAGATCTACCGCATCACCCTCCATTGGATATATAATGAGCAGCAATAGACTACATTTTAGCATTTTAGAATGCCTAGTCATACTTATGTGTATATTTTGGTGAAAGTAACTCAAAAGTAGTGTAATACATTACAATTCAGAGACAGTAATATTGTAATGTAACTAATGTTTTAAAAGACAGTAACTAGTAATATATAATGTATTACATGTTGGAAGTAACTTTTATATATATATATATATATACATATACACACATTTCAAAAGATGTTTGCAAATATAAATAAAAGTAAAAAATATTAAATATTTTCAAAAAATAAAATGGAAAAAAAACATGGCTGAATTAAAAAAAATTACCCTTTTCATTTTACAGATTCTGTTAACTTATGACCATAACTGTATTCGAAAGAAACATGATAGTGGTATCGCTTTAGTGATGTGGCAACTTGTGTATGTCAGATGCTCAGTCAGTCCACTCTACAACTGAAAAAGAAACTGTAACCATTCAGTCTGATGGTGGAAATTGAGGTCAACAAGATTATGCCATGTTGCAAACAAAATAAATAGTTCCCAATACTACATATTACTTTTTGATGACTTTTTATTCTGTTCAGTAATCAGTTGATTATAGCGATTTACTGTGCAACTGACCCTTCGCAAAAACCCACCAAACTGAATTACTGTTGCTCTCACACTACACACCATGTTCTCACGCAGTGAAAAATACATCGTGGAGCAAAGAGGAAACTGACAACACTCTGACAGACAAGACAGAGCAAGTTACTTGTGTTATGAAACAAGGTCTCAGCTTTCAAATTTTGTCAATTTTTGAGAAATTCAAACAATAAATACCGTTTTGTGGCTCTTTAATGTGTCGTCACATATCACTGTATAGCCTCAGTTCAAGCGGCACGTGAACCGCTAAAATTTTCATATTTACTTAAAGCGCAACATAAATATGAATGAACATCAGAACATATTTTATTTAAACCGCGGAAAGACGTCAATACACACAACTTTTCAAGTTTAAGTCTACCAAAGTTAATCTACTCTCCTGTCTGATTTGTTTGTCGGACAAAATGGCAGATTCGGCATCATGATTGCCTGCCAGTCAAGCTCTATGTGAAGGGTCAATTGATAAATCTGTGACTATTAATCAAATGATCAGCCATAATGAGGTTCATAATGTCAAATGGAACCTTATTACAGGACAGCATGCATTTGATTTATTAAAGATATTTTATTTTAGTGATATTCACATAAATGAACAGAATTATTCTTGAATGTTTATATTGGTGTGTCTGTTTGCTACAAACATAGGTTTGGTATTATTAGAATAGGCTTAGGGCACGTATTGTAACTGGCTGCTGTAAAAAATCAGTAACCAAAAATAGCTCGAGCTGGTCTTGCTTGTTTTTCCAGCAGGGTTTGCACCCATGCTGAGCAGTTAAGGCAGCATATTCATCTGGATCCGTCACCATTTTTGCCACATTTAGTTGACAAAGTCAGTAAGAGAGAAGTGCTTAAATCTACATAAAATCAGTTTACCTAAACAGTTGAAAAGAAGGAATAAAAAAAATAAACTCACCGCAACTCACTCAGATGCTCACACACTCCTCTCAGACACTCAGCCCATGTGCACAGCAGAAAGAGAGAGAGAGAGAGAGAGAGAGTGAGAGAGAGAGAGAGAGAGAGAGACAGAGAGAGAGAGTGAGAGAGAGAGAGAGAGAGAGAGAGAGAGAGAGCAACAAGGATAAAGGAAAAGCAACAGCCTAAAAAGTTCCACAGTAAAGAAAATATAAATGATATCGGAATTCTAGCACCAATGCAACATAACATTTTCATTAAATGTTAAGTGCATGACCTGGGATGTAACAGCATGAATTGAAATTATTTATCACACTCTGCTTAACATTCCTGAAGTAACTTACACCCCTTTTTGGAAGTGGGCGGATTAACAAAAGTGAAACTATATTCAGTGATTATAAAAGAGATTTGCAGGGCACTGAAACATACAAATCATTCATCATGAACTCTCAACAACCTGCAAATGAATGCTCAATGAGGTGAGATCATTTTGTTTTATTCTTATAAAGTTAAATGGCTATTTTAAAATTATGTTGTGCTCTAAGTCCGATATCAGTGTCACCTCTAAAATTCTTTCTGAGTTAATTATTTTCTAAAAATGTGGATGCATTATATATTTATATATATATATATATATATATATATATATATATATATATATATATATATATATATTTATTTTATATATATATTTTTTTGCCCCCACCATATATATATATATATAAAAATGGTGGGGGCAAAAAACAATTATCCCCTACTGATTTTGTACGTTTGCCCACTGACAAATAAATGATCAGTCTATAACTTTATTGGTAGGTTTATTTGAACAGTGAGAGACAAAATAACGTAAAATAAATAAATAAATAGAAAATCCAGAAAAACACATTTCAAAAGAATTACAAGTTGATTTGCATTTTATGAGTCAAATAAGTATTTGACCCCTTTGCAAAACATGACTTAGTATTTGGTGGCAAAACCCTTGTTGGCAATCACCGAGGTCAGATGTTTCTTGTAGTTGGCCACCAGGTTTGCACACATCTCAGGAGGGATTTTGTCCCACTCCTCTTTGCAGATCCTCTCCAAGTCATTAAGGTTTCGAGGCTGACGTTTGGCAACTCGAACCTTCAGCTCTCTCCACAGATTTTCTATGGGATTAAGGTCTGGAGACTGGCTAGGCCACTCCAGGACCTTAATGTGCTTCTTCTTGAGCCACTCTTTTGTTGCCTTGGCCGTGTGTTTTGGGTCATTGTCATGCTGGAATACCCATCCACCACCCATTTTCAATGCCCTGGCCCTGACGGTACATGGCCCCGTCCATCGTCGCTTTGATGCGGTACAGTTGTCCTGTCCCCTTAGCAGAAAAACACCCCCAAAACATAATGTTTCCACCTCCATGTTTGACGATGGGGATGGTTTTCTTGGAGTCATAGGCAGCATTCCTCCTCCTCCAAACTTGATGCCAAAGAGCTGGATTTTGGTCTCATCTGACCACACTTTCACCCAGTTCTCCTCTGAATGATTGGTAAACTTCAGACGGGCTGTACATGTGCTTTCTTGAGCAGGGGGAGCTTGCGGGTGCTGCAGGATTTCAGTCCTTCACGGCATAGTGTGTTACCAATTGTTTTCTTGGTGACTATGGTCCCAGCTGCCTTGAGATCAATGGCAAGATCCTCCCGTGTAGCTCTGGGCTGATTCCTCACCGTTCTCATGATCATTGAAACTCCACGAGGTGAGATCTTGCATGGAGCCCCAGTCTGAGGGAAATTGACTGTTATTTTGAGTCACCTTCTCACCAAGCTGCTTAGCAATGGTCTTGTAGTCCATTCCAGCCTTGTGTAGGTCTACAATCTTGTACCTGATATCCTTGGACAGCTCTTTGGTCTTGGCCATGGTGGAGAGTTTGAAATCTGATTGATTGAAAGCTTGTTACCTGTATAAAAGACACCTGTCCACAGAAGCAGAGACTCCCTTTAAGAGAGTGCTCCTAATCTCAGCTCCTTACCTGTATAAAAGACACCTGGGAGCTAGAAATCTTGCTCATTGATAGGGGATCAAATACTTATTTTACTCATTAAAATGCAAATCAGTTTATAACTTTTTTGAAATGCGTTTTTCTGGATTTTTTTGTTGTTATCAAATAATTTATTTTGTTGTTATCACTGTTCAAATAAACCTACCATTAAAATGATAGACTGATCATATCTTTGTAAGTGGGCAAATGTACAAAATCAACAGGGGTATCAATTTTTTTTTTCCCACTGTATATAATAACGTTCTTATTCAACTTTTATTTTGTTGACCTAGCTAACATTAGCTGAAACAGGGTCTGACTGCCACTTAATTTCTAGTGATTATCGTCAATTTGATTTTGCAGATACTATTTAAACTAAACTGATCTAGACAAGGACATCTCTGAATTCAATAATGAAATGCCTTTAACTGAAAACTGAAAAAAAGTGTTTAATCTTATTTTTATACATTACTGACACTCTATCCTCCAATCTGATACTGTTAAGTGCTTTGACACAATCTGTATTGTTAAAAGCGCTATATAAATAAAGGTGACTTGACTTGACTTGACTGCCGCGGGTGCTGGAGGAACTCCACCAGGGTTTGCTATCCGGGGAACTTACTGGAGGAGGAAAAAGGGGTAATGGCGCAGCAAGCGTGACAACGCCCAGCTTTTCCCGCCACTTTCCTGTTACCCAACACATGGGGAAAAACTGGTTCAACGTGGAGACTGTAAAATCTCACAAAGGTGTTCTGGGTCGCCCAGCCCGCAGCTCAACAGATGTCTGTCAGAGAGGCGCTATGTGCCAATGCATAGGAGGAGGCAACACTCCGAGTGGAGTGAACCCTCACCCCCAGGGGGCACCGCTCACCTTGGGATTGGTATGCCAAGGCGATGGCATTCACTATCCAGTGGGCCAACCTCTGCTTGAAGACAGCCTTCCCTTTCTGCTGACCTCCGTGGCAGACAAAGAGCTGCTCAGAGCTTCTAAAGTTCTGGAACTTTAAAGTTCTAAAGTTATCAAAAACTGGCAAAAGGCGTGCAAACAAGCGGATCCTGCACCAATGTGGGATACACGCTAGGATGAAGAAGAAGAATTACTTGTTCAAAGAAAACAGCCTATGCATCATGCTTTTTAGGTGATAATCTATGTGCTGAATTTTATATGACTTCTGTGACATGAGACAGCTAGCAGATGGACTGTTATGGCTCGTTTCCACCGAGCAGTACGGTTCAGTACAGTACGGTACAGTACGCAATTATGTCCGTTTCCATTGTCACAAGTTGTGAATGGTACCAACATAGCGAACCATACCGTACCACTTTTTTGGTACCCTTCCGTTGGGGTACCTTGCACAGCAAAAGGGTGGAGCTAAACTCACTGTAGAACGTTGACTGGTTAATAAAGCTTCTCCTTCACTCGTTACACTCTGCTGTCCATGAGTGTTGGAATACAGTGTATTTTATAATTTTATATTTTCACACAAACAATAGCCATTTCTCAATATGCGTTCTTGTCTGTTCTTGTGGACTTGTGAAACATCATTGTCCAAAAACCCGCATAATTTTCTAAATATTACTGTTATTGTATCATGAAATGTTGTTTAAAACTCAAATCTGCAGTTTACTTATAAAGAATTAGCGCCAATTTGAAAATTTGCTTTGCTGATTTCACCGGGCGCTCAGTGCTCGTGAACTTTACTGTAGTACAGCGCTGACTTTGTGACACATGATTGACTGAATTGTTTGCTTTTGTCTTTATTTCCTATTATATAAGCCTCTTATACTTTGTACTTATACTTTTATAATGGCTATTGTTGTTCATTAAAACTGACATTTAACAAAAAGAGGCAGAGTTGTGCTTATTGTCGTGCTTTATCGTGATCACTACTTTCCGTCTATCAAGTAAGGGTACTGTTGGCAGTGGAAACGCAAGCTGGATCAGGGTGCTTGGTCCTGAACCATACCGTACTGAGCCGAACCGCTTGGTGGAAACAAGCCATTAGGCCAGTCTAAAGCTGCTAACACTGTGGTCTTAAGAGAGTGTATACATAAGTCAGCTGTTTCTAATAGCTCAAATGGGTCACCTAAGAGAGCTTTCAGTATAGATCCAGGTCCAATATCAGCTCTATAGCAAGGTGAGGGTATTCTCCCACATCACACTCCTAAGAAACTTTATTAGTAAACCATGTTCCCAGATATTCATAACTCCATTCCAGTCTCCAGTTTGGTGAATGTGTAAATTCAGATTCTTGTATCATAATGAAAAAAAAATCACTTTCATATATTGAATCTATGGAAAACATTTACTAATACCTGGATCTGACTTACGTTTATATATCTTAATTATTTCAAGCCAGGAGCATGGATGTGAACCCATGGACACAGACAAGCCTTCAAAGTTCACTGCTAACCAACAAGAGTAAATACTGAATAGCTTAAAATATTGTTTATATATCAATATTTTTTATTAATAATTTTAGTAAGAAACCTTGAATAGAATGGATAGTAAACCTTTTTTTTTTTACTGTTTTGATTTAGAATTATGAAGTTGCTGAAAAATGCAGAAAGGTAATGGATCATTGTAATACACATACTGCACGCACGCACACACACACACACACACACATATATATATATATATATATATATATATATACATCTACAGTACTGTGCAAACGTTTTAGGCCAATAGTATTTCCACCAACAAAAACAATAGTTTTAAGCCAGTTATTTCTATCTTGCTATAGTGTGTCAGTTTCAGTCAGTTTACATTTCCAAACATTCATTTTGCCATTAATTGAAACAATCAGGTGAATTTTTTGTATGCACAGGAGTCTGACAGCAGCCAGTGCTCCACACGGAGATCTGATCCGATCATCATCCAGTCTGTCTGGAATGACATGAAGAAACAGAACAAACTGAGACAGACTAAATCCAGAAGAACTGTGGCAACATCTTCAAGATGCTTTGATAAACCAGCCTGCAAAGCTTCAGTACTGTAAAAAGTTTTAGGCACTTATGTAAAAATGCTGTAAAGTGAGGATGCTTTCAAAAATAATCAGAAATCAGAATCCGAAAGAGCTTTTATTGCCAAGTATGCTTGCGTATACAAGGAATTTGTTTTAGTGTCATAAACTTCCAGTTCACAGAGACAACAACGACACACAGACAATACAAATAAGATGAGAATAAAAAATACACATATGTTAATATGAATCGTGATTGAGAAACAAAAATCAGGAAAAACTAACAAAAACACTAAAACAACTGGATAGCAAATGGACCATGGCTGCCGTGAGCGGTGCCATAATGTCATAAATAAATTTTATTTATCAATTAACATCTATTAACTAAATTAAATTAAACATTTTGTGTGAGTACACTTTGCATTTAAAGCAGCTTTTGTCCTCGGTGTACTTGAGCAGAGTTTCTCAGGTAGCTTTGCAGGTAAGTTTCTTGAAGTGTCTTGAAGATGTTGCCACAGTTCTTCTGGATTTAGTCTGTCTCAGTTTCTACTGTTTCTTCATGCCATTCCAGACAGACTGAATGATGATGAGATCAGACCCCTTTGTGGAGCACTGGCTGCTGTCAGACTCCTTATGTATACAAAAATCTCACTGGATTATTACAATTAATGGCAAAAGGAATGTTTGGAAATGTGAACTGATATTTCCTTCTGACACACTACAGCAAAAGATAGAAATAACTGGCTTAAAACTATTTTTGTCGGTGAAAAAACTAGTGGCCTCAGATGTCTTTCCATATGTTCATCAAACTTATTACGCATTATAGGAGAAGATCAGGAGCTATTATTTTGGTAAAGGGAGACTGTATTAAATTTCTTCAGGAAAAAAAAAAAAAGTAAACTACGATTTTTTCTTTCTTTCAATTATTTGATATAAATTAAATGTTATATTTTGAATTAAAGATTAAGAGGAGAAATTGCAAAAACAAACTTTTCAGTCAGTTGTACTTGAGTTTTACTCAAATTTACTAATGGTTCCAATATTTGTGGATATGTAATATATAATTTATATAATATTTTGGATATATTAACATTTTTATAAATGCCAAGCCTAAACAAATTTATTTAAAGCAAAAAGGCTTTACTTTTACAAAATTAAACTTATAACCAATAGACTTGACATGCCTTATAATAGTATGTTTGTGTTTTATCACAAGTAACATATCTTCTGAGTTCATGAATTTTAACGAAGACCATGATAAAAGGTAAGTGGTTCTTTTAAATCTTCATGATCAATTTTTCTAATGACTATTTATTTAAAGGGGTCATATGATGCTATTTTAAAAGTCCATTATTTTGATTATTGGGCGTGATAGAATAGGTTGACAATGTTCAAAATACACACTATTTTTCATCCTTTGTCCACATGTGTGCATTCAATAGACAATAATATATTTTTGAGTATGCATATACGTGTCTTTCTAGTGTTGTGAGTCTGTGTCTTTGTGCATTTCTTTGTGTGGGTATATACTTTTCCCACTTGTTTTCCATCTTGGTGGAACGACTGCTGTCCATAGTCTCTGAAATGGTTTGATCTCTCCTTGTTTCTCTTTTCCATTGTCCATTCATTTCAATTTGGAAAAGTCCTTCTAGAAGAAGCAGTCATTGCTGTTGATGCAGTTTGTGAAGTTCCATCAGGTCCATAAATGCCATTGTGGGTCTCAGGGGTTCTAGATCTTTTAGGCTTGGAGTTCTGAACTTTGCAGGTCTGGAAATCTCTGGATGTCCAGTTCTGATTATCACTCTGTTCTTTAAGAAGTCCTTTTTCTTGTGGTAAGTCCCCTGGCTCCACTAGTTCTGCTGGCCTTCTTGTCCTTCAGATGACCGGATCATCATTCTCCACCTTGGTTACACCTTTCAAGCAAACATCTCAATGGTTATACCTGAAACAAGATCGAAAAGAATTGGTTGCCACCTTCTGAATTTACTCTTTCTAATCTCTTTGGTCTCTGATTGAAACCATTAGATAATCTAGAACATTCTCTCCTGCCAAAGGCAGCAACTGGATGTCTAGATTCTGCAGCTTTCATTTGACTTCTTGCTGTGTCATTTTGGAAATGATTTGCTCGTATGGTGTATTTACATCTACATGCAGACTACATACATACATACATCTTCTCGCATGTGTGAACTGCTCTGTGCAATTAATGCAGACTTAGACATGAGATTTTGTTTAGTTGCATTGGGCAAACCACTGTAACAGCTAAACATTTCACACAATCTGTACGCAAATGCTAGAGGATGCTCTCCAATTTCCATTGTCACCTCAGTTATCTTTCTCAAGTTAACCAAATCAGTACCAGCAAGTCTAAGTAAAGCTTCTATCCTTGCCCCTCTGTTTGCTCTTTTGTCACAAACTTCCTGTGAGAGAACACTAGATAATGAGCGAGGAATGTAGATCATAAGAAGTCTAAAAGCATCTTCATGTGACACACTATAAACATCCACTACCTTCTCCAGTTTTGACAAGAGCTCTACAGGATCCATGTTATCAGGGTCAAAAGTACCCACTGCTGTAACAAGACTTTGAAAGTCCATAAAAGACAGCTGTCTAACAGCTTGGACATTTTCAGTTCTTTGATCAAGATCCCACTCATTTCTATTTCCAGTGTGTCTTTTTGCACTGGTGCTACTGGGAACCTCACAGAATAATCTTAAAAATTATGTTGTTGACTAAAGGCTTCCTTGCAGTTATTTTCATAATGTTCAGAATGGGATTGGGCATATTCCATCTGTCTAGATGTTACTTCAAACAAACATCTAAATGTCTGCCTCTCTGATTCGTACATTGCAATTTCTTCTCTCAATTTCACTATCTGTTCCTTCAGAATTATATCTTCAGCCTTGCAATTTCTCAATGAGATGACATTGTCGCTGACTTGAGAATTTAGTAACTTGTTTTCAGTTTTCATTTTCATTCAGATTCACAGAATATTTTCTTAGTTACCTTGTATGAGGCGAAAAGTGCTTGAAGTGCATTAGCAACTTTTCCCTCGTTGTTTTTAGGCTTTCTGGGACAATTTTTGAATTGAGACATAGCCCACTCGTAGGGGTCATCTGCCTTCTCTAGCTCATCAAACTTTCCCACTGAACCATGCATAGCGATGTACTTAACTATCAGCTCTTCCATTTTCACAATCTTATTAAATTGTCTTCAGCAATTCAATAGGCATTATTGCTTCACTGACTGAACTTAAGATACCTGTTAGTCTAATTATTCACAGCTCCTGTGCTTTGGGTGCAAATGAATAACACACTTTGTCGGGCTTCTAAACTAAACTAAACTAAACTAAATTAAAACGCACCTGAATAGTTGGAAAGCATTTACCTACATTGGCTTTTTGCTGAACCCGGAAGGCTTTTTGCTGAACCTGAGTCCGGAAGCGTGAAGAGAACAAAGATACTTGATGAGGTTGTTTACGAGTGAGCTGGAGGCTTTCACTGAGTTCTTCTGAAGATTGTCCACAGCGAATCAACAAAGTCACTTAAAGATAAAACTGCCAGAAGGTCAGACTCAAGAGGGGTGAGTCTTGGAGAGCGTCTGTTCCAAAGGGTTTGAGCAATGATTGGTTTGGGTTAAGGTCTTTTAACCCCCTATCTGTCACACCACATTCTTGGTGGACTGACCAAAGCAGAAGTGCAAATTTTGAGCAAGAAAATGTTTCTTTGTCTCACCCGACACCTTATTTGCCTATCGATGGGGGCCTGCAGAATTTGTGCAGTATTAAACAAAAATGTAGTGTAAAGAGAATGATGCATGTTATGGTATCATAATATACACCATTATATAGGGAATCACAAGATGATTATTTTGATACTAGTCATGCCAGTATCGTGCATAGTATCCAAGAATGCAAGTACAGAGTATGCGTAAAGAGGTGCACTAGCGACTGACGTAGTGTTTGTGTTAGTGTGCCCGCCTCTTATGCTGACAACATTGGTTCGAGTCCCACTTGGAGCGGGACGGTTAGGATCGGAGGGGTTACACCTGTAGTGTTTTTATTGGCATATTAAAAAGAATCTTAACATTGACAAAGCATAGGTAACAATAAATACACATCTATACAAATACACATGTAAAAATAGAACATAAAACAATATGAAAATAATGTATGTCCATAATAACATGAAAACAAAAAAATATAAAAAATAGTTTATGACATTTTTTTGTAATGTTGTGTTGTATTTATTGTATTTTGGCCACAACTTATATTGTGCTCGGACGATCAGTTGAACAACAAGATCACAGCACATCTCAATTCTCACAAAGATGCGTTCTGTGTCCTCGCATTCGTGCTTTCAAGGTAGCCTGGATATACCGGTCTCCACAAGAACGTAAGTCTGTTCTTTGCATTTGTGGAATTGAGAAACAGCCTTTGACTTTTGATCGAGGCATTTTTGGTAGGTCTGGAGGAGTGTTCTCTGTTAGACAGAATAAATCACTTTCTGCATGAATATGAGCTTAGTAATTTTGCAGATCACATGTATGAACAGATACATTACACACTGTAGTAAAAGCAAAATAATAAAAAGCATCATATAACCCTATGAACCCCCACAGACTCCTTTAAAAATGTTTATATATATATATATATATATTAGGGGTGGTACGGTACACAGATGTCACGGTTTGGTACGTACCTCGATCCCGGGGTCATTTGATATGATTTCGGTACATCGGGAAAAAAGAAATCTACTATGCTCTGTTTCTTTTCATTTATTTTGAACAGACAGTAGTGCAAATTTGTAAAAATTACACCTAGATATGAAACTACGAAATGTTATTACATATTTATATGTATACATGTTATATTATATATATATATATATATATATATATATATATATATATATATATATATTATATATAAAATCCGTTTTGTTTTCATTGTGAGTGTACACAAATAAAAGCAGACCTTTATCCAGTGATTATTAATAAGACAATAAGGCCCGGTTTCACAGACGGGGTTTAGTTTAAGCTAGGACTAGGCCTTAGTTCAATTAAGATATTTAAGCAGCTTTTATGACAATGCCTTAGAAGAAAACGTTACATGTGTGCATCTTGAGACAGAACAATGTAACTGACATATTTTAAGATAAGTTTGAGCAAGATATTTTCAGTTGAGACAGCTCAAACATGCATTTTAGTCTGGGACTAGCCTTAAACCTGGTCTGAGAAACCGGGGATAAGTGTTTTAAGTCTCTGTGTCTCTGTGTTGGAATGCGACTGAAATACAAAGCCTATAATTTACATAATAAATAATAGTTTAGCATTCAGATACGTTACATCTCAAATATGGAAATATTATGGAACATTTGGATTTTTTTGCCGAATGAAAGAGGTAGGATATACGAGCACAAAGCCCCATTTCGCAAACAGTTGAGTGCGCAAGCCTTTAAAGTATACTCCTTTGTCAGTCTATGTGAGAGACGCGGTCAGAATCAGCACATGGTCACTGTCTGGGGGCTTTGTTTTCAAGTGCGTAACTCGTGGCATTCACTGTTCTTCTGCTGGCGGTTATCAAACAGCATTGCATTGCTGTGGGCGCCTCCTTCTGGATTGAGGGTGAATTGGCTATATTCGTTGTAAGGCTTCATGCAGCGAACCGAGATGCCTGTACCGTGACGGTTTGGTATGAATACATGTACCGTGCCACCCCTAATATATATATTATATATATATATGTATGTATGTATGTATGTATACAAATGATACAACAGATTTACTCTCTCCCATTTCTTAGAAATCAACAAATGGAAGATTTGAGGAAACAAAATACGGCAATTGAGTAATTATTTTAATTATTTTTCTCATATTTTCTGAATCCTTTCTTTTTTTACATAAAATTTTTTATAAAAACGGGCTTTTTGTAAACCTCATTACTATCAAACTTTCACTAAAGTTGTGTTGTGTATTTTATATCTACTGACAATGACTTATAGTAGATATTTATGGTGTTGTTTTAGTAATTTCTTTAAGGATATTAATTCAATTTGTCACTTTTCCATTTTTCAACACTGCAGCCATTTTCATATTTACTCTTCAAAAGCAAATTATTTCACTAAATCTGCCTAAAAACAGCAGAGATTTGTGTGTTCTTTAAAGCTGAAGATGATTTTTTTTTTTTTTTGTGACCACAGATCTGACCTGAATAAATGCAAGAAGAACTATGAGGACTTCAAAATAAGGTAAAGTATGAAAATATATTACAGCTGTAACTGAAATTTGAGTGATATTAGAAAAAGCATTAACACTGTTAACCCTTAGTAATCAACAGAGGTGTCAGTGCAATCACTTCATTTAACTAAATATTTTACTAGTTGGGCTATTTCTAGGAGCGGTTTCTTCATTAGGGTGATAGGACGACGCACCACCAAAGTGTGAAAGGAAGGGATTTTTTTTTTCTATCACATTCAACCACAGTGTTACTCTAGATGTCACTGTTCTGTTTGTTTTGCCTCTGCATATATAGTCCAATCAGCGTCAAGTCACATTATGTGGAGTACCGCCCCTTTTTGGGCGATTTCACTCTGGCCAAGAATCGCCCCGAGTGTTCTCACAGATTTCCATACAAAGATTTTATTTGATTTTTTCAACTGCAGGGACTGCAATGCAATCTCTATATGTTCCAGGAAGGCTAGCACTAACGTCTAACACTAACGTGTAACCTTAACTTGTGCAGCGATTTGTGGGAACAAACATACCTCTATTAATGATCTTTAAGCTGAAGTCAGGACTAGTCTGTATGGCCTGAATAAAGCAAATCGGTATCTCTTTCGTTGTTTTTTGTTTCGTTGTTTTTGAATACGTCACAACTTTTTTGTTGTTTAACATTGACACAGACAGCAGAAGGTAGGCTGTTGTCACTTTAAAAACTGAATGCATGAATCCAAACTGATACACTTTTATTTTTTTGCTCAGCTCTTTATACCTGGCCCAGATTGGCTAATCAGGAGCACCGGGAGAGTTCCCGGTGGGCCGGCCTTTTTTTTTTGGCCACAAGGGCCGGTGTTGTCATGCCACTGCGTTGAAATATGGATGCTGTCCCTAGGCTGCCCGCATTCACAGCAGACCCACTCTTTTTATTTATTATTTTCTCGTAGCCCCACTCTTTTATTTAGCATTTTCTGAGAGTGCAGCCTGCAGGTTAATGATGACGTAATTATCTTTTGACTTCCCCAACGGGGGCACCTTTCTCAAAAAAAAAAAGGCAGTTTTTGGAGATATGCGAGCAATAAAAAAAAGAGATACAAAATGGATAATAGAAAGTGCAAATGCGGCGCTGAGAAGGTCAGAATATAAAGAAAAGAAAGCTCTAGTTTCTACAGACTGAATGGTGGCTCAAAATACCAGAGCGCTGCATGATATGCAAACTACAGCTCCTGGCTGGATAAATTAAGGCAATTTTGCGATAGTAGGCGTGTCTGTTATTATTGATGCACAACAATCCGTTTATGCGTGCTCTCAGCATTTCTGCTTGAACACAGTTCAGTATATTCATGTAGATGTCAAAATGTATGTACAGCGAGTGGTTTATAACGGATGCTTGCCAAAGAAGCGTGGTTTGGAGAAGTTTGTGAGGATCAGTGGTGTTTATGTCCATATGGGCATCAGCTGCTCCAAACACAGACATGATAGCTTGTTCTGACAGAAGAACTGTTTACTGATGATATCGACCCACCTTCAGATCGCTGAGTTTCCACACATTCAGAATAATTTTTTTTTCTTTTTTTTTCATTTCCTAAGAATGTTTTAATTTTTTAAATTTGTATTTTGTTGTGTTTAGAGATTCTGAAATTATCTGTATGGTAGTTTATATACAGTCCTTGGCATCTCCCTGTGGTCTTGTTTGGTATGGCAGGTTGTTACTGTATTGTTGAGCTTTACATACTTTTAAGTTGTAAAGAATATCTGCTGATACGTTTTTGCAAAGTATGTTTGCATACAAGAACACTGAATGTTTAAATCTTGTTTGAAAATAATTACATGGAATTGAAAAGTAATAACACTAGGACACAAAGGTTCCCCTTCAGAAACTCGACCTGCATCCGAAACGCTTAGGGAACACCTTCAGCGTGACCGTGCTCTGAATCATCTGTACAATCAGTCTAATGGAAGGGCGAGGCGTCAAGGGTGGGTGACGTCACGACCAGGAAGCTTTAAAAGCACGTGAGGTGGAGGTGGAGTCCAATAATTGTTTTGTGAGTCTTATTTGGTGTTGTGTGTCAAAATAAACACTATGTCCAAGGCCACAAGTTAATCTAAGCATAAGGGCGATCTCGGATCACGCTTCAAGCTGTGTGTTCCTCCCTCGCTACATCACGAGCGGGGATACACACAGTTTGTGCGTGGTCTGCCTGGGTGCGAGGCATGTGGAGTCGGCTCTCGAGGGCACTGCAAGCGGCTTCCGCTATGCACGTTTCGCTCTCGGAGGGCTCTCTTCGAGAAGGGAGCCTTTGCGAGTGTTCCCCACGGTGCTGGCCCCACGGCTGCCGAGGCAGAGCGGTGGCTGCACTCGTGGGGCTCGCAGGCTGATCTGGCAGAGGGAATGGAGACGGGCGAGTCCCTATCTTCTTTTTCGCCTGCCAGATCTGGTGCCCTCTCCCTGGGTTCGGAAGCCCGTTCTGCGGTTTCTTCCCCCCGAGGGATAAAGATCGGGTCTGCCTCATGGATGCCCCGCTTGCGCCTTCTGGCCTGTTCGGTGACGCTGTCAATGCAGTCGTCGACAGGTACTAGGAGGCTCGTACACAAGCGGCGGCGTTCCAGTGGTTCCTCCCTCGCCGCTCTCGAACTCTGGGGGCTGCTGGGCGGGAGCAGCCCCCCCCCGCATACCAGGTCCTCATATCGGGACACACAAAAACAGAGAGTCGCCTCTCGTGCGCCCCCACAGGGAGGCCGAGGTGGGCGGCGCTCTGTGCCGGGGACCTCTAAGTCTAAGACGGATCTGCGGGCCGTCATTCAGGCTAGAAGGTCCTCGGCGAAGAAGTCCTGATGTAAGTGGTCCAGTACTTCTGAGGGCGACCCCTACTGGGGTGGAGCGGTGCCCGTCTCGCATCAGTGAACCTGCTGCTGGTCCAGGGCGCAGCCGTCCCCAGCGAGTATTACTTTCAGTTCTTTCCGCCCCGAGACGTAGCGGAGCTGATAAACTCGCCACCTCTTCAGAGGTCTCTGCAGCAGTTAGATCGATCGCCCCCTGTCGGTGCACCGCTTCAGGGCACCGATCTAGCCGCTCCTCTTACACCAGAGGTCAGTCTCGAGAGACTGATTCCCTTAGTAGATTATTTGGTAGCGTGGAAGCTACTGCCAAATGTATCTCGTTTAGTCCTGCATACAGTAGAGAAAGGCTATCGTATTCAGTTCGGCGCTCCGCCGCCGCGGTTCAACGGGGTCATTCCGACTCAGGTCGGCCCCGAGCAGGCTCTGGTGATGGGACAAGAAGTCGAGACTTTACTGAGGAAGGAGGCCATCTAGGTGGTCCCTCCTCACGAAGCGCAGTCCGGTTTTTACAGCCAGTACTTCATAGTTCCAAAGAAGGATGGAGGGTTGCGTCCCATTCTAGATCTGCGTCAGCTGAACCGCTCAGTCATGTGACTGAAGTTCAAGATGCTCACTATCAAACATGTCGTGTCTCAATCAAGTCCGAGGACTGGTTTGTCACGATAGATCTAAAGGACGCGTACTTCCATGTCTCCATCCTTCCCAGTCACAGGAAGTTCCTGAGGTTTGCTTTCCGGGGGGAAACTTATCAATATCGAGTTCTTCCTTTTGGCCTAGCACTCTCACCCCGGAATTTCACGAAGTGTGTGGATGCGGCACTACAACCCTGTTACAGGGCATCCGCATACTGAATTATATCGACAATTGGTTGATTCTAGCTCAATCAGAGCAGACGGCGGCTCGACATCGAGATGTCGTTCTCGCCCACATGAAAGACCTGGGGTTAAGACTAAACCAAGAAAAGTGTGCTTTCTCCATTACAGAGGACCACTTATCTATTAACCACGATGCAGGCACGTCTGTCCCCTGCTCATATCGAGTTGATCCTCACAGCAGTCAAGAGAGTGAAAGAGGGCCAGTCACTCACTGTCAAGCAGTTTAAGAGACTGCTGGGTCTGATGCCAGCTGCGTCCAACGTGATACCTTTTGGCCTGCTGTACATGAGACCCTTACAGTGGTGGCTCAAGACCAGGGAAAACCCACTCCACACCTTCAAGGTCACGAGACGTTGCATACGTGCCTTAGACATGTGGAGGGAACCTTGGTTCTTGTCCCACGGCCCGGTGCTGGGAGCTCCTTGTCGCCGTGTAACACTAGCGACGGATGCATCCCTCACCGGTTGGGGTGCGGTCATGAGTGGCCACCCTGCCCGCGGTCTGTTGAGTGGCCACCATCTGACATGGCATATCAACTGGCTGGAGATGCTGGCCGTGTTTCGAGCACTCAAACACTCCCTCCCAGACCTAAGAGATCACCATGATATCAACCACATTCCTGGGCATCTCAATGTCAGAGCAGACGTTCTGTCGAGACAGGGGCTGAGACCCGGGGGAATGGATGCTTCACCCCGACGTGGTGAAGCAGATATGGAGAGTTTTTGGCCAGGCTCAGGTGGACCTTTTTGCGACTATAGAGTCAGCTCAATGTCCCCTCTGGTTCTCTCTGACTCCTCCAGCTCCTCTGGGACTGGATGCTATGGTGCAGACTTGGCCGAGGCTTCGTCTGTATGCTTTTCCCCCTATCGTTCTGCTCCCGGGAGTTCTGGCGAGAGTGCGCCGGGACGAGGTCAGTCTACTACTACTACTACTACTACTACCGTTCTGGCCAGGCCGAGTATGGTTCTCGGACCTGATCTCCTCGATGGCACTCCATGGGAGATTCCCATCAGGAGAGATCTCCTCTCACAGGCGGGGGGCACTATCGTCCATCCTAGCCCGGAGCTGTGGAAGCTGTGGGTGTGGCCACTGAGGGGGTCTCTCAACCGAGGTTGTCGAGACCATTCTCCAATCCAGAGCTCCCTCTATGAGGAAACTGTATGCCCTGAAGTGGACACTCTTCACTTCATGGTGCGGATTAACCCATTCCACCATTAAAGTTTACATGGCGGCCATTGCGGCCTACCACGCTCCTGTCGGTGTAAGGTTTTATGACCTCGACACGTGAACCGCTCCGGGCTCTTATGTTCTCTCGTCCTAGTACAAACTAGGCAGGGACTTGTCAGTCTGGCGGCGTGGGTATCTCGTTCTCTAAGAGTTTCGGACGCAGCTCGAGTTCCTGACGGGGAACGTCTCAGGTTATGCATGTAACCATGGTTCCCCAAAGGGAACGAGACGCTGCATCTCAAGCCCATACCCCTGGCATCCCTACCAGCGCTGGCTTCATTCCTAGAATCTGAAGCCAGCTCCACCTCACGTGCTTTTAAAGCTTCCTGCTCGTGACATCACCCATCTGTGACGCCCCGCCCTTCCATTGGACTGATTGTACAGATGATTCAGAGCACGGTCACGCTGAAGGCGTTCCCTAAGCGTTTCGGATGCAGCGTCTCATTCCCTTTGAGGAACCATGGTTACATGCGTAAGCTGAGACGTTTTTATGAATAGAAAAGATTGGGGGGGGGGGGGGGGGGGTTGCAGTATTGACTTGGAGAGGAGGGAGCCTTAGGGGTAGAAAAAGGTTGAGAACCACTGCTCTAGAAAAGTACAAAACTACAAAAAAGATGCAGAAGATTTTATATATATATATATATATATATATATATATATATATATATAAAAAATTAAAATAAAACAATTTATATATATATACTGTATATACAGTGGCGGAAAAAAATATTTGATCCCGTGGTGATTTTGTACATTTGCCCACTGACAAATTAATAATCAGTCTATAATTTTAATGGTAGGTTTATTTGAACAGTGAGAGACAGAATAAAAAAAAAAATCCAACTTTTCAAATTTTTTTAAAAAGTTATACATTGATTTGCATTTTAATGAGTCAAATAAGTATTTGATCTCTTCGCAAAACATGATTTAGTACTTGGTGGCAAACCCTTGTTGGCAATCATAGGGGTCAGATGTTTCTTGTAGTTGGCCACCAGGTTTACACACATCTCAGGAGGGATTTTATCTCACTCCTCTTTGCAGATCCTCTCCAAATCATTAAGGTTTCGACGCTGACGTTTGGCAACTCGAACCTTCAGCTGTCTCCACAGATTTTCTATGGGATTAAGGTCTGGAGACTGGATAGACCACTCCAGGACCTTAATGTGCTTCTTCTTGAGCCACTCTTTTGTTGCCTTGGCCGTGTGTTTTGGGTAATTGTCATGCTGGAATACCCATCCACGACCCATTTTCAATGCCCTGGCCCTGATGGTACATTGCCCTGTCCATCGTCCCTTTGATGCGGTGCAGTTGTCCTGTCCCCTTAACAGACAAAATGCCACAAAGCATAATATTTCCACCTCCATGTTTGACGATGGGGATGGTGTTCTTAGGGTCATAGGCAGCATTCCTCCTCCTCCAAACACGGCGAGCTGAGCTGATGCCAAAGAGCTGGATTTTGGTCTCATCTGACCACAACACTTTCACCCAGTTCTCCTCTGAATGATTGGTAAACTTCAGACGGTCTGTACATGTGCTTTCTTGAGCAAGGGGAGCTTGCGGGCGCTGCAGGATTTCAGTCCTTCACAGCATAGTGTGTTACCAATTGTTTTCTTGGTGACTATGGTCCCAGCTGCCTTGAGATCATTGACAAGATCCTCCCGTGTAGTTCTGGACTGATTCCTCACCGTTCTCATGATCATTGAAACTTCCCTTTCCCTTTCCATTAAAATTATAGACTGATCATTTTTGTCAGTGGGCAAACGTACAAAATCAGCAGGGGAACAAATTACCCCCCCCCCCCCCCCCCCCATATATATATATATATATATATATATATATACTATAACATACTATACTATAATATATATATAATATATATAAAATAATATAATATAATATCATATAATAATATATAACTTCGTCCTTAGAGCTTGGCCAGGCAATAGTGTTTGTAGTATAAGCCAGAGATAGGTCCTCTTTGTTCTGGGTCTTCAGGAAAAAAGTTGATCAATAGGGCTTTGTTCAGGAAGGGAAGGGATGGAATAGAGTAAAAATTATTGCATGTGTAATTGCATGCCTGTAGCTATCTGAAAATGTGGGCTTTAGGTATTTTAAATTCAGATTCTAATTAGGCAAAAGACAAGAAGCAGCCATCAGCAAAAATATCTTTAAATGTTAAGATTATTTTTCTTGCCATAGCAAGAATGCCTGGTCATTCAGAGGCTGAGAAAATTGATGATTTCTGGCAACTGGTTTCCCTATTGTGAGCTAGTATTGAGTTACAGAGGGCAACCCTGTCTAGTTCCCCTATTGTGAGCTAGTATTGAGTTACAGAGGGCAACCCTGTCTAGTTCCCCTATTGTGAGCTAGTATTGAGTTACAGAGGGCAACCCTGTCTAGTTTCCCTATTGTGAGCTAATATTGAGTTACAGAGGGCAACCCTGTCTAGTTCCCCTATTGTGAGCTAGTATTGTTTGTAATAACAGAAAAGGGGAAAGCATCTATACGAGTTTTACATATTAATGGCTAAAGTCTGATAACACTGTAATCAGCACAAACTGGGCTACAATAATATGTGCGCAGCATTTATGTACATGTTTGTGTTTTTGAGAAAACAACATTTATGCATGGTTAGTGAAAAACTAAAATTTTTAAGTCACTGAAATAAGGCCATAACACACATACAGAACATTTGTTCACAAGACTTTTGAGAACAGGATATCGTAGACTAGAGTTTTTGCTCCAAAATGATGTGAGAATCATCCTTTTCACTCATTCGCAGAAAACACTATATTGATTTAACTTTTGTAAGATATGTTTTGTGTTAGAAAGGCCGTATGCAAGGGCGTGACATTGGCCATGAATATTTAGTGATTCACACCTGGGAGACAAAAGGCTGTCCCCAAATGGCCCATCAGTGCATGTGACTGTCAGGTAAGAGAGAATGTGAGGGGAGTTTTGATTATTTGTATTTTATTTACAACACAGTATAATCAAAATATACACAATGAAGGTCAAAGACACATTATTATCACAGAGACTTGAACAGTCACACATTACTCAATTTGTGCCATTCTTAAAAAAATGATTCTGTTCAACAAGTGAACTATACCTGATATTTCCAAAGTGTTTGTTGCTTCTTTCCATGGATTCCAGAAAAAATTCAGCCCAGTGTAGTTGAACATTTGGTGTTGGAACAGTGCTGTTAGAGAAAAACAGTCTCATGAGAAAATCAGCAGGACTCATCTGTACTGAAGGTATCTGGGCCCGTATTCACAAAACGTTTTATCTTACCACTAAGAGTTCTCCTAAATAGCCGTAAACGTTTTTAGCTAAGAGTTTTCTCTTAAAACCTATTCACAAAGCTGCTGAGACAAACTTTTACTAAGGAATAGAGAGAAGTCTTAAGCTCAGAGTAAGGGGGCGGAGTTTAGCTGGTTGCTATGATGAGGTCAGCATGCTTATTAACTATGCACACATTGATTGGCTGATAGTCTCTGTCAGAGATTTATTCATATAAATATTATAGAGCGCAATATTATGTTGCCATATTCAAATGCAAATTAAAAATAAAAATGTTAATTGTCACATTCAAATAAAGATTTTAAAATGCAGGCTAAGTGTCACTAATTAAACAAGTATATGTTCAGTTAATTGTCAGCCTCTGACATGTATGCTTCTTGTAAACAATTAGTGAATATGCATATAAACAACCTTTTAATTAACAGAGTAGAATAATCACGGCTGATAGTGAGACATGCAAACGTAAAAGAAAACCAAACTGGACTCAAGAACAGCTGTTACTTCTTGCCCAACTGGTTAATGAAAACAAGGATATAATGAAAGGAATATTTAGAGTAAGGATAACCTCCAAAGCCAAAGCTGATACCTTTTTAAAAGATCATTATCATCAAATGTTTCTAAAATGTTTACATTCCTAGACCCTTCACTACTCCTAATGTTTCACAGATTTAGTTAGTTTTAGCGCTAAAACGCTTTGTGAAATACTCTTAGAGCAAACATTTAGGAGTCCTAAATTTTGGACTGACACGCCCATTAATTTTAAGATTTTCTCTTAAATCGGCGAGTTATGAGCTATTTTTAGCCTTAAGATGTTTTGTGAATATGGGCCCAGGTCACTAAAATAAATAGATAAATAAATAAAGCAGTGAGCATGTGTCATAAATTCTGTTCATCCATTAGCTGTTTCATTAGCCCATCTTTTAACAGATTTTAATACAGGTTTAACAGATTTAAGTTTCTGCCTGTAGGACGGAATAAGATGAACCAAACAGTGATCAGAGAGTCCTAAAGCTGCTCGTGGAACCGAGTGATATGCATCCTTTACTGTTGTGTAACAGTGATCCAATATATTACTGTCTCTGGTGGGACATGTGATGTGCTGTCTGTATTTTGGCAGTTCACTGGAGAGATTTGCTTTATTAAAGTCCCCGAGAATGATTAAAACAGAGTCCGGGTGTTGTTGTTCACTCTCTGTGATCAGATCAGCGAGTTTCTGTAAAGCTGTGCTCACGTGCGCTTGCGGTGGAATGTAGACACTCACGAGAATGAACGAGCAGAACTCCCGCGGCGAATAGAACGGCTTGCAGTTAATGAAGAGCATTTCTAGATCTGAACAGCACATCTTCTTTAACACTGTTACATCTGTACACCACCTCTCATTGATGTAAAAGCATGTCCCGCCGCCGCGTGATTTCCCCGTTGATTCCGTATCGTGATTTGCTCTAATCAGCCTGAAATTAGGCAGATGAATCGCGCTGTCCGGTATGTCGCCATTTAGCCAGGTTTCCGTGAAACACGGAGCAGCAGAGTTTGGAAAATCCTTGTTTGTCTGGGAGAGCAGAAGGAGTTTGTCCATTTTGTTGGGTAGAGAGCGGAGATTCGCCAGATGGATGCTAGGCAACACCATTCTAAATCCACGCTGATGAAGCTTCAAGAGTGCGCTGGCTCGCTTCCCCTGTCTGCGCAACTACAATGTCCAGCAAAACGTCCGAATAATCAAAATCCGGTAAAAGATTTTGTGGTGTGTTCTGCCGAATGTTCAGCAGGTCATCCCTGATAAAACTGATCGTGTTTGAGAAACAAAAAACAGGAAAAAAAAAAAAAAACAGTACAAACACTGACGAGCAAAGCACCTTAGCTGCCATCTGCGGCACCATCTTAGATGTAGTCCCCAGAGCCAAGATTCTAGTTCTAGTTCAGTCTAGTAATTTCTTGTTGCCTTGTTTCCTGTTTCCTGATTGTGTATCTTGGATTAACCCTTGTCTCGCCGTTCGGACTCTTTGCACCTCGTCTGGACTATTGCTCATGTTTCTGGATTACCCCTTTTGTCAAGCCCTCTGGATTCTGTTCGCCGATCGATGACCTACACCAGCCCTAGGAATACTCTTTGTATTGCCTTATACATATCTGTTTGCTGATGCTCGACCCTGCCTGTGTATGACCATGTCTATGAATAAAGCTTTGCGTATGGATCTGCACGTCTCGTTCGCCCTGTTACAGCATGTTGATAGGACTATCAGAAGCAACTATAATATTGAGTACAGCAAGCAACCCGCGTCGAACCACATCTCGAATGCCATAGAGCCCAAACGAGTGCAAACTCCAGGACCCTAATTGGAAAACGGGAATACTCAGTGATGACAGCCTCCTCGCCACAAAGTCTTCCCGTCAGAGACGGAGGTACTCCGTCTGCAGCAACCACTTTCTAAACACCATCAGGTAGGCATTTCAAAGAAGTCAGACAGGCCGAATGAGACGGCCCAGCAAGTGACAGAGAGGAGCATGCCATCCCCGCACACCAGCAGAAAACACAAAAACGCTATTCTGTTTAAGTTGAAGTCCATTTTATGAATATGTAAAACAGTTGAAGTCCTAAAAAGTTAAAAGTGTTAAAACAGGGAGAAATATATATATTTTTTAACAGCAACAACAGGACCAAACGAAACAAACGTACAGACCCAGTGTGAACTGGCAGTCAAACGTGCAGTGCGTACTCACACCAGAAGTGACAAAAAATATCTCACAGCTGGGTTTTGCTGTGAGAATCCTCTGCTGCCATCTCTGAGCCATGGAGGAAGAAGCTGTGATGATGCCATTTACACACAGCATTCAGAACAGCAGGATAGGTCTTGCAGCCCTATGGAGGACGCTTGGGCAACCCCCTGTAGCTGCATCTCTCAGCTGCTTGGATGAGTGGTTTCTTCTTTTGGGCTGCTGTCATGAGGCTGCCCCTCAGAAGTCCACGCCATTGTTTTTTCCCCAGAGGTCCACAGGGAGATTTACAAGTCCTGTCATGCCCTCTATTCGGCTGGCGTCTGATTTGAAACACTGCACTAACATTTTTGCCTGCAGAAAACAAAATGCAACAAAGATTTAGGACAGTTTGTATGTCATTAACTAACACAGTCTTAAACACAAAGATAAAATCAAAGTTTTCCCTACTGTCACCAATGGTGACTAGATTTTAAATTATTGTCACAAATATTTATTCAAATATTCTATGTGCATTTTCTATCACAGCCTGGAGACCTGAACAGTGGAAAACCTCTCATGCATTCTGCTAATCATTTAACCAATGGGTAGTACAATGAGGGGCTAATGTCCAGTTTAGCTTGCCATACCTTTTGAAATCAAGGACATTGTGGCCAGTGCCCAGACTGTTGCCACTGGCTTCACCCTCACCTTTAATTAATTTAGCCTTCAAAGGAAAGTTGATGAGGCTGTCTTAAGAAAGAAATAGGAAAGATTAATTTCAAAATGTCATTATTCCTGTAATTCATAACATTACATATTTAACAAGGCCTTTTAATATTTTCAAGGATGGCAAGGGCGGTGAATGCTGAAATTGGAAACAATGAAAACCCATTTGAAGACATAAATAATCCCTGCAGAGAATCTGAGATAAGAAAGTCTTATCACATATTGAAATGTAGTGAGTGGGCAAAGTGCTCAGAGCAAATGGAAAAGGAACGAAGGGAAAGGGGTGAAGAAACTAGTGATCCTGAGAAAGAAAAGGAAGATGTACAAAAAGTGATAAAGGTAATGCTCAAGGTATAAAGGTATAAACTCAAATTAAAACTTTTTATTTTATTCATAAATGTTCTCTTGTGCCTAGGACGTTTTCACTAAAGCAGCTAATGACATGAAGAAAAACAAAGAATGTTTTGAAACTATGTTCAAAATAAACGATAACACAGAGACAAGCAAGATGAAAAAGGTGAATAATTTCAACAAAAACTACAAAAATTACTCATATTTTGAAATAATCAAAGAAATAATAATAATAGAAATAAATCTATTATCTACCATAATGTAACAAGCTGGTCTTGCTATGTTTTAGCGATTACACTACATGGAAATGGCTATCCAAAACCTGCAAATGATGATACTTTTGGAAGACCACTCATTTTACAGCGATGTGAGCCAGGTAAGTTAAGATCCAAAAATAAATCTGTAAAGTTCATTAAAAAAATTTAAAAGAAATTAAAAATTAAAAAACAGAAAGATTTACTTCCATTTTATGTGTATGCTAATAAAAGGAATAAATAGGAAACTGTGTAATTATAGTACAAATATGAATCATCCATTTTTCCAAAAACGAAAAAAACAACATCTGCATATTTGTAGAATTCCTAATGGTCTCTATAAAAATAACAATTATTTAACTTTTTTTTTCATTTCAGGATCGTAGACCTAAGTTTCCAGCGTGCCTGTGCAATCTTGCTGATCTGTGCTACAAGCAGGGCTGCCTGATGGCTTTACATAATCCACCTTTGACTCTTGACTGGGACAACAAAGAAAACAACACAAATCCTTTCCCACCTATTAGTATGGAAACAGGAACACAGTTCTGTTAAAATTAACAAAATAGGTTACTGCTCAAAGGTTGGTAAATACACAAAAATATTTGGTAACACTTTATAATAACGTCCAGTTATAAGTCATTTATAAGTGATTAGTTAATGATTAACTAATCGTTTACAAAACATTCATAAGCAATTAATAAGTGATATGCTAACAATTTGTGTATGTTTTGTTAATTCATTTAAAAGTCATTTACAAGTAATTAGCTAATGATGAACTAATCATTTACAAAACATGACTATGCATTCATAGATGATTAATAATTGATATGTTAATATTTTTATCTATGTTTTGTAGAATAAGTTTTGAATCATTTACAAGTGATTAGATGATGATGAACTAATCATTTACAAAACATAACTATACATTCACAAATGATTAAGTATATGCTAACAATTTATAAATCTGTCATAAGTTATCTTTAAATATAGCATAATGAAATAATCAAACAGATCCTTAATGGTTAATAGTTAATAGTTAATAGTTAATATATTATTAATCACTTATAGATCATTGAAATGTCAACATTGTACTATTATCTCAATAAACATTATAAATCATTTACAAAGCTTTCTGCATCCCCTAATCTAAAGTGTAAACTACTCATCAGTTGTAAATGTTTTACTTGTAAATGACTTTTAAATAAATTAACAAAACATACACAAATTGTTAGCAAATCACTTATTAATCGCTTATGAATGTTTTGTAAATGATTAGTTAATCATTAACTAATCACTTATAAATGACTTATAACTGGACGTTATTATAAAGTGTTACCAAATATTTTTATGTTTTCAAAACTTGCATTAAATTGATCAAACATTATTCCAAAACATTCATGTTGCAAATGGCTATTTCTATTTCAAATAACTGATATGAACTCTCCATTCATTAAAGAATGCATGTGAGACATTGTCATCTTTTCTATGTTGGCAGATGAATATATGTTCATCTCCAGCTTTCTGAAGCACTTCCCATAGGTGTTATAAACTTGTAGAGTCCTTCTCACACACCAAACTGTAACAGATAATAACATCTCAAAGTGTGACAGTGAGAAAAATGCAAGTGTACTCAATACTTCAGCAACTGAAAATATATGCTGCACTGTCATTTACATACTTCATTAAGCGCCACATATACATATACATTCATATACATCTGTGCAATGTTTCTTGAGTACTACATCTGCACATTACAGGAATTTATAAAAGATTATGTAACAAGTTTTTTTCTTAGTTGACTGGAGTTATGGCTACCAATAATGGGACACTGGTGAAAAGAAATAGTGAAATTAGCATTAAAATGCCTTAATGTTTTCAAACTTTAGAATTGTAGTGTGTAATTAATTTTTATACTATAGATGTCTTGAAAATCTGATCAAATACTTATAAGCTACAACTAAAATTTACTATAATCTATTTTCAATTTAATGTAAATTGTATTTTTCTTCTGAAAATACATGTATATTTTATTATGATGATTACTAAATCAGAAAATTTGTACTTCCTTTGATTATTGTGCAAAACAATGGTCATCTGTGTTTCATGAATGTAAGGTACCTGTTCAAAACTGTAAACGTTACTGCAGGACTAATCTAAGAATTCTTAATAGCAACCTGTGTGCGTAGCTCAAGAGAGCAACCATATATTTGTACTGTTTTATTTTCTTTGTTTTTGTTATTCATTTATAATCATTTAATTAATTAATTCTATCATATAACCATTATGTATGTAACCATTTTTTTTATTATTAGTTATAGTACTTATTTTCTTTGCTCTTGTAGTGCTTGCTATTATAGTTTAAGCTTGTGATTGTGTGGTTTCATGTGATTATTCAATAAACTCTTAACTTTTCAGCATCACTTTGTCTCCTGTTTCTGCTTTCTTTTCATCACTTCCTCTATTTGCATGTTTGACTGATAGAAGACAGTCACAAAACAGACAAAACTTCCTGTTAACTGGTTTTGGGAATAAAACAAAACATTTTGGATATTTTGTATGGAATAAAAAGGGGAAAATGTATGTAAATAAAAAAACGTGTGCATAATTCTTGAAACTCTAAAAAGATAGAGCGTAATCATGATTTTATGAGGATTCACTTTCAAAATGTATTTTCAAAAGTGATACAGATACGACATTTGCTTTTTTAGAGAGAGAGAGAATGACTCCAAACTTTACGAATGGTATAGTTTACACACACAAAATATAGTTTCAATCAGTGTGCGTCTGAACATCCCGCTCAGCGGCATGTGCTCCGGTTGTATTGTAAACAATGGCGTCGTCTGTACTGCTTATCAGTTTGAGCCCGATTGAGACACAGAGGACATAAGTGAAGAGGATCGCGCAGAACCTGTGCAAGCATGGCTCTTAATGATGTTTTTTTGTTTGTTGTTGGTTCATACTTTTAGATACGCTGTTATTTGTAAATGCTACTGCTTCTGTTAGCTTTTAATATACGGATTTATCTTCATTTAAGCTTTAATACAGCACAACAAACGCACACACATCTATGTATAACGCTTCTCATTGCTGTGTGAAAATAAGTGTATAATTGGAACAGTTTGTTGGAGCTGATCTGACGGTCTGAATGAGAGAGAGAGAGAGAGAGAGAGAGAGAGATGCAGAGCGTGTACAGAGCAGGGGATGCGAGGAACATGAATGAGAACTGTTGCTTTAGAACATTGATTTTGAAACTTGTGAATCCATTAGAATCGTTAGAAGACAGAATCACGATTCTGTAACGTAATAAAACGTAATATTAATATGTAATTTAAAGAAATAGTTTAATTTAGCTCAAAGGGAATCATTTATGATTTTATAGGGAATTTGAACAGACTCACTGTTACGGCGATTCACTGAACGAGCCTAACACATGAACACAAGCATTCACACATTCACACGTTGCAGAAAGAGAGAAAGTGAGGAAAGGATGAGTTTAAAGGAATGAAAATGTGAAATCCAAAGTTTATAGCAATATGTTCAACTGCATAGACCTGAACAACCATCAATCACTTATTTAACCCTCACTTTGAGTTTCTCAATGAGGCTAAAATTTATATTAAATGCACCGATTCAGTTAGAACCTGGAGGTACTTGCTTGCTTTGCTAAGGGAATCCCTTTTGTCCACGTCGTTGCAGGAAAGGGGTTCCCCGAAGTTGAGAATTCAGTAGTCGTTGAAGTGACGTCTTGGGAAGCCGATGGAGTTGTGGCTGGTAGAAGTTTTGAGGCGGTCACAGACTCCAGTTGAACTCGGAGACGAGGCATGGAGGCAAAACTTAACAGAGTACACGAAACTCACAATGGAAAAGAAAAGAAATTAAAGTAAAAAAATAAAAGGATGTAAAGAGACTATAGGTTGGTTTTCTTCTCATTGTGGTAGCAGCTAGCACGTGGACCAGAGCACGCTCAAAGAGCAGCGTCAAAACACGGTGGCAAAAGAGTAGCAAAAAGGAGAGAGAAGAGGAGCAGACCAAGAGAGAGTTTGATGGTGTCCTGAGTTTTTAAACTCGACTTTCAGACCGTCCCATCTGGACGTCTTGACCAATTAGATACTGCCCTTGCTTGGGGTGTTGCTCTGTTCCTCTACCCAATCAATATATCAACATGTTATCTGTTCAGTCAGAGGTCCGAACTTTACAGGCTCTTGCAAAGTATACTTTTGAACATGATTTCTATAACAAGACTATGATGTATTTGACAAAGAATTGATTGGAAGAAACATTTAAAGCATGATTTTTCAAACTCATACATACCAAACACGCATATGAATCCTTCAGCTATTCAATAATGATATTAAAACATGATAGTCTAATATGTGGGTTACAAACATAATATAGGGTTCTGCATAGAAACGTCCTTTTAGGATCATTTTATGTGCATATGAAAAATAAAGTTTTTTCTTTGTGTAGTTCTATGGTGAACGAAGGCATGTTCTTTAGACAAATGAATTTTGGTTTGGTCTGTCTTCTATGTCGGGGAGAAGTCAGTCTAAGGAAGCTCGTGACTTCCAGCGTGGAACCCATGTGATAGCCATCTCTTTGACCATCAGTCTTGATTATTTGCCCCAAATTTGACGGTCTCCTTCCTGAATTGGAATTATCAATAAGTGTTCTTTAGTCTCAAGGTTGTAAGCTGTTCTGTGAAAGAGGCTTGATGGTTAGTTTGCTTGCTTACTAGTAGGGAGCTAGGAATCTGATTTACGGCATCCTGTTTCCTTGGGCTTCTCTGTGGAATTCCGGTTTCTCATGTTTCAATGTTCCGATCGCATCTTAAATTTGTCTGATTCAGTCTCTGATATTCTACAATTCATATGTGAATAGATTTTTACGTGCACCCCTAGTTTTCTCTTCCTATTCTCTAAAGCAGCGCAGAATGGCCTTGCCCCCTTTGCTGCATGTTCCGGGGGTGGGGTTTATCTGGGTTTGTGTTGTAACCTGGGAAGTAGCTCGTTGTAGTCCCCACGATCCATTTTTGTAGGCATTAAACTGCCATAATTTTAAAAGACGATATCTCCGTTTACATTGAACTTTCAGCTTCCTAACTTTGCAGATATTGTTTATGCTCAAACAGCAACATTACACACACAAAAGTGAAATCACAATCAACCACCCCTTTAACAGAAAGTCTATGGCAGAAACTTGTGACACTACAGGAGTTCAAAAATGCTTCAACCTAGATCAGTTTTAACAGCAAAGGGTTCATCATTCTCTCCTGAGATCACTTGTCTTGGCGACAGTGCTCTTGCACAATTATAGCCAATCAAAAGCCCAGCCTCACAGTCCTTCAAAGAGGGTATCTCATCAGCAATTGCAGAACGATGATTCCAAAGTTTAGCTGTTTAACATGTAGGAATATGTGCATGGTTGACTGGGATACAATCCTTAGTATAGACAGGAGGGAGTTCAATATAAGTGGCAGAGCTGTAACCTCTTACACAAAGTCCTGAAATCCTTTCACTCTTTACTATGGGGTCTCTTCCAGACATGGTGGTCAGTTTTAACTTGACAGGAAACTTATCTTCCTGCAAGACATTCCTCACTTCTTGGTCAATAAAGGTTGTATCACTTTGTGAGTCAAGTAAGGCATAAGGCAAGGCAAGTTTATTTATATAGCACATTTCATACACAATGGTAATTCAAAGTGCTTTACATGAAAGGAAGTAAAATAATCAATAAGATAATAATAATAATAACAACAATAAAAACAAGGATTTTAAAAACTGTTAGGTGACGTGCTCTTAACAAGCACAAAAAACAAATATTCTAAAGCTTTGTTCAAACTCTTCCCCACTAAGTGAAAAATCCTTCCAAAACACCTAACTATTCCACTATTTCACCCCCTACTTACTTTGACCATCATAAACCAAACAAATAGAACTCAGAGGTCCTAATTTCAACTGATTAACCAACACACTTGTCTTTCTTTGCTCACATTCTCTTTACATTAATAGCATTTCTTTACATAAAAATAAGTAAAATAATCATAAAAAATAATCACAATAATAAAACAAGGAATTTAAAATCTTTTAAAATTATTTAATGTTTTTTTTTATTATTTTTTTTTCAGGTACCTGAACCTTAGATGAATCCTGCTGACTTTCTTCAAACTGTTTTCCTCTGAGAGCGCTGTACCAACATCAGATGTTCAACTACACTGATATTCTATGGTGAAACAAGATCCTTGACTACTGATTATGTTTTTTTCTTCTTGAATTCATGGAAAGAAGCAGAAACACTTAATTAAAGCACTTAAATCCATTCAGGTCTAATTCAAGATGGCGCCACTTTGTTCGGACGCCGTCCAGGTCGCTCCGCTAAGATTGTGTTTTTATCTACTTTTTTACTTAGTTTTACTTTCTCTTTTTACACATCTCACGTCGGCACTGATCACCTATAACAAAGAAACACTTTTGATTATTGGAAACCGCTACACCATCCTGTTCCAGGACACTTTATCCGGGAATCCAGCATGGCCTCTGGAGATTCTTCGGAACGCAGAGATGAACAATAACCCCCCAAGGCGAAGGATCAAGAAACACCACGGGAAACGCGCTGGGATTCGAGATAGACTCAGGAAAAGGGGTCACAGTCCTCCTCTTCCGAGCATTCTGCTCGCAAATGTCCAGTCCTTGGCGAATAAGATGGACGATCTTAGAGCCAGGATTAGTTTCCAACGGGACATTAGGGACATCCTTTGTTTGTCAGAAACGTGGCTTTCGTCCATGGTACCGGACACTGCTGTAATGCCGAGTGATAACTTCTCTGTTTTTCGGACGGACAGAACAGCAGAGGCCGGTAAATCCAGGGGCGGAGGAGTGTGTTTCATGATTAACAAGAAATGGTGTGATCCCAGGAATATCTCCATTCTGCCGCTTTCCTGCTCGCCTCATCTGGAATATCTTTCCATTACTTGCCGCCCATTTTATCTGCCCCGGGAGTTTTCATCGATCATTGTTACTGTTGTGTACATTCCACCACAGGCAGACACAGGCTTGGCTTTGTCTAAACTTCACGATGTGCTCAGCGGCTACATAAACAAACATCATTCATCATCGCGGGAGACTTTAACAAAGCTAACCTCAGACGGGTCATGCCGAACTTTCACCAACATGTATCCTGTCCAACTAGAGGTCCAAACACACTAGATCATTGCTACACTCAGTTCAAGAATGCCTACAAAGCCCGCTCACTACCGGCTTTTGGCAAATCGGACCAAATCGGATACAAACAAACGCTCGTTCAGGATCCTACGGTGCAGAGAGTAGTGACGAGCTGGTCCTCCCACTCGGAGGCTATGCTGCAGGCGGCTCTTGATGACGTCGACTGCGACATGTTCCGGGCGAGTTCTTTTGACGTCAACGAGTTCACGGATGTAGCATTAAGCTTTGTAAACACGCTAACCGAGCAAGCTACAGAAACAATAACGATAAGGACATTCTCCAATCAGAAACCGTGGGTGGACAGAACAATCCACGCTGCGGTTAACACACGCACTGCCGCTTACAATGAGGCTCTTTTGACCGGGAATACGAGTGAGTACAAAGCATCGTGCTATGCTCTCCGACATGTAGTAAGGGCCGCTAAACACAGATACAGAGAGAGAATGACTCTCGACGGATGTGGCAGGGACTGAGGACCATCTGTGCCTTCGGAAACGAATCCTCCGCGGAGGTGAGAGCAGATCCGTTGCTGGCCGATGAGTTAAACACCTTTTTCGGCCGCTTCGATTGCAACGGCGGCGGCGCGTCTTTGCCGACCAGTGCGTCAGGAAGCAGCAGGCAGAGCAGCGATGATCCTGTAATCACCGTGTCGGAGGATGAGGTTCGGAGGGCGCTAAAGTAAGTGAACGTCAGGAAAGCAGCCGGACCTGATGGGATAACCGGCCGTGTTCTGAGGTCCTGCGCTGAACAACTCGCTTTATTTGTTCACTTCCATCTTTAATGAGTCCCTTGCTACCTCCGTGGTTCCCACCTCATTTAAAAAATCCATAATAATCCCTGTGCCTAAGAACAATAAACCCTCTTGCCTGAATGACTATCGCCCAGTTGCCCTCACATCGATAGTCATGAAGGTTTTTGAGAGACTTGTAAAGAGCCACATTTGCTCCTCCATACCTGATACTTTGGACCCTCTTCAGTTTGCCTATCGCCCAAACAGATCCACGGACGATGCCATCTCTCACGTCCTCCACCCTTCCCTCACACACTTGGACAGCAACAATGGGAATTATGTAACATGAGTTTTCGGGTGAATATATATATATTTTTCTTTTATAGAAATTTAGGATTGTCTGTCTGATAGGCTAGAAAGGAGTATCTTGTGCCACACAGTGTCGAAGGCAGAGCTGAGATCCAATAAAATCAAGATTGTAAGGGATCCAGAGTTGCCAAAGTGGACCAAGTCATTGCCTTCCCGTAGGACGGTTGCTTGGACAAAAAAAAAAATGGATCGTGCAGATTACTGGCAGCTAGACAAGATTGTAGCTAGTAGACAATAACTATCAAGTTCTGATAAAAAGATGATCAAGTCACGTTGTTTTATATAGCGCATTTCAATAACAGCCCCCAGTGCTGCCACAGCTGTGGGAAAGAAGAAAATAAATTCCAGTCTTTAGAGAGTGGAAGAAAGACCTTGAGAGGAACCAGACTCCATGGCCACCCCCTCTGGCGTTACGATTATTGCACAAATTTTCTGTGTAATGTAGTGTTTTATATCATTTCATTTACTAAAATTTTGTTTCTGCTGAACTGCTTGTGGTGATATTCCATTGTTATTTTATAGTTTACAAGTTTAGAACTTATTTATTTATTTTCGACAGAGTTGTATGTTACAGTTTAAGAGACTACTCCTTTACAGTTTAAGAGACTACTCCTTTTTTTCTTTCTTAAATCAGCATCTCTACATGTATGGCAGGCATTCCATTCAAGTGTATGTTGAATTCCAACACAGACACACCTTGTTCTGCTTAACCCTCTATGGTACCGTGTTGCTTCCAGGCAACACAATATATATTTTTTTTTTAAATAAGATGAGACACTCATTTACTTGATCAATGCTGTCTCAGGGAAGTAGAAGTCAAATACTAATAAATGAACATACAAAAAAGTGGTCACATCACACACAGGGGTGCATTTTGTTTCCAATTTTTAGACATGTGCACATATCACATGACCCCTTATTTTGTCCAATGAAAAGTGCATTTTTCATAAATTTTCAAACATGTAATTGCCTATAATTATACAATTAGTCCCCTTCATTGGAAAGTAAAGGTGTATTTTCAAAAACGTTACATAATATTTCATCAAATGTATCATAGGAAATTACCAAAAAAATGCATGTTGCCTCAAGGCAACATTGTACCGTAAAGGAATCTCATAAGGCCATGCAGGCCTACTAGGTTAGAATACAAGTATATGATATTTGTAAGGAAAAGAGTTAGAATTATCTAAATGTATTAGAATTTTTGCATGATTTTGTAATGCATTTGCAAGAATACTAATTCATATACTATATCTGCACATTGTTACGGGGTCAACGAGACGTGAGACGTGCGGATCCATTTGCAAGGCTTTATTAGCAAACATGGTCGTAATACAGGCAGGGTCAATGGGAGCAAACCGGTATGGCATAGGTAAGACACAAGAGCAATCCTAGAGCAAGCGTGGGTCGACGATCAGCAAACAGTATCCAAACAGGGCAAGGCAGAAAGAATAATCCAGGAACACGGGCAGGAATCAAAACACAGGAAATCAAACAAGATATACAGCAACGCTTTGTAAGGTAGCTAGGCTAGACAATACTCGGCAGCGAACAAGAGAATGTCCCAGGTGTATATAGCATGAGTGCTTGTGTGATCAGCAGTGCAGTCAGGGTAATGAGAGATTGGTGCCAGCTGTGTGTCGTAAGTGCAATGTATGATGGGAAATGGAGTCCAATGTGCTGTGTAGTGTGAAAGTCCATGTGGTGAGCAGTTGACCTCTGGTGGTGCGTTTGCTTCCTTCTTTTCTGAGAAGATCAATAATATCAGAAAGGAGATTGGCACATCCTCAAGTTATGCAGAGGTCACACAGATTCGACCGCAATTTCAAAAAGAAGTGACTATGTGTGATTTAAAAAAAAATTGATACAATTTTGGAAGAAATAGTACAACACCTTGAATCTTCAACCTGCTATCTTGACACACTTCCCACATCCTTTTTCAAAAATGTGCTTAACTGTTTAGAAGCTGATCTCTTAGAAGTGGTGAACGCCTCACTTCTTTCTGGGACTTTTCCAAACTCCCTCAAAACTGCAGTTGTTAAGCCCTTTCTGAAAAAGCGCAATCTTGATAACACCATGTTGAGCAACTATAGACCCAGATCAAATCTTCCTTTCATAGGTAAGATTATTGAAAATGTAGTTTTTAATCAGCTGAACAACTGCTTAAGCTCCAGGTTGTTGAGACTGCACCAGACAGCCAGCTCCTTAACCTCCTGTCTGTAAGCAGACTCGTCACCGTCCTGATGAGGCCGATCAGTGTGGTGTCGTCTGCAGACTTCAGGAGCTTGACAGAGGGGTCTTTAGATGTGCAGTCGTTGGTGTAGAGGGAGAAGAGCAGTGGGGAGAGAACGCAGCCCTGAGGAGCTCCAGTGCTGATGGTACGAGTGCTGGATGTGAATTTACCAAGCTTTACTAGCTGCTGTCTGTCTTTCAGGAAGCTGTTGATCCACTGGCAGACGGAGGTGGGGACGGAGAGCTGAGACAGTTTATTCTGAAGGGTGTCCGTGATGATGGTGTTAAAAGCGGAGCTGAAGTCTACAAACAGGATCCTCACATAAGTCCCTGGTCTGTCCAGATGCTGCAGGATGAAGCGCAGTCCCATGTTGACTGCATCATCCACAGACCTGTTTGCTCTGTAGGCAAACTGCAGGGGGTCCAGAAAGGGTCCAGTGATGTCCTTCAGATAAGACAAAACCAGTCTTTCAAATGATTTCATGGCCACAGACATTAGAGCCCGAGGTCTGTAGTCATTAAGTCCAGTAATTGTGGGTTTCTTTGGGACGGGGATGATGGTGGAGCATTTGAAGCATAAGGGGACTTCACACAGCTCCAGTGATCTGTTGAAGATCTGTGTGATGATGGGGGCCAGCTGGTCAGCACAGGATTTTAGGTAGGCTGGTGACACACCGTCTGGGCCTGGTGCTTTCCTTCTTTTGTTCTTTCTGAAGACCTGGCACATGTAATCTTCACTGATTTGAATTGTAGGTGTGGGGGAGAGAGGGGGGTTGCAGAGAGGGGGGTTGCTGGAGGTGTTAATGGTTGTGTGGAGAGGTGTTCAGGGCGAGTGTGGGGTGTTTTTTCAAACCTACAGTAAAAGTCATTCAAATAGTCTGCCAGTTGTTGATTCTCCAGCGCGCTGGGGGATGGTGACTTGTAACTGGTGATATCCTTCATACCTTTACACACTGAAGCAGGATCACTGGAAGAGAATTTGTTCCTGAGCTTGTCAGAATAATTCCTCTTTGCCCCTCTGATCTCCTTTTCCAGTGTGTATTTGGCCTGTTTGTACAAGACTTTATCCCCCTTCCTGTAAGCATCTTCTTTGGCCTGACGCAGCTGTCTGAGTTTTGATTAATCAAACAGTGATCAGAAAGTCCTAAAGCTGCTCGTGGAACCGAGTGATATGCATCCTTTGTTGTGTAACGGTGATCCAATATATTACTGTCTCTGGTGGGACATGTGATGTGCTGTCTGTATTTTGACAGTTCGCGGGAGAGATTTGCTTTATTAAAGTCAGTGAGAATGATTAAAACAGAGTCTGGGTGTTGTTGCTCACTCTCTGTGATCAGATCTGCGAGTTTCTGTAAAGCTGTGCTCACGTGTGCTTGCGGTGGAATGTAGACACTCACAAGAATGAACGAGTAGAACTCCCGCGGCGAGAAGAATGGCTTGCAGTTGATGAAGACCGTTTCTAGATATGAACAGCACATCTTCTTTAACACAGTTACATCTGTACACCACCTCTCATTGATGTAGAAGCATGTCCCGCTGCCGCGCGATTTCCCCGTTGATTCCGCGTCGCGATCTGCTCTGATCAGCGTGAAATTAGGCAGATGTAGTACGCTGTCCAGTATGTCGCCATTTAGCCAGGTTTTCGTGAAACACAGAGCAGCAGAGTTAGAAAAATCCTTGTTTGTCCGGGAGAGCAGAAGGAGTTTGTCCAATTTGTTAGGGTGAGAGCAGAGATTCGACAGATGGATGCTAGGCAACGGCATTCGAAATCCACGCTGACGAATCTTCACAAACGTGCCGGCTCGCTTCCCCTGTCTGCGCGTCCTCCTGAAGTGTTTGACCAGAGCTACTGCTCCGCCAACTACAATGTTCAGCAAAACGTCCGAGTAGTCAAAATCCGGTAAAAGATTTTGTGGTGTGTTCTGCCGAATGTTCAGCAGGTCATCCCTGGTAAAACTGATCGTATTAGAGTAACAAAAAACAGGAAAACAAACAAAAACAGTACAAACACTGAAGAGCAATGCACAGTAGCTGCCATCTGCGGCGCCATCTTAGATTAGCAAAATATCAATCATGACACTTCTGGCATCCTCATCTTCTTTCTCAGATACCCCGTTTAACCACAAACACCATCTGCACTTGTACTGATTGTGTTCCGAACATTTCTGTTTCAACAGGTCATTTTCCTTCAGAAGATCAGGCATCTGTACCTTCAACTTATCCATATCCTCCTTAACACCTTTCATCACCATCATATTTGCATGCAGAGACAACGATCCAGCGTCAGTATGGACTGGTCTGAAGAACATCACCAAGTACAAGACATCACCCCCACAGTCTGTGGAGAATCAACAACTGGCTGATGATCTGAATGTGTTTTACTGCCGATTTGAAAAGGCCAGTCTAGCACCTCCCACCCGCTCTGATTTGCACTTCACACAATTACCTTCCTTCCCTAGTGAAAAAAAAGTATGCTAAGTATACTTGCAGCCAGACTAATTGTCAGTATACTTCAAGTGTGTTAATGATTAGTTAACTTGAAGTGTGCTATTTTCGATAAACTTTTTTTGTACTAAGTGTATTTTAGTTGTAATTAAATTATACTAAAGTATAACTTAAAGTGTATTTAGTGTACTTTTTGATGCTAAATTGAGACAATTTCAAGTATACTTAGTACACTTTAAGTACATGTCTATTTTCATGCTTGATTAGTGATATTAAAGTTATTTTTTTTTGTATTACGAGTACATTACAAATTAATTAAGAGTGTCTTTGAAACACACAAGCAATATACTATAAATGTATTATTTTTGAGTAAAAATATATTAATTTTCCCCCCAATGCTGAATCCACTTTTTAAGGTCATAACAATAAATGCATAAATTCAATGACAGAGACAGATTATTAACAATTCAAACAGTGTTTATTTAAACCTCAAATGGTTTTAGCATTGCAAAACATAAAATGCACCAACCATGTTTAAAAAAAAAAAAAAAGATAAACAAACAAAACCTTTCAAACATGTAAAAAATACAACAAAACAAAGCAAAAACAATTTTAAATACATGTCCAAAAAAATCTTGTAATTTTATAAAGAATTGCTCTGTTACATTTGCGCCTGATGGCTGCTCACACATCAGATATACTGACACTCCACAAAAACAGCATTCGTTAAAGTAAAAGAGGTAAGGTCAGAGGGCATGTTCATACAACTTTCTCTTTTTACTACATCAGACTGTAAATATCCTGTATTAAACATACTACTTAATAGAATGAACATCATGATTAGCGGTGAGGAATTGTATCAGTAGGTCACATCAATATTACTTCCAGTGAATTAGTCAAACATACAGTATACAACAGAAGTGAGTGCACCCATGTAACATCACTATAAATCAGGAGATACAACACTATTCAAGTTGAAAAGTATTGTATTTATAGAACAGATCAGGCTAAATTGTAATGTAGACACATGCCTGTTCTGTAAAGCTGCTTTGAGAAGTTAGTGTGCTATAAAGTGCATAAAGTGCAAAAACAGGAGCAGAGCACTGACACTAGACTTGGTTGACATCATCTCTTTGTCTTCAAAGACGATCAAAACATCCAGTGTGTTCCTCGTGACATTTCCTCTTCCTCCTCAACAGCAATGATGGGGACTGCTGTCTTCTGCACCTGCTCAGGCTCCTTTTTCTAAATGCATCAAAAAAAGTGTTAGTATGTGTCACAACAAATCATAAAATTAAGACTTGTGTGGAAAGACATTTAAATGTTCATAATTGAAAATAAAGGTGTGAAGGATCAGAGTAGTGTTTATTCAGTAGGGCGTGTGCCCATTTAAAACCTTGTAGTACTTTTCAAAACTTGTAGTAATTTTCCCAACATGTCTTCCAGAGCTGTCGTCAACTGGATTTAATTGGGAAAAACTTTCAGGGGTGTATCAGCTGAATGTTCTTGAGCTTGAATTGAACTGGGGTTTTCATTAATAAAACAACCAAATAAATATAAATCAATCAACACACCTTTATACAAACCCAAAGCAACTTTAAGATAAGTGCAAGTAGAAATATAACACACAAGACCTTATTAATCCATATTAAAATATTAAGAAAGATTACTAGAACTAGAACTTTCAAGACCCAACTCTATTCCTGTGAAGCATAATGACTCTGAATCAAAGGCAAAGTGAAATTTAATGTTTTTCATTCTGCCAATACAGTCTGAATCAGAAATAGTGGCACACTAAATTACATCAAACATCCTTGGATATCATGATGTCCTTCATGTGGTGTGAAGAAGCAGTATTTGTCTGGGCTGTGTCTGCATGAGCTGATCAATGATTTAAATCTCAGTCTAAAATATTGTACTGCTTCAGAAGAACCATTTGTGCTGCTACATTTGCAAAAATAGCAATTCATCCAAAAATGAAGCAATATACTTAAAAAACCTTTCAGAAAATGATGGTGTACATCTCGCAAACACTAAAACCATCAATTAAATCAATGTGAACTCTACTTACTTCACTTTAGGCCCGTGGTATTGCAGCCGTCTTGATGTCTTTGACATCCCAGCACTCCACGCCACCTTTGCTCTGAAAATATTGATTTCAAAAAACATTTGCAAGTATGAGTTTCAAATAAAAAAACGTGAGGAGCTAATATCAGTCTGAAATAGTAAATAACGTTATTAAAACTGCCATCATAAATGCTCCTCGAGCCACTTGTTTACCGGGGCTTCGGCTGCATTAGTAAACTTAATTAGCATGACATGGTTTATGGTTATGCTCGATGAAACTGACGACGCGGATCATAAATATCACATGAACACAAAGTTTAAAACTAACGTTACTGTAATATAGTGAATGTGTTTGTCTTGACGTTACCTTTTATGTGTTGTTAGATCTCTCAGCCGTCCTCCTGGTTTAAAAGACAAAAATCACCGGACTTGTTTGTCTGTGTACGACTGAGAAAGAAAATCACAAACAAATAACGTTATGTTTTATTTTCCCACTAGCAAACTGTGGTGTAAAACACTGCATATTTAACACTTGCCGTTGATAACTTTGATGCAATGGCGTGTTAGTTCCTCTCTGCATTAGCGTTGCTGAGCTGGTTAAAATAATAAGATATGAAAATAAATCATAAACGTTCAAAAGTGCTTTAAATAGGAATAAAGAAGCTTGAAATGCTTACCTTTTCTTCCCGAGTCAAAGTTTTGAGTTTGAATGACGCTCAGCTGTGATTGGACGGGTGACGTCACGGCCGCGGGTTTTGAATCTTTTTAGGAAACACTAAAAATATATATTTTGCTATAGCCCAAGTAAAAGTTATTACATTAAAAAGGCGTAATATGAAAAATGTATGAACAATGAAAAAATTATATTTTTTAAGATAAGTGGTTGCAATCCATTTATTTTAGCTACATTTAAATAAAAATGTGGAAAGTTAGTCAACTAAATTTGTTTATTTCAATGTAGCTAAAATAAATAGATTGCAACCACTTTCTTTAAACAAATGTAGCAAATTAAATTAATATTTTTTTTTCTCTCCAGTGAAATAGTAAATATTAAATATATGTTTAATGTATTTATTTGTTTAGCTTTTAATTAGTTATAATAACCTACAGCCCTATACTCTATAAACATATTTTTTCCAAAAACATTATTTAATAAGTAAGTAAAAGAAAACGGTTGTTTCAAGTCTGTTCAATGCAGTCATGTTTGAACGGGAAACCTGAGATATGATGTTAAATCAAAAGGAATTGTTTAAATAAGTGTTTTTTTTTTTCCTTTTCTTCAGTGAGCAGTGTTCTTTATCATTATTGTAATAACATGACTCTTAAAAAGAGATGAGTGATGGAAATGAATTAATAAGTGATGGAAATTATGACCCTGATGGCTTTCAAGTGTGAGGATGGGCATCTTCTGCTTCCACTAAAGAGTGTGTGTGTAAGAGATTCTTTTTAGAGATGTTCAGCTAAATATATTCTGAACATTTGTCTCATAATGTATTCGCTGTCCATCCACAATCAGTCAAATGGAAATGTGTAATTATTAGGTCTAAGGACAAACTGTATGTCATTCTACTTCCAGACAATATTGAAAGAGACTAAAAACTCCTGGGGAACTACTTCTGCAGCTTTATACAGCTATCAATGCCAATTGTTGTTTTTCAGCTTTATTTCTCCATACAATTTATAATGATGTTATAATAATGCAGTGATATAATATTAATGCAGTGTGCGTGAACTTCACTTTTTGGCCTTGCAATATAGACAGTGTTTACTTGACTGTATAATGCATTAGCTTTATTTGTTTATTTTTTTCTTTACTTTCTGAAAGCAATGCATGTCCAAGTAATGAAGTAAATTCCACGCATGAAGAAGTAAACTCAAAAATGACTCAAATGTACATACTACAACTACAGGTTATTTAATAATGTACTTTGAAAGTACACTTTCAATGCATTGTTACAAAGATCATTTTCAGCACACAGTTAAAAAAATATTCATAAAATATATTTAAGTAAAATGCAAATAAATATACTTATAAAAAATGTACAGAAACTTAAATTCAAGCATTTTTTGTAAAATATATTTTTTAGAAATATACTAAATTACAATTATTTTAAAGTGTGTTAAAGCATGCATTTTCAAACTCATAGATACTAAACATGAATTGGAATCCCTCAGCTATTCAATAATGATTAAAAAAACATACTGAGTAATTAAAACAAGGATATTCAAATGATCAAATGGGTTACATACACAAGATGCAGTTATGCATAGAAATTATTAGTTTCATTAAAATTTAAAATGAAAGTCTTTATGTGGTTCTATGGAGAACGAAGGCATGTTCTTTAGACAAAGGAATGTTGGGTTGGACTGTCTTCTATGTGGGGGAGAAGTCAGTCTAAGGAAGCTTGTGAATTCAATCGTGGAACACGTGATGGCCATCTCTTTGACAATCAGTCTTGATTATTTGCAACAAATTTGACAGTCTCCTTCTTGAATTGGAATTATCAATAAGTGTTCGTTTGTCTCAGTGTTGCAAGCTGTTTGGTGAAAGAGGCTCGCTGGTTAGGAGGCAGGAATCCGATTTATGGCGTTGTCCTGTTACAGCTTTGAGGCCTCTCTGCATTCCAGCTCCTCAGGTTTCAGTGTTCTGATGCATCTTAAAATTGTCTGATTCAGTCTCTGATATCCTACACCTGTTAACCCGCACCAGGACACCGGCGCACTGAGCGCTCTTTGTTTGCACGTGTCATTGTTTACGAATAGAATAGGACAAAGTTAATCTTGACAAACTATATATCATTTTGAAGGTCTAAGCCTCAAGCTTCGATGATAGAGCGCTGTTTTTCGATTGAAAAATTTTAAGGAATGTATTTGCTAAATTTGTGTAAGCAGTACACATGAAAACATGCAGAATAAAAATGCAATATATACCAGATTCGTCTTAACAACGAGTCACAAATGCTGAAATCCTGGTTTACTTAGAAAGGCAAGAGTCCACAAAACAACATCCCATAGAGCACTTTTAGTCCAATGAACCCATAATGTTGTAATATGGATGATTATTCTCGTTTGGCTATCATCGAAGGCGGTCGCATTTTTCTTCCCTCCCTGCCCTTATCACCCCTGCTTGCTCTCTCCTGTCTTGTCCTTGTCTGACACTGAAGAGACTTTCTCCGCAATATTCTACAAAACCGAAATTATGGATCTGATCAACTGGTCTCTTAATGCAATTGACACCATCTTGGGATCGGGAGAACCCAAGTGTCCTGCTGGGACTTTCGCAGCTGGCTACACGATGGACGCATGGGAGAGGTGGCGGGTCGTGTGTCTGGCGGCTCTTTCCGTGGAGGACATTGAAGACATCTACCTATTCGGAACCATGATAACTGGGTTTCTGCTGTTTGGATTAGGTGTTACCCTGTTATCGGAGAATTCAGGAGACGGGAAAAGCTGTCCAAAACCTCACAAGGCTGCCCGTCATGATTGAAGCAGTTGGCAGCGGTCAACTCTGAGACAGAGACTATTAACCGCAATATGGATTCGATCACGGCTAAGCTCTCGGCTTTGGAAAGGAAAATTGATGGACAAGGAGATCAGAATGGACAATGAGAATAAGCTGTGAAATTAAAAGGCAGCTTTTCGCCCAAAGACCAAACAATCTTATCTCTTTCGGCTTCCCAAAACAACAGAACAGCTTGGCAAGGTTGTTCTGGAATCTAACTCCCCGGATGAATACTGCAGAGAGACGCTCTTTCTTCCCTCTCCCCCTCAACAGACACCTTGTGATTGTCGAGCGTTTGGGTTCCGGCCAAGGTCGTTTCCATGGCAATACAATCTGCGGACTGAGACAACTTGTCTGGAGGGCCAGCGCGGCGGATCTCTAGGCACACGAACTTACACATACACACATACAGATATTCATTCACCTCCCTACTCCCATCCAACGCCTTTGACGCTTCTTCCCGTCAGACTGATAACGGATCTGTGTTGGCGCTGTAATGGCCGCAGACCAGATGGCTGGTTGCCTCAGCTGGATTATCTTGCAAGTGTTCCTGTATTGACTGTGCTCTATGCTGAGGTTTTTTGTCTGTTCTCACACTGTACTCCCGTTCAGGAGCATAGTGTAAGGATTATTTTTTTCTCCTTTCCTTCCTCATGTTGTGCTGTATTCTTCTTCTCTATTACATTTCGTTGCCTTGTTACATGTGCAATGACAATAAATTGAATCCAATCCAATCCAATTATTCCTTTGTTATTGTGACATAAACTTGAACACATTACTAGTTGGGTTTTTCCCAAACGACAACATGATGAATGCTATGCATCTAAGAATGTTTAGACTGTGTTTATTATGAATACTCTGTTCACAAATTTAATAATGTACTAAACAATAATTAGTATCTCAGATATAAAATGTCTTTTTTTACAATAATACAAAGCATGCTTGAGTCTATGGCTACAAAACCTATATATATATATAGATATAGGTATATATAGATATAGATATATAGATATAGATACTCCTGATATTAACATGCTCACAAATGTTTTTGGTTGTTTGTATTTTATTGAATAAGGTACCTGAACCACAGATGAATCCTGCTGACTTTCTTCAAACTGTTTTCCTCTGAGAGCGCTGTACCAACATCAGAAGTTCAACTACACTGATATTCTATGGTAAAACAAGATCCTTGACTACTGATTATGTTTTGTTCTTCATGAATCCATGGAAAGAAGCAGAAACACTTAAATAACATGCGTATATATCAGGTATGATTTACTTGTTTCACTTGTTGAACAGAATCTGTTGTAAGAATGACTCAAAGTCTGTTCACATCTCTGTGGTTACCACTATGACCTTCATTATGTATGATTTGATTATACTGTGTTGTAAATAAAATACAAATAATTAAAAAAAAACCTGGCCTTCACTGTCTTATCTGCCTCCAAGTCACAGTCACACTGATGGACCATTATGGGGCCATTAAGGGAGGGTCCTTTGTGTCTCAGGTGAAAATCACTTAATATTCAAGGCCATTGCCACTCCCTCGCATATAGGCTTTCGATCACAAAACATGTCTTTAAAAATTTAAATCAATATATTGTTTTCTGTGAAGGAGTAAGCAGAATGATTTTCACATAATTTTGAAGCAAAAACTCTAGGCTACAAGATCCGGTTCTCAAAAGTCTTGTAAACAATTTTTCTGTATGTGTTTTATGGTCTTATTTCAGTGACTTCAACATTTTGGTTTTTCACTAACCACGCATAAACGTTGCTTTCTCAAAAACACAATCGTGTACATAAATGCTGCTAACATATTATTGTAGCCCAGTTTTTGCTGTTTACAGTGTTTAGACTTTAGCCATTTACATTTTTATAAGCAACTGAAAAAAGCACAAATGTCAGGGCATGTCGAAAATTATCCAGGCCCCCAAAACACCCTCAGACCCCAGGGGGTTAATTATTGGTTTTTATTCATTTTTTGCCTCTTTATTATATCTTTCCTTTAAGGGATTTTATACAATTTTAAAGTGAAAATTATCTTTCAACTGTTTAATATCCTAACTACACGACTCAAAATATACTTAACTTGGCATGTAGACAAGTCTTTGAGTCATATAGAGGTTTATGGCATAATATCTGGAAGCCAAATGATGCAGTGGGCCTTTACAAATCACTTTCTGTTTTGTAGTACTTTCCAACTGTCTACAATTGCTATACTAGTATCAGATACAACAGGCCCCAGAGACTGCTGGTCTATACCTCTGCACAATAAAAAGCATCATAACTTATTGCTATACTGTGTGGTATTCCGGTGTTCTGACATTTTATCCTACCAGTCAGATTGTCCTACCAGGACTTACTGCACATGCGCACATCAATATTGCGTCCTTTTTCTCACGCTGAACAACAATATTTAATGTATATGCATTACTGTAAGGGTAGGTTTAGGGTTGGGGTAGGGGTAGACGTTAATAAAACACAATCTAATATGTAGAAAAAATTATTTATTGCTGGTTTCCTGTAGCTGTATCCCTTCTAGCCACAACTGCGAATATAACACATAATTACTGTATTTGCATTACTGTAAGGGTAGGTTTGGGGTTGTGGTAGGGGTAGACGTTATTAAACCATCATTTTACAGATAGCATTTTTCGTTGTCTAATTGTACTACCAACTGTTTTAATGGGAGGTAGCAAAATCTGACAGGGTAGCATAAATCAACAGAACACCGGCTGCACTGCTGCAGTCAAACTGTATATGCAGAGGGTTGAGAAGATGAAAGTATTATTGGCACCCCTCTCAAATCTGTGACATCTATGCAGACCATCTTCTCTCACAGGCCACAAACATCCAGCAGGATCGCTCACATCCTAGAAACCCCTTTTTGTCACCCTCCACTAGACTGAGAACACTCCCCTCATTTAGACCCCAGGAACACAGATTGGATTTTTTTTCCAGAGCTGTGGACAGGCTGCAGAAGTCTACTTCTATCAATTTTTCTTTGCTGTTAATTTGATTGCTTCAACAGAATTTTGTTGAATAAACACATGCAAAAAAAAAAACGTACTGCGCCATGGTACAACAGTTATACCCATTCTCTCAAGAAAGAAACTCATAATCTTGAGCGCAAATGGAGAAAAACTAACTTGGAAGTGTTTAGAATTGCGTGGAAAAACAGTATGTCCAGCTATAGACAGGCTCTAAAAGCTGCCAGGGCAGAGCATATCCGCAAACTCATAGATAATAACCAAAACAATCCAAGGTTTTTATTTAGCACAGTGGCTAGATTAACAAATAAACAGACGCCACCCGATCTAAATATTCCCTCAGTGTTTAATAGTAATGACCAGTGTTGGGGAAAGTTACTTTTAAAAGTAATGCATTACAATATTGCGTTACTCCCTAAAAAAGTAACTAATTACGTTACTTAGCTACTTTTTATGGAAAGTAATGCGTTACGTTAAGCTTGATTGTTTTTAATACAAGAAATTACATTAATACAAATGTAAAAGCCCTGTATCTTGTGAAGGAAAAGTAAATTCACGTCTGTAAAGTAAAACTCAGGATAAGAAGGTTTAACACTCTTTGGCAATAAAAAAACAATGAAGTACAATTGTTAGTTTATGTTATATTAGACAGCAACTTGTCATTCGAAAAATCATATTTCCCATGTTACAAAAACAGCATTCTTCCATCTTAGAAACATTGCCAAGCTTCGAAACATGCTACCTGTTTCTGATGCAGAAAAGCTAGTTCATGCATTCATGACCTCTAGACTGGACTATTGTAATGCACTGCTAGTGTTGTGTTATTTTGTTTACTCACTATAGTTGTGTTACTTTGTTTACTCACTATAGCATTATCTTATTCAAAATATTAGACATGTTTAAAAATATAATCCATATACTATTCTATGCAAAATATGATATCCAAATATTAATCAAGATATCATTACTATTTTACTGGATGTCTAAATACTGATTATAAGTCTTAAAGTGCCATCCACTGGCCATACTGATTATAAGTCTTAAAGGGCCATCCACTGGCCAAACGCAGGTGTTTTACCAGTGAACTTAAATAACCCGATGAACTTTGGGTGATTTCCAGAATATGACAGGTAAAAGTAAACAACTGTGATGTATGTCCTCTGGCATCACTGCCAACCAATAGGGGTGATGGAATAAAGAACTTTTTAAAAAATGGCGGATCTGGCCAAATTCCACCATTAAAAATGGACCAGGTGGGCAAGTGATTAATTGTAGCGAACCAGACAGGCGTGGCCAATTAAAAACCGGAACTACCAACTTTGGGTAGTGAAAATGGTATAAAATGGATGGACGGACAGACAAAGATTCAGATGCGGTGACCGTTATCTCGGCTTTGTTACGTTGTCTAATAAAGTCTTATTTTGACATCTGGAACTCTGCTTCTTGAGCTTCATTGAACACATTGAGAAGATCCATCTACTGACTTTGAACCACAACATAAACTTGGCGTCACAAACAGGATTGACTTGAAATCCGAGGTCGACGAGAGCCGTCGCGGGCGGAGGGCCGACCTGCCACGCAAATTAATCAAAAACAAAGGCGCCTGACGAAGGTAAGCAATTTTTTTGCTTAAATTGGAGATAAGATTGTTTGCGTGGTTGGCTGGAGTCACGCCTGAGACGGTAATCTGAAACAAGGCTTCACCAATAAAAAGAAACTAAGATATTGGATTTGAATTAAGCCAATGTAAGTAAAAGTAAGGTTAAATACAATCTAAGGAGTTCCAGATCTCAAAAGCCGCGCATGCGAAAAGTTGATAAAAGAGATTTATATGCATAAAGAAGTGTGTAGTGCCTAAGAGGGGCCTAAAATCCCGTAAAAGTGACTTCCTAAGTGGGGACGCCAAGGAAAGAATCAGGGAGCCGCTTGTGGGTGGTTGAGCGTGGCCTTGATGGGTCCCCGCGGCGGAAAGGTTGCATGAACGGGTGTCTGCAGACAGAAAGAGTTAAAACTGTTACTCTCTGTCCGTCCATTCTATGTTGAGAGAGGTGTCTGTGTGTGTGCTGATGCATTGAAGCGTTGAATGCTTGACTAAACCATTAATCATGCTGGCTGCTTTGCACTGTTGGGTGTGTGTGGTGTATGTACATTAATTTTTGGCTTAAAGGTATGAAAAGCAATATATATATAAAGAGAAATACATTGAATGGAAAATAAAGAGGTTAATAAGGGAATTATAAGAGTTGAAAAAACTAAAAATATACCAAATAATTGGCTTTGTCGACTATTTGGACACCATCCAAGTTGCCGACGTTGTGACCCAAATTGTGAAACTAAACCATTGATAAAGAAAAAGACAAAAACTGATTGATTTTTCATTTCTAGAAGATTAAGTGGTCATATTGGCATTTTTCTGTTGCTGTGGATAACAGAGAGAGTAAAGAGTGGGGGCATTGTGTAAACACTGCTGGAAGCAGAAGAAAAGTACAGAAGAGGGAGGAAAAGGGGCAGAGATAGTAGAGTGATAGTCTTTGTGTCTGCCTCATCCAAGACTGAGCAAAATGTACAAAGTTGAGGAGCATTATGATGATCCTGGTGAATGGAGTAGTGAGAGAGATTATCAAACATTCCAGGAGACTTTGGTAAGGACACGAGGTCTTCACAACCATTTTTTCAGTGTTTCTTGATCTGGATGGGCAGATACAAAGATTGACAGAATACAGGAAAAATAATCTCCTCAGAAAATTGACCAAAATTATAAACCTGAGAGAAATAACGTTTGAATGGCCAAGAATACCTTGGGAGGATGTAGTTTTCAGACATATAACAGTTCGTCATTTGGCAGATAAATTGTTGAGTCTCTGCGCCCCAGTTTCATCTCAGCTGGAAGCTGCATTAAATGTAATTGACATCCCAGTTGACCCAGTTGTAGCACCCTATCTTAAACGCAACCTGACAAGTCAGTGGCCAGAGGATATCTCAGGAGCCACAATCCTCAACAACGTTCGTCTCAGAATGTCAGCTACCACACGAGAAGTGGCCTGGACATCTAAAGTTTTGTTCAGGACAGATGAAATGGGAAATGCAACGCCCATGTATATGACTGGTAGAACTTTGAGACGTTTGTTGGTGACGATTGAGCTGAGAAGTCAGCCCCAATATACACAGAATTTGTTGGTGGAGATTCAAAAAGATAGAGAAAGAGCAGAAATACCCCAGTTGGACATGTTGAGATCACTGCTTAACTAAGTGAAGTAAAGAAAGAAACAAAAATGGCAGATGAATTAGTTGTAAATAAGAAAAAGGAAAAAAGAGGCAAAAGAGGTAGAAAAATTCTAACAATACAGGAAAGAAGATTATTAATTGACTATATGGAACCACTAAATTTAAAGTGGTGTACAAAAGATGAATTAAACATTAGCATGTTCAAAATAGAAGAATTTTGTGTAAAGTTAATGCCATCTCTCACTTATTCAATTTGGGCAGGAGGAGTGTCGGCTACAGGGCGTAAATTTCAGTTGAAGAGACTGTGGAGCTTTGAGGCATTCAGCTTGGGAGAAAACATCATTTGGACAAGAAGTAATATTTGGAAGAAAGAACCAAAAGGTCTTGTGTTACCCTTCAAATTGTTAACTAGAAAACATATTGTCATTATTTTAAAATACTTGAGAAAATCTAATCAAATTTTATAAAGTGTGTGAAGTCCTCCGCCCAGCAAAAGTCCAGGTGGAAATCAGGGGTCGGATACTTTTAGTGATCCTCGTCTGATGAGCCTGGTGAAGATTAGCTATTAAATAGGACGCTGGGATTAGAGAGGTAAAAATACTAAACATAGATTGATAATTTCAAATTCAAAAATATGTCAAATCCGGTAGAATTACTGGCTTCTAGAAATCCAGCCTGTAAAGAAACAATAAGGGAGCTCTCAAAGAAATGGGCAGAGAGAACAAAAAAATTGGCTACTAAGTGGCCAGCAGGGGGAACATTTGATGTGGCAGTATGTAGAGAAATGGAGGTCTTGATAAAAAATCACAAGACCAATAATAATTCCAAAAAAAGGAATGAAAAAAGAGAACAAGAATTAGGGGTATTGACCCTGTTTAAACAGTATGGAATTAAATTATTAAAATTGGAAAAACAAGAAAGAGAGAATAAAAACAATGAAATAAAAGAAGAAAAACCACCTCCATATGCTCCTTCCTGCGATCAAACTGCTAACCAAATGCCTCTAGTGCAGGGAAAAATAGATTTAAAAGGGCCATTAGAATTTGAGGGATATGTACACGAGGAAAGTACAGATGCTGAAAATGAGCAGAGTTGCAAAAGAGAGTTAGAGAGAATAGCAGACAAAAGGGGAGAAAAATACACACACACAGCCATGAGAAAAGGGCAGGAGCACATCCACACCACTGACACAACTGGGACAAAGAGGGGAGGAGAGAACGGCCCACAAGGGAGAGCCAACCATTGAAAAAAGGAGGGCCAAGAACTGGAGGGAGGAGGAGAAAACAGGTGAGCCGCCCACATATCAGCGTCTTGCAGAAATACTCAAAGAATTGGAAGAACAGCACAGAGATTTGACATCAACTTGTGAAGGCGTGGAGATCTATCAAGCTAAAGAGCCTGATGAAACATCTGAAGGAGGAGAGACGTCTGCTGATTCCGTCCAGGAAGTACTGGATGAATTGGAAGAAAGGTGCAACAAGACAAGAGAGGATCTCAGAAAGACTGTCCACATGACACGAGAGGAGTTTGAACAGACTGTGAGCTCGTTGCATCAAGAGCTGGATGAACTAATGGGCAAGCGTCAACCAATGCACCCTCACCCAAGTCCACGTGATTATGTCCAGCCAAAGCAATACAAACAAGTAGCTGGGACACTGGTCCTACAAGACATAGATGGTCCAGATGACCTGCTGCAGACCTATCAGACACAAAAACGAAAAGAGAAAAAGGAACACAGATCAACACGGGCTCCGAGTGAAGATGACTTCCCAAGAGTTGAATGCCCAATCCTCATCAAGCAAGGCCATGCCCAGTATATACCTTGGGCTGGCCAAGACCTGGATACTTTGGTTTCTCGCCTTCCAGACATACATGAAGGTGCTGGGAAGTGGATCAGAACATTTGAAGAGGAAACAACTGGAAAACTTCTAGCCCTAGGTGACATCAAGGCCTTGCTTGCAAAATGCTTGGGAGCCTCCAAGATGAATGACATCCTCAAGCAGTCTGGCCTTCTTCAAGCAGTAGACAGGCCTCAGGCAGATGGAGTCTCCTTCGACAAGCATCGACGTGAAATCTGGTTGACCCTGAGGGCTGAATATCCAATGCAAACTGACCCAGGCTTCCTGAAAGGGGAACCAATGGAGGAAAGTGAGAACCCTACCACATACATCCAAAAGCAACTAAGACGCTGGAAAGAAGAACTGGAAAGAGATCCAGAGCAAGACAAAGTACTGACTGCACTCTTCAGAACCGCCATTGTGGAAGCCATGCCTTTAGCAGTAAAAGTGAAACTAGAGGATGTGGTAGGTCTGAACTCGAAGACACACAAGGAGTTCAGAGATCATGTAGTCCATGCTGTGGAACAATACAGAAAACAAGAATTAAAGATGAAAAACCAAGAAAAGGAGCTGCAGAGAAAACTGAATCAGCTGCAACTTGAGGAGCTGCTAAATAAGAAGAAAAAGGTCCAAGCAGTGCAAAAGGAGGACCATTCAGCAGTAATGGCACCTGTCAACACTTCGGTGCCTGTAAATCCACCTGCGCCAATGGATGTGTCTGCACCAGCAACTCAGACTGCAATGACACAGGTGGCATCTGCTGGAACAGTCAATGCACCACAAGGACCAACACCAGTTGTCATCTATCTCAAACCAGAGCAGCCCAACAACAGAAACTGGAATAGACAGCAACAAGGAGGAGGACGTGGTAGAGGAAGATTTAACAACAATCAACAAAGAGTTGGTGGCCCACCAGGAGTGTGTTGGGGATGCAATCAGCCTGGACACAACAGAAGAGACTGCCCCATCAATCCGTGGCAACAAAACCAATCAATGGCTCCAGGAATCAACTATGGACAACAACAAGTGCAAGCCCAAGCCTCAGGTCCTGTCAATCCATGGCGTGGACCTGACCAAGGATACTAGGGCTGCCCAGAGAATCCTACGGGGAGGAATCAGCTTCCAATGATATCGTGTGATGCTGATCAAGAACCAATGCTGCAAGTTAATATCGAAGGAAAACCCATTACTCTGATGCTCGATACAGGGGCCAGCTTTTCGTGTTTAAATCCAAGATATGCCTCGCACCTCCCCATGTCTGGAAAATACATAAAGACAGTAGGATTCTCGGGGGTAACTCAGCTACCTCCTATGACGGCCCCTGTGAGCATAAGCTTAAGAGACACTGAAATAAGAATACCAGTTTTAGTCTCAGAACACACACCTGTCAATTTGTTGGGCAGAGATGCCATATGTAAACTAAAAATGCAGATATGGTGTACCCCAGATGGAATATATATAAATGATAGGGCAATTAGACAGATGAATGTCTCAACATGGAAACTAACACAAGAACCATGTGCTAACATATACTGGTTAGGAGAACTAAAAGATGATGTAGAAAAAACAATTAGCAAATGGGGACGATACATAAGGGAACAGCTTTGTGAGCCAAGTCTACCAAAAACTGAATTTCATTGTACTATGAAGTACGATGAAAGCAAAGATCCAGACTTTGAGGAAAAATGGTTAGAGAACACAAAAGGGCTCAAAATCCCTATGATTTCACAATACATAATAATAGGACCAAAAGGAGCAGCTCTGCAAATAGACAGGGAAAAATTCATTGATGAATGGTTTGAAGTACCAAACTCAGTCCCTCATGTTACCTTGTATGTGAGTAAAAACTATGCCTCTAAAGACTTGGGCCCCATGATGCTAAAAGCAGAAAAATGTAAGTGGGAAGCCACAGAAAACCCTCTAATCTTCCAATCATCAGATAAAGAATATCTCAAAATTTTGTGTGCTACTCCAATGGTGGGAGTCCCTAGAATGGTGATAAATACAAAAACTGACTCAAAAGCCAATGAATATCAAACAAAACAAACTGAATTGTTAAAAGCAATGGAGAGACAAGTACCACTGGAATTATGGTCTCAGCATGACACAGATGTGGGGTTAGTAAAATCAGCTAATCCAATTAGAATAGCACTTAAACCAGGAGCCAAGATACCTAGGAAATCGCAATATCCTTTGAAACCAGAAGCAGAAGAGGGAATCAAGAAAACAATTGAGGGATTAGTGAAAGCAGGAGTGCTTGTTGAAAGTGATAGTTATTGTAACACCCCAATATTGCCAGTAGCTAAAGCAGATAAATCAAAATGGCGTTTGGTGCATGATCTGAGAGCAGTGAATGAGGTTGTGGAGGATTGGCCTGCTGAAGTTCCAAATCCGCATACGTTGCTAACCAATGTTCCATCTGCTGCTAATTATTATACTGTAATTGACCTCTGCTCAGCTTTTTTCAGTGTTCCCTTAGCTGAGGAGAGCAGACCATTGTTCGCATTCACCTATCAAGGTAAAAAACTAATGTACACAAGAATGCCCCAGGGCTTCAAACACTCGCCCCACGTGTTCAATCAAGTTCTAAAAGAAGATTTAAGTGATCTTAGGCTGGATAGCACATTGATACAATACGTAGATGATTTATTGATTTGTTCAATGACCTTGGAACAATGTCATCAAGATTCAATTAAAGTACTCAGTAAGTTAGCTGAGGGGGGACATAAGGCCTCAAAAGAAAAACTACAGTATTGCTTGCCACAAGTCGAATACTTAGGCCGCACAATTTCCCATGGGATGAAAGCTATATCACCCAGTCAATTGGAGGGCATCAGTAAAGCACCCCAACCACAGACAGTGGGACAAATGATGACCTTTTTGGGGATGACAGGTTTTAGTGCAGATTGGATTGAAGATTATGCAATCAAAACAGCTCCATTAAGGGTATTAATGAAACAAGTGGGCCATCAAAACCTTAGGGCACCACCGACATGGAATACTGACGCCCTAATAGCATTTGAATCATTGAAGAAAGAGTTACAGAGTGCCCCTGCCTTGACCACGCCCACATATGATAACCCATTTCATTTGTATGTTGCAAACAGGAAAGATGGCTATGCATCTGCAGTACTGATGCAAGAAACTTGTAGTGGAAGGAAAAAACAACCAATTGCTTACTATAGCACCAAACTGGATAGTGTAGCCGAAGGTTACCCACCATGTTATCAGCAAGGGTTAGCGGCAGTATACTTTGCTTATGAAAAGGCATCCACAATAACCATGGGCTACCCAGTTACAATTTATACCCATCACAAAGTAGCAGAGTTATTGGAACAAGGGAAATTTGTCTTGACTCCTTCCAGATGTATAGCATACTCAACACTGTTAACCTTTCCAGACATTTCAATCAAACGATGCACAACAGTCAACCCAGCCAATTTCATACCATTGCAGGATGAAGGCACACCACATGAATGCATAGCTGACTCCTTAGCTTTTACTAGATTGAGACCAGATCTGGAATCTACACCAATTTCTGATGTACAAGTTGAGTATTTTGTGGATGGTTCATGTTTTAGAGATCATATGGGTAATCATGCTGGATTTGCAATTGTACAACGTGCTGATGATGACTTCATCCCAGTAGTGGTGCAGCATTGTGAGCAACCATGCTCAGAACAATTAGCGGAGTTAAAGGCTCTCACTGAAGCCTGTAAACTAGCTAAAGACCAGATTGTGAATATCTACACTGACTCTGCATATGCACATGGTGTATGTCACCTTTTTGGAGCAGTTTGGAAGCAAAGAGGTTTTAAGAAAACTGACGGCACGCCCATCCAGCATGGTGACCAGATAATTGATTTAATATCAGCCATGATGTACCCTAACAAGCTGGCCATTATCAAATGCCAAGCACACAAAAAAGGCAAGGATTTTGTTATTAAAGGCAATAATGCAGCTGATCAATATGCTAAACAAGCTTCTGGCTGTACGACAGCAATAATGGCTCCCTCTGTTTTAATTCAGCCTCAGCCTCAATTGGCAGATGTTACCAGAATACAACAACAAGCCACACCATATGAAATTAGTGTGTGGCAACAAAGGGGAGCAACACGTGATGCAAATGGGCTGTGGCGTTCACATGAAGGCCACATGATTGCTCCTACACCATTGCTTACAATCCTGATCTCTGACGCGCATGGTTTTGACCATTGCGCGAGGGGGGAAGTGATTAGAAAAATAAAGCGTCAAGGTTATTGGTCGCCTTATTTGCAAGCAATGGTGGATGAGTACTTATCTGAATGCGAAATTTGTGCCCAAAATAATGTCAGAAAGGGAACATCTGCTCCAGTTGGTCATATACCAGTCCCAGAAGGTCCATTTAAACATCTAGTCAAGGATTACGCAGATATGATAAGAACTGTCAGAGGAAAAAGATACTTGTTGGTAATAATTGACAGATTCAGTAGATGGGTGGAAGCAGTTCCATCAGCTGACCAAAGAGCCCAAACAGTGATAAAATTTTTGACAAGAGAAGTAATTCCCAGATTTGGTATACCATCCCAAATTAGCTCAGACAATGGATCAGCGTTCATTCAAAGAACAGTAAAAACAGTAATACAACAGTTAAGGATAAAACAAAGGCTAGGTTGCGTCTACCATCCACAGGCTCAGGGGATGGTTGAACGACTTAACAGGACTCTTAAAGCAAAATTGAACAAAATTTGTGCTGATACAAAGTTGAATTGGGTAGATGCCTTGCCTCTTGCATTAATGAGCTACCGTATGCAAACTAATAGGATAACAAACTTGACACCACATGAAATGTTAACAGGCAGACCAATGCCAGTTCCATATTTGAGGGCTCCATATGAAGGACCGCCTCTTGAACAATTACAGATGGAATTGAGGGCATACATGAAACAGCTGACAGCTATACATGAAGCCATTTATGCACAGGAGCAAAGCAGGGGTCCAAGGGTGGAAGAGGAATCACCTGGCCCTATTCAACCTGGAGATCAAGTATATTTGAGGGTGTTTAGGCGAAGGTGGAATGAGCCAAGAAGAGAAGGTCCCTATACCGTTGTAAGAGCAACACCAACAGCAGTACAGGTAGAAGGGAGTACAACTTGGTACCATTTAAATCATTGCACCAGAGTGCCTAGGTTACGACCTAGAAGACGAGAAGAGCAGGCGGAAATTGATGAAGAAGATGAGCAAATAGAGACACCAGAAAGGGAACAGGGCCCTGAGATTCATGAGTCTGAGGAAAGGGAAGATAGTAATATTGATGAACCTCATTTCAGGGAAACAGAGCACGCTGAGGCAGCAGCACTGACTGAAGATGGGGTGCGGCCTCCAGAAGGGGAAAGTGAAGGTCAGGGTGAAACTGATCCTGATCTTGGTGCTGATGTATCTGCTGCAGAGATTGCCCAAGACTCGGGGCAATCTGCAGGACCATTCGAACCACAGCCATCAACTAGTGCCCAATCCAGATCGATGAATTCCTCACACTTGATCCAGACACCATTGCTGAACTATTCCCTTAAAGTGACTGATCAGATACCAGGTATTTATGCAAGTAAACACGCTAGAAAGAGGTCAGCAAGGTGGACTTACAATAATGAGAATGACACCATAATGTATGAAATAGAATCAAATCTACAAAAAGAGGGATTGTTGGAAGCAGCTCGTCATAATGAATGGTTTAAATGGGCAGAATATACTGCAAAAGGAGCAGGAATGTCTAGCTGTGTATTTTGCTCCTCATCCCCTCTCAAAAAGCTAACAGTTGTACCAAGTCCTTATGATTACATGCATTGTGGTAGATTTTACACCCAATACTGCAAAGGTAACGATAGTGATCCCATATATTGCCCAGTCGAATGTTTGACTATGCTGGGAAATAAGGATTTATACAGTCATTATAAACAAGCAAGGTTGGGGGATGAATGTAGACAAATGAACATTAGAATTGCGAAGAGGATGAGAGAGACTCCATTAGCTTATGACATTGATTACACATTAGACTTTGAATGTTTCAACAAGACACAAGGGACACGGGATATGGGAAAATTCAAGGGAAACTGTACAGTTATATGGCACTTAGACAGAGCAATGTTTAAAGATCCAAATGTGCTAAACAACGGTGACATAATATATGCTACAGCCACTGTAAAGATAAACGTGCCACTCATAAGGTTGAGAAATAATTGTTCAGAAACTACCATTCACTTTCCCATTAGCAGTACCATGTATAACCAAACCGAGGCAGTGGCAGATTACTATTGGGTGTGTGGAGGGATGAAGTTACACTTCACACTCCCTAGAGATTGGAAGGGTATCTGTACTAGAGTGAGATTGATGCAAGGAATAACAATAATTGAAGAAGATATAGATGGGGTAAGAGACCCCCAATCAAAAAGAAATAGGGTAAAAAGAGCTTACAAAACAGACCCAAATGTGTATTTGGATGTAATTGGCCAACCTAGAGGAATACCAGAGAAATACAAAGCAAGAAATTAGGTAAAGTCGGGTTTTGAGTCTATATTTGTATGGATAACCCCAAATAAGAACTTGGAATGGATTAATTATATCTATTACAATCAGCAGAGATTTATCAATTACACTGATGATGCCTTAAGTGCTCTAGGAGAGCAATTAGGTCCCACTAGTAAAATGGCTTGGCAGAACAGACAAGCTCTGAATTGGCCGAAAAAGGGGGAGTTTGTGTAATGTTTGGTTCTGACTGTTGTACCTATATCCCAAATAATACAGCACCGGATGGATCATTCACCCAAGCAATGGAGAAACTGAAAAATCTGAGAGAGGAAGTGACCAAGAATGCTGGAGCAGATAAGCACATTGGAGACTGGTTAAATTCAATTTTTGGGTCTTGGAGAGAGTCGTTGATTAGAGTGGGCATCATAATAGCCATTGCTATTGTTGTGTTTCTTGTGTTGTTCTGTTGTGTTGTGCCCTTCATCAGATCCATGCTGGCCAATGCTGCAGCCAAACAGATGCTTAACATATCCATAAGACCAACTGGAATTGATATTGGATCCACCAACATGTACACAGTGGGACCTGGACTGGATGAACTGGACGAATTTGTGTAAAACCTTTCCAAAAGTGGCAGAGTGGTAGGGAAGGGGTGCCTTTTATTTTTCATTCTTTGTTTTTACCTTGTATTGTATCTTTGCTAGAAAGGGAGTTAATGTTTTCATTGTATTTTCTTTTTCATATTATGTAGTAGTATTACAATATATGGGTAGAATAGGCAGGAAGTTAGAAGGTGTTATGTATTTTACTTTGGCATATGCCCCTTCCTGAAGTTATTTACTCCTTGTAGTCACTTATTTAGAAGTCATTTGTCTTTGAAAGTTTTATTTTGAAATTGTTTATTTTGAAAATCATTTAATCAATTGAAATCAAGTGTAAAATGTGATTGTTTCAAAGGAAAGGGGATGTTGAAGGTGTTAAGAAGGTCATTGTCCATGGTACGAGGCAATGCAACCAGAAAAGGGGACGACAAAGATTGAAAAGTTCACTTATTATTTATCATTTAATCTTCATTGTTAGTATATAGTTTGTTTCTTTTGACATTGAAAATCACTGGAAAGTAAAAGAAGAGGAATGGATCGACGAGCACCTCAGTGCTTAGCAACATAAGTAGATTCTACTGGCGGTTTAAAAACCCACTATCTACTCCAACACCAGATAAAGCTGAAGGATAATGAAACTTGCCTGAGAGCTTCTCTGGCACCGAGGGACAGCATCACCAGATAGCACTCCTGGCCACCGGAAATGCTTGGAGTTCCTCTGGCAATGTGGAAGAGCTCACTGTATCATATATTGCATTATATCACTTTGTTTATGTAACACTTACTTATTTGACTAATCATTCATATACTCAACATAACCATGATAACCATGGGCAAGGCTAAGATATCTCACGCACATGCTTTGTTAACACATTGTTGATTGATTCATAAATTGTTGACCCCTAAGAATGTATAGATAGGGAAGCAGATTCTTTTACTCTTTTCTAGTCAATTGTGAGAAGAGATGTTTGGGTCTGACTTCCTCTGGAGTGCAGCATCACAAAGAAACCAATTGCTAAAAGAAGTAGGGGACCCTTGTTGGTTCATGATTGGATGAAAGGAGGGGTGGACTTGTGATTTTGCACTCTGGGCAAAGGGTTTAGTGGTGAGACTTCGTAAAGTCTCAGAGGGGGGAATATGTTGTGTTATTTTGTTTACTCACTATAGCATTATCTTATTCAAAATATTAGACATGTTTACAAATATAATCCATATACTATTCTATGCAAAATATGATATCCAAATATTAATCAAGATATCTTATTACTATTTTACTGGATGTCTAAATACTGATTATAAGTCTTAAAGTGCCATCCACTGGCCATACTGATTATAAGTCTTAAAGGGCCATCCACTGGCCAAACGCAGGTGTTTTACCAGTGAACTTAAATAACCCGATGAACTTTGGGTGATTTCCAGAATATGACAGGTACAAGTAAACAACTGTGATGTATGTCCTCTGGGATCACTGCCAACCAATAGGGGTGATGGAATAAAGAACTTTTAAAAAAATGGCGGATCTGGCCAAATTCCACCATTAAAAATGGACCAGGTGGGCATGTGATTAATTGTAGCGAACCAGACAGGCGTGGCCAATTAAAAACCGGAACTACCAACTTTGGGTAGTGAAAATGGTATAAAATGGATGGACGGACAGACAAAGATTCAGATGCGGTGACCGTTATCTCGGCTTTGTTACGTTGTCTAATAAAGTCTTATTTTGACATCTGGAACTCTGCTTCTTGAGCTTCATTGAACACATTGAGAAGATCCATCTACTGACTTAGAACCACAACACTAGCTGGTTGTCCTGCATCTTCAATAAACAAGCTACAGATAGTCCAAAATGCAGCGGCTAGAGTTCTTACCAGGTCAAGAAAATACAATCATATTACCTCAATTACAATCTCTGCACTGACTACCTATTCAATTCTGTATCATTTACAAAATATTATTACTTGCCTATAAGGCCCTAAATGGTTTAGCTCCTTTAAGAATGTTTAGACCATGTTTATGTAACAATTTATGAGCTCAAAAGGGAATTGTATATAAATAATTATGATTAATTATGATTAATTTACAATTATTTATTTATATCGGCTGACAGTAATAACTGTCGCAGAATTAAATTGCCATCAACTGATCTGTCCGTCCAGAGAACATTCAGTGTAAGTTCGTATCAACTCTAAGAAAAGGTATTTCCTTGGCCACAGAAAACACTTTCCTATTAATGCATTAGAGCATTGTAGCAAGGGTCAAAATCGTAAAGGGACATTCATTTGCAAGGCAGAATCAGAAACTCATGTAATTTGTGCACACAACTTTTTATTAAGTAAACACTAACGCAAACTAGTCTAACAAACAAACAAACAAACATACATACGTACAATCACTCACACATGGGGAAAGGCTAAATGATAGTTGATGGATGAAGCCATCAGGAAAACCAGAGAATGCAGTTATGGAGAAAGTCATTTAACCACCTGAATAAAACCATCAAGAGATTCAAGATTCAAGATTCAAGATTCAAGAGTTTTATTTGTCACATACATAATTATACAGAGTATAACCAGCAGTGAAATGTAGGTCAGGTCCGCTCCAAGGACAGTGCAATTATATAGTATACAAATATTAAGAAGAAGTACAAACATGAAATAAAAGATAAGATAAAATAAGATAAGATAGGATAAAAAATATAAATATAAATGTGCAGGTCAGTATGTTGTTGACAAATAGTAATGAGAGGAATGTGCAAAAAAATAATGTGCAAAAAGTTGTACAGGGTATTTGAATAGCAGCAATATGAGGTAGAGAAAAAATTATGAATAGCTTGTTGATATGGTGATATTACATGGTAGAGAAAAATTATGAATAGCTTGTTGATATGGTGATATTACATGGTAGAGACACATTATGAATAGCTTGTTGATGGTGATATTACATGGGGTCAAGTGATATTATGACACAGAGTTAGAGTTTAGGAGCCTGATGGCCTGGGGGAAGAAGCTCCTCCTAAGTCTCTCAGTTTTTGCCATCAGGCTACGGAAGCGCTTACCAGATGGAAGCAAAGTGAATAGCTGGTTACCAGGGTGATTAGAGTCCTTGAAGATTTTAACAGCTCTACTTTTGCAGCGTTTGAGGTAGATGTCCTGCAGAGAGGGGAGAGCAGACCCTGAGATGCGCTCAGCTAAGCGCACAACTCTCTGTAGTGCTTTGCAGTCCTGATTGGAGCTGTTTCCATACCACACTGAGATGCACTGAGTCAATACACTTTCTATGGTCCCTGAATAGAAAGTTTTCAGGATTGCTGGTGAGACCCTGAATTTCCTCAGCTGTCGCAGATGGTACAGTCTTTGCCTGGCTTTCTTAACCTGTGTTTGGATGTGTGTAGTCCAAGTCAGGTTCTCGGAGATGTTTACGCCGAGGTACTTGAAGCTACTCACCCTCTCCACAGGGGTCCCACTGATCATAAGAGGAGTGTAGGGCTGCTGCTGTCTCTTCCTAAAGTCCATGATCAGTTCTTTAGTTTTGCTCACATTCAGAGAGAGACAGTTGTCCTGGCACCATGATGTGAGTCTCTCTACCTCATCCAAGTATGCGGTCTCATCGTTGTTGGAGATGAGGCCCAGAACCACAGTATCATCAGCGAATTTAACAATGGATGTGGAGCTGTGAGAGGACACGCAGTCATGCGTGTAGAGAGAGTAGAGCAGGGGACTCAGGACACAGCCCTGTGGGGCTCCTATGTTCAGAGTGATGGTGTTTGAGGTGAACTGGCCAACTTTCACCACTTGAGGTCTGCCGGTGAGGAAGTCTTGAATCCAGTCACAGAGTGAGGAGTTTAGGCCGAGGTCAGTGAGTTTAGATGCCAGCTTGATGGGGACTATAGTGTTGAAAGCTGAGCTATAGTCAATGAATAGCAGCCTTACATAATTCCCATTGTTGCTGTCCAAGTGTGTGAGGGAAGAGTGGAGAACGTGAGAAATGGCATCGTCCGTGGATCTATTTGGGCGATAGGCAAACTGAAGAGGGTCCAAAGTATCAGGGATGGAGGAGCAGATGTGGCTCTTTACAAGTCTCTCAAAAACCTTCATGACTATAGATGTGAGGGCAACTGGGCGATAGTCATTCAGGCAAGAGGGTTTATTGTTCTTTGGCACAGGGATAATGATGGATTTTTTGAATGAGGTGGGAACCACGGCGGTAGCAAGGGACTCATTAAAAATGGAAGTGAACAAACCAGCGAGCTGATCGGCGCAGGACCTCAGAACACGGCCGGTTATCCCATCAGGACCGGCTGCTTTCCTGACGTTCACTCTCTTTAGCGCCCTCCGAACCTCATCCTCCGACACGGTGATTACAGGATCATCGCTGCTCTGCCTGCTGCTTCCTGACGCGCCGCCGTCGTTGCCATCGAAGCGGCTGTAGAAGATGTTTAACTCGTCGGCCAGCAACGGATCTGCTCTCACCTCCGCGGAGGATTTGTTTCCGAAGTCACAGATGGTCCTCAGTCCCTGCCACATCCGTCGAGAGTCATTGAGCTGGAAATGAGACTCAATTCTCTCTCTGTATCTGTGTTTGGCGGCTCTTACTGCGCGTCGGAGAGCATAGCACGATGCTTTGTACTCGCTCGTATTCCCAGACAGAAGAGCCTCATTGTAAGCGGCAGTGCGTGTGTTAACCGCGGCACGGATTGTTCTGTCCACCCACGGTTTCTGATTGGAGAATGTCCATATCGTTATTGTTTCTGTGGCTTGCTCGGTTAGCGTGTTTACGAAGCTTAATGCTACATCCGTGAACTCGCTGACGTCAGAAGAACTCGCCCGGAACATGTCCCAGTCGACGTCATCAAGCGCCGCCTGCAGCATAGCCTCTGAGTGGGAGGACCAGCGCGTCACTACTCTCTGCACCGGAGGTTCCTGAACGAGCCTTTGTTTGTATCCCGGTGTAAGAAAAATTGTGGCATGGTCCGATTTGCCAAAAGCCGGTAGTGAGCGGGCTTTGTAGGCATCCTTGAATAGAGTGTAGCAATGATCCAGTGTGTTTGGTCCTCTAGTTGGACAGGATACATGTTGATAAAAGTTCGGCATGACCTGCTTGAGGTTGGCTTTGTTAAAGTCCCCCGCGATGATAAAGGCAGCGTCAGGATGTTTGTTAATGTAGCCGCTGAGCACATCGTGAAGCTTAGACAAAGCCAAGCCGGTGTCTGCCTGTGGTGGAATGTACACAGCAGTAACTATGATCGATGAAAACTCCCGGGGCAGATAAAATGGGCGGCAAATAATGGAAAGATGTTCCAGATGAGGCGAGCAGGAACGCGACAGAATGGAGATATTCCTGGGATCACACCATTTCTTGTTGATCATGAAACATACTCCTCCACCCCTGGATTTACCGGCCTCTGCTGTTCTGTCCGTCCGAAAGACAGAGAAGTTATCACTCGGCATTACAGCAGTGTCCGGGACCGAGGACGAAAGCCACGTTTCTGACAAACAAAGAATGTTACAGTCCCTAATGTCCCGTTGGAAACTAATCCTGGCTCTAAGATCGTCCATCTTATTCTCCAAGGATTGGACATTAGCAAGAAGAATGCTTGGAAGAGGAGGACTGTGAGCCCTTTTCCTGAGTCTGACTCGAATTCCAGCGCGCTTCCCGCGGTGTTTCTTGGTCCGTCGCCTTATTATTTATAAGTATTAAAGTGGTTTTTATTCCAACCAGTATTAATACAATAAAAAAATCAGTTTACCGTTAAATACAATAAATAAAAAGCTGAAAGTGGAGAAACTGACAATGAAATCAAATCAAATCAAATCACTTTTATTGTCACATCACCACAGCACGTGTGCCTTCGTGAGTGAAATTCTTGAGAGCGTGCTCCAGACACTGCAAAAACAATTTACATATAGACATTACCATACATACGTACAGACTTATACAGATGACAATGTGTAATATACACATACATATACTCAGTACACACAGTGTACTATTAGACAGACATACAGTTACCGATACACATTATACACAGTATGTAGTACACATTCTACGTTATATACACACAGTAATATGCGAAGATGCAGCAGATTATATATAAACCGGATGTGCAAATGTCATGGATGTGCATTGGATGGTATCCAGTGCTGGCAAAAAGATTGTTGTATTTGTGCAGTAGTGTACTGGTAGTCCAGTTTGAACTGTATGGAATTAAAGTGCAGTGCGTGGTATACTGTAAAGTGGGAGTGTGCTGTAGGGTGTATTAGTTTTGACTGTTCATTAGCCTTATAGCCTGAGGAAAAAAGCTATTCCTCAGTCGGCTAGTGCGGGATCGGATGCTGCGGAGACGTCTTCCTGAGGGCAGCAGAGAGAGCAGTCTGTGGGACGGGTGGCTGGAGTCACTGATGATCCTCCGAGCTTTCTTTATACACCGCCTGGTGTAGATGTCCTGGAGGGAGGGAAGCTCACCTCCAACAATGTGACGGGCAGTTCGCACGACCCTTTGCAGAGCTTTGCGGTTGCCAGCAGTGCTGTTTCCAAACCAGGCGGTGATGCAGCCGGTCAGGATGCTCTCCACAGTGCAGGTGTAGAATGATCTGAGGATGCTGGGGCTCATTCCAAACTTCCTCAGCCGTCTCAGGAAGAAGAGGCGTTGGTGTGTCTTCTTCAGCACTGCATCTGTGTGAGCGGACCATGTGAGATCCTCAGTGATGTGAACACCGAGGAATTTGAAGCTGTTTACTCGCTCCACAGGTGTCATGTCGATGGTGATGGGTGTGTGTTCTCTGCTCTGTCTCCTGAAATCCACCACCAGCTCCTTGGTCTTGTCGATGTTGAGTGAGAGGTGGTTCTCTTGACACCATTTAGTCAGGGTTCTCACCTCCTCTCTGTAGGCCGTCTCATCGTTGTCAGTGATCAGGCCTATCACCGTTGTGTCGTCAGCAAATTTGACGATGACGTTGGAGCTGTGTGTTGCTGTACAGTCGTGTGTGTACAGGGAGTACAGGAGTGGGCTGAGGACGCAGCCCTGAGGAGCACCAGTGTTGAGGGTCAGCGGGGATGAAGTGTTGTTGCCCATTCTGACCACCTGACATCTGCCTGTCAGGAAGTCCAGGATCCAGCTGCACAGAGATCCGTTTAGTCCCAGAGTCTGGAGCTTCTCAACCAGTGTGGCAGGCACTATGGTATTGAATGCTGAGCTGTAGTCCACAAACAGCATTCTCACATAGGTGTTCTTATTTTCCAGGTGGGAGAGAGCAGTGTGCAGGGTGAAGGCAATAGCATCGTCTGTGGAACGGTTTCTGCGATATGCAAATTGTAGGGGATCCAGTGAGTCAGGCAGCACAGAGCAGATGTAGTCTCTGATGAGTTTCTCAAAGCACTTGCTGAAGATGGGTGTCAGAGCAATGGGCCTCCAGTCATTCAAGCATGTGATTTTATTTTTCTTTGGTATGGGCACAATGGTGGATTTTTTGAAGCATGCGGGAACCACAGACAGAGAGAGGGAAAGGTTAAAAATGTCTGTGAAAACCCCGGCCAGTTGGAATGCGCATGCTCGGAGCACACGGCCTGGGATGCCATCGGGACCCACAGCCTTGCGGATGTTCACCCGTCGGAAGGATCGGGTTACATCTGCGACAGAAAAGGAAAGTGCGCTCGCCTCTTCTGCTACAGCCGCGGGAGCGCGCTCTGTGTGGGCGGTGTTGTGAGCCTCGAAACGAGCATAAAAGTGATTAAGTTCGTCCGGTACAGAGGCGGCAATGTTCACAGTAGCTGGTTTATTCCCTCTGAAATCTGTGATGTTGTTGATACCCTGCCACATGCTTCTTGCGTTGTTGGTTTTTAATTGTTCTTCAACTTTGTTTTTATATTGTCGTTTGGCAGCTTTGATTGATTTCCTGAGATCGTAACTGGCTTGTTTGTGATCGTCAGAGTTTCCGGATTTAAAGGCAGATGTCCGCGCTGACAAGGCTGCTCGAACATCGCTGTTAATCCACGGTTTTTGGTTGGGGTAGATGCGGATTGTTTTTGTCGGTACTACATCCTCTACACACTTCCTGATGAAACACGTTACAGTATCTGAGTACGCCTCTATGTCGTCATCAGACGCTGCCCGGAACATGTCCCAGTCCACGTGATCAAAACAGTCCTGTAGTATAGCGTCTGATTGGTCCGACCAGCATTGAATTGTCCTGAGGGCGGGTGCTTCTCGTTTCAGTTTCTGCCTATAAGCAGGCAGGAGCAGAACGGAAGTGTGGTCCGATTTGCCGAAAGGTGGGCGGGGGAGCGATTTGTAGGCGTCCCGGAAAGGAGAGTAGCAGTGATCAAGTACACGATCACCACGCGTGTTGATGGTGATGTGTTGAAAGTATTTTGGAGCTATTGTTCTGAAGTTGGCTTTGTTGAAGTCCCCCGTAACAATAAACGCTGCATCTGGGTACGCGGTTTCCTGCTCGCTTATATTCCCATACAGTTCCTTGAGTGCCTGGTCTGTGTTGGCTTGAGGGGGAATGTAAACAGCTGTGATTATGATCGCTGTAAATTCCCTCGGTAGCCAGAATGGTCGACACAGAAGCATATGAAATTCCAGATCAGGGGAGCAGGAGGATTTAATAGAGTGTAGGTTCCTTTCATCACACCACGAGTTGTTGATAAAGAAACAGACGCCCCCGCCTCTGCTTTTCCCTGTGAGCTCTTTCGTTCTGTCCGAGCGGTGCACGGAGAACCCCGTGAGCTCGATGGCTGAGTCTGGAACCACTGCCGACATCCAGGTTTCTGTGAGGCAAATAATGCAGCAGTCCCTTGTTTCCCGTTGGTATGAGATGCGTGCCCGCAGTTCACAGAGTTTGTTGTCCAGTGACTGAACGTTAGCCAGCAAAATAGTTGGGAGAGGAGGTCGGAGGGGACGGCGTCTGAGTCTGACAAGGACGCCGGCTCTCTTCCCCCTTTTCCGGCGGCGTTTCTTCGGTCGCGATCGTGCAGCCCAGACAAAGGGCTCTGATGCGGTGTCTGTAAACAAGGCGCCGGCGTTCAGGAACTCAAAGTCCGGTTTGCGTTGCGCGACGAAGGAACCAATGTTTAAAAGCGTGTGTCTATCGTAGACAGTTATACTGACAACATCTAACACGTGAAACAACAAAATAACAAATAAAACATAAGAAACATAAGAAAAACTGCAGAGTTTTCTTGGAGCTCGCAACACGGCTGCCATGCTCGGCGCCATCTTGGTTCAGATGAAATATGGATGAAAAGCATCCCAGATAGATACAGAGCCCGTCCAAAAACGAAAGAATTTACAGGAATGTGTTTAGCATCCTTTGCATCAGAAGGAAGTTCTGTCAAAATCTGAATAGTCTTGCTCAGACAGAGTAAAATTGGAAAATGACATGGGGTTTGTGAGAAAAAGAACAGATTTTCCAGTTGTACGATATGCTCGTTTTTCACCCACTAAAAATCCTGAAAATTATTATCAAAGTATTTTGGAATTATTTTTACCTCATTTTTTGCAAAGCCAACTGAAACCACAGAATTTCACTTCATATCAGGATTTTTATGAGACTGGATTTGTAACATTGTATAATGATGAGCTTGAGTCAGTGAAAATCATAGTAGACACAAACAGGGCAAAATTTGAAAAAGAAGCAGAGACCATACAAAGAGCTCAAGATGACTTAGAACGATATGGACTGATAGAAGACGCTTGGGCTCAAATTTGTCCAGAAGCAGAACTTGAGCGTTTAGAATGTCTGGATATTAGAAAAGAACAATCAATGGAAACAGAGGAAGGTGATGATGTCATGCCAAATCTATTACCAAATGTTAGTGCTTTCACATTAGAAAAGAATCCATGTGCTATGACAAAGAAAGATGCAATGGGTTTGTTGCATTCTTTGTACGAGAAACAGTCACAAATCTTTTATAAAGTGCGGCAGTGGTGTCTAGCAAAAGTACAAGGTGAAAACCCAGATCCATTTCATGTGTTCATTTCTGGGTCCGGAGGTGGAGGTGAAAGTCAGTATTGATTAAAGCTATCTATTATGAAACCTCTCGCATTCTATCAAAGTTATCAGAAAACCCAGTTGATACACGTGCTCTTAACAGCTCCAACTGGTGTCAGCCCCTTTCACATAAGTGCTCAAACAGTTCATTCCCCTTTTTTATTGGAAAAAATTCTACATTGCCATATCAGCCACTTGGAGATGAAAAAATGAATTCCTTGAGAGCCAAATTTGGAAAACTGCAAATATTAATAATTGATGAAATTTTAATGGTCGATCATAAACTTTTGGCATATATTCATGGCAGACTGAGGCAAATCAAACAAACAGGAGATTATTCAGCATTTGGAAAAGTGTCAGTAATGGCAGTTGGATATTTTTAGCAACTTTCTCCTGTCAAAGGAACACTGCTTTATACTGAACCACTGAACAGTTAGAATTTTTGGGAAACTCACTTTAGTTTCATTGAACTTACAGAGATTATGAGGCAAAAGGACAAAGAATTTGCTGAATTACTAAATCGTTTAAGGTTACGTAAAAAGGATAAACTAATGCTTGAAGATGACGTTACTATGCTTAAAAAATGTGAAACAGATGATGATAGTACAGATATCCACATTTATGCAACCAACAGTGAAGTCGATATGCACAACATACATATGCTCCGTAAATTATGCTCTGACACAGTTACTGTAAAAGCACAAGACTTTGAGAGAAATGCTAAAACTGGTCGAATGGGAAAAAAAAGATGGGCATGATTTTAGAGTTCATAATAGCTGTTTAGAAAAATCTCTTGAATTAGCTGTTCATGCTCGAATTATGCTACTAAAAATATTAACCCTCTAGGGTCGACAAACGCATCGGCGTGTTTTGGTGCATTTTTTTTGAAAGCCCCTAAAAGGAACTTAAATTACTCTGTGAGATTTAAATGTACAGATAAGAGTAATACATCAATCAAATCTGTTAAGCATCTACTTTTATTTGTATATACTCATAATAACAACAAAACTTTGTAACTTTATAAAATAAAGAAATCAAACTAGGTGTGCTCTGTCTTCTCCGTCTCCGCAAACTGCTTTTTGAAAAACGTCACTAAAATGAACTGTAACTCAGCAAATACTCAACACAGAGACATGTGAGTTGTCTATAGAAAGCTTGAAGTGTCTCCTTTTACATGAAGTAAGTCTTATCGAAAACAAATATTCTGTGATGAAGTAATCTGTATGAAACCAACATAATGTTCAGTCTTTCCCATCTAACACATTATTTCTAATGCGATCCCGCCCCCTCGCGTTCATATGTAAATAACCACGTGAGGCGCGCGCACATGGAGACGCCAAACATAAACAAAGAGTGAAGAGGTTGTTTATCGCGGCTACTGTTCGTTTCTGGAAGAAGACGAGCTGAGTAAATGCTGGATTTCCCTCAAAAGAACAATATTTCATCCAGAAGAGAAGATCAATCTGACGAGTAAGTAATATTTCTTTTTTGCATTAGTTAAAGCCTGTTAACCCGCACCAGGACGCCAGCGCACTGACCGCTCTTTGTTTGCACATGTCATTGTTTACGAATAGAATAAATGAAGAATATTAGACTTTAGCCATTTATATATTTATAAGCAACTGAAAAAAGCACAAATGTCAGGGCATGTCAAAACTTCTCCAGGCCCCCAAAACACCCTCAGACCCCAGAGGGTTAAAATGTGTATTATATAAACAGATATATATCACATATAATTATATAATATATAGCACGTCTATTTTCCTGTTTTTAAACAGGAGATTTAAATAAATAGTAAATACGATTATTATAAAATATGCTTGGAATAATAAGACTACATTTTACATAGGCTAAGCATTTTTAAATACATTTTACACATTAATAAGAATAAATTTGTAAATAAAATTAATTTTATTTACAGCTGAAAATCATGTGACTGGCCACGTGAGCAGCACATTCTCTTTTTTCACAGGATCACAGAACTCACTCCTGCACTGTGAATAAATCGCCGTCCAAATCCATGAGTTTTATCACTGAGGTGATATGTAAATTTATTTTTACAGACGTCCATATGAGAAACAATTACCATCCGAATAGGGCTTAAGTCGGTTTTACTTTTAGGACAATTGTCCATCTCCATATCCATAGGATGATAAGTCTTGTTGATTTACACATACAACCGAAACATGTCTCACCATCGAGCTTAAAGCTACACATTCAGTAAAGTCTGAGGTTGTTAAAAGTTTCACGCTCTTGAAAAGGCTACAGACACAAAATATCAAGGAATTTTGTGAGAACAAAAACCCTATGTAACTCAAGCAAATACCCAGCAGGCACACAACGTCATATGACGTTAATATTAGGTTGGATTTAGGTCGCGACGTCAGGTGACCAAAATTCAATGTCAAGCCAACGTCTAATGACAACATTAATTTGACGTCCAAGACCGACGTCAATTGACGTTGATATTTAGTTGTTTTTAGGTTGTGTTGTGAAGTAACCAAAATCCAATGTCAAACCAACGTCTTAAGCCAACGTCATATTGACATCAAATACTGATGTCATAATGGTAACGTCCATACAATGTCAGATTCTAACATCATTTGACGTTGATCTTCAGTTGTTTTTAGGTTGTGGCATTAACTAACCAAAATCCAACGTCGAGCCAACGTCTCAAGCCAACGTCACATTGACGTCAAATACTGATATATAGTCGTCAGGTATGGCAACCAAAACCCAATGTCGCCTAGACGTCATAATGGTAACGTCCATACAACGTCAGATTCTAACATCATTTGACGTTGATCTTCAGTTGTTTTTAGGTTGTGGCATTAACTAACCAAAATCCAACGTCGAGCCAACGTCTCAAGCCAACGTCACATTGACGTCAAATACTGATATATAGTCGTCAGGTATGGCAACCAAAACCCAACGTCGCCTAGACGTCATAATGGTAACGTCCATACAACATCAGATTCTAACATCATTTGACGTTGGTATTCAGTTGTTTTTAGGTTGTGGCATTAACTAACCAAAATCCAACGTCAAGCCAACGTCTCAAGCCAACGTCACATTGACGTCAAATACTGATATATAGTCGTCAGGTATTAGATTAGATTAGATTAGATTCAACTTTATTGTCATTTATGCAGAGTACAAGTACAGAGCTAATGAAATGCAGTTAGCATCTAACCAGAAGTACAAGAATATAGTGTTTTATATACATATAAGTGCAGAGTAAATGAAGATATGATTTACAGAATGTACAGTGGAATTGCTATATACAGTATTGAGCAGAGTATATACAGAATATAAATAGGAATGCAATGTAGGGATTGTATGTACATTATGAACAGAGCAATGTGGGATTATATATACATATTATGAACAGCAGAGACGTGAGAACAGTGGTAATAAATAAATAAATACAGCTGGATGAGTGTGTGCAAGTATTGATAGAACAATGTATTCTATGCAAAATAACAGTAGTGCAATATTATAGAAATAGTTTACTGTGCTTTGTACAGTAACAACTTTAGACAGTTTATATTGTAATAACTTTGACAATGTGCAGTCTGTGCAAAATATGAGTAGTGCAAATGCATGTGTGTAAAGTACTGTGACCAGTGCAGTAATAAGCAGGTGCAGGAGTTAGATTAGTGGTGTGGCGTTCAGAAGTGTCACAGCCTCGGGGAAGAAGCTCTTCCTGAGCCTACTAGTGCGAGAGCGTAGGCACCTGTAACGCCTGCCGGATGGAAGGAGGGTGAAAAGTCCATGGTTGGGGTGAGAGGCATCCTTGATGATGTTTCTTGCCCTGCCCAGACAGCGCTTATGATAAATGTTCTCAATGGAAGTTAACTGGGTGCCGGTGATCCGTTGAGCAGTTTTCACCACCCGCTGGAGTGCTTTGCGGTCAGATGCGGAGCAATTGCTGTACCATACTGAGATGCAGTTCGTGAGTATGCTCTCAATGGTAGAGCGGTAGAATTCCACAAGGATCCTGGGATTCAGGTGAACTTTCTTAAGGCTCCTTAAGAAGTAAAGGCGCTGCTGTGCCTTTTTGACCAGAGTGGAGGTGTTATGGGACCAGGTGAGGTCATCAGAGATGTGGATGCCAAGGAACTTGAAACTCGACACACGCTCCGTTGATGTAGATGGGTGTGTGTGCATGACTCCTAGTCCGCCTGAAGTCCACAATGATCTCCTTTGTCTTCTGGGTGTTTAGTTCTAGATTATTGGCGGCACACCACACAGCCAGGTGCTGCACCTCATCCCTGTAGGCTGATTCATCGTCATCCTTGAACAGACCTACCACCGTGGTGTCATCTGCAAATTTGATTATGGTGTTGGAGCCATAAACAGGAACACAGTCATGGGTGAAGAGGGAGTACAGGAGAGGGCTCAGTACGCAGCCCTGTGGCACGCCGGTGTTCAGGGTGATGATGGAGGAGGAGAGGTTATCTAACTTGACGGACTGAGGTCTGTTAGTCAGAAAATCTAGAATCCAATTGCAGATGGGTGTGCTGATTCCAAGCTGGCTGAGCTTGGAGATCAGCTTGGAGGGGATTACAGTATTAAATGCAGAACTGAAATCTACGAACAGCATTCTCACATGTGTGTTTTGACTGTCCAGCTGGGTGAGGGCAGAGTGAAGTGCTGTTGAGATGGCGTCCTCTGTTGACCTATTGTGGCGATAGGCAAATTGGAATGGGTCTAGTGTAGCAGGGAGACAGGATTTTAAGTGGGATGCAACCAGTTTCTCAAAACACTTGGCTATGATGGGGGTGAGTGCAACAGGACGGAAGTCGTTAGGGACCGAGGCAGTGGAGTGTTTCGGTACTGGTACGATGGTGGAGGTTTTGAAGATAGTGGGGACAGATGTTTGGGCCAGGGACAGATTGAAAATGTCCGTGAAGACCTCAGCTAGCTGCTCCGCACAGGCTTTAAGCACACGACCAGGTATTCCGTCAGGGCCAGCTGCCTTCCGTGCATTCACCTTACGCAGAGTGGAGTAGACATCTGATGTGGAGAGTGTGAGAGGCAGTTCACTGGGTTGATGCTCAACTTTGAGTGAGATCTCCTTATTATTTTGATCAAAACGAGCATAAAAGTGGATGAGCTCGTCTGGGAGGGAGGCAGAGCTGGAGGGGGGCACAGAGTTAGGTGGTTTGTAATCTGTGATAGATTGTATGCCTTGCCACATACGCCGGGGGTCTGAAGAATTGAAGTGATCTTCAATCTTCTGTTTGTGTGTGAGTTTGGCCTGGCAGATACCCTTCCTCAGGTTGGCTCTGGCTGAGCTGTAAGCCTCCTGGTCTCCAGACCTGAAGGCTGCATCTCTTGCTTTGAGCAGGAGGCGAACCTCTCTGTTCATCCAGGGCTTCTGATTGGGGAAAATTTTTATTTTTTTGTGTTTGGTCACTCTGCTCACACAGCTGTTGATGTGCTCCATGACAGAGTTGGTCGTGGCCGGGGGAAGTCGTGGCCTAATGGTTAGAGAGTCGGACTCGTAATCGAAAGGTTGCGGGTTCGAGTCCCCGGCCGGCAGGGATTGTAGGTGGGGGGAGTGAATGTACAGCGCTCTCTCCACCCTCAATACCACGACTGAGGTGCCCTTGAGCAAGGCACCGAACCCCCAACTGCTCCCCGGGCGCCGCAGCATGGCTGCCCACTGCTCCGGGTGTGTGTTCACGGTGTGTGTGTGTGTGCACTTGGATGGGTTAAACGCAGAGCACCAATTTCGAGTATGGGTCACCATACTTGACAATACGTCACGACTTTACTTACTTTAAATGTCAATGTTAATCTGAGAGTTTGTGGTGGCCTGGGCAGCAAACTCACTCCAGTCTGTGTGCTGGAATTGATGTTGAAGAGTGGAGTCAGCACCTTCCAGCCAGATTTTAACAGTCCTTATTGTAGGTTTCACACGTTTGATGACTGGGGTATGGCAACCAAAACCCAACGTCACCTAGACGTCATAATGGTAACGTCCACACAACGTCAGATTCTAACATCATTTGACGTTGATATTCAGTTGTTTTTAGGTTGTGGCATTAACTAACCAAAATCCAACGTCGAGCCAACGTCTTAAGCCAACGTCACATTGACGTCAAATACTGATATATAGTCGTCAGGTATGGCAACCAAAACCCAACGCCGCCTAGACGTCATAATGGTAACGTCCACACAACGTCAGATTCTAACATCATTTGACGTTGATATTCAGTTGTTTTTAGGTTGTGGCATTAACTAACCAAAATCCAATGTCGCACCAACGTCTCAAGCCAACGTCATATTGACGTCAAATACTGATATATAGTCGTCAGGTATGGCAACCAAAACCCAACGTCGCCTAGACGTCATAATGGTAACGTCCGTACGACGTCAGATTGTAACATCATTTGACGTTGATCTTCAGTTGTTTTTAGGTTGTGGCATTAACTAACCAAAATCCAACGTCGAGCCAACGTCTCATTGACGTCAAATACTGATATATAGTCGTCAGGTATGGCAACCAAAACCCAACGCCACCTAGACGTCATAATGGTAACGTCCACACAACGTCAGATTCTAACATCATTTGACGTTGATATTCAGTTGTTTTTAGGTTGTGGCATTAACTAACCAAAATCCAACGTCGAGCCAACGTCTTAAGCCAACGTCACATTGACGTCAAATACTGATATATAGTCGTCAGGTATGGAAACCAAAATTCAACGTCGCCTAGACGTCATAATGGTAACGTCCACACAACGTCAGATTCTAACATCATTTGACGTTGATCTTCAGTTGTTTTTAGGTTGTGGCATTAACTAACCAAAATCCAATGTCGCACCAACGACTCAAGCCAACGTCATATTGACGTCAAATACTGATATATAGTCGTCAGGTATGGCAACCAAAACCCAACGTCGCCTAGACGTCATAATGGTAACGTCCATACAACGTCAGATTGTAACATCATTTGACGTTGATCTTCAGTTGTTTTTAGGTTGTGGCATTAACTAACCAAAATCCAACGTCGAGCCAACGTCTCAAGCCAACGTCACATTGATGTCAAATATTGATATATAGTCGTCAGGTATGGCAACCAAAACCCAACGTCGCGCCAACGTCTCAAGCCAACGTCATATTGACATCAAATACTGATATATAGTCGTCAGGTATGGCAACCAAAACCCAACGTCGCCTAGACGTCAAAATGGTAACGTCCACACAACGTCAGATTGTAACATCATTTGACGTTGATCTTCAGTTGTTTTTAGGTTGTGGCATTAACTAACCAAAATCCAATGTCGCGCCAACGTCTCAAGCCAACGTCATATAGACGTCAAATACTGATATATAGTCGTCAGGTATGGCAACCAAAACCCAACGTCGCCTAGACGTCATAATGGTAACGTCCATACAACGTCAGATTCTAACATCATTTGACGTTGATCTTCAGTTGTTTTTAGGCTGTGGCATTAACTAACCAAAATCCAACGTCGCCTAGACGTCATAATGGCAACGTCCATACAATGTCAGATTCTAACATCATTTGAAGTTGATCTTCAGTTGTTTTTAGGTTGTGGCATTAAGGCGAGACACTACAGGTGAATAGGGTAAAAGTTTTAACTAGCAGATATCACCATGAAACTTTCCCAGTTGATTACCTACATTAAGATGAGAAAAAAATGTATTACAAAGTTTCTGTAATTTTATGTTTAAATATGCAAATTATGCATTATCTAATTAAATATGCGCTAATTTGCATATATTTTAAAAAACAATATCTCAGAATTGGATAAAGCCAGGTTCAAAATTATTTTTTCATTGTGTTCACATATTAGATGGGAAAAAAATTACAGAGGGATTTATGGATATCTACTTTTGTTATCCTGTAAATCAGAATATACTGTCAATAGCCTTAAAAAATGTATTTTCGCCATGTTTTTTGGAATAAAATGTTATATAAATCAGGCTAGGAATAATATATTTACAAATCCCTCTGTAATTGTCTTCATAATATAACTAGGTACAAGACTGGAACGTTTGGTGTATATAGGTGCTACTGAAGTGGAGATTTCGGACTTGGAGTATGAGAGAAACGTCATTTTGAGAAAACGGGCTTTAAAGATTTATATTGTAAAAATCCACACATTTTTATATGAAAACATTGCTAACAAGCAAAACAACTGGCCAAGTAATTGTTTATAACAATGTAGACCATGAACAATGACAACTGAATAAAACAACATTGCCAAATAAGACCTTCAACTAACCACAGAGAACCACAAATACAGACACAAACTTATCATTATTGATCTTCAATTGTTTTTAGGTTGTGGCATTAACTAACCAAAATCCAACGTCAAGCCAACGTCACATTGACGTCAAATACTGATATATAGTCGTCAGGTATGGCAACCAAAACCCAACGTCGCCTAGACGTCATAATGGTAACGTCCATACAACGTCAGATTCTAACATCAATTGACGTTGATATTTAGTTGTTTTTAGGTTGTGGCATTAACTAACCAAAATCCAACGTCAAGCCAACGTCTCAAGCCAACGTCTCATTGACGTCAAATACTGATATATAGTCGTCAGGTATGGCAACCAAAACCCAACGTCACCTAGACGTCATAATGGTAACGTCCACACAACGTCAGATTCTAACATCATTTGACGTTGATCTTCAGTTGTTTTTAGATTGTGGCATTAACTAACCAAAATCCAACGTCGAGCCAACGTCTCAAGCCAACGTCATATTGACGTCAAATACTGATATATAGTCGTCAGGTATGGCAACCAAAACCGAACGTCGCCTAGACGTCATAATGGTAACGTCCACACAACGTCAAATTCTTACATCATTAGACGTTGATCTTTTATTAGTTTTAGGTTGTGACATTAACAAACCAAAATCCAACGTCTTAAGCCGATGTCATATTGATGTGAAATACTGATATAGTCATGAGGTAAAAAAACAACAACAATTTTCACAAGAGAACTGTACATTTAATGCTGTTTTTACAGTATTTTTCTGTTATTTTAAATTATTAGCAAAATTCTTTAGAACAACTTCTATAAATTAACAAATGTTATTTTAAGTAGCTATAATGTTATTAATCACAAATTATAGTAGTTCTCATTTTTTAAGACAGGAAAATGGTTGTATTATTTATACTGTATTTTTTCTGTTGTCTTAAATTGCATATAAATTAATGTAAATTCACACAAATAATCTGTAATATGTAGCTCATTAAAGGTTTATGTCCATACTAGCTGTTTAGCATTTTTCTTTGTAATTTTAAAACACATCATATCAGTTTTATATTTAGGTGTTTTTACATCTAAACTCTGCAATTCTGAACACAAATATAACTGACTTATTTCATTACATCAAAATATGCATAGTCTGTTTTTTAAAGCTGCACTACTCTCCAGGTTGAAACTTTCAGGCCTCTGCCCACACACCAGCTGATCCAAATTGCTTTGCAATGGAAATTGTGAACAGAGAAAAGTATGCATAATCTTTAAAAGCTCAAACTCTTCAAGAAAAACAAACAAATAAACATTGACTTCACAAACACGTCATACAGCCATCGTAAAATATTGGTATGTTATTTGATCAGAGTATGCATTTGTTATTTGTGTGAGAGAAACCCTATACCTACTGAGAAATTTGAAATGAGAAAAAACAGAGCATAGAGAAAAGGGTCTGAGAGGACTGGAATGCATACATTCCATGCAATGTGTAGAAAACATACATTCAAATATGGAAAATTTAGAATCCTCAATTTGTCAAATGTGCATGTCTGCTTTATGGAAACATCTTGCTGTGAGGTGACTGCATAACCACTGAGCCATCTTGCTGTTGCAAGCAATACAGTGATGAAATGAATAAGAGTACATTCTTTATCAAAGGCCTCAATTATTGTTAAATTAGTCGCACATCAACATTTACAGTTTACATTTTCCCATTCCATGAATGCTGTAACAGCATTGCCACTGCAGTCAACAGTGTAATCTGCTTTGTTCGTGATTGGTTAATCTGAATGTCATCCAGGAATCTGACCAATGACAGCAGGGCACGCGTCCTCCCGCTCAGATTTGAATGTTCAGCTCAGTCGTTACTGCAGCTCTGTTTATCTGCAGTCTTGCTCCGTTCAGTGCTCTAGGAATGGCTTTTACATGATTGTCTCATATCTGACAGATGAGTTATTATTTTGACCGATTTTGAGTTATGCGGTGTCGATTGAGAACACAGACACAATGGCTATGGACACATAATGGAAACACAGAAGGTAAGTACCTTTTATAATTGTTTTTTTGTTACTGTTAAAGTGATATGATAAACGCGATGACATACCCACTGAGCAAAGACACATCCAAATGACGTCAATTTAACGTCTTTGTCGTACGTTCAAAAGACGTCCACTGAGTAGCCAGAATGAAAGTTTTTGCGACGTCTTTTTTAGACGTCTTTTTGGCGTTCAGTATTAACGTCCATACGACATAAATATTTAACGTTCAATAGACGTCCTCTGAGGGGCCAGAATGAAACTTTATGCGACGTCTTTTTTAGACGTCTTTGTAGCGTTCAGTATTAACGTCCATATGACATAAATATTTAACGTTCAATAGACGTCCTCTGAGGGGCCAGAATGAAAGTTTATGCGACGTCTTTTTTAGACGTCTTTTTGGCGTTCAGTATTAACGTCCATATGACATAAATATTTAACGTTCAATAGACGTCCTCTGAGGGGCCAGAATGAAAGTTTATGCGACGTCTTTTTTAGACGTTTTTGTAGCGTTCAGTATTAACGTCCACATGACATAAATATTTAACGTTCAATAGACGTCCTCTGAGGGGCCAGAATGAAACTTTATGCGACGTCTTTTTTAGACGTCTTTGTAGCGTTCAGTATTAACGTCCATATGACATAAATATTTAACGTTCAATAGACGTCCTCTGAGGGGCCAGAATGAAAGTTTATGCAACGTCTTTTTTAGACGTCTTTTTGGCGTTCAGTATTAACGTCCATATGACATAAATATTTAACGTTCAATAGACGTCCTCTGAGGGGCCAGAATGAAAGTTTATGCGACGTCTTTTTTAGACGTTTTTGTAGCGTTCAGTATTAACGTCCACATGACATAAATATTTAACGTTCAATAGACGTCCTCTGAGGGGCCAGAATGAAAGTTTTTGCGACATCGAGGTTCATTCTAGTCATAGTAAAGGCAGTGTGCAGAAGTACTGCTTTAAAATTGTTAATAATAAATTAATACCCCTTACCTGTCCAAGACATATAGGTGTGCAAAGACATTTTAGTAGCCTTATTTACAATTGGAAATATGTGATCTTTTCAATTAAAAAGGGACAGAAAAATAGTTTGAAACAACAAGTGAGCACTTTTTAACCATCTTTAATGACCTTTTCAGCAAAATATTAACAAGCTGATAAAACTAAATTCTAAAAGCTAAATTTAACTCTCAAGTGAACAACAACAACAAAAAAATCCCCCAAGACAAAGATATTTGGTCTGAAATGGGGAGGGGGTATAAAGTCCCCTATAGTCAAGTAAATTCACCTTTATTTATATAGCGCTTTTAACAATGCAGATTGTGTCAAAGCACTTAACAGTATCAAATTGGAGGATAGAGTGTTAGTAATGTATAATGATAAGATTACACACTCAATTTTCAGTTAAAGGCATTTCATTATTGAATTGTCATTGTCTAGCTCAGTTTAGTTTAAATAGTATCTGTGAAATCAAATTGTCGATAATCGCTAGAAATTAAGTGTCCCAAACTGAGCAAGCCAGAGGCGACAGCAGCAAGGAACCAAAACTCCCTCTGTGATAGAATGGAGAAAAAAACCTTGTGAGAAACCAGGCTCAGTCGGGGGTCAGTTCTCCTCTACAATGGAAATAAACACAAATGCCTTACAGTACTCATTCAAAAGTCCTCAGTTATTTTCCACCCCTGTATGCCCTCCATCTCCCTTCCTCCCAGGTGCATGTTTGAGATGTTCTGCTGCAAGATGCTTTATTGTAGCCTCTGTAGCTTCTTTGTCCCATTTCATGACTGCAGCTGCAAGAGTTGAACAAAACAAAAATTACTAATATGTAAAGAAACCAACTTATTAATAGGTTTGCAGTGGGCAAAACCATTAATATATGCAGACCAATAATATATTTTTTGCAGAGAAATGTTTAGATACTTCTCAGAGAAATTAATAAATGTACAAAATACATGTATAACTGAATAATTTGTTTTCCCTGAAGATCCTCCGCTAAATGTATATAGGGTTTGAAATGAACAGTCCTCTGTCTGTGCCGCCTTCATTTACTTGGCAATTTTCATCTCTTTCACTTTAATTCTCGGGCACTGACTTGTTCGCTAAACTGAGCATCCAATCAGATTTCTCTCTCTTACCGACAGTCCCGACACCGATTCAACATGTCAAATTAGGCAAACTACCGCTGACGTGAGCCCGATGAGAGCTGAGTGGAACACACCAAACAAACTAGCCCGACAGACTCGGACTGATGGCCCAATGGCCGACTGTCGGCTTGGTGTTGTCACGAGGCCGGGCTGCAGGTCTGCCCTTTCCCCACCAGAGGTCGCCAGCTCCCTTCCTCCCGGACTCTACACTCACATTGCACTCACCTGGATGATTACACGCGTCTCACACAATCAGTTCACTGACAGCTGATCCGGATCACCATGAACTATAAAGTGTCTCTGCACCCGTCTCTCTGTCTGGTTGCATTGTCTTATGTTTCATGTCTTGCCTGATCCTGCCTGTTAACCTGCCTTGTTTATGTTTTATATGTGTTTGTTGTGCCGTGTTGGCCTTTTGTTATATTAAAATATCACCTCACCTGCATTTGGACCCAGACCTCGTTTCTCCCGTGACAGAATGCAACCAGCAAACATGGGTCCAGCAGGGAGGCTGCTTAACATCCGCCAGGGAGACCGGAGCATGGAGGATTACGCCAGGGATTTTATTGGAGTGGCTCGGCAGGCGTTTATAGAGAAGACCTGTCTCATGGTTTTTTTCAGGGGGGGTTTAGCCGAGCCCTTCAAGTCCCTGGCGCCACTCTGGGACCCCGAGGAGTCGCTGGAGAACTACATCAACCTGCTCCTGTGGATGAGCGGCTCAGACTTCAGGGTGGAGTTAGCAGCGGAGACCGCTCCCGAGCCCGCCGAAGCGGCGGAGACCGCTCCCGAGCCCGCCCCCGAGCCTGCCGAAGCGGCGGAGACCGCCCCCGAGCCCGCCGAAGCGGCGGAGACCGCCCCCGAGCCCGCCGAAGCGGCGGAGACCGCCCCCGAGCCCGCCGAAGCGGCAGAGACCGCCCCCGAGCCCGCCGACGCTGCCGCGAACAGCGCTCCCGAGGCGGCGGTGGCCGCGCACGATCCTCCCAAGCTCTGTGCCCTGCCGGCTCCACTCAAGTTCCCTGCTCTGCCGGATCCGCCCTGGCGTCCTGCTCGGCCTCTGTTGACAGGCCCTCTGCCCCCACACGGACCTGGCCCGCCATCCCTCCCCCTGTGTCACTGCTTCACCCCCCACCGGGCTGTTAGATCTAGGGGAACGTCTGGAAGCCGTTCCTTAGAGGTGGGGTACTGTCACGAGGCCGGGCTGCAGGTCTGCCCTTTCCCCACCAGAGGTCGCCAGCTCCCTTCCTCCCGGACTCTACACTCACATTGCACTCACCTGGATGATTACACGCGTCTCACACAATCAGTTCACTCACAGCTGATCCGGATCACCATGAACTATAAAGTGTCTCTGCACCCGTCTCTCGTTCTGGTTGCATTGTCTTATGTTTCATGTCTTGCCTGATCCTGCCTGTTAACCTGCCTTGTTTAAGTTTTATATGTGTTTGTTGTGCCGTGTTGGCCTTTTGTTATATTAAAATATCACCTCACCTGCATTTGGACCCAGACCTCGTTTCTCCCGTGACAGGTGTGTCCCAGGCTTTAGGCTACAGACAAATTAGTTGTTTTTTTTCCAAGGGTTGGAGCTAAACTCGAATGCTTTTGAATTTGAAGTTTGTCCAATAGGTTACCATTTAAAAAAAAAAAAAAAAAAAAAAGGGCCAAGATCCAATTAGGTATACTTTTATTATAATAACACTAACAGAATATTTTTCTTAGTTAAGCTTTTTTGAGCATTCAGTTGCCATTGAAATTAAGATTCAAGGCCAGATTTCTTTTCTGGTTTTGGCCACCCATCTCAGGTTCGACTTGAGTGCAACGCACAGATTTTTTGACTTGCCTCTAATGTTCCTTAATTATTTTTTCTTGCTGAACAAAACTCTTCTCTATTGGGTGAACATTCTATATAACAGACCTGTACAGCATGCACAAACACAGAAAAAGTGTGTAACTTTTAATTATGATGTGGTATTTATATTTGATTTGACCCTTGATGTAACTAAATGATGCACATTTACCTGAGAAAACTTTTAAAGTGCTGTGTTACTTACCAAGAAACTCTATTAAAAATCCTTAAAGTCTTACACAGAACATTTCAAATCTTTATATACATTCAATTTTTTTAAAGTTTATTAAAACTGTGCACAATTTATTTATTTCAATTTAAGTTGCAATTAGATGTCATCTGATTATATTTGAGGACACCATTTGCTGACACTTGTCACAGTCATGATATGCATTGTGTAACTTGATTGTATCACACACAACATGTGTGAAGAGTTCAGATGCAAAAGCCTCCAAGTGCCATCTGAAATTATCTTCCAAAATGGGCATTTTTATCAGGCTCCTATATTTATGTTAAGCTATTTTACTTTAATTGCATAGAAAATGACCTATCCATTGCTATTACTGAACCTAGGAGCCTGATAGAAATGCTCATTTTAGATGAAAATTTCAGACGGCATTTCAGTTGCTTATGAACTCTTCATATATATAAGGTTTTCTGCTTGAACAGAAACTGACCTTTTTAAGCCTTGTGCTTCAACCTGAAAGAGATGAAGAAGAATATTCGTTATTACAAAACTAACGTTAATTATATAAAATTATATCTTTGTATATCATTTTGGCTTTATGCATAACCTGTAAGACTTCAAACAACTTCAAAAAAAGCGAAAATAGACTAAACTTGTTGACCTTATTTGATGCTGGAATGATGGAACTTATTGCTATCTGACTGTATGAAAACACATAAATTAAAATATTTGAAATATTTGGGACAAGACCGGGTACATTTTGGTCCAAATATTATTTACAACATTTGGCCTATGTCTTGCAGCATAACACATCTGCTCTGTTCATGGCTATGCCAGTTTATGCAAAATCTGGGTCTTAGTGAAATAAATACATATGTATAGGTTTGCACAATTTTTGGGAATATTTAAGTGCACTCCATGGGAATTAATGAGGGGTACTGACATTTAGGCTTTGTATAACTAAAGCAAACATTATCACTGTGATTTAAAAATGTAATGATAATAGAGAGAAAGACCTTTATTGGCAGGTATGTTTACACATAAGATGAATATATTTTGGTGACAGAAGCTTCCACAGCACAAACAGAATGACAGTGACAAGACACAGATAATAAAAAGAACAAAAATATGTAAATAGGAAATTACAATATATACAAAAAAATAAAAGATATATAATACACAATATACAAAAAAATTGGATATTAAGATGGTATCTGTGTGTACAGGTATGTTATGTACAATGCTAGGAAATGTAAATAAAGTGTGTTAAATAAATGTATAAATAGTGTTGTGTATTACACATTTATTGTAAAGTTAACTGTTCATAGATTGCCTGAGGGAAGAAACTCCTGTGCTGGCCATTCTGGTGCTCAGAGCTCTGTAGCGTCAGCCCTTTTGCTCTCTCTGGATGAGTTCAGTTCTTGGAGAGTGGGGAGGGTACCAGTGATTTAATAACTGAGCTAAACCAGACAGTTATTGAAGTGCAGAGGATTCAATGATGGCAGAGTAGAACTGTATCAGCAGCTCCTGTGGCAGGTTGAACTTCCTCAGCTGGTGAAGGAAGTACAACCTCTGCTGGGCCTTTTTAACAATGGAGTCAATGTGAATGTCCCACTTCAGGTCCTGAGAGATATGGTGGTGCCCAGAAACCGAGAACCAGTTTTGCATGTCCAGAAGACGTCCAAGATGGGTGCTTTTGAGACGTTCAGATATTGAACCAGTTGTACACGTCCACAGACGTCCAAGATGGGTCCTTTTGAGACGTTCATATATTGAACCAGTTTTGCATGTCCAGAAGACGTCCAAGAAAATCCCTAGTGAGACGTTTAGATATTTAAACAGTTTTGCATGTCCAGAAGACGTCCAAGAGGGGTCCCCATCAGACGTTCAGATATTGAACTAGTTCTGCACGTCCACAGACACACAAAAAAAGTCTCCGTCAGACGTTCAGATATTGAACTAGTTCTGCACGTCCACAGACACACAAAAAAAAGTCTCCATCAGACGTTCAGATATTGAACTAGTTCTGCACGTCCACAGACACACACAAAAAAGTCTCCATCAGACGTTCAGATATTGAACCAGTTTTGCATGTCCAGAAGACGTCCAAGAAAATCCCTAGTGAGACGTTTAGATATTTAAACAGTTTTGCATGTCCAGAAGACGTCCAAGAGGGGTCCCCATCAGACGTTCAGATATTGAACTAGTTCTGCACGTCCACAGACACACAAAAAAAGTCTCCGTCAGACGTTCAGATATTGAACTAGTTCTGCACGTCCACAGACACACAAAAAAAAGTCTCCGTCAGATGTTCAGATGTTGAACCAGTTTTGCATGTCCAGAAGACGTCCAAGAAAATCCCTAGTGAGACGTTTAGATATTTAAACAGTTTTGCATGTCCAGAAGACGTCCAAGAGGGGTCCCCATCAGACGTTCAGATATTGAACTAGTTCTGCACGTCCACAGACACACAAAAAAAGTCTCCGTCAGACGTTCAGATATTGAACTAGTTCTGCACGTCCACAGACACACAAAAAAAAGTCTCCGTCAGACGTTCAGATATTGAACCAGTTTTGCACATCCACAGACGTCCAAGATGGGTCCTTTTGAGACGTTCAGATATTGAACCAGTTTTGCACGTCCACAGACATACAAAAAAAGTCTCCGTCAGACGTTCAGATATTGAACCTGTTTTGCACGTCCACAGACGTACAAAACGGGTCCCCATCAGACGTTCAGATATTGAACCGGTTTTGCACGTCCACAGACGTACAAAACGGGTCCCCATCAGACGTTCAGATATTGAACCGGTTTTGCACGTCCACAGACGTACAAAACGGGTCCCCATCAGACGTTCAGATATTGAACCGGTTTTGCACGTCCACAGACGTACAAAACGGGTCCCCATCAGACGTTCAGATATTGAACCGGTTTTGCACGTCCACAGACGTACAAAACGGGTCCCCATCAGACGTTCAGATATTGAACCGGTTTTGCACGTCCACAGACGTACAAAACGGGTCCCCATCAGACGTTCAGATATTGAACCGGTTTTGCACGTCCACAGACGTACAAAACGGGTCCCCATCAGACGTTCAGATATTGAACCGGTTTTGCACGTCCACAGACGTACAAAACGGGTCCCCATCAGACGTTCAGATATTGAACCGGTTTTGCACGTCCACAGACGTACAAAACGGGTCCCCATCAGACGTTCAGATATTGAACCAGTTTTGCACGTCCAGTAGACTTCCAAAAGTGGTTCTGAACTGACAGACGATATACAGACATGATCTGAACGTCTCTCTGACGTCACATGTTTGCTGGGTAATCTGTTACTGTGTTTTGTTATTATGTTTTAATACTGTCCAGATAAGGCTGTGTGACGATGTCTTGGGCATGATTAAAAGTGACTCGTTGTTGTTGTTTTTATATCGCGAAATGTAAATATATCCGCGTAGCGTTAGTACTACAAGCTCTGGAGGTTTATGTAATAGATGAATGACAGAATAAATAGCGGGAGCTTGACCTTAATATGAGTTAAGTACTGAAGGCCGCCTTTTGCTGATCTTATTTTTAATAACAGAATGAAATAGTAAAAATAACGATATTGTTATTTTGTTGTAAAATAAAATGTCTCACTCTGGAACATGAACAACTGACATGTAGACTCGTTCAACAGAGAGATCATGAAACCACCTGAAGAATACTATGCAAACCATGCTTTCGGACCCATCTTACTGCTAAGTGTTTGTATAAAGCTGGTGAGTAGCCAAACTTTTTGTAAGCCTGTCTGTCTCTGTCAGTAAGTCAACAATTACTATTGTTTTATTAAACCTGTTAAATATTCGTGTGTATGTGTGTGTTTTTCCTCTCATGGTCCAGAGGTTTTGGGATTGAAAATCTTCTGCCATATGATCTTCTGTAAAAGTGAGTATTCATAATACTTTAATGATCATGTGCCGTTATATGTGCTGAAATGTGAACATGGGCAAAGCAGGCAAACTCTGCACCAAGGCACCACTCTGATTCAAACTTAATTCTTGAGTTTAGCTCACTCAAAATCAAAACTCCCTCATCATTTTCTAACCCTCATGTCTTTTTAATCTTCTTTTGTGTTCCACAGAAAAAAAAGTCAGTTATGCAGGTTGGAAAAGACATAAGTGAGTAAATGATGACGTCATTTTCATCATATCCACCTTATTATATAAAAATGGCCCATTTATAGATTTTATGGGTCTTGCTTCCAGATATTTTTACTTTTTTAGCTGTACAGAACTGCTCGTTTTGCTGCTTGATATTGCAAATTGGTTTGTCATACCATATTATTTTAGTGTATTATCTTAATTATGAACACACTGGTTTGTAATACAAACAGTTTTACTATTTACTGCATGTTGTTATTGTTATTTAAGGCTAATGAACTTGAAGTCTCGCCTATAGGCTTACTTCTGCGTTTAGGAATAAGGTGGATGAAGTATGAAGATACTGGAGTAATTTAATGATCTCCTCAAGTACATTTGTTAGACATCACCGACGTGTGATAGAAAAGCAAATAATTTTATTAGTTATAAATATACAGGTATTAGCATTTTAGCAATTGGTAAAAATATTATATTTATTTTTTTTAGTGTACTAATTGCCATTTTTTACATCTGGGAAAAGTTGTTATTTGTTGTGAATACTTATTTCTTTATTTGTATTTCCTGTAGCTCAAATAGTAGAGCATGGCGCTAGCAACGCCAAGATCATGGGTTCGATTCCCAGGGAAAGCAAGAGCTGATAAAATGTAGAAACTGTAACTTGAATGCAATGTAAGCCGCTTTGGATAAAAGCATCTGCTAAATGTAAATGTATTTATAATTACAAGTAGGGTTAACTTGTAACTTGCTCAAAGGTAACAAACCCTGTTTGCACTAGTGGGTTTCCTGCCAGGACTGAGACTCGAACCCATGACCTTCAGGCTACAAGTCTGCCTCTCTAACCATTAGGTCACAGCTAGATCATTAAATTAGTCAGAATATCTCATAATGTCAAATGTTGTTTAAAGAAAAGGTACACAAATGGAATCCTCCTTTTTAAGGACTTTTCAATAAATCTGTCGTCTTTTTTTTTTGTTGTATTTTTTTTATTTATTTAACCCCCAGATGCAGCAAGGATACAGCTGATTACGTAAGATTTGGAGGACTGCTCTTTATCTACTGTGTCTGTCACTTCTGGTGCAGAATCATGGACCTTTATTTGTATGTTTTGATTTTACTTTTTATTACACTTGTGTAGCTAGTATTCAGGATTAAAATACAATGTAATTTTTTTCCACATATATTATCAGAGCTATATTGGAGCCCAAAAGGGTCAATCGAATATTGATAAAAACACTATAAACCTGATTGGGATAATACAAGCTAAAGTACAGTTCCCTGCACAATCTTTTTCAAAGAAAAACATTATGATACTAACCCTAACTTGTAAGAAAAATAGAATTTTAATTTTTTCAATTGCTTCTCAAGAATTCCTCTTCAGGAAATTTGTTTACACAAATTTACATCTGAATAATGAAACAGTTTTAAAGAGATACTCCACCACAAAATGAAAATTTTGTCATTAATCAGTTACCACCATGTCGTTCCAAACCCATAAAAGCTTTGTTCGTCTTCTGAACACAATTTAAGATATTTTGGATGAAAACCGGGAGGCTTGTCAATGTCCCATTGACTGCCAAGTACATTACACAGTCGAGGTCCAGAAAAGTATGAAACACATCGCCAGAATACTCCGTCTGCCATCAGTGGTTCAATCATTATTTTATGAAGCGACAAGAATACTGTTTGTGTCAACGTAGCGCCATTTTGGAGATTATGCCCTGGACACAAAATGTGTACACTCTTCTGTATCAGCCTCGACACAGGGATGCGTCTTCTGCGTTGATTTATGCTTTGATTTGAACGCAAACAACGCATCCCTGTGGCAAGCTGATACAGAAGAGTGTATGTGTTTTGCGTCCAGGGCATAATCTTCAAAATGGCGCTGTGCTGATGCAGAGGAGACGTTACGGTGCCTAATTGTTGAATAAAGTCATTATTTTTGTTGTATTTCTGTATAAAATGTATTCTCATCGCTTCATAACATTACATAACATATTCTGACAATGTGTTTCATACTTTTCTGGACCTTGACAGTGTAATTTACTTGGCAGTCAATGGGACAGACACAAGCCTCCCGGGTTTCATCCAAAATATCTTAAATTGTGTTCCGAAGATGAATGAAGCTTTTACAGGCTTGGAACGACATGGGGGGTAAGTGATTAATGACAATTTTCATTTTGGGGTGGAGTATCCCTTTAAGCCTGGAATACACTACACGACTTTTAAAAATCTGAACAGATTTTTAAATCACCAGGCATCATACACTTACCGATTTTGTAAATAATGACAAAGGAAAGCTGGGCATCATATATAATTAGGCCTGGAATACACTACATGTTTTTTGTCCTGATTTTCCGCCAATTTACAGTCTGGAGAAGTTGACACTAGTTGCCGAAAGTCAGAGCCAGTCTGCAGATTTGATAGTTGACCGATTCAACAGAAAATCGCATAGTGTATGATAGTCACAGACTCCGGTTTTTTAGCTTCAGACTCAGATTCTATCCAGTTGGAGGATATCAAAAATGTTTGATATTTTCAGCCGATTTTAGAACGCATATTGTTTCCATTTGTCACGCGTCTCCAAGGCTCACGTTTATGAGTAAGTTTGTTGTGCTCGGAACAACTTTAAAGTCTGGTAGTGTATGATCCTCGGTCATGTAGTGTATGATGCCCAGTTCCCTTCCAGGAACTTCGAGCTGCGTCGAAAACGCATATGGGAACGCCTTCAGCGTGACCAGGCTCTGAATATGATGTGTAATCAGTCAAACAAGGGCGAGGCGTCACGGGCGGGGTGACGTCACGACCAGGAAGCATATAAGCACGTGCGGCGGAGCCAGCTTCAGCTTTTTGTCATTCAGCGAAGCGCTCTGTATGTGTCAGTCTTATTTACTGTTGTTTGTCCTAGTTTTAAGTGGAAAGCATTCAGTATCATGCCAAAGCCAAGGGCAAGCTCAGGGGTGAAGCTTTCAGACCACATTTTGAGTCGTGTGTGCATCCTTGCCCTCGCTATATCACGAGCGAGGACACACACGATTTGTGCGTGGTCTGCCTGGGTGCGGAGCACGCAGAAGCGGTCTCCGCACCCGGAGGGCTCTCTTCGAGAAGGGAGCCTTCGCGAGCTCCCCACGCGGTGCCGGTCCCGCTGCTGCCGAGGCAGAGCGGCGGTGCGCTCGTGGGGCTCGCAGGCTGATCTGGCTGGCGAGTGTGAGACGGGCATGTCCTTATCTCCTCCCGTATCCGCCAGATCTGGCGCCCCGTCTCTCGGTGTGGAAGCTGTCTCTTCCCCCGAGACGAGGGCTCAATGCTTCGTCTCTCTTCCTCTGAGGAGGTTGATGTGACGAGCGTTCACGAGGTTTCGCCGCCTCTGTCACCCCAATATGATATAACTATGAGCTTTGTAAGCTGCAGTGTTTGCACAAGCATAAAATGAATAAAGCCGGTCCCGCTTGCCTTTAAATCAGAGAGAAAGAAAAAAGGCAGAGCTGCGCTCGCGGGGCTTGCAGAGAAAAAAAAAAAAAAAAAAGAGAAAAAGGCTGATCTGGCTGGCGAGAGTCAGACGGGCATGTCCCTATATCCTCCCGCGCCTGATCTGGCGCCCCGTCTCTCGGTTCGGAAGCGGTCTCTTCTCTTCCCCCGAGACGAGGGCTTGACGCTGCGTCCTCCGAGGAGGTTGATGTGACGAGCGTTGACGAGGTTTCGCCGCCTCTCTCGCCCCAGAGAGCTACTTCTACACAGGAGCCTTCCGTTTTCCCCGATCTCCTCACTGAGGTGTCGAGATCGCGGGTGAAATCTTTTCGTCCCGGCCATTCGTTCCCGCGGGAACTGAAAGAGTGCGGGTATGCGGCGATGCCGCGGGTTGAACAGACGCTTGCGAGCTATCTGTCTCCCTCTACGGCATCGCCTTTGAAGGCTCCTGCTCTGCTTACAACATCTTTGGTGGGCAGAGGGTATGCGCTCTCTATAAACTCAGGTGGCTGCTGGGCGGGCGCAGCCTCCTCTGCATACCAGCTCCTCGCGCAAAAGGTCCTGACGGGCGAGCCCCAGGACCGCGGAGGGCGACCCCTACTGGGGTGGAGTGGCTTGCACCGCGGCACTCGGTGACCACTTCACCTCGGTGCCCTCCAGGGACTTGTCTGCTGACCCTGCCGCTGTTCCAGGGCACAGCCGGTCCCAGCGAGTATATTTCTCAGGTTTGTCCGCCCGGCAGCGCGGAGCCGAGAAACTCGCCTCAGCCGCCAGATTACGCGTCTCATTCCGGTGCGCCGCATCGAGACAGCGGTCTGGCCGCTTCTCTGAACCCAGAGGTCAGTCTCGAGAGACTGATTCCCTTAAGATCATTGGGCAGCGAGCTGCCGAATGTGTCTCTTTGGGTCCTGCCTTGCAGGGTCTGGTTCGTTCAGAGGTCCTGACGGGTGAGCCCCAGGACTACGGAGGACGACCCCTACTGGGGTGGAGCGGCTTACACCGCGGCACACGGTGACCGTCTCCCCTCGGTGCCCTCCAGGGACTTGTCTGCTGACCCTGCCGCTGTTCCAGGGCACAGCCGGTCCCAGCGAGTATATTTCTCAGGTTTGTCCGCCCAGCAGCGCGGAGCCGAGAAACTCGCCCCAGCAGCCAGGCCACGTGCCTCCTTCCGGTGCGTCGCTTCGAGACAGCGGTCTGGCTGCACCAGAGGTCAGTCTCGAGAGACTGATTCCCTTAGTAGAGCATTTGACAGCCTGGCTGCAGACCGTAGCGAGAGGCTATCATATTCAGTTCGGCGGGCCACCCCCGCCGTTCTGCGGGGTTGTTATGACTGCGGTCCGCCCCGGGCAGGCTCTGGTTTTGAAACAGGAAGTTGGTACTCTGCTGAGGAAGGAAGCCATCAAGTTGGTTCCTCCTCACGAGACCCAGTCCAGTTTCTACAGCCGGTACTTCATTGTTCCGAAGAAGGATGGAGGGCTGAGGCCCATACTGGATCTGCGTCTACTGAACCGCTCAGTCAGAAAGCTGAAGTTCAGGATGCTTACTATCAAGCAGGTCGTGACTTAAATCAGGTCCGAGGACTGGTTTGTCACGATAGATCTCAAAGACGCATATTTCCATGTTTCCATCCTTCCTTCTCACAGGAAGTTCCTGAGGTTCGCCTTTGGGGGGAAAGCGTACCAATATCGGGTTCTTCCCTTCGGCCTAGCACTTTCACCCCACACTTTCACCAAGTGTGTGGATGCGGCACTGGCCCCGTTGCGGCTTCAGGGCATCCGCATACTCAATTATATCGACGATTGGTTGATCCTCGCTCAATCAGAGCGGTTGGCGGTTCGGCATCGAGATGTCGTTCTCGCCCACATGAAAGAACTGGGGTTGAGACTGAACGCCAAGAAAAGTGTGCTTTCTCCGGTTCTGAGAATCACTTATCTAGGCGTGGTGTGGGATTCGACCACGATGCAGGCACGATTGTCCCCTGCTCGGATCGAGTCGATCCTTACTACAGTCAGGAGAGTGCGAGAAGGCCAGTCACTCACTGTCAAGCAGTTTCAGAGACTGCTGGGGCTCATGGCAGCTGCGTCCAGCGTGATACCTTCTGGCCTGCTGTACATGAGACCCCTACAGTGGTGGCTCAAGACCAAGGGGGTCTCCCTGAGGGGAAACTCACTCCGCGCTGTCAAAGTGTCACGCCGTTGTGCCGTGCCTTCGACATGTGGAGGAATCCTTGGTTCTTGTCCCAGGGCCCGGTGTTGGGAGCTCCTTGTCGCCGCGTCTCGCTAGCGACGGACGCTTCCCTCACCGGTTGGGGTGCGGTCATGAGTGGCCACCCTGCCCGCGGTCTGTGGAGAGGTTGCCACCTGACGTGGCATATCAATCTGCTAGAGATGTTAGCGGTGTTCCGTGCACTCAAGCACTTCCTCCCAGACCTGAGAGATCACCACGTGCTGGTGCGCACCGACAGCACGGCAGTGGTCTCTTACATCAACCACCAAGGAGGTCTGCGGTCGCGCCCCTTGTACAAGCTGGCACACCAGATCCTTGTGTGGTCCCAGGGCAAGCTCTTATCTCTGAGAGCTATGCACATACCTGGGCATCTCAATGTGGGAGCAGACATCCTGTCGAGGCAGGGGCTGAGGCCCGGGGAATGGAGGCTTCACCCCGAGGTGGTGAAGCAGATTTGGGGTATTTTCGGCCAGGCCCAGGTGGACCTCTTTGCGACTCAAGAGTCAGCACAATGTCCTCTCTGGTTCTCGCTGACCCCTCCAGCTCCTCTGGGACTGGACGCTATGGTACAGACGTGGCCGAGGCTCCGTCTGTACGCCTTCCCCCCGATCACTCTGCTCCCTGGAGTTCTGGCGAGAGTGCCCCGGGACGAGGTCAGTCTACTGTTAGTAGCACCGTTCTGGCCGGGCCGAGTATGGTTCTCGGACCTGATATCTCTCCTCGACGGCACTCCGTGGGAAGTGCCCGTCAGGAGGGACCTCCTCTCACAGGCCGGGGGCACCGAGGTGCACCCTCGCCCGGAGTGATGGAAGCTGTTGGTGTGACGCCCTGAGGGGGCACAGCTCATAGCTTCCGGTCTGTCAACCGAGGTTGTCGAGACCATCCTCCAATCCAGAGCTCCCTCTACGAGGAAACTGTACGCCTTGAAGTGGAGGCTCTTCACTTCTTGGTGCGGGGACCGGCAGCTCGACCCAGTCAACTGCCCCGTTGGTGCAGTACTGGAGTTCCTGCAGGCCCGTTTCTCCGCAGGGGTAACCCATTACACTGTTAAGGTGTACGTGGCAGCTATTTCGTCATACCACGCCCTTACCGGTGGCCAGTCAGTGGGTAGACACCCCCTGGTTACACGTTTCCTCCGCGGTGCGCTGAGGCCTCCGGTACGATCTCGTCCCTACGTGGGATCTGGCTGTGGTTCTGGAGGCTCTGTGCAATGCACCTTTCGAGCCCATTCAGGAGATAACTGAGAGACTCCTCACTATCAAGACCGTTTTCTTATTGGCTATCACCTCTCTGAGGAGGGTGAGTGACCTTCAGGCCCTGACTACGGCCTCTATTCACTTTGCGCCCGGTTCGGCGAAAGTATTCCTCTACCCCCGCGTGGGGTATGTTCCGAAGGTCCCATCGGTCGTTCCACAGCCGGTCGTACTGCAGGCCTTCTGTCCTCCTCCCTTCGGGGAGCCAGACCAGGAGAAGCACAACCGTATGTGTCCAGTGCGAGCACTAGACGCATACATCCACAGGTCCTCCCTGTGGAGAAAGTCGGACCAGCTGCCTGTGTGCTATGGTCCGCCTAGGAGGGGTCTTCCTGCTACGAAGCCCTCCGCTTAATAGGTGGATTGTGGGTGTCATGGCTTTGGCATACGAGGCCTCTGAGCTCCCCCCGCCGGTGGGAGTCAGAGCGCACTCAACCCGAGGTGTGGCGGCCTCCAAGGCCTTCTGGGCAGGTGTTCCATGCAGGACATCTGCAACGCAGCTGGGTGGTCCATGCCCCTGACTTTCGTTAGGTTCTATGACCTCGACATCCGAACCACTCCCGGCTCCTCTGTCCTTTCGTCCTGACACCAGGCAGGGACTTGTCAGTCTGGCGGCGTTGGTATCTCGTTCCCATATGTGTTTTCGACGCAGCTCGAAGTTCCTGGAAGGGAACGTCTCAGGTTACGTATGTAGCCATGGTTCCCTGAAGGAAACGAGACGCTGCGTCGCGTTGCCACACTTCCGGCATCCCTGCCAGCGCTTGCTTCATGACTTGACGCTGAAGCCGGCTCCGCCGCACGTGCTTATATGCTTCCTGGTCGTGACGTCACCCCGCCCGTGACGCCTCGCCCTTGTTTGACTGATTACACATCATATTCAGAGCCTGGTCACGCTGAAGGCGTTCCCATATGCGTTTTCGACGCAGCGTCTCGTTCCCTTCAGGGAACCATGGTTACATACGTAACCTGAGACGTTTTCCTTTGTCACGATTTACAAAGTCAGTATGCAGCCAGGTCCATAAATATTGGGACATCGACACAATTCTAACATTTTTGGCTCTATACACCACCACAATGGACTTAAAATGAAGCAAACAAGATGTGATTTAACTGCAGACTGTCAGCTTTAATTTGAGGGTATTTGCATCCAAATCAGGTGAACGGTGTAGGAATTACAACAGTTTGCATATGTGCCTCCCACTTGTTAAGGGACCAAAAGTAATGGGACAGAATAATAATCATAAACTTTTCCTTTTTAATACTTGGTTGCAAATCCTTTGCAGTCAATTACAGCCTGAAGTCTGGAACGCATAGACATCACCAGACGCTGGGTTTCATCCCTGGTGATGCTCTGCCAGGCCTCTACTGCAACCGTCTTCTGTTCCTGCTTGTTCTTGGGGCATTTTCCCTTCAGTTTTATCTTCAGCAAGTGAAATGCATGCTCAATCGGATTCAGGTCAGGTGATTGACTTGGCCATTGCATAACAGTCCACTTCTTTCCCTTCAAAAACTCTTTGGTTGCTTTTGCAGTAGGCTTTGGGTCATTGTCCATCTGCACTGTGAAGCGCCGTCCAGTGAGTTCTGAAGCATTTGGCTGAATATGAGCAGATAATATTGCCTGAAACACTTCAGAATTCATCCTGCTGCTTTTGTCAGCAGTCACATCATCAATAAATACAAGAGAACCAGTTCCACTGGCAGCCATACATGCCCACGCCATGACACTACCACCACCATGCTTCACTGATGAGGTGGTATGCTTAGGATCATGAGCAGTTCCTTTCCTTCTCCATACGCTTCTCTTCCCATCACTCTGGTACAAGTTGATCTTGGTCTCATCTGTCCATAGGATGTTGTTCCAGAACTGTGAAGGCTTTTTTAATGTCGTTTGGCAAACTCTAATCTGGCCTTCCTGTTTTTGAGGCTCACCAATGGTTTACATCTTGTGGTGAACCCTCTGTATTCACTCTGGTGAAGTCTTCTCTTGATTGTTGACTTTGACACACATACACCTACCTCCTGGAGAGTGTTCTTGATATGGCCAACTGCTGTGAAGGGTGTTTTCTTCACCAGGGAAAGAATTCTTCGGTCATCCACCACAGTTGTTTTCCGTGGTCTTCCGGGTCTTTTGGTGTTGCTGAGATCACCGGTGCGTTCCTTCTTTTTAAGAATGTTCCAAACAGTTGTTTTGGCCACGCCTAATGTTTTTGCTATCTCTCTGATGGGTTTGTTTTGTTTTTTCAGCCTAATGATGGCTTGCTTCACTGATAGTGACAGCTCTTTGGATCTCATCTTGACAGTTGACAGCAACAGATTCCAAATGCAAATAGCACACTTGAAATGAACTCTGGACCTTTTATCTGCTCATTGTAATTGGGATAGTGAGGGAGTAACACACACCTGGCCATGGAACAGCTGAGAAGCCAATTGTCCCATTACTTTTGGTCCCTTAACAAGTGGGAGGCACATATGCAAACTGTTGTAATTCCTACACCGTTCACCTGATTTGGATGTAAATACCCTCAAATTAAAGCTGACAGTCTGCAGTTAAAGCACATCTTGTTCGTTTCATTTGAAATCCATTGTGGTGGTGTATAGAGCCAAAAATGTTAGAATTGTGTCGATGTCCCAATATTTATGGACCTGACTGTATGTATGATGCCTAGTGTTTTAAAAATCTGTTCAGATTTGAAAAGTCATGTAGTGTAATCCAGCTTTTAGAATTAATAGTCGTTTGAAACTTGTAGATGTTTTGTATTTCTTGTGCTGAGAATATTTAATTCAACTCATTAACTTCTCATCAAACTGTTCTGTTAATTGGTACAGTATTTGAAATGTTGAAATGTATTTGAAATGTATTTCCTTTCAAATTTGCACTGTTTTACTTCAAAAACTGAATGATTGCATTTTCAGTTTTGTACAGTATATGTAGAGACTTTGTATTTTTTCTTTCAAAATAAAACTTTTAATTTACAATCGTCAGCATCCTTTAACACTATAATTTTTTGTTTTTTAATAACCTGTAAAATAAGAAGTGTTTCTCTGTAGAACGTTTAGGCAAGTATTTTACTTTTAGCACTTTGTTGAATGCGTTTGATCATAATAATCTAGGAAAAATCTGTGAAAGGACAGTGTTCCTCTGTACATGGTTTAGTGATATCACGTTTTTGAATTGGTCAGTAAAAAATCCATAAAATAACAGTTTTACACTGTTAAAAAATAAAGAAACGGTCAAATGACTGGCAGTAACGGCTGCCAAACAAAAACCATAAAACTGAAGTAAATAAAAAATGGGACAAACCACGCTCATATTGATGTAATGTGGAATATCATTCATATGCCTTAAGTACGGGATGATTCTATGTTAATGTCAAGCCTTGTTTGCAAATATGTGCTAATATTGCCAACTTGCAAAATAATGACAGACTGCTGATATTACTTAACTCATAGTGTGAAATATCCCAAAACATTGCTTTTGGTACCATATAAGAGTCATAATTTGCTCAGTCAGTTGTTTGTTCTCTCACTTTTGTGTACATACAACAGACCCAAGTAAATGTTTAGAGATTTTTGCTCACTGCCTTTTAGCATTAACACCAGGAAGGTTTTAGGTTTCGAAATTGTGCAATATCAGTTTTGTCTTCAGAAGATAAAAGCATAGCAATTTGGGTGGGCCCATGATCTTCCATCTAGCACCACAGTAGAACCAATGTGACATCTACATTAGATATGACAAACCTAACACAAACTATAACAAGCGGTTCATAATGTGTTATGTATAATTAATTATTTGGACATTTAACTCCTCTTCCTTTTGTATTCACAGGTTGATAACAAATGTGGTAATGGCCAGTTTCGATAGGGATGTAATGCAATGTTTGTCCACCGTTGGAGGCTGACAAAAATCAGGTTGACATCAGAACTTAATGTAAGATTGACGTCAACCTCTAATGTTGGATAGATGTTGCATTTTTCATTTTCAATCAAAATACAACATCTGTCCAACGTTGGGTTCTGACGTCAATCTGACGTTGGGTTCTGACATCAATCTGACGTTGGGTTCTGACGTCAACCCGATTTTCATTTTCAACCAAAATACAACGTCTGTCCAACGTCGGAGATTGACGTCAATCTGACGTTGGGTTCTGACATCAACCTGACGTTAGGTTTTGACGTCAACCCGATTTTCATTTTCAACCAAAATACAACGTCTGTCCAACGTCGGAGATTGACGTCAATCTGACGTTGGGTTTTGACATCAGCCTGACGTTGGGTTCTGACGTCAACCCGATTTTCATTTTCAACCAAAATACAACGTCTGTCCAACGTCGGAGATTGACGTCAATCTGACGTTGGGTTTTGACATCAGCCTGACGTTGGGTTCTGACGTCAACCTGATTTTCATTTTCAACCAAAATACAACGTCTGTCCAACGTCGGAGATTGAGGTCAATCTGATGTTGGGTTCTGACGTCAACCCGATTTTCATTTTCAACCAAAATGCAACGTCTGTCCAACGTTGGAGATTGACGTCAATCTGACGTTGGGTTCTGACGTCAACCCGATTTTCATTTTCAACCAAAATGCAACGTCTGTCCAACGTTGGAGATTGACGTCTATCTGACGTTGGAGATTGACGTCTATCTGACGTTGGGTTCTGACGTCAATCTGACGTTGGGTTCTGACGTCAATATGACGTTGGGTTCTGACGTCAACCCGATTTTCATTTTCAACCAAAATGCAACGTCTGTCCAACGTTGGGTTCTGACGTCAATATGACGTTGGGTTCTGACGTCAACCCGATTTTCATTTTCAACCAAAATGCAACGTCTGTCCAACGTTGGGTTCTGACATCAACCTGACGTTAGGTTTTGACGTCAACCCGATTTTCATTTTCAACCAAAATACAACATCTGTCCAACGTCGGAGATTGAGGTCAATCTGATGTTGGGTTCTGACGTCAACCCGATTTTCATTTTCAACCAAAATGCAACGTCTGTCCAACGTTGGAGATTGACGTCAATCTGACGTTGGGTTCTGACGTCAACCCGATTTTCATTTTCAACCAAAATGCAACGTCTGTCCAACGTCGGAGATTGACGTCAATCTGACGTTGGGTTCTGACGTCAATATGACGTTGGGTTCTGACGTCAACCCGATTTTCATTTTCAACCAAAATGCAACGTCTGTCCAACGTTGGGTTCTGACATCAATCTGACGTTGAGTTCTGACGTCAACCCGATTTTCATTTTCAACCAAAATACAACGTCTGTCCAACGTTGGAGATTGACATCAATCTGACGTTGGGTTCTGATGTCAATCTGACGTTGGTTTCTGACGTCAATCTGACGTTGGGTTCTGACGTCAACCCGATTTTCACTTTCAACCAAAATACAACGTCTCTCCGACGTTGGGGTCCAACGTCAATCTGACGTCATATTGACGTCCGGTGCCTGCTGGGTATATGAATACAGGCAATTCCGCTCGTAGGCGATTGTGTATATTTTTGTAAACGTTGAATTAAAAATGACTTTCGCTTAAAACAACAGTGATTTATTAAAGTCACGTTTAGAGACGCGTACAAAGAAAATAGTGTTTCCACGGCACCTTCAACTTGTAACGTGTAACTTTATGTGCTCTTAATGATGTAGCTGTAACAGCGAAATAGTAAGATTGAGGCCTTGTGTCTCAAAGCCGCTATGTTGTCCAACCAGAAAAAGCTCTAAAGTACACCACAATCTCAGTTTAAATTAAATTAATTAAACGATTTTCATTTAATTATCTTATGCTGTATTTGTTCATGTTTTCCTGCAAACACTTGCAGCATGATTGACCAGACTGTGAGAATAGTCTTCCTCTAAAAACAAACTGTGAAAAAAGTATAGAGTGGCATACAATTAGCAGGATAGGCCATCAAAATCAACATTAAAACTTTAACAATAGTTTAGAAGAGTATTTCAGAATTAGGTATTTGTTATACCGATTCATATTTCTGTTGTACAAACATATTTCCTGAATAAAAGACTACGTCTGTAACCTTTTCAAAGGTAATGTAGTAAAATGTTATGGTTCTTAATTGTGATCACATTACAACAAGGCGACATTGTCCCGCTAGCCAAACCGCCCAAAAGTGGACAAAACAGAAAAATCTTAGCATGCGGTAGATGCTTATTCTTATGACCAATGGGTAGTACACATAGGCCTAATATTGAATAGCATGAAATGTGAATATCGTCATCAGCTATCTTGAACAAGAGGTCTAAATCTAGTGATGTAAGGGAAAAAAGTCATTTTTAATTCAACATTTACAAAAATATACACAATTGCCCACGAGTGGATTTGCCTGTATTCATATGGCAATTTTCTTAGTAGTTTGGTCTCTTGAGATATGCAGGGTTTTTGTTCTGTAGAATTAGGTCTCAACCTAACTGATACACAATTTCCTGATCGATGCTCTACTAGGAACGATAAGAAATGGTCAGATACGATAGAAATTGATTTTGACGATTTTTTAGTCCAGGGAATTCAACAAGACTGGAATAGGAAGGTTAAGAAGCAGGAGAAGAAGGAACGTCGCAAAAGGGCCCAGGAGAGAGCCGGAAGACAGAAAAATCTTCTTGAGGAAACAAGAATCAATGAATAAGACAATAATGAAGTTAATGAGAGAAATAATTGCATTACATAATTTTTCGGCTGAATTGCAAATGTTGGCAAATGATTTAGGAACAATGGAACTCCAAAACCCTGTCACAAAGGTATCAATTTCAAGAGTTGTATTAAGAGTGTATCCTATGTTTTGAGATCACAAATGTTGATTGCTTTGGTTTTAATTGCTATATGGTTGCTTTGCTTACTTTGTAAAAGAACGGTTAAAAACCAGGAGATGCATTTTGCAACGTGTGCAGAATGGGACTTCTAGTTAGCCATAGCGTAAAGTGTTGTTCACACCTACTAGAGGTGTTATATTGTGGTTTAGACATATGTGCTTATGACTCGCTTATGTTTTGTAAGGTGTTACTATTTTTATTATAGTTAAAATATTATTATTATTATATTATTATATTTATTATTAAAATAGCAATAGGCACGCTTGCTATCTAGAGATGTTATCATTTTTCCTTTTGAACTTTTGACACTGTCTTGTGTGGCCTCTGTGACAAAGGTCGCGTTTTCTGCCTGCACGGGAGGAGGGGGCAGACACAGACAGGGGCAGAAAATGGAAGAATGATGGGAGGTTTTAATGAGATTAATGCAAATGATATGCAAGGCTATAAAATGCTTATGAAACTGATGCAAGGGGCCAACATTCCGTGGTGAACATTTTATTCGCTGTTATTTTTGTTATTTGTTTTCTTATTGTTATTTGCTACAATCCAACAAGCTCCCTAAGGTTGCAAAACTCTGGACTTTTGGTAGTATCTAGGATAGCAAAGTCCACTAAAGGAGGTAGAGATTTTTCACATTTGGCTCCCAAACTCTGGAATAGCCTTCCTGATAATGTTCGGGGTTCAGACACACTCTCTCCATTTAAATCTAGATTAAAGACACATCTCTTTAGCCAAGCATTCACATAATGCATCTTATCTTGTACTGTGGTTATATCTGATCAAATGTACTTTATTATTCTTAAAACGAAACCATTGTATTGGTGATTCGTTAAACTTTTAAAGCAAGTCTCTGAGTGATTAATTAATAACAACCAGTTATCAGAACCTGAATGAAACTTTTTCGAGCTCCAAGTGGTCTGAACTTGGCTGAGCAAGGACGGAGACCGGCAGAAAGGACTTGAAACTTCTGCCAACATCTATTCGACCAAAAGGTAATTATATATCTGTTGGTTATGAATTATCCATGGGTGATATAGATGTGAATCGCAGGTTTTAACCCTTTAGACTGGTATACAAATTGAACATGGTGCCCAAACATGTGGGGCTTGATAAATTAAGGATAAAAATTCAGGGATAACACAGTTAAATTAAAAACAGTCCATCCTTCAGATGTGCCCAGCTGTTTATTTATCTTTTTTCATTTATTTTTTTAATCTATCTATCCAGTCATCTGAACCTACAACCACCTGAAAGATACCACCACCAGCTTCCTGGATCCAATGATGCCACTTACATGTAATTCAGGCCTACGCTTCAACAGATACGCCCAGGTAAGGTTTGGCCAATGAGATGCAATATTCTAATGATGGTGGAAATAATTAGGATGAAACTCATTTTTATCTATATACCTAACCTAACCCAACAACAACCACACTAAAAGTTACCCCTTAGTGGGGTAATCACATCATTTCTAAACCTAAGGATCTCAGCCTCACAAATAATTTTTAAACCTAAAGATTGTAGCCCTGTAAATTATACACCTACTTGATATACCCCTAAAAGCCACACACAATTATATAAAAATATTTGAATCATCATCACACAGGAAGACACACACATATTTACAAATACATTACTTATTGATAAAACTGTATATACATGATTTATAAAACAATATACATATGATAGTGGATTGTTTTTGGGAGCTGGGCCTGATCAAAACAAGATTAGAAGCGGTCAGTGGAAGTAGTAGGACAGTGCACAACCAGAGTTGGACTTGCTCTGACTTCTGAATATGTAATCCTTAACCAAACAAATAGATTTTGGAGGGAATGCAATGCTAGACCAGGATTATCAAGCTAGTAGCTTGATTCACTGGCCTGGACCAAGTCAAGAACGAAAACTTCGTATTCCTCAAACTAAAAGAATACTATACCAAATCAGGCGACAATTTTAAGGGATATTTTCCCCTCAAAAAACAACCTCCCAGCCCGAATAAGAATCAAAGTTCATCCATTCTCAAAAAATATGCGCCGGCCCATGCTTTTCCTCGACCTCCCTACTTCAAACCACACAGTCTGGTGAGACTGTGTTGGGGGGAGATTGTTGTATTCTTAAAAAAACCTAACGTCGTTCTGATTTCTGGATTTGTTCATTCCCTTACAGAGTTAAGGAGAGAGGGATCTAACCTGAATCAACTCACACACTAAACCTACCCCTCAGAGATTTGGGGAGGCCAGCATCTAGCCCTGAACCAACTCATACCTTAAACCTACTCATCATAGACTCGGGGAACGCAGAATCTAACCCGGGAACTGAATCACACACTAAACCCACCCCTTACAGGTTTGAAGGCAAGAACTAGCCCTCAGCCAATTCACAACCTATTCAGGAGTTGCGGAATGACCGTTTCAGCCAAAGTTCTTGGATGGAATGTGTAAGAAGAACTGGTCTTAAGTCTGAACGCACACATCTAACAACAGACATCCTGACGCCGTATGGAATGGACATCTTTATCCCCTGGGACCATAAAACCAGGATCTAACTAAGAAAATTCCCGTTTGTTCATTTTGAAAGAAAACAGAACTCATATTCCCGGATTCTAATTTACGTGGCGCCAGAGACTCCCCTGAATCTGACTCCGCTGAGCGCGGTAATTCAAAAAGTAATCCTGAAGAAGACTTTTACGACTTTGCGTTTCGCCCAAGAAAGGAATGCGCCGTCTGCTCCGCTACTAGACACAGAGCACAATGCTTTGTGCAAAGATTTTTAAGGGACAAATTATACTGAGTTTCTGCTATTGAAACAATATACTCGAAGAAAATAAACACTATATACAATATACATGTATGAAGGATGTGTTTTTGTGACATGAAAGCTTGGTGTGTTATTTTGAAACTTATGGCATTGTTGTAATCTTTCAATGCATAAAGTTTACCTGATGACGAGATGTCAGTTCACATGCTCGACGTGATTATGTAGAACTCAGGATCGTTTAATCAATGCATTTAACCGAGTAATATCATTTGCATTCATAGGTATTTTTTTTGGCTATGCAAAGTTACATGGTGTTTGGTTTCGTTAGAAAGCTAATCTCATGAATAATATTATGATGAATGAGAATGATCTTTTCTCTGCAAGGTATCATCATAATATGAATAGAAATCTGCTGATAATAAGTTTCATGTGATTAAATAACTGAACGGACAATTTATGCATAGAAGACACGCAGATATGACCACAGCTACACTTGCGATTGGATCAAACGCCCCACAGGAAGAATCTGATTGGATCAAGTGCCCGGAGGCAGATCCCAAATCGGCCCGTTAAAACAGATGCACAACTGTGAAAAAAGGGTTGGAGTTGAAAACTGAAAAGGAGGCTCACGCACGCCTCGCTCGTCTCTCGTTCTGCTCACGCTGCAAAGCGCTTCTGGCCTCTAACATCACGGCAGGGCATTGCAACAGCGATCAAAGTTAAACTTCAAAGAAACCAACACCTGACGCTAAGAGCTAAGAAAGACTTCCTGAGAGTGTTGTTCAGTCATCACGAAGCCATCCAACCACTGAAGAGTAATCCAGTGGCGACGAACTACGAGCAGCCAATCCGCGCGAACCAGGAAAGAACAATCTCGACTAAGAGTCAGGTTCTAAACAAAGACGTCGTCAACCGAAAAGACTGAGTTCGATCGGAAACAACTGAAGAAACAGGCAAGCAGAATCTCTTTAATTGGCTGAAACTGGGATATCTATCTGTTAAGAGTAAAGATAAAGATAAAATAATTATCTGTCTATGAGTTTCCCTCAGGTTGAAACGAGCATTAAGTTAGAACCTAAGACTCTCTTCAGATCAGAACAATTCATTGCAACGAATGTGTGTGTTTATGTCTTTTGTTTTGTGTTGTCTAGTCAGTAGTGTGTTAGAGTAGTGAATAAACTTTGATTTTATTAAGAAATCTCTTGTCTGTGCTATGTGATTTTGCAGATCATAATTATTTGCCCAAGATCGCGTTTACCTACGCTCAGCTAAGAAATAGATAACTAAAGTTAATTATTTGGTTTATTTATCCCTCTGAGCCCGACAAACGCGAATATGCGTTTTGGGGCAGATTTTCCTGATAAGGCAGAAATTAGCTCGAATTACTCTGCCATTTTTGATCGTTCAGATAAGAGCAATACTCAATTCGAATCTATAAGGGGTCTACTTTTATTTGTATACACTCATAATAACAACTAAACGTTGTGCTTTTGAAGAATAAAGAAAACAAACAGGGTGCGCTCTCTGTCTTCTCCGTCTCTGCGATCTGTTTTCAGAAATGCGTCATTAAAATGAAGTCTAACTCAGCAAATACTCAACACACAGACATGAGTGTTATCTCTATAGAAAGCCTGAAGTGTCCACTTTCAAATGAAGTAAGTCTTATCGAAAACAAATATTCTGTGATGAAGTAATCTGTATGAAACCAACACGATGTTCAGTCTGTCCCGTCTAACTCATTATTTTTAATGAGATCCCGCCCCCTCGTGTTCACATGTAAATAACCACGTGACCCGCGCGCGCGGAGCATAAACAAAGCGTCAGTGAAGAGTTCATCGCTGCTACTGTTACTTTCTGGAAGAAGACGCGCTGAGTAAAGGCTGTATTTCCTCAAGAGTTCATCAAGTAGAGAAGATCGATCTGATAAGTAAGTAATATTTATGTTTTGCATTAGTTAACGTGTTATTGTGACATAAACTTGAACACATTACTAGATGGGTTGTTCCCAAATTACAACACAATAAATGCTACGCATCTAAGAATGTTTAGACCATGTTTATTATTAATAATATCTGTTCAAAAATATATTTTAATAGCGTGCTAAACAATAACAATTAGTTCTCAGATATAAAATATATTTTTTATAGTGCAAAGTTAATCCTTTTATAGTACAAAGCATGATTGAGTCTATGACTGCAGAATCATATGCTCTATACTATAAAATAATACATGATGTTCAGGATGACTATATGACTACAAAATCATAGTTGGGTTTTCCCCAAACTATAATTCCTGACTAAAATGTTTGAAATCCAATAAAACATTTTGAACATTGGGCAATTCATTGTATTTAAATTTCTTATGGCCCCAGTATGTTTTCATGCTCTTTATAAAACAATAAAAGTAATATGAGAGTACACTGTATCACGATGAATGCTACGAGTCTAAGTATGTTTAGAACATGTTTATGATCAATAGCCTACTCTGTTCAAAAATAGAGTATAATTGCATGCTAAACAATAATTAGTTTCTCAAAAATAAAATCTCCTTTTTTTTACGATAATACAAAGCATGAATGAGTCTATGACTACAAAACCTATATAAATATATATATATATATAGATAGATGCTCCTGATATAAACATGCTCACAAATGTTTTTTCTCTTTTTTTGGTTGTTTGTATTTTATTGAATCAGACACCTGCACCACAGATGAATCCTGCTGACTTTCAGTCTCTTCCAACTGTTTTCCTCTGAGTGCGCTGCACCAACATCAGAAGTTCAACAGTTTGTTCTTGAATCCATGGAAAGTAGCAGAAACACTTAAATAACACGTACATATCAGGTATGATTTATCTGTTTCACTTGTTGAACATAATCTGTTGCAGGAACGAGTCAAAGTCTGTTCACATCTCTGTGGTTAGATCAGTGTGCTCAATAATGTGTCTTTGACCCTCATTATGTATGTTTTGATTATACTGTGTTGTAAATAAAATACAAATAATTTAAAAAACCCCATTTTTTCAGTCTCCTCACACTCTCTTACCTGCCTCAGTCACAGTCACACTGATGGGCCATTAGCAGCTTTAGGGGAGGGCCCTTTGTCTCTCAGGTGAGAACCACTTAATATTCAAGCCCATTACCACTCCCTCGCATATTGGCTTTCAATAACAAAACATGTCTTTAAACATTTAAATCAATATATTGTTTTCTGTGAATGAGTAAGCAGAATGATTTTCACATAATTGTGAAGTAAAAATTCTAGCCTACAAGATTCAGTCCTCAAAAGTCTTGTAAACAATTGTTCTGTATGTGTTTTATGGTCTTATTTCAGTGACTTCAAAATTTTAGTTTTTCACTAACCACGCATAAACCTTGTTTTCTCAAAAACACAATCATGTACACAAATGCTGCTAACATAACATTGTAGCCCAGTTTGTGCAGTTTACAGTGTTATTAGACTTTAGCCATTTATATTTTTATAAGCAACTGAAAAAAGCACAAATGTCAGGGCATGTTGAAAGTTCTCCAGGCCCCCAAAACACCCTCAGGGCCCAGAGGGTTAAGAAATATACTTTATTTTCACACATTCAACATTACATTCATTTGTCCTATTGAAAATCATAATACCTATTTTCCAACACAAATATCAACATTTATCCCAATGATTTGTTTTCTTACAAATCATAATAATACCTCATCTTCAACACAAATATCAACATTTATCCCATTTATTTTTTTAACCAATCGTAATTATACCTCATTTTGATCACAATCATCAACATTTGTCGCAATACAGTTCAACCAAATCTTTACACCTTTCTTTGGCTGCATGTTTACCCCACCTTTGGACACCCCACTTGGTCCTTCCCCTTAATTCAGCTTCCACTCCCCGCACTATCCCTTCTGCTGACCTCCTTCATTTTCCTTTACTTAACTCTTGTCTTCCCTCCCATATACCTTTCTTTACCAAACTCATTATTAACCAAAGCATAAATGCAACTTTCCCTTCCCCCTCTTACATCTAATACCCCCAATTACATTCCCCCCTGAGACTCTAAAATTCTCTGAGACCACCTTTAGTACCCTCCACACCCTCCCCCACGCTCTCTGCAGAAAATATTCCCAAAAGGTGTGTCTTTCTAATCTCTTCTTGTGAACACCCCTCCCTCGGGCACCTGCTATCTTTTGATAGCCCATGTCTATACATAACTTTCTTCACTGGCAGACGCCCTAAAAAATAACCAGTTAAGATCTTTTAGACCATTCTCCAATCTCTTTGGCTGAATGTTCAACCACACCCTCTCCTGGACACCCACTCTCACTTCACTAGACACCCTCTCCCTTGCCTTCCCATACAACTTCCTCTGCTCCAAACATACTGCCCTATCCTTACCCTCAGGGTATTTCTCCAACCACCTAGCAGCATGCCTTTAACCCTCTAAGCGCCAAAGTCGCAAAATTGCGACAAGACGTCATACTTCATGAAATGGGCTGTAGTTCCTAATCTGGTGTAATGGCTCATTTGTATTCCCTTCCACTAGATGGCAGACATGTAGTACTTCGATTCTAGACCAAAATTGTTCGAGGAAATAGCAGAGTAAGTGAGCTATCGTGTCATTGATGCGGAAGCAATTCAGTTCATAGCTTCTGAGTAAATTGTGAGATTTGTGAGAGAAAATCGCCAAACGGCTAATAAAAAGTTGTACTGTGAGGATGTGTTGCAAATGTCATTCGCCGATTCTGACTCTGAAGGGGAATATTTGCCTTTTGGAAATGACGATCGGCCGTCTAATGATCGCGCTTCTCCCGGTACATCTTTTCCGTGCAATGGTGCCGCGCGCAAGGCACGATCGTTCACAAAGCACAAACAAGTGATCATTTCAACACTTTGGCCAATGGGGATGGGGGTGGCAGGGGTGGACGTGGTCTTAGTGTCCATAGGAGAGCTGTTGCTCTCTGATAATCGGCCAGATTGCGCTGTTTGTTCTGATCGCGCGCGCTCTAAGGGCTGCCGGCAGACAGTACAGGTGCAGTCAGTTTGGGGCAGGTCTGTGCGCTGTGCCATGCAATGAGAGGTACCATACTCTCAAGAACTATAAACTGTCACATAGATACCTGATTGGGCAGATAGCTGGTCAACTGATCAAAAAATAGGCACATGTATTTTACTATGGCACAGTAATATAGTAATAATTTACTACTTTCTCCTGTTTTACTGTTGATTTCCTCTTTTCCTGATCATTTGAAATGAGGATAAAAAGACAAAAAAACAACAACAACATGCAAATAAGTTCAAACATCCATTCAATATCTATTATTTCCTGAATATTACTGATGAACTGATCAAAAAGTAGGCTACTGTTCACATGCGTTTTACTACTATATAGTATAGTAATATAGTAATAATTTAGTACTTTCTCCTGTTTTATTGTTGGTTTCCTCTTTTCTGATTATTTGGAATGAGGAGAAAAAGACAAAAAAAAACAAACAAAAAAATCAAACATCAATTCAATATCTACTATTTCCTAAATATTATGAAATTCAAGAGGGCCGCCCCTGATGACGTCATAATATGCAAATTAGATGAGTATATTTACACCCCATATAAACTTTCGGTCATGCCCAACATTTTTCTAATTTACAGTAGATCTCTATCTTTAAGCCCTTTCAAGCCACAAGCTTTTGAAATCTTGATGTCAAAATCCAGCATTTTTTCCAAAAAACCCTGGCGCCTAAAGGGTTAATGCCAAGGCAGCACCTCTGCCTTTGAACCATCATTGGTCCACTTCATTACATGCCGTGCTTGATACGAGAAAAAAAGTTTAAGAAAATACCCAGACGGATGCTCTACTGGCTTGGCTAACTACGCCAAAGTAGAAGACACAAATAAACAATCAAGTTTTAGAGGGATATTAGATTAGATTTTAGATTAGATTCAACTTTATTGTCATTGCACATGTAAGGTACAGGGCAACGAAATGCAGTTAGCATCTAACCAGAAGTGCAATAAGCAGAGGTACAGGATATACAGTGCCTACAATATGTTACATATGTACAGAATATACAGATAAGGCAGTAGTACTATGGACATAATTTACACATTTTTAAATACTATCAGTATGATATACAGATGGGTGATATGAACATACTATACAGATGGATTGTACAGTAAATGTATGTACACTATGAGCAAAAACTATGAATATAATTACAAATGGATATGAATAAGCTATACATTAAGATATATAAATACTAGTGCAATGAACATTGAAAGTGCATAGAAATAAAAATTTCCAGTGCATAGTACTAAGTGTGTGGATGTTTTTTTGTTTTTGTTTTTTAACCGATTTTAATGATGGGGAGGGGTGAAGAGTTTGTGGTGGTGTGTGAGGGGGGTATCATTGGGCACAGTTTAGTAGGGAAACAGCTGTAGGGAAAAAGCTGTTCCTGAGTCTGCTTGTCCTTGTTCGGAGGCTCCTGAAGCGCCTCCCAGAGGGCAGTAAGTTAAACAGTCTATGGTCAGGGTGAGAGGATAACACTAGAACTCCCAGAGAGCAGCCATTTGGCTTTTCTACCTATAAAACCCGCAGGACAGCCGATGGGCTGGAAGGCTTTAGGCTAATATCCTTAATCAGCTGTGAACAGTTGCTTTTGTTATGTAAACAATGTGGGGCCATGCTGAGCCACTTCAAGGAAACTTGTGTTTCACTTTGCCATCTTAGGGAGAAATCAACACACATGTTTTTTTTTCCTTTGTTGCTGAGATTTATTGATAAAAACAGTACAAAATAAAATAAAAAAGAAACCAACCATTTGTACACATATTTACAAATAATATTAAAAAGTGAGTGAGTACATTCCAGCAATCACTCACAATCCTGGCACTGCCATGGTATCTCCCGTCTGCATTTACCACATGTGTATCTGTAGCAGGGAACACATCGCACAGTGGCATGATTGTTCTTGCATTGGTGTTTGACTGACACATGGCTCTTTTTCCAGGGCTAGGTGTGGAGGGTTGTGTCCGAAGCAATTGTTCTTTTCTTGCCTTCTTCGCACACATATGAGAGTTAGCCAACTCTCTTGCAAGCTCCACCAGGAAGTCCACCCGTCTTTCCTGCCTTCCGGTGCATGCTTGATACAGCACATGTGCATTCAGTGCTGCCATGTCAATCATGTTATAGAACACGGCAACTGGCCAGCGCCGTGTCCCTGTGCGGACAGTGTACTCCCGCACCATCTGGTCCATCACATCCACGCCGCACTTTGTGGTGTTGTAAAGGGTGACAGTGTTTGGCTTCCTTTTGGTGGTATTATCAGTCTGAATCACGCTGTGCATGCTGCTAAGAATGTAGACGGTCTTCTTCCGTTTGGGCGCATACGCCGTCAGCGTAGCAGCAGTGGTTGAAACACCTAATAAATAACATAAATTGTTATTTTCATAGCACTTTTACACACAATGACACAATGACACACTTGGCGTGTTGATTCTAAAAATTAGAAACACATAAACATAGAACCACAAAAGACCTGCAACATACCTGAGTGGTGAATTCATTGCGATCTGTGTGTCTAGCGGATTGAGGGATTTCCCGGCGAATCTTGTTGACTGTGCCGAGGATGGTGGCTCCGGCTAAGAAGTAAATGCGCAAGTGACAGCGATGTGAAGAAATTGTCCGTGGTAACATTTCTGCCCTTGTCTAGGAATGGTTCCATCAGCCTCATCACTACATTTTCAGACAGTCTCTCTCCACTGGGACGACTAGGGTCTTTGCCAAGATATGGGAGGACATTACAAATGTACTTGGATTTTAGGTCGCAAGCCACCCAAAACTTGATCCCAAACTTGTCAGGCTAATTCATACCTGTTTACACCTGGGCAAGACGCTACATGCCAATGTGAGACATTTTCAATCAAGTTCTCTGCTTTTAGCAGCCCTCCCTCCCCCACACATACAAACAAGCCACCAGCAACCATTCACACACACACCCCCAACCCCCCTGCAGATTGCTCAGGTAATGACCACATTTACACATGAATTGATGCTAATGATAGCCAAAAGACTAGCCAGTTAGCATCCACTTGGCTAAAGGAGGGTTAAAAAACTCTGGGATTTCTAGTGTTAAGAATGCCGCGAGCTCGACGTAAACAGCGTTTTCTCTGGACGTCCTCAATGGCAGGAAGTGGTGTCCCTGTGATGCGTTGGGCGGTTTTCACCACCCTCTGCAGTGTCTTGCGGTCAGCAACTGTTCAGTTCCCATACCAGACTGTGATGCAGTTGGTCAGGATGCTTTCAATTGCACACCGGTAGAAGTTCCGCTGGATGGTTGGAGACAGGTGGTTCTTCTTCAGTGTCCTAAGGAAGAAGAGGCGTTGGTGAGCCTTCTTGACTAGGCTGGATGTGTTGGTGGTCCAGGTCAGGTCCTCCGAGATGTGGGTTCCCAGGAACTTGAAGCTGGAGACACGTTCAACAACCATCCCGTTAATGTGGATGGGGTCATGCGTTCCACTTTTCTTCTTCCTGAAGTCCACAATAAGTTTCTTTGTCTTGCTGGTGTTGAGGAGCAGGTTATTGTCAGCACACCATGCAGCCAGGTGCTGTACCTCCTCCCTGTAGGCAGTCTCATCGTTGTCTCTGATGAGGCCAATCACTGTGGTGTCGTCAGCAAACTTGATGATGGAGTTGGATCCATGCACAGGCCTGCAGTCATGGGTGTAGAGGGAGTAGAGAAATGGACTCAGCACACAGCCCTGTGGTACGCCGGTGTTGAGTGTGATGGTGGTGGAGCAGGTGTGGCCTGACCTAACATGCTGAGGTCTGTTGGTCAGAAAGTCCATAATCCAGCTATAGAGGGAGGTGTTAACACCCAAGTCTCCAAGTTTAGTGATCAGCTTGGAGGGAATGACGGTGTTGAATGCTGAGCTGAAATCAACAAACAACATCCGTGCATAAGTGTTGTTATTATCCAGGTGTGTGAGTACCGAGTGCAGTACTGTGCATACTGCATCCTCAGTGCTCCTATTGCTACGGTAGGCAAATTGGTGTGGGTCCAGTGTGGGTGGGAGGCAGTTCTTGAGGTGTGCCAGGACCAGTCGCTCAAAGCACTTCATTACAATGGGTGTGAGTGCTACGGGGCGGTAGTCATTCAGGCACGTCGGGGAGGAGTGTTTCGGCACTGGCACAATGGATGTGGCCTTAAAGCATGTTGGCACAGTTGCTTGGGTGAGGGACAGGTTGAAAATGTCTGTGAAGACCTCTGCGAGCTGCTCTGCACATATCCTGAGCACACGTCCAGGAATGCCGTCAGGGCCAGCGGCCTTGCATGCATTGATCCGGCTCAATGCTGTGCAGACATCTGTGGAGGTGAGTTTGAGGGTCTGATGGTCTCCTGAGAGTGTGATCTTGGTGGCTGTCTCCTTGTTGTTATTCTCAAAGCGAGCATAAAAGTCATTTAGCTCATCAAGGAAGGAGACGTCTGTGACCGTTGGAGTGGAGTTGCATGGCTTGTAGTCACTGATGACCTGGATGCCCTGCCACATGCGCCGGGGGTCAGAGTTGAAAAAAAATTCTAAGATGGCGCCGGTGAGATCGGCTGCCGTCACGACTGCTCCGACCAAACTTTGTCTTCTTTTGTTATTTTTTCGTATTGTTAACTATAAACACCGGTTTCTTTTTGTAAGATGGCCATTCTTACATACGACAGGGCCACTCTTATTTCTATTGGTGCACAATGCACTAACCTTTCGCCGTTTTTGAACCCGGACCCAACCTGGCCGAGCGAGATCCTGAGGAGGAACAAAGGACCCGACCCGTACCGGCGTCCTCGAGGGAAACGAGCCGGCGTCAGGAACAGGCTGAGGGCGCGCGCACACCGCGCTCCCCTACCAAGTGTCCTGCTCGCCAATGTCCAGTCGCTGGATAACAAACTCGATGACCTCAGGGCAAGAGTCAAGTTCCAGAGGGACATTCGGGACTGCAACCTTCTCTGCTTCACTGAGACATGGCTGAACCCAGCGGTACCAGACCACGCCATCCAGCCGGCCGAGTTCTTCTCGGTTTACCGCATGGACAGAACGCTGGACTCGGGGAAGACTAGGGGAGGTGGAGTATGTCTGATGGTGAACAACCACTTGTGCGACAGCGCGAGCATTGTACCCCTCTCACGCTCCTGCACACCGAATCTTGAACTTCTGACCATCAAATGTCGCCCTTTTTATCTCCCTCGGGAATTTAGCTCGGTCATCGTCAGTGCCGTTTATATTCCACCTCAAGCGGACACGGACACTGCGATATAGGATTTACATGAAACACTACACCTTCACCAGACACAGCACCGGGACGCCGCATTCATTGTTTTGGGAGATTTCAACAGTGCCAACCTCAAGCGTGCACTGCCGAACTTCCATCAGCACATCAGCTGCCCCACCAGGGGCGAAAGGACATTAGATCACTGTTACACCCCATACAAGAACGGCTACAAGGCACAGTCACAACCACCGTTTGGGAAATCGGACCACGCCGCCATCTTCCTCATGCCTGTTTACAAACAGAGGCTGAAACAGGAAGCCCCGGTGCAGAGGGAGGTCCAACGCTGGACGTACCAATCGGTGGCCGCTCTGCAGGACGCGCTAGATGACGCAGACTGGGACATGTTCCGGCGCAGCTCTGATGACGTCAGCTTGTTTACGGAAGCGGTTGTGGGATTTATAGAGAAACTAATGGATGATACGGTGCAGAAAACCATCATCAGGACGTTTCCCAACCAGAAGCCGTGGGTGGATAAAACCATCCGCGACGCCCTGAGATCCCGCTCTGCTGCCTACAACACAGGGCTCATCACCGGGAACATGGATGATTACAAGGCTGCATCTTACAGCGTGCGCAGATCGGTGAAGGAGGCGAAGCAGCGCTACGGGAGGAAACTAGAGTCGCAATTCCAACATGGCGACTCTAGGAGCCTGTGGCAGGGACTTAGAACCATCACGGACTATAAAACACCACCCTCCAGATCGGGGAATGCGGACGCTTCTCTGGCTGACGAGCTGAACACTTTTTATGCTCGCTTCGAGGCTGCAGCTAATCACGCTAACAGTGCTAACTGCATGCACGCTGAGGAAGCCGGTGAGGACAACGTGTTGTGGCATTACAGATATTTTCTATACTGCCCCTTTGTTTATTTTATTTTTTTTCTATCACCGCCTTCCAAATGATATTATATCTGGATTGGAAGCAGCACTAATTAAGAGGAGGAGTCTATGTGTATATAGTGTGAGGTTTAGAGACCGGAAAGAGGTTGGTCTGACCAGTTACGTACTTTTTGGAGGCAGTCCTTGCGGGTGAATCCGTCGTTTTCGGAGTGTGCGGATTGTGGAGAGGAGGTGGTGCTACCTGTTTAGCCTGTTGCTAAAGGGCATTTCTCTTGGCCAGTGAATGCCTCTTTTTAACATCTGGGATTGAACTGGAGGTTCGAACCATACTCCTATCAAAGGAGCCAAGACCGGCTGCCGCCGCTAATATTCCCGAGTCACTCTTAGCCATCCGTGCTGCCAGCTTGGTCAGTGTTCCACTCACTAGTCACACATACACATTTCACTCATTTATGCATATTTGAAAAGTGTTATTTTGTCTTATTTGGTTTTGCTCAATTAATTCCTTTTTTTTTCTTTTTTTGAATGGAATTGTAGTGCTTGGAGATAATAATAATAATAATAAAACCTGTCTAGAATATAAAAACGTTACCTCATTAAAACGAAGAAAATTACGTATTCTTCCTGTAGTTTGTATTTTGTTTTGTCTTCCTCTTGTTTGTATGTAGCGGATGGTTTGGTTGTCCGTTGCTATCCGGGATGAAATTAATATAAAAATGTGGCAGGTATAATATACTTGTCTGGCGCCCGAACAACAATAACTGATTGTGTTTTTTTTGTTTGTTTGTTTTTTTTTTCTCCCTTTGAGGCTTTCGGTCTGAGTCGAATACAGACTGAGTGCAACTCTATTCGTCAACTAGACGTGGTCTTGCGGTTAGGACTCTGCGTCATCACGCGTGTGATCGGGGTTCGATTCCCGCTTCAGATAGTTTTTTTTTTTGTGCGTTTAACCTTTGTTATATTTTGGGACAAGACGACCTCCGTTACAGAAATGGCGCCCGAACAGGGACTTGAACTAAACAAACTGGATATGACCATTTGAAATTTTGTGACTGTAAATTTTGGAAGATGTGTGGAATGTGAATATTTGAATCCATTAACTTTTATGCTCTTGAGGGAATGTATGTGATTATCTGTGATTTTGGAGTGAAAATCTAAATACTGTGGTGTTCTTGAATAACCTTTGTCAATTGAAATCTTGTTGACTAAGTTCTTATCAAGGAAATGTGTGGAACTTTTATTTGGGAAATGTATTTGTTGGGTTTTTTTTTTCTTTTTTTTTTGATGTTTGGAAAATGCTGTAATTGATTGTAGAGAAGAACTGTTTTCTTTTTATTATTATTTCGCCCCTGTTGCCCCAAATACATACACAGGCCTTGAATTTTTTATTTTTTTCCCAACATTTAAAATATTCCCACACATTACAAGACATGGCCACTTCCTCTTCCCCACCTTCCACCTATGTGGATATTGATGCCCCTGATCCCCCTAGTATTTCCACTCCAATTTGGCCACCTCCTGTACCAACTCAGACCCGTTCAGGACTTCCTCCACATGACCCAACTATGTATAACATTTCCACTCCACACAGTTTCGCCTTTCCTGGAACCCAGGTGCGGATGCTCTCCCCTGTTCTTGGAGGCAGCACCCTTGTGCAACCTCTCACTTGGGCCCCACAACATGACAGCATGCAAATTTGTACGTCTTTGGATGGTACATCTTCTTCAATGGCTCAGCATGATCTTCCTGGTATTCTTCCAACCCCTGGGAGGGGAATTCAACAATATAATGCCCATTTGCAAGGTAACTGGGACAATCTGACGGAGTTCATGAAAAGGCAGGAGAAAACTGTAAATGAGCTTACCCAGGTACTGAAGGCCTCATCTTCCCACCATGAGAACCAGATCATCGATCTTGCAGCAAAGGTGGAGACCAACAATCAACAGGTTGTCACCCTAATGACTGCAGCTAAACAACAAGAGGCAGGCGAGACTGACCAATTGATTAAGGCTGTGCAACTGATGATCTCAAAGGAAATTCAAAAAATGGAACAATCCTTCACCTCGGTAGTCCGGGATGAGGTGGAACAGCTACGGGTGGAGTTACAACAGGATATCAAAGCTATTCAACGCACACTTCAGGGTAGCCTTGATTATGTAACCACGAATCTTCAGCAATGTGAAACACAAATTCACAAATGTCGTACTTGTGTAGCCGAACTGCAAAATGATGTCCAAGTGTTCATTGAGGAAAAGGCTGAAGCACAAACAGGAAAAACAACTAAGATTTCTGGTGCACATCCAATAGAGACTGTTTCACCTCTTCTACCAATGCCTCTGGCAAAAAGTGACCACATTAAATTAACATTTCCCACTTTTGGGCGTCCTACTGATGACGCTGACCCCCTGTTGTACTTGACTAAGTGTCAAGATTTTCTGGCTCTACATCCTTTGACGGATGCAGATCTCCTGGCTACCTTCCGCACAGTGTTGCATGGCACTGCACGTGACTGGTGGGAAGTAAGTCGCTCCAATATAACCACTTGGAAGGAGTTTGAGGCTGCCTTCCTCTCTGCTTTTTTGTCTGAGGACTATGAGGACGAGCTGGCTGAACGTGTCCGCACTAGAGTTCAAGGGGAGAAGGAATCAGTAAGAGATTTTGCATTCACTTATCGAGCACTGTGTAAAAGATGGAAAGCCACGTTAACAGAAAACGAGATTGTGAAAATGATCCTAAAAAATATTAAGCCTTACCTTGCAAGCCAGCTGCGCAGTCGTGTTAACACTGTCGAAGATCTGGTTAGACTCGGACACCAACTGGAAAAAGACCATGAAGAACAGCTTCGGTATGAAGGTCGTGTGGGCTTTAAACAACAAGCCAATTCACAAAAACACTTATCCAACCGATCTGCTGAGAAACCGTCTGTTCAATGTTGGAGATGTAATGGACCACATCCTCCAGGCAACTGCCCAATGTATGGACATCCACCTTCCCAGCAGTCTTCTGGTCAACAACATTTCACACAAGGAAAATATTCTCATCACTCTGCAACGTCAGGAGGACGACCATCCAATAATAATGTGGCAGCCTCTGAAACACCTCAGACACAAGCTGAAACTCAGATTTTAACCCCTTCACAATCAAATGCATTCATGACCATACCACAACAATTAGTAGTTCCAATTCGCATTGAATCCTGGTTGGGGAAAGCGATTGTGGATACTGGAGCAAGCTACACGTTAATTCACGAAAGTCTTATGAAGCAAATTATAACCCCTGTTCAGCTTCAACCGTGGTCAGGTGGTCCTCTCTACCTGGCAAATGGCAAAGCTGAGAGTCCTTTAGGATGGATAAACATTAATATTCATCTGCACAATAAAGCCATTACAGTACCTGCTGTGGTCCTCCCTTCTCAAGCTCTTGCTTATGCCATCATCTTGGGTTTGGACTTCATCTTTTTCAGTGGCCTGCAAATTAATGTAAGTGAACACAAATATTCTTTCAAGTCTGAACCTACTGTAGAACATCCATTTCAACCTGGAAATGCCAGTGAACCGCTGGTGACTTTGTCAACAATGAAGGAAGAGAAAAGAACCAGAAAACTAAATTTGACCTTGTTAAGTGCTGTTCCTCCTCCTCAACCTTCCTTGACCATGTTACAAATTGACAGCGTGGACGATGCAACATTAATTAAAGATGCCGTAAGTAAAGCACATCTACCTATGGAAGGAAAGCAACAACTATTTCAGATCCTAGAACGCAACTCACGAGTATGTACTCACCGAACTGGGCGAACAGATGTCCTGCAACATCGCATCTATACCACCTGCCAGGTTCCTATCAAGCAACGGCCATATCGGTTATCACCTGTCAAACAAGCAGCAATGGAGGAACAATTGGAGGTAATGTTGAAAGAAGGAATTGTGGAGCCATCACATTCTGCTTGGGCCTCACCGGTAGTTCTGGTTCCAAAGAAAAATGGAAAGTTAAGGTTCTGTGTAGACTACCGTAAAGTCAATGCAACTACAGAAAATGATGCTTACCCTCTCCCAAACATCACGGAGATCCTAGAATCACTCTCCGGGGCATCCGTTTTCTCTACCATAGACCTCAACAGTGGTTATTGGCAAGTGATAATGGACAATGATAGTAAAGCCAAGACTGCTTTTATTGTGTCTGCAGGTCTATATCACTTCAATGTTATGCCTTTTGGGTTAAAAAATGCACCTGCCACCTTCCAGAGGCTGATGGAGACAGTCCTGGGGGAGCTAAGAAAGAAAATCTGCTTTGTCTATATTGACGACATTATTATTTATTCTCCCTCAGTGGCCCAGCACTTCAGTGACCTGAAAACTGTTCTTCACAGGCTGGATACTGCCGGGTTGACTATTAACTTGAAAAAGTGCAATTTCTTTCTTCCAGAAATCACCTTTTTGGGACATGTGGTGAGTAATAAGGGCATCACAGCTGATTCAAGTAAAGTTGAGGCCATTCGTGCCTTTCCTGCTCCCAACACCTTGAAGGAAGTTCAGAGGTTCTTGGGATTAGCCGGTTGGTACCACCGGTTCGTGCCAAATTTTTCTAAAATTGCTGAGCCCCTAAATTCCTTGAAAAAAAAAGGACAGAGGTTTAAATGGACGACACAGTGTCAACAAGCGTTTGACCAGTTAAAAGCATGCCTTACCTCGCCCCCCATTCTTGGCCACCCCGATCTTCAAGTTCCTTTCATCATATATACAGATGCTAGTGATACTGGACTGGGTGCCATTCTCACGCAGAGGAAAGATCCAGGTAGGGAGGAGGTTATTGCATATGGCAGTCGAACATTAACTGGAGCAGAGAACAACTACACGGCAACCGAAAAAGAGTGTCTGGCAGTTATATGGGCCTTAGAAAAGTGGCAACATTACCTTGAATACAAACTTTTCACGGTTGTCACAGACCATTCTGCTCTGCAATGGGTCATGGGATCCACTAAAACCAACAGTCGCCTCATTCGATGGGTCCTGAGACTGCAAAAATTCAACTTCGTTATTGAATACCGTAAAGGGAAATTAAACGTCGCTCCTGATGCTTTGTCAAGGTCATCAGTCACAGCAAATTCTCCCATTACCGCAATTTATGCCAAGCAACAAATGGATCAACATCCAGAGCTTCCGGTGACAGATATTGTCTTGTGGGAGGAACAACATAAAGACTGTGAAATAACAAAGTTATTACAAGCAGTAGCAGAAGAACAAAGCCCTCAGATGGAACAATACGAAGTGGTAGAGGACAAATTGTATCACAAAACTCACCTGAAGAATAATCAGATACACTATAGAGTGTATGTTCCCAGCACTCTCCGGCAATCTCTCCTTCAGCACTATCATGCACATCCCTTGAGTAGCCATAGAGGAATTTATAAGACCTATAAGCGGCTCCAGGAAGTAGCGTTTTGGCCAGGGATGTGGACTGATGTGAAACATCATGTCAGGGAATGTGTGAAATGCCAAACCCTTCGGCACGATAACCAGAAACCTGCAGGGAAACTCCAATCAGTTACCACCACTAAACCAAACGAAATGTTGGGAGTTGATATTATGGGTCCACTACCCCGGAGTACACAGCAAAATGTGTACTTGCTGGTTTTTGTTGATTATTACTCACGATGGGTTGAGTGTTTCCCCATGCGTCATGCCACCGCTCAAAATATTGCAACAATTTTCAGAAAAGAAATCTTAACTCGTTGGGGGGTTCCAGACTTCATTCTTTCTGATAGAGGCACCCAGTTCGTCTCATCTGTGTTCAGAGAAGTATGTGAAAAATGGAGAGTGACACCAAAGTTAACCACAGCATATCACCCTCAGACAAATATGACTGAACGTGTGAATAGAACTCTCAAAAGTATGATTGCGTCATATGTGGATGACAACCACAACAAATGGGACCAGTTCTTACCAGAGATGAGATTCGCCATTAACTCTGCCATCCAGGAAACCACTGGAGTTACTCCAGCAGAATTGCAGCTTGGAAGGAAACTGAGAGGGCCAATGGATAAAATTCTGCACGGTCCAAATCTCACTCCTGACACCACCTCCTATGATGTAATCTCTCACATACAACAACTGCAATCTCAAGTTAAAGAGAGTTGCAGAAAAGCCCAACATCGACAACTCCGGAACTATAACAAAAAAAGACGAGACACAACTTTCAAGATCAAAGACAGGGTATGGCTTCGAAACTTTCCGCAATCTAGTGCACAAAACAAGTTTAGTGCCAAATTGGCACCAAAATGGAAAGGGCCTTACCGGGTTCTGAAGTCACTGGGACCTTTGAATTACCACATTGCGTTGGAGGCAACTGGAGAAGATGTGCGCACTGCACATGTGTGCAATCTTAAAATGTGTTTTCCCACAGCTGAGCAGTTGGAGGACCAAGCAAGGAAAGTAATTCAAGACATCTTTCAAGAAACCTCAGATGAGGAGGAATTCTTAGGTTTTTGATTCTTTTCTCCTAACAACCATGGGTTGTTTCATCCTGGGGGGGAGAATGTGGCATTACAGATATTTTCTATACTGCCCCTTTGTTTATTTTATTTTTTTTCTATCACCGCCTTCCAAATGATATTATATCTGGATTGGAAGCAGCACTAATTAAGAGGAGGAGTCTATGTGTATATAGTGTGAGGTTTAGAGACCGGAAAGAGGTTGGTCTGACCAGTTACGTACTTTTTGGAGGCAGTCCTTGCGGGTGAATCCGTCGTTTTCGGAGTGTGCGGATTGTGGAGAGGAGGTGGTGCTACCTGTTTAGCCTGTTGCTAAAGGGCATTTCTCTTGGCCAGTGAATGCCTCTTTTTAACATCTGGGATTGAACTGGAGGTTCGAACCATACTCCTATCAAAGGAGCCAAGACCGGCTGCCGCCGCTAATATTCCCGAGTCACTCTTAGCCATCCGTGCTGCCAGCTTGGTCAGTGTTCCACTCACTAGTCACACATACACATTTCACTCATTTATGCATATTTGAAAAGTGTTATTTTGTCTTATTTGGTTTTGCTCAATTAATTCCTTTTTTTTTCTTTTTTTGAATGGAATTGTAGTGCTTGGAGATAATAATAATAATAATAAAACCTGTCTAGAATATAAAAACGTTACCTCATTAAAACGAAGAAAATTACGTATTCTTCCTGTAGTTTGTATTTTGTTTTGTCTTCCTCTTGTTTGTATGTAGCGGATGGTTTGGTTGTCCGTTGCTATCCGGGATGAAATTAATATAAAAATGTGGCAGGTATAATATACTTGTCTGGCGCCCGAACAACAATAACTGATTGTGTTTTTTTTGTTTGTTTGTTTTTTTTTTCTCCCTTTGAGGCTTTCGGTCTGAGTCGAATACAGACTGAGTGCAACTCTATTCGTCAACTAGACGTGGTCTTGCGGTTAGGACTCTGCGTCATCACGCGTGTGATCGGGGTTCGATTCCCGCTTCAGATAGTTTTTTTTTTTTGTGCGTTTAACCTTTGTTATATTTTGGGACAAGACGACCTCCGTTACAGTGTTCACCATCACGGAGCATGACGTGAGGAGGGCATTCAGGAGAGTGAACATCAGGAAGGCAGCAGGACCAGATGGCATCACAGGTCGGGTTCTGAAGGCCTGCGCTGACCAGCTAGCACCGGTGTTCACTGATATCTTCAACCTCTCCCTGGAACAGTCCATAGTCCCCTCATGCTTTAAGCAGTCCACCATTGTTCCTGTCCCCAAGAAACCCCAGCCCACCTGCCTAAATGACTATCGCCCTGTAGCCCTCACATCAGTGGTGATGAAGTGCTTTGAGAGACTGGTCAGAGACTTCATAATTGCATCACTACCAGACACACTGGATCCACTACAGTTTGCATACAGACATAACCGCTCCACGGAGGATGCCATCTCACACCTCCTCCACACCACAACAGGTCACCTGGACTGCAGAAAAGGGAATTATGTAAAAATGCTGTTTGTGGACTACAGTTCAGCGTTTAACACCATAATTCCCTCCACACTCACCTCCAAGTTGGAGGTCCTTGGTCTCAGCACATCCTTGTGCCAATGAATCTCCAGCTTCCTGAAGGACAGACAGCAAGCCGTACGGATGGGTAAACACACCTCATCCTCCATCACCCTAAGCACTGGAGCCCCTCAAGGTTGTGTTCTGAGCCCCCTGCTGTACTCACTGTACACCTATGACTGTGTGGCCACTTCCAACTCCACCACCATCATCAAGTTTGCTGATGACACTGTTGTGTTGGGCCTGATCTCAGACAACGACGAGACGGCCTACATACAGGAGATTAAGAACCTGGAGAGTTGGTGCCAGGTGAATAGTCTACACCTGAACATCAGCAAAACTAAGGAGCTGATAGTGGACTTCAGTACGAAGCAGGAGCGGTTATACCAGCCGATCACGATCAGCGGGACGCCAGTGGAGAGAGTGGACAGCTTCAGATACCTGGGTGTTCACATCACGCAGGACTTGACTTGGTCCTGTCATACCAGCACCCTGGTGAAGAAGGCCAGGCAGCGTCTGTACCATCTGAGACGCTTAAAGGACTTTAGACTTCCCTCTCGGGTGCTTAAGACTTTTTACACCTGCACCATCGAGAGCGTCCTGACGGGCAGCATCACTTCCTGGTTCGGGAACTGCACTATGCAGGACAGACGAGCCCTCCAGAGGGTGGTGCGTTCAGCGGAACGTACCATTCACACCGAGCTCCCTGACCTGCAGGAGATCTACAGCAAGCGGTGCCTGACCAGGGCCAGGAAGATAGTGAAGGACCTCAGCCATCCCAACAATGGACTCTTTTCTCTGCTGCGTTCAGGGAGGCGCTTCCGCTGCATGAAGGCGAACACAGAGAGAATGAGGAGGAGCTTCTTCCCGCAGGCCATTCGGAGTCTTAACCTCTCTCCACATCACCCCACACTTCCACTTTGCACATTTTCATTACATCTGCACTAATTTGTAGAAGGTCACGTAAGGATAAATGAGTGGGACTTACATACCATTTGTCTTTAGTATTCCTTTTACTCACTTACACACTTTACTGCACTGCACAGCACACAGACACTTTATCACTGACATACACTTTACTTTTACAGAATCTATATAGAATCATATTCTATTTTATTCTTCATATCTATTTTTATTCTCATATCTATTTGTTATTTTATTTTATTGCTAGTTTATTTCTATATATATGTTTACTGTACTTTTTCTATTTGCTATTTGTATTTTTGTAAACTTGAGGTTTTTTCTTAATTTTGTTGGACAGTCGTACAATACATTTCACTACATGTCGTACTATGTATGTATATGTATGTGACAAATAAAATTTGAATTTGAATTTGGATTTGAATTTGAGTTGGAAAAATGCTCCTCTACCTTTAGCTTGTAGCAGCCTTCTTGATGCCCCACTTCAGGTTAGCCCTGGATATGCTGTAGGCCTGAGCGTCATCTGATCTGAAAGCAGTGTTGCGGGCTTTCAGCAGGAGCCGCACTTCCTTCAGCATATGAGGCACATCCCACCCCCCTCTGCTAACATGATTAAACATTTCAGATCTCTTAACATATTCATACCTACCCCCCCATACAAAGTTAATTAGTAACCGTATTACTGCCCTTCTCATACTTGCTGGCAATGGGTAAATATAAGCCAAATACTGAAGCACAGGCAACACGTCCATCTTCACTACCAGGACTTTCCCCACCATTAGGGGTAGCTCCCTGTCCTCTGCTCATGCAATAACATCCCTAATGAGTTGTAGATCCCATTTAATGCTACGGCCGTCTACCCCACATGTTTGATCTACATGCACAACATGAGACAAGATGGCGGCGCGAACACATCGCGAGGCTCAGCGTCTCTCCAGTATTTGCAATTTTGCAGTATTTTTCCTGCTCATCTCGGGTCTGTTCTCACTGAACAGCTTTGCCTTAACATCATACACCCGACAGGAGCTTTTGGATATCGGTCTGCACTTTTCCAACAGTCTTATAACCAATCATCGACTCATCCCGGAGATCTCCAGAACACCCGAGGCTACGCACTCTGCTCGGCCAGGCGGAAGTGCTCACAGGCGGCGCCGAGATCGTAAACAAAGGCGGGGGAAGCGCGGAGGACTAAGAGCTAAGCTAAAGCTAACACCGCACCGGCTGTCTTTACCCAGCATTTTCCTCGCTAATGTGCGGTCATTGGTGAACAAAATGGATGAAATACGACTTCGCATCACCCATAGTAAGAAACTTTTGGACTGCAATGTCATGGTTTTCACTGAAACATGGCTACATAGCGACATACCAAATAATGCTATTGATCTAACCGGACGCTACACGCTCCGAGCAGATAGAGCGGCAGATGACTCCGGCAAGACCAGAGGCGGAGGATTGTGCATTTACGTAAACAAAGCTTGGTGTACGAACTCTGACATTGTTGGAAAACACTGCTCGCCTAACCTAGAGTTTCTCATGGTTAAGTGTAGACCTTTCTATCTGCCGCGGGAGTTCACTTCCACCATCATAACTGCAGCCTATATTCCCCCGGATGCTAATGCCAAGCTTGCTATGAACGAACTGCATGCGGCCATTAGTAAACAACAGACTGTACACCCGGAAGCTGCATTTATTGTTGTGGGTGATTTTAATCACTCCAACTTAAAGACAGCGCTCCCCAAATTCCATCAGCATGTCTCCTGCCACACTAGAGGAGAAAAAACTTTGGATCATGTTTACACAAACATTGCTGGAGCTTAGATCCCCCACCTGGGACAGTCTGATCACCTTTCTTTGTTTCTCACCCCCAAGTATTCACCCCTCATCAACCGTGTGAAGCCATCAGTGAAGACCATCAAAGTGTGGCCAATGGGAGCAGAGTCTGTACTTCAGGACAAGTTTCAACACACGGACTGGAGTATGTTTGCTTCTCAGGCTGCCAGTGGCTCTCACACGGACATTGACATCTATACCACCTCTGTACTGGATTACATCAATACCTCCATTGACAGTGTTACAACAGAGAAACAGATCACAACGTACCCTAATCGGAAGCCATGGATGAACAAGGAAGTGCGGCTCCTGCTGAAAGCCCGCAACACTGCTTTCAGATCAGATGACGCTCAGGCCTACAGTATATCCAGGGCTAACCTGAAGAGGGGCATCAAGAAGGCCAAGCACTGCTACAAGCTAAAGGTAGAGGAGCATTTTTTCAACTCTGACCCCCGGCGCATGTGGCAGGGCATCCAGGTCATCAGTGACTACAAGCCATGCAACTCCACTCCAACGGTCACAGACGTCTCCTTCCTTGATGAGCTAAATGACTTTTATGCTCGCTTTGAGAATAACAACAAGGAGACAGCCACCAAGATCACACTCTCAGGAGACCATCAGACCCTCAAACTCACCTCCACAGATGTCTGCACAGCATTGAGCCGGATCAATGCATGCAAGGCCGCTGGCCCTGACGGCATTCCTGGACGTGTGCTCAGGATATGTGCAGAGCAGCTCGCAGAGGTCTTCACAGACATTTTCAACCTGTCCCTCACCCAAGCAACTGTGCCAACATTTAAGGCCACATCCATTGTGCCAGTGCCGAAACACTCCTCCCCGACGTGCCTGAATGACTACCGCCCCGTAGCACTCACACCCATTGTAATGAAGTGCTTTGAGCGACTGGTCCTGGCACACCTCAAGAACTGCCTCCCACCCACACTGGACCCACACCAATTTGCCTACCGTAGCAATAGGAGCACTGAGGATGGAGTATGCACAGTACTGCACTCGGTACTCACACACCTGGATAATAACAACACATATGCACGGATGTTGTTTGTTGATTTCAGCTCAGCATTCAACACCGTCATTCCCTCCAAGCTGATCACTAAACTTGGTGACTTGGGTGTTAACACCTCCCTCTGCAGCTGGAGTATGGACTTTCTGACCAACAGACCTCAGCATGTTAGGTCAGGCCACACCTGCTCCACCACCATCACACTCAACACCGGCGTACCACAGGGCTGTGTGCTGAGCCCATTCCTCTACTCCCTCTACACCCATGACTGCAGGCCTATGCATGGATCCAACTCCATCATCAAGTTTGCTGACGACACCACAGTGATTGGCCTCATCAGAGACAACGATGAGACTGCCTACAGGGAGGAGGTACAGCACCTGGCTGCATGGTGTGCTGACAATAACCTGCTCCTCAACACCAGCAAGACAAAGGAACTTATTGTGGACTTCAGGAAGCAGAAAAGTGGAACGCATGACCCCATCCACATTAACGGGATGGTTGTTGAACGTGTCTCCAGCTTCAAGTTCCTGGGAACCCACATCTCGGAGGACCTGACCTGGACCACCAACACATCCAGCCTAGTCAAGAAGGCTCACCAACGCCTCTTCTTCCTTAGGACACTGAAGAAGAACCACCTGTCTCCAACCATCCTGGTGAACTTCTACCGGTGTGCGATTGAAAGCATCCTGACCAACTGCATCACAGTCTGGTATGGGAACTGCACAGTTGCTGACCGCAAGGCACTGCAGAGGGTGGTGAAAACCGCCCAACGCATCACAGGGACACCACTTCCTGCCATTGAGGACGTCCAGAGAAAACGCTGTTTACGTCGAGCTCGCGGCATTCTTAAAGACTCCTCTCACCCTGACCATAGACTGTTTAACTTACTGCCCTCTGGGAGGCGCTTCAGGAGCCTCCGAACAAGGACAAGCAGACTCAGGAACAGCTTTTTCCCTACAGCTGTTTCCCTACTAAACTCTGCCCAATGATACCCCCCTCACACACCACCACAACTCTTCACCCCTCCCCATCATTAAATCGGTTAAAAAACAAACAAACAACAAAACATCCACACACTGAGTACTATGCACTGGAAATTTTTATTTCTATGCACTTTCAATGTTCATTGCACTAGTATTTATATATTGTGGCGGGAGGAGCCAACGACAGACACAGTGGGCGTGGCGTCAAGCCTCGGAGAGGTTTTTATTAAACAATATATTAAAATAAAGTGTCCAAAGGGGGAAAAGTGTCCAAAATAAACGGGGATCTGGTGTCCTCGTCGTGCTGCGGGGCTGTGCAGGAGGGCAGTGTTCAGGAGGGAAGGGTCCAGGGAAGGGGCAGAGTCCGGTGGCCGCACGCGCTCCCCTCTCGGGGCCGGGAGCGAGTGGCGGCGGCCAGAGACTGGCGCGGCTTCGTCCATCTTCGGGGTCCCGGCACTTCTGGGGGACTCGGCGGCTCGGCATCCTAGCCCGTCAGCCGCCTAACGGGTGCGGCAGTCCTCCTCGACGCTCCCTTCCTGGACCCACGAGGACACCAGCGTGCATGCACGGGAAGAGACCGGTCTCCCGAGGAGAGGCGCGTTCGGCATTTAACGGCGGCGGTGATGAGGCTCTATTCACGTCAGGTGCGCCTCATCACACGCCGCCAGCCCTGGCTGTTTCAGCGCCCCTCCTCTCTCACACACCCACTCCTGTCGGGAGCCTGGTGAAGGGCGGCGAATATGGGACGGGGTGGTGATGGACAGGGGGGAGGCAGCCGACTCGTCACATTATCTTAATGTATAGCTTATTCATATCCATTTGTAATTATATTCATAGTTTTTGCTCATAGTGTACATACATTTACTGTACAATCCATCTGTATAGTATGTTCATATCACCCATCTGTATATCATACTGATATTATTTAAAAATGTGTAAATTATGTCCATAGTACTACTGCCTTATCTGTATATTCTGTACATATGTAACATATTGTAGGCACTGTATATCCTGTACCTCTGCTTATTGCACTTCTGGTTAGATGCTAACTGCATTTCGTTGCCCTGTACCTTACATGTGCAATGACAATAAAGTTGAATCTAATCTAATCTAATCTAATGAGGTAGGGCTTTCTTCAACCTGTCCGCCAAAAGCTTTGCAATAATTTTGTAGTCCACTGCCAATTACAGGCCGCTCACAATGCTTTCAATGTCTGACCTTTCCCCTTTTTTATAGAGAAGTGTTATTACTCCTGTTGCCATTGAACCTTGTATATTTTTAGTCTCCAACACCTTTCTAATCACTTCCACCAAATGAATAACTAAAAACATAACAAAAAATTCGACAGGCAAGCCATCTATCCCTGGCACTTTGCCTTTACTCATCCTCTTCAAAACACCCTCAACTTAACCTATTGTAATGGGAGAACCTAAACCAACTCTTACTTTCTCAGGGACAACTTTAGACAAAAAATTTCAAACATCTCACTTTTCTCTACTACCATCTCCCTCTCACTAAAAAAGTTTTTGAAATGGTATCTTACATAACCATTTATCTCTTCAACTTTGGTCAAACTCCCCCCTTTCTTATCCTTTAATTCAACTATCATTTTCTTCTCTTTACGATCCCTGACAGATCTGAAAAGAGCAGCAGTACATCCCTCCCCTTTTTCCTGTGTTTGTTGTCTTATTTTAAACAGAAACTTTTTGGCTTGATCCTCATAAATCCCCCTTAACTGTCTCTTAAGCGTGTTAATGGTCACCCAATCAAATGTACCCCTACATTGTACTCTTCAACTCTAACTCCCTCTGTAAATCTTTTGCTTGTCTCCAAAAGTTCCCAGTTCGTCTTTTACAGTATCTAATTATCCACACCTTTGAGCACTCCTTAAACATTTCCCACCAGCCCAATACATCATTATACATACACTTTAACTCCTCCAACCCCCCAAAATATAATGCATACCCTTCACAAAATAATTTTTCCATCAATACCTCTACATTCATCCTCCAATACCCCTTACCAAATTTAACTGTATTTCCCCTTAATCACAAAACAAACCATTTCATGATCAGAAAAGAAAACAGGCCTCACTCCCCCCTTATCTAAAACAATATTCCTTGAGAAAAAAACTATCTAACCCTTTCTCCACCCCTCTAGAATTCCTCCATGTTATCATACTAGTTTTAGGATTAACCCTCTGCCCTCCATCCACCAAATCATGCCCTTGCAGAATCCCTTCCAGCACCTGCTGACTACTATTCCCCTTTATCCCCTAACTGTATGTTGACCCCCCCCCCCCCCCCCCCCATTATAATTTGTCTATTAGTGGCACAAACCGTTAGCAATATATCAAATTTCGTTCCTCTCCTCAGCAGTCTGAGGAGCGTACACTGAAAGTAATCGATATTCACCCACTGTCCACTTTACATCTGCCCCAACCACCCTTCCTTGTGAAACTGTGAAATGATTCTCAACCTCTATTTCCTGATCCCAAAACAATATCCCCACCCCTGAAGAAAACAAACCCACCCACACTCCATACTGCACCTCCCCTTCCCCACTCTTCAGTAAATTTCCTTGCATCCTCAATACCTTCTTGCAAAAAATAAATATTACATTAACAATTATGCAAAAAAACAAAACCGCTCTTCGTATAACTGAATCTCTTATACCCCTTACATTAATAGTCCCCACAGTCAGTTCCTCAGTAGACACCCTTATTCGCTCTTTAATGTCCCCTCCATTCCTTGTCCTTCCAGGCTTGTGGCCTCACTCTCACTCACCTGACGGGGATGTACAATACGGAAGTGCAATTGATCCGAAACGTGATTGGATGGTCTATTGATGTTGGTTTTAGAAGCCGCAATAATATTAAGTAACTGCAATAATATATATATATATATGTGTGTGTGTGTGTGTGTGTGTATATATATATGTACACACACACACACACACATGTTGGTTTTTGTGGTTTATGGGGACTCTCCATAGGCGTAATGGTTTTTATACTGAACAAACTGTGTGTGCTATTGCCCTACACCAACCCTTCACCTAAACTTAGCCCTCACTGTCACGGAACGTGTGGTTGTAGTTTAGTCAAATAAGGATGAGGAGAACAAACAAAGCATCAACTCACTTTTCCTTTTATTAACAAGTAGACAGGACGATGAACCAACACAAACTGAGAGCTTTTAAAGGAAAAGGAACAAAGGAGAAAACGAGATAATTAACTCAAAACAGGTGACAGGACTCAACGATGATTACTAATTAACTAAACCAGAACAGGAACTACCAAATAACGTCAATATGGAACTAAACAGAAACAGACACGTAACAGTTATCTCCCCCTCGCGGAAGGCGCGTCCCGCGCCATGACAACGACATCGCGGGCGGGGGGGGCGGGCGCCCTGGAGGCTGGAGCAGGGCCAGGACAGGGAGGAGACAAGGGAAGCCTCCAGGGCGGATCATGAGCCTTAGGAGGCCATGGCAGGGCTGGAGACTCGGGGAGCCATGGCGGATCAGGGGACTCGGGAGACCATGGCGGGACTGGATGTTCGGGAGGTTCTGGAGGGACTATTTTTTGGGTTGGCCGAGATAGCACAGGGAGCTCTGTGGCCTTTGCCTTCGGCCCGGCCACGCAGGCCAAGGGTATATAGCCCCCCCCACCCCAAATTTTTTTGGGAAAATTCCCTTCAAGGCAAGGCAAGACAAGGCAAGTTTATTTATATAGCACATTTCATACACAATGGTAATTCAAAGTGCTTTACATAAAAGAAAGTGAAATAGACATTAAAATCAATAAAAACATGGAAATAAAAATAATAAAAACAAGGAATTTTAAAATGATATAGAAAATGATTTAAAATAAATTTAAAGAAAATGATTATACATAAAATGTATTGCAGTCAGTTCGGACATATAGCACAGTGCTCATTCAACAAATGCACAGTTAAACAGATGAGTTTTGAGTCTTGATTTAAATGTGGCTAATGTTTTAGCACATCTGATCTCTTCTGGAAGCTGGTTCCAACTGCGGGCCGCATAATAGCTAAACGCAGACTCCCCTTGTTTTGTGTGAACCCTTGGTATTTCTAACTGACTCGATCCTAATGATCTGAGTGGTCTGTTTGGTTTATATTCAGTGAGCATATCAGCAATATATTTAGGTCCTAGGCCATTGAGTGACTTATAAACGAGTAAAAATACTTTAAAATCAATCCTAAATGTGACTGGAAGCCAGTGTAAGGACCTGAGGACTGGTGTGATATGCTCAGATTTTCTGGTTCTAGTCAGAATCCTGGCAGCAGCATTCTGGATGAGCTGCAGTTGTCTAATGGTCTTCTTGGGAAGGCCGGTGAGGAGACCATTACAATAGTCCTCCCTGCTGGTGATAAAGGCATGAACAAGTTTCTCCAAGTCTTGATTGGAAACAAAACATCTAATTCTTGCAATATTTTTGAGATTATAGTATGCTGATTTAGTTACTGCTTTGACATGACTACTGAAACTAAGGTCTGTCTCCAGAATCACCCCAAGATTTCTGACTTGATTTTTAGTTGTTTGACCCCTAGAGTCAAGGTATGCAAGGTATGCATCAAGGGGCCAAACTGGAGGAGCGGGCTCTGTGGGGTGCTCAGGAGGAGCGGGCTCTGTGGGGCGCTCAGGAGGAGCGGACACTGGAGGGTGCTCGAGAGGCGCGGACACTCGAGGGCGCTCTTGAAGCGCGGACTCTGGGGGGGCGCTCTTGAAGCGTGGACTCTTGGGGGCGCTCTTGAAGCGCGGACACTTGAGGGCGCTCTTGAAGCGCGGAGCTGGATGGGACCAGCGGAGACTTAGGAGGGCGCTCTTGAATCGCGGAACCTTGAGGGCGCTCTGAAGGCACGGACACTTGAGGGCGCTCTGGAGGCGCGGAGCTGGACGGAACCAGCGGAGATGAAGGAGAACTGGGCGGAACCAGCGGAGACGCAGGAGAGCTGGGCGGAACCAGCGGAGATGCAGGAGAGCAGTTGCGAGGAGCAGGCACTGAAGGGAACTTGCGAGGAGCAGGCACTAGAGGGCACTTGCGAGGAGTGGGCACTGGAGGGCACTTGCGAGGAGCGGGCACTGGAGGGAACTTGCGAGGAGCGGGCACTGGAGGGAACTTGCGAGGAGCGGGCACTAGAGGGCACTTGCGAGGAGCGGGCACTGGAGGGCGCTTGCGAGGAGCGGGCACTGGAGGGCGCTTGCGAGGAGTGGGAACTGGAGGGCGCTTGTGAGGAGCGGGCACTGGAGGGCGCTTGCGAGGAGCGGGCACTGGAGGGCGCTTGCGAGGAGCGGGCACTGGAGGGCGCTTGCGAGGAGAGGGCACTGGAGGGCGCTTGCGAGGAGAGGGCACTGGAGGGCGCTTGCGAGGAGCGGGCACTGGAGGGCGCTTGCGAGGAGCGGGCACTGGAGGGCACTGGCGAGGAGCAGGCGCTGGAGGGCACTCTGGCAGCACTAATTCCTGGGGACGCTCGGGAAGCGCTATTTCCTGGGGGCGCTCTGTCAGCATAGGGATTGGCCCTGGAGAATCGGGCACTGGAGAGACTGGCCCTGGAGAATCGGGCACTGGAGAGACTGGCTCTGGAGAATCGGGCACTGGAGGGACTGACTCTGGAGAAACGAGCACTAGGGATTGCTGTGGCAGAGCAGGTACAGGGAAGCGCTGGCGTGGAGCAGGCACAGGAGGGCGCTGTAGGAGAGCGGGTTCTGGGGAGAGGACAGGAGCCGAGAACTCCGGGGGAATCGCCAGATCCAGGAGCTCTGGAATAAGTGCCGATGGGCCCGCCACATTCACAGGTGGCGGGCTAGTGTTGGCCGCGAACGACGGCAGGCTTGTTGCGGGCGGCGGTATCCTCATCGCCGCGGGCGGAACCATCATCGCCTCAGACGGCGGCATTTTCTTCGCCGCAGGCGGAAACCTCTTCGCTGCTGGCGGCGGGCTGGGGTGAGCTGCGGTCGGTAGGTTGGTTCTGGATCGAGGCTGGACACTCTCCAGACACCAGAGGATCCCCTCCCTCCAGCTGAGTCCGGTGGTGTCTGGGAGGTCTACGGGGCGATTGTAATTCACCCCAATCCAGTACAGGGAGTTCAGCGTCATGTCGTCTAGCCCCGTCCATGCAGTGAGTCCGCTGAACTCCCTCGCAAACTCCTTCAGCGGAAGATCTCGGCAGCCCAGGGCGATGAGGCGATCCGCGAACTCCATCTTCTGTTTTTTATGGGTCCTGTCTTCTGTCACGGAATGTGTGGTTGTAGTTTAATCAAATAAGGATGAGGAGAACAAACGAAGCATCAACTCACTTTTCCTTTTATTAACAAGTAGACAGGAAGATGAACCAACACAAACTGTGAGCTTTTAAAGGAAAAGGAACAAAGGAGAAAACGAGATAATTAACTCAAAACAGGTGACAGGACTCAACGATGATTACTAATTAACTAAACCAGAACAGGAACAACCAAATAACGTCAAAATGGAACTAAACAGAAACAGACACGTAACACTCACAGGAAACTTTGTGCATTTTTAGATTTTCAAAAAATCACCATTTATATATGTTATGTATGTTTTTTTTAAGCCTTTTGAATTACGGGACATAGGCAGTGTCCTCATAAACCACCTTCATATTGTAATACCTCTGTCATACCCATGTCATTATACAAATTTGTGTCCTCATAAACCACATAAACATGCACACACGCGCACACAAGCAGACTTATGAAATATGCCCATGGGCATGGCGGTCTGTGACGCGCCAGTGTCCGTGGCTGAAGTGGCAGCGGGAAGGACAGTGCACACGGACATAGCAGACGGCATGGCAATGGGCGTCGCTGATGTGGAGGTGGCTGGGGATGCAGCAGCTGATGTGGACGTGAACGATTGTGATGTAGATTCAGATCGGATCATTTCTAATATATGGCTGTCGTCCAGCCATGAAGGATCATTGCTGGGAGATTTTGACTGTATAACAAATGCATTTAACAGACTTTTAAATCAAACATGTCTTGCATAAAGAAAAAAAAGTCACATCTACTTTTTTTTCTTTTGTTTCCTGATATGTATTCATAAATAAAAAAAAAAATAAAACAATGTGTTAATGACTCTCTGTGGTCACTAAAAATCCCATGGCACTTCTCGTAAAGAGTAGGGGTGTAACCCCGGTGTCCTGGCCAAATTCCCTCCACTGGCCCTTATCAATCATGGCCTCCTAGTAATCCCCATCCACTTGATTGGCTCTATCACACTCTCCTCTCCACCTGTAGCTGGTGTGTGGTGAGCGCACTGGCGCCGTTGTCCTGTGGCTGCCGTCGCATCATCCAAGTGGATGCTGCACACTGGTGGTGGTTGAGGAGAGACCCCCCCCCACATGATTGTAAAGCGCTTTGGGTGTACGGCAATACACAATAAATGCGCTATATAAATGCATCATTCATTCATTCATTCATTCAATGTTTGCATTGCAGGCCATTTGGTCATCCTTATCATAAATGTACTTCCTAAACCTTTTCATCTGAACACTGGTGATGTGTGTTACAGGTGTATGCAGCTACCAGCAGACAGAGCTGTGCGCCTTCTTGATCAGATCCCTCTGACTGCTGCTGAAGTCGTGTGGCCTGTCCTTCTGGGCAGAATGCTGGCTGTAGAGCTCCCGCATCGCCTTAAAAGTATGATTTTAAAATCCTTCCTGCCCATATATACAGCAGTCGATGTTGGCATCCAGGACGATGGATATTTGAGGGAAGCTCTCAGCGTACTCTGCCAGAAAGTCCTTTATCCAGTGATGTTTAATCTTCTTAGGTTTCTTAGCAAGTTCTTCTCTGTGCTTGTCAACCACACTGCAATTACACACATTATTTATACCAGCTGGTAAAAGCTGCACACTGAAAACATTGTTATACATAAAAACAATGCTTACTACTTCATGTAGCCCACATCATTTGCCACAAGCCAGTGGAATGGGGCATTAAGGTACTGGCCAAATGGCACCACCAACTTCCCCAAGCACTGCTGGTGCTGCTGGGATCCCTCCTGCACGAAGGAGCTTTTTCGCTTGGGCCAAGGCAGTGGACTCATCTAGCAGCTGTGCAGGTGGCAGAGGGAAGGTCAGCCTTCTCTCTCTATACGCACGGGCCTCCTTCGTTGCCATTATTACAGCCTGCTGACGATCCGGTGGAGCACTTGGGTTTAAAACTCGGAGCACTGGACTTGCCATGTCAATGTTTGCTGAAATTAAAATATGCATATTGTGAAAGATAACATGCAGACATCCAGTTTTAAATGTGAGGTAGTAATAAGTTATTGATAACTTTAATAATGGGACAATTTAGTAATGGAACAATACAATTACAATAAAATGCTGTAATGCTTTCATCATTAGCTAAAAGGCATCAAAATGCATAAGTATGAATGGCTGATTAATGTTGGTTCATGTGTGTCTTCACATTTAAATAAACATTCTTTCATAAATGTTTGTTTCACAGTCTTATCAACTATTGTTTAATGTTGTCAGCCAGGTGGTTAAATGCTGCTTGTGAATATGCTTTGTAGTATGAGCCAGACATCAAATGCCTGTATACTGTATGTACATTAAATGCTGCTTGTCAATATGAACATATGTTGTGATATTTTTCTACCAAATTTAGGGGGTACATTGTACTTTACAGTATTATGAGGCAGACAGAAAATGCTTGTATACTGTATCTACTGTCTGCCGCGATTAGGAAAACAATAATAGATGCAACTGCATCGACTAACAGTTAAGAAAACTTTATGTACTTTCAATTCAAATTAATCAATGAAATTAATTGATAGACTTACCCTGCACTTTGTTGTCATTGTCACTCAAAAGTTCCAATAAGTTTTTATATATATATATATATATATATAAAAAAGGATATATTTGACATCGTCTTCGCTCGTAAATTCTGGCTTTTACTAGTAGTTGTCGCTCCACTCCCTGATTGGCTGTATGCATCCAAGTCGTGGGTCTGTGATTGGCGGTCTACGTTCGCAGCAGTTCTGATCTGCGATTGGCTGTCTACGTTCCGGGAGGAAATCTATGTTCCGATTAATCTACGGTTGCGTCAGAGTCTACGGTGAGTCTACGCTCAATGCACTACCGTAGACACGACATCTGCGAATTCCCCAAATGTGGGAATCTCGACTGCATAGTTTATGGTAGTGGGGGACTGCGTTCGCGCTCTCCACTGAAAGAGCTGGTTAAGCAAAGAGAAGGCTTTTTTATCATTAATTTTCTTTTTCCCTCTTTTTCTTCTATTCCTTTTTGGCTATTCAGTGATCCAGAGAGTCGTCATTCGGAGCGAGCAGCTCTGTCGCATTTGTTGTTCGTGAGTAAAAAAAAAAAAAAAAAGTCACTTACGCTCCTGAAAAGTCGGCCCCGCCCCTGATGGACGATTTAGTTGAAAAGTGAGGCCTGTGAGAAATTTAAAGTCGATCGGACTGTCTGCTGCCCAGCTGTAGCTGTTTTCATGCTTGTTTGGTTATCAGTTGGTTATCATGGCCAGTTGCAGCGCCCTTTTTCGCCTGACTGAGCCCATGCATAGGTTTGCCAATTTGGGTGAAATGATCTCATTCCTCTCTTGAGTTATAGCCATTTTAGCAACCTCGGCCACATGACCTTCGAACGTTTTGAGGTCCCCTCGCCAAGGTGAATGGCAATTTCCAATTTTTTTGGTTGATTATTGACAGTCAGACTCCAGAGAATCTTTCTGCGCTGCTTCGGGTCGGACTGGGCCAAATGCCTGGTGCTAGTCAAATGCCTGGTGCTAGTTTGCAAAAGTAGGTTTTCAACAAAATCCAAAATAGCGGAAAATTTCGCCCGAGCGACGAGCCAATCCGAGACCTGCCTCTCGTTCGGCTCTAGCCAAGGTTTCCGATGACATAAGGCACTTGGCTCTGCGACAAGCCGTTTGGGAGTTAGGAGCGATGCCGTACTTTCCGACGCTGCAGAGCCACCATCGGGCCGAGGCTCGGTGACGTCGCAGATGGGGGTAGGTACTACCACCCCCCCAGCATTTCAGGCCTCCATGACTTACCGCAGCCGGGATGGGCATGGCCGTTTCCGGCCTCCTCCCTGCTGCGTCATAGCGCCATCGCTTCTCGGTCTTTTGGCTAAGATCACATGTCTGGTGACGCGGCTGAGTTGCGATCGCCTCTTGGTTTGGGATTTGCAGTATCTCAAGCTGCAAAACCCTCAGGAGGTAAATCTGCTACTGCTGCTTTTACTAAAGGACTGTTTTACGGTGTTTTTACTTATTTATTGTTATTTTTTAGACTGTAGGTGCCTCCACCATGTCGGCTGCTCGTGCCGGGGTGCGGAGGCACCACAGTGTGCGTTTTTTATTTAGAGAAGTTGAGCTCCTGGGGTTGTCGCGACTTGACTTCTCCAGGACGCTGATCTAAAAAACTTTAAATTTTAAGCCTACAGATTTGAACTGCATTGTGACTCTGCCCCTGAACAAAGGATTTGATGTTAGCTTTAGAGCTGCTTTCCATTTGAATGATTTCTGGCAAAGGCTTGAGATGTTCAAAGCCCAGTTCTCCATGTTTACTGTGGAAAAACTGACTGAAAACACATTTAAAACTGTGATTGTCAGGATGTTGAATGAAACTGTAACTGGACAAGATATCTGTGTATGGCTGGCGAGATTTTGCACTGTTCGAGGCTAGCCAGTCAAAGTGTTAGATGAGGATGGCATTTGGACATGCTCCTGGCGAATTCCCATCAAACAATGGGAAGACGCCGGGGGCTACCAGGGCCTGAGACATCTTTTTGGACATCTAGCTGAAGCGTGCCAGGAAATTGTATGTGGGAAATGCAAAGAAATCGGTCACATTTTTGAAGAGTGCACCAATGGTAGGCAGTGTAATCTTTGTGGGAAATTAAACCATCTCTACAGAGATTGCCCAAAAAACTTTTCCAACAAGTTTCAAGGCAACAAAATGGCCACAAAGGGAGGAAGAGGCACATTAAGCTAAGAGCATCGTCGCCAAAGGAGCCACAAGAGGTTCTCTCTGTGGCCACTGAGGCATCAGGCATTTGCCTTCCTGATCTAAGTATTTCTGGGGAAAAGGAAAGGCAATTGCAACAAGATATAACATGATTTTAATTATATTTTTATAGTCTTTTATTTTCTTCTGTATTAAAATGCTTTATACCTTTTTAATCATACTGCTAATGGCTTTCACCATCTCTACTCTTAATGTGAGAAGTGTGAAGTGCAAAATAAGAGCACAGAGTGTGTTAAAGTCAGATATTTTTATTACAAGAATGTGGTTTGCCTTTTTTATTAAATTGTAGGGAATGGGAGGAGCTTTGGCCCCTAGGCTTTCCATCTGGAGTGGGTCCAATTTTAACAAAAATGACAATGTTGCCATTTTAATAAACAATCCCAATATCTTGGTGAAGGGCAGCACTGTGGTGAGCTACGGGCGGACAATTTTAGCTAATCTGATTTTTTTAGGTAAGGATTTTAATGTTTTAACCTGTTACCGTTCACCAGAGCGACTTCGCACTGAACGCTCTTTGTTTGCATGTGTCATTGTTTTCTAATAGAATAAATGAAACGGGACAAAGTTAATCTTGACAAACTATATATCATTCTGAGGGTCTAAGCCTCAAGCATCGACGACAGATCGCTGTTTTTCGATGGAAAAGCTTATAAGGAATGAGTGGCACAAATTTGCAGAGTAAAAAAGCAGTACGTACCTTTATCATTGTAATAACGAGCCACAAACGCGTCCACTGCTGAAATCCCAGTTTAGTTAGAGAGGTAAGGGTCCACAGAACAACATCCCAGCGAGCACTTTTAGTCCAGCAAAACAATAACGTTGTAATAAGGATGAATATTCCTTTGTTTACGTTTAATTTCTTCAGAGAGTTATTGTTCGCGTCCGTTATGGAATAAATTACGCTCAAAAACAGCGTCTTGGTGGTAAAAAAACAACACTGTGTTGCAGCATACGGTTTTACAAACATAATGAGACCGTCTACAGAAAAAAAAGTCTCAGAAAAGCGGAATATAGATTATTTGAATTTGGCGCTCCCTCCTGCCGGCAGTGACGCAACTATCATCTGAGCGGGGTGTAACTTAGCGATCTGCTTTATCCATAAAAAACTGTTTTTTTTTTTCTTCTACATTTTTTATATGTGTGTGTGTGTATTGTGTGGGGAATGTGGCCGTGTCTGCATGATTATAATATGTATGGACGCACATCAGCGTGTTTATTAGCGACTCTATGACGGCTATCATTGTGATTCATTGATCAGCTATTATTGATTATATGGCCCATCTGTTTTTAAGACGGAAGGTATGTATGTAATAGCCTACTGACATACATTCAGTTTTCACCCACCTGTTTAAGCTCACTTAAACCATAACGGACTGTATTTCCGTGAGATACTCTACATGAGAGACATGTGGACTGCTGTGTGTGTATTTGAGCACTGAGAACTGATCCCGCGCTGTATGAGAACTGAAGAAGTGGAGCATGCGCGAGAGAGAGCACTTCTATCAGCGCGTTTCCGCCTATCGCACCTTCACTAACTTTAAGTTAATCGACAATGAATTGTGACTCCCGGGAAAAATGGGACGTCTGGTCACCTACTCCCTAACCCTTCGGGTGCTGAGGCCATTGTTTCAGATCGCTAGTTCGCGTTTTGGTAGCCTATCCATCCACCGCGGCTGCCAAGCAAACGCACCTTATCCAATGACAGAGACGCACATTTTGAAAGACAAGACAGTTAACTTAGCCTATAGGATGTATTTTGAATGTCCGGTAGTCCTCAAATAACATTTTAGTCCCGTCTCGTCTTGTTAATGAAGACGCACATAAATTTCGTCATAGCTTTTATCATCAGATATTAGTTTTCGCTCGTCAACGTCTCGTCTAAGTCACAGAAAAAAGGTTCGTTGACGAATATTTTTCGTCGTCGTCGTCGTCTTCGTCAATGAAATTAACACTGCCTCAGAGACGGTTTTGAGGGAGGAAGCCGTTTCCTCCTCTCCATTTCCCATGTTATCTTCATTCTCTTGTTGTTCGGGAGTGGCTTCCTCCCTCTGTGTTGGTGGCTCCACCCCTATGGCCGCCCCACTTCCTTTTTCTTGCCCAATCCCTTAGATTGGCAGAAAATTTTAATTTCCCACCAAAACCTCAGCGCCCGCCTCCTCTCTTTGTTTGACTGTTTGCTTCTCTGGTGGGGCGGCCATTTTGTAACTTTTCAGTTTGTTGGCAAAACTTTTGCGGCAATCTCTGTAGAGATGATTTGTCTCACCACAAAGATTACACCATCTGCCAATGGTGCATTCTTCAAAGACATGACCAATTCCTCTACACTTCCCACATATTAGCTCCTGGCATGCATCGGCTAAATGTCCAATTTTCCCACACTTCCTACATAGTTTTGGCATCCCTTGGTAGTGAATGTAGCCTCTGTTCTCACCCAACACAATCATTGAAGGCAGATGCTTCAGGCCCTGGTAGCTCCCTGCATCTTCCCATTATTTGATGGGAATTCACCAGGAGCAATTCCAGATGCCATCTTCATCTACCACTTTGATCGGCTGACCTCGAACAGTGCAATATCTGCCCAACCAGACAAAGATGTCATCCCACACTCACTGTTTCATTAAACATTCTGACAATAACAGTTTTAAGTGAATTGTCCGAAAGTTTTTCCACAGTGCACATAGAGAACTGGGCCTTACATGCGTCAAACCTATGCCAGAAATCACTTAGCAGAGAAGCGGTTTTAAAACTGACGTCAAAACCTTTGTTCTGAGCTAGTGTCATTATACAATTTAAATCTTCAAGTCTAAAATTGAGGGTTGTCTGGATCAGCTTCCTGGAGAAGTCAAGACATGAAATCCCCAGGAGCTTACCATCCACCTCTTTTAAAAGAAAGCGCACGCTGTGGTGCCTCCGCACACCGGCACGACCAGCCGACATGGTAGAGGCACCGACAGCACTTAAAAGCAAGACTAAAACTTAACAATAAATAAATCAATAGATAAATAAATAACTTCCCTTAAAACCAATAGATTCCAAACCACTGAATGACTTAAGCCGAAAAACCTCCAGGAGGCGATCGCAACCCAACCGCGTAGACACGTGATCTTAGCCAAAAGCCCGAGAAGCGATGGCGCTATGACGCAGCGGGGAGGAGGCCGGAAACGGCCACGTCCATCCCGGCTGCGGTAAGTCACGGAGGCCTGAAACGCTGGGGGGGTGGTAGTACCCAGCCCCGTCTGCGACGTCACCGAGCCTCGGCCCGACGGTGGCTCTATAGCGACGGAAAGTACTGCATCGCTCCTAACTCCCAAACGGCTTGTTGCAAGTGCCTTATGTCATCAGAATCCTTGGCTCGAGCTGAACGAGAGGCAGGTCTCGGATTGGCTCGTCGCTCTGGCGAAATTTTCCGCTATTTTGGATTTTGTTGAAAACCTACTTTTGCAAACTAGCACCAGGCATTTGGCCCAGTCCGACCCGAAGCAGCGCAGAAAGATTCTGGAGTCTGACTGTCAATAATCAACCAAAAAAATTGGAAATGTTCATTCAAGGGGACCTCAAAACGTTCGAAGGTCGTGTGGCCGAGGTTGCTAAAATGGCTATAACTCGAGAAAGGAATGAGATCATTTCACCCAAATCGGCACACCTATGTACGGGCTCAGTCTGTGGTCAGGCGAAAAAGGGCGCTGCGACATGCCACTTGGTGGCGCTGTAAGAGGACAAGAAAGAGAAAACTGATAACCAAACAAGCATGAAAACAGCTACAGCTGGGCAGCAGCCAGTCCGATCGACTTTAAATTTCTCACAGGCCTCACTTTTCAACTAAATCGCCCATCAGGCCGACTTTTCAGGACCGTAAGTGACTTCCTTTTTTTTTTTTTTGAGACATGCACAACAAATGCGACAGAGCTGCTCCCTCCAAACGACGACTCTCTGGATCGCTGAATAGCCAAAAAGGAAGAGCAGAAAAAGGAGTAAAAAACATTTTTAATCCCAAAAAAAAGTCCAACCAGCTCTTTCAGGGGATCCCTCACCATCATAAATTATGTAGTCAAGATTCCCACATTTGGGGAATTCGCAGGAATCAGTAGAACCGGTTTGCAATGGCCGAGACTCACTCTGGGTGAACCACCTTCTTGATCATGGTGTTTCTCCTGCCAGGTAAGTATGAAGACCCAGGCTGCCAGTCTGGGGTACCATTTCCCTCTTGACCATCCTCATCAACGGTGACCCACACCCCTAGCAAAGGGCCTGTGCTGTGCCTGCAAACTGCCAAGCGTTGTCACCAGCTGCAGCTTTTTAGACCGGCGCTTCCCAAACCTGGTCCCGGAAGCCCCCTTCCCCGGCACTGGACGTTTTAGATCAGTGGTTCTTAATTCCAGTCCTGGGGGCCCTGCTGCTCTGCACAATTTGCACGTTTCCCTTATTAAACACACCTGATTGAGATCATCAGCTCAGTAGTTTTCTCTCCTGACGAGTTGATGATCTCAGTCAGGTGTGTTAAATAAGGGAGACAGGCAAAATGTGCAGAGCAGGGGACTGGAATCGAGAGCCACTGTTTTAGATGATTCCCTTACACCCGATTCGACGCATCAGCTCGTCAGTGAAAGACTCCAAGACCTCAGGTGAGCGCGTCAGAGGAGAGATCTCAATAAATGGCAACCACTGCTTTAAAAGGCGATGGCAGCCTTTGCCAGGACAGACCTCCGTGGGAGCCGAGGCAAGGCCCCTCATCATTTGCCCTGCTATTCATCACAAAAAGCGGCAATCCCCAAAAAGGGGAAGCACACCGTTCCTGGAGACACTGCAACACCAGGCTGATGCGTGGAGTGGACGGAGCAAGTGATCCAAAAATCTATTTAATATGCAGTCCCCGGGTAGGGGACGTATCAGACATTAAACTGATAAGAACAGATTTTTATTAAAAACAAATTAAGAAATATACTTTATTTTCACACATTCAACATTACATTCATTTGTCCTATTGAAATCATAATAATACTTAATTTCCAACACAAATATCAACATTTATCCCAATTATTTGTTTGCTTACAAATCGTAATAATACCTCATGTCCAACACAAATATCAACATTTATCCCAATTATTCGCTTACAAATCATAATAGTACCTCATATCGAACACAAATATCAACATTTATCCCTTTTTTTTTTAAATCATAATAATACCTCGTTTCCAACACAAATATCAATATTTATCCCTTTTTTTTTTTTTTTTTTTCAAATCGTAATTATACATCATTTTGATTACAATCATCAGCATTTGTCACATTACAGTTCAACCAAATCTTTCCACCTTTCTTTGGCTGCATGTTTACCCCACCTTTGGACATCCCACTTGATCCTTCCCCTTAATTCAGCCTCTACTCCCCGCACTATCCCTTCCACTGACCTCTTGCCTTTTCCTTTACTTAACTTGTCTTTCTTCCCATACACCTTTCATACCAAACTCATTATTAACCAAAGCATAAATGCAACTTTCCCTTCCCCCCTCTTACATCTAATACCCCCAATTACATTCCCCCCTGAGACTCTAAAATTCTCTGAGACCACTTTTAGTACCCTCCTCCCCTCCCCCACACTCTCTGTGCAAAAGCACATTCCCAAAAGGTGTGTCTTATAGTCTCTTCTTGTGAACACTCCTCCCTCGGGCACCTGCCATCTTTTGATAGCCCATGTCTATACATAACTTCCTTCACTGGCAGGCACCCAAAAAAACATAACCAGTTAAGATCTTTTAGACCATTATCCAGTCTCTTTGGCTGAATGTTCAACCACACCCTCCCCTGGACACCCACTCTCACGTCACTAGACACCCTCTCCCTTGCCTTCCCATACAGCTTCCTCTGCTCCAAACATACCGCCCTATCCTTACCCTCAGGGTATTTCTCCAACCACCTAGCAGCATGCCTGTAATGCCAAGGCAGCACCTCTGCCTTTGGACCATCATTGGTCCACTTCATTACATGCCATGCTTGATACGAGAACAATTTAAGAAAATACCCAGACGATGCTCTACTGGCTTGGCTAACTGCGCCTAAGTAGAAGACACAAATAAACAATCAAGTTTTAGAGGGATATGAGGCACATCCCGCCCCCTCTGCTAACATGATTAACCCTCTGGTTGTGTTCGGGTCAAATTGACACAAAAACATTTTTCTTTTTCCTGAAAATACTAGTTAACGTTATCGCATTGGACTCAAACTTACTGACTTTGTGCACATAGGGTACAAGTACTTCTCATTATTTTTTTTTTTATTTTTGTGGGTTTTATTTCACCTAGTCACACTCGTTGTGTTCCCGGTCAAAAATGACCGGAGAGTAGGGACCTCATTTTTTGAGTGAAAAAATCATTTTTTTATGAATAATGTTCACAATATTAAACAAAAAATTATAAAAATTTGCGCTGTTTCTCACACTAGTGTACTTTAATGTTTAATCAGGGAGTTTGCTTTTAAATGCTTTTATTTTGTACAAAATTGCAAAAAGTCACACTCGTGGTGTTCCCGGTCAAAAATGACCGGACTCCAAACAATTGCTTATAAATCTGTCATTATGCTATATTATCACCAAATATTGGATTCAATCTTTTTGTCAACTTGTTCTTCATTTCATTTAGGACTGGTTTTGTGTTTCTATTGCTTCTGATTAATCGTAGGCCTCATTTATCTAAAAGTAGGCACCTCATTTTTTGAGTGAAAAAATATTTTTTTATGAATAATTTTCACAAGATGAGAGAAAAAATTATGAAAATTTGCACTGTTTCTCACACTAGTGTGCTTTAATGTTTAATCAAGAAGTTTGCTTTTAAATGCTTTCATTTTGTACAAAATTGCACAAAGTCACACTTGTCAAAAATGCTGGCCATACTGTGATCTGCTTTTGAACCGGTTTTGCGAGTTTGAGAAGTGGTCTATATGCTGGCATTAGCATAACAGTGATGTGGTCTGAGTACCCGAGGTGGGGGCGGGGTACAACCTTGTAAGAGTTATTTACTGTTGTGTAAACAAAGTCCAGTGTGTTGTTTCCCCTTGTTGCAAAGTTCACATGTTGGTAGAACTTTGGCAAAACTGTCTTTAAGTTTGCCTGGTTGAAGTCACCGGCTATGATGACAAAGCCGTCGGGGTTTTTTGTTTGTTGTTCACTGATGGCGCTGTACAGTTCACGAAGCGCGTCCTTAGTGTTTGCACACGGGGGTATGTAGACCGCAACAATAACAATGACCGTGAACTCCCGTGGCAGATAGAATGGTCGACACTTCACAAGCATAAACTCCAACAGCGATGAACAGTGTTTTGATAATACCACAGCATTGTTACACCAGTCTTTGTTGATACACCAGTCTTTGTTGATATACACACACAAGCCACCTCTGCGGGTCTTACCAGACAGTAATGAATCTCTATCCGCTCGGAAGTTGGTTAGCCCGTGCAGCTGAATGGCGGACTCCGGGATGTTATCGCTTAGCCATGTTTCAGTGAAAACAAACACACAACAATCCCTTGCCTCATGCTGTGTAGACAGACTGAGTTGAATTAAGTCCAGTTTGTTTTCCAGAGAGCGAACGTTTGAGAGCATGAGTGTTGGAAGAGCCGGTCTTGTGTGGTTAGCTCTTAGCCTAGCTCGTATACCTCTGTGCTTACCGCGCTTCCGTCCTCTCTTACACCACTTGCGACGCTGCCTTGTGCGGGTAGCGTCAGTAGGTGAGGCCGCGGTCTTGAGGTCCGGCTTCAGCATTAAACAAAGGCCTCGTAGCTTCTCAGTAGCCGCCGGCGAGAGTTGATGTTCGTATGCGTTGCTGATATCCAAAAGACTTTGGCGATCATAGATGAGTTCTGGGGTGATTTCCTTATGAGTTAGCGGTAAACTGACACTATTTGGAGATGAACAGTCGACATTAAAAGACATAAAAGCACCGTCTTTGGGAACCGGAGCAGCCGCTGCGTCTGATCGTGCCGCCATCTTAGTTCCAAATGAATACCTAAAATACTAAAAACTTAACATAAAATTCGACAGGCAAGCCATCTATCCCTGGCACTTTGCCTTTACTCATCCTCTTCAAAACACCCTCAACTTCACCTATTGTAATGGGAGAACCTAAACCAACCCTTACTTCCTCAGGGACAACTTTAGACAAAAAATTTACAAACATCTCACTTTTCTCTACTACTATCTCCCTCTCACTAAAAAAGTTTTTGAAATGGTCTCTTACCTAACCATTTATCTCTTCAACTTTGGTCAAACTCCCCCCTTTTTTATCCTTTAATTCAACTATCACTTGCTTCTCTTTACGAACCCTGACAGATCTGAAAAGAGAAGCAGTACAGCCCTCCCCTTTTTCCTGTGTTTCCTGTCTTATTTTAAACAGAAACTTTTTGGCTTGATCCTCATAAATCCCCCTTAACTGGCTCTTAAGCGTGTTAATGGTCACCCAATCAAATGAACCCCCTACATTGTAATCTTCAAACTTCAACTCTAACTCCCTCTGTAAATCTCTTGCTTGCCTCCAAAAGTTCCCAGTTCGTCTTTTACAGTATCTAATTACCCACGCCTTTGAGCGCTCCTTAACCATTTCCCACCAGCCCAATACATCATTATACATACATTTTAACTCCTCCAACCCCCCAAAATATACTGCATACCCTTCACAAAATTATTTTCCCTTCAAAACCTCTACATCCATCCTCCAATACCCCTTACCAAGACCGACCCTGCTTAGCTTCGGAGATCAGATGAGATCGGGCACACCCAGGGTGGAATGGCCGTAAGCAAGGTGTGCCGCAAAGAGCGGGCTATTTAAGAATCAGCCACCCTAAATGCCAGTGTATTAGATAAGTAATGAAGAAAACCCAAAAGCTTACAGCACCTGGTATTCCCAGGCGGTCTCCCATTCAAGTATTAACCAAGCCCGACCCTGCTTAGCTTCCGAGATCAGACGAGATCCGATGTGCCCAAGGTGGCATGGCCATAAGCAAGGTCTGCCGTAAAGAGCGGGCTATTTAAAGATCAGCAACTCTAAAGGCCAGTGTAATAGATAAGTAGTGAAGAAAAGCCAAATGCTTAGAGCACCTGGTATTCCATCCAAGTACTAACCAAGCCCAACCCTGCTTAGCTTCTGAGACCTGACAAGATATGGCGCGCACAAGGTGGTATTGCCGTAAACGACATCTGTCGCAAAGAGTGGGCTATTTAAAGATCAGCCACCCTAAAGGCCAGTGTATCAGATAAGTAGTGAAGAAATCCCAGAAGCTTACAGCACCTGGTATTCCCAGGCTGTCTCCCATCCAAGTACTAACCAGGCCCGACCCTGCTTAGCTTACGAGATAGGGCGCACCCAAGGTGGTATTGCCATAAGCAAGGTCTGGCTTTTTATCTACTATTTTTAGAGCCTGATTATACAGCATTTAAATTTTTCTAATTGAATCATTAGTTTGAGACCATACTGTAATACAATATGAGATACGGGACAAAATCGTTGCATGCAGGAACAGATGAGCTGCATCTGTCGTTATGTAACACCTAATAAGTTTTAAAAAATTGAAGGTCATCTTAACTGTTTTTTACAGCCTGTTTATATGTTTCTCAAATTTGAGATGTGAATCTAGAACTACTCCTAAAAAACTAACTTAATTTACCTCCTTAGCTTTTGACTAGCTCATATTTAAATGTTTGATTTTTCTTTGGCATTGGAGCCAGGTGCTTTCGTCTGCCAGACCTTCAAATATTATTACAAAGATAAAAGCATGCGAGTTCCAACAGTGCTCCACGGCCGGGTGTCCTCCATCTTTCTTGTGACCATTTGGGAGAGAGGGTGCAGGGTTTTGCGTGACGTAGATCCATGAATGCAGACACGATGGCTGGATTGCATTTACATTACACTGAGCTCCGATCACAATGCGTCCTCGACTACCTCTGGAGCAGGACACTCTGATCGGAGAACATTCTGATCAGAAGTGCGTTTACACTTGTCTTTTCAATGTGTATGTGGACAACATCCAGATACAGGTCGCATGTTAAAGCCAAGTGTAAACACAGCCTTTGAGACTCTTGATAGACTGTCAGATAGTTGTAGGATAGGGATAGTGTCATTAGTCTACAAAAAAGGGGACAGGACTGATTAAAAACATTGGAGACCAATTATGGTTTTTAACCTGGACTGTCGACTGTTTTAGAGGACATGATCCACCCAGATCAAGCTTGTGCTGTGCCCGGAAGAAAGATAACAGACAGCCTAGTGCTGATTAGAGACGTCATCTGTTATGCGAGAGACAGAAACATTTGGCTAGTAGTCCTAAATTAAGACTTAGACTAAGTCTCGCACCAGTACCTTTTTCAGGAACTGCAAACAATAGGGTTTCCAGAGAGGTTTATAGCCTGGTTGGGACTGCTGTACAAGGGCCTAGTCAGCAAAATCCTTGTAAATGGGCATCTTTCCAAATCTGTAAATACCCACAGCGGTGTCCGTCAGGGATGTCCATTATCTCTTCTTTTGAATGTGGCTTGTATCTAGCCACTGGCACAGGTCTTGAAAAGGGACAAATGGATCAAAGCACTAGACATTCCTGGGATTGGTGGACTGACAGCGACCTGTGTCTTATACATGGACAACGTAACTTGTCTCTTCTGTTTTTAGTCCCCCAAGGAGATTCCTTGTGGAGCTGGAGAGGGCGGTATGTTACTTCCTGTGGGGGTCCAAGTGGGAGCGCCTAACGAGGGAGGTCACCAAGAAGAGATTGGAAAATAGTGGAAAAGGCCTCCCAGACCCCCATATGGTTTTAGGCAGGCGCTTCACTGCTCTGCACATTAGATATGCCATAACCCCATCCAAAGAAAATTAGACGAATACAATAACATAATTTTGGATGGGGTCTTACCTGAGAACTTTGAAGATTTTACCCATCAACTTGAAAAGCCCAGTGCCTTTAAATCTGCCTAAGGAGTACTGGTTTTTCAAAAAGGTTTTAAAGAAATTATTTTTATAAACAGAGGATGTCACCATTTTAACTAACCACAAGCACCTCGTCTCTCTTGTACAAGACCAGGAACCTGTGAGTCCAGTTCCAGGCCTTACACTAAGTGAGGCCAAAGAAGTTTGGAGGAACGCTGCTCACCCCTTTCTCCAGAATAGGCACAAGGACATATTGTGGATGGTGGCTCATGAGATCCTGCCTACCAGCAGGAGGGGCCCTGATAGGGTACCACCTTGCCATCCTTAGGGTGGGCCGGGGCTTGAAGGACCTTACAGCAGAAGAATTCACCTCGCTCTGGCTCACCCTCAACGTCATCAAGGATGCCATCTGGGCCACCAGAAACTTGCTGGTGGGGAAGCGCGTTACAGTACCCCTCCATGTATGCGAGCTAAAGGTAACATCAATGCTGCAGGGGTACCGGCCAACGATATTCGGGTTCTGTGGGTCACACGGAAAAAGATCCCCACCACCGACCCTAGCCGCCCGTAGATGCACCCTCACCACTTTGGCTACGGGAACAGCGAGCCGGAGGAGAGGGGATCTCTGCTGAGCACATACAGTAGCATCTCACATGCCTGTTCTGGAGAGTGGGGTGAAGACTGACTTGATAAGGACTCACTCCCGGTCTTGCACTACAGATGACTTTAAAACTTTTAATTGGTGTGTTTTTATTGAATGGAATTTGATGTTTGTTTCCATTTTTTATTTTATTTTTCTATTGGAACACAACATACCTTTTTTACAACACATTACAGACATGAACTTTTAAAACAAGACAAATACAATGGTTTTAATAATTTTTATCAAAGATTGTAATATTCTTTTAAACCATGTGCATATATACTTGCTTGTTTTAAAAATGGGAATTAAAAGAAAAGTGTGTGTAAAAGTATAAATGGAAATGGTGAAAAAACTGTTCAAAAGAAACGGGCGAGGGGGGCTTCCAAGCTTCCGTTTCGAAGCTTGTCGCAAACTTTTTTTTGTCCAAAAAATCCTCTATTGTGTCATTACGATTATTTAACTGCTCTCGATCGAGACGGACTGTACCCAATGTCAAATCGGGTTCTTTAACGGGCTGTCTCTGATGTGATACCCACAATAGCCAATGAGAGTGAGCAAGCGTCACCTACCGGATGTTGCATACTTGTATAGCTGTAACTTTGCATCTACAAACATGCCACAAAAGCATAATCATATGATCATGCCCAGTAACCGCAACTGTATATCTTCTAGCCTTAACCACAAATCAGAGGAGAGTAGATTAACTTCGGTGGACTTAAACTTGAAATATGGTGTGTTCTGCGGTTGAAATAAAACACTTTCTGATGTTTATCCATGTTCATTTCGTGCATTAAGTACATATGAAAAGACGATCTGTTCTCGTGTTTGAACTGAGGCAATACAGTGATCTGTCACGACACATTGAAGAGCCACAAACCAGCATTTGCTTGAATTTCTTGAATTTTTTTCCTGAGACCTTGTTTCATATCAGAAGAAACCTGCTCTGTCTAGTCTGTCTGCATGTTGTCAGAACATGATGTGTAGTGCGAGAGCGGTATTGTTTGTCAGGGACAGCAACAGTAACTAAGGAGGGCAGGTCTTTGCGAACAGTCAATTGTCTTGTCAGAAGAATTACAGTTAATGGGCATTTATCCAAATCTTTAAATATTCACAGCAGTGTCCATCAGGGGGCCCTTTATCTCCCCTTCTGTGCATCACAAGTCACTGGCACAAATGTTGAGAAGGGACAAATGGATCAAAAGACTAGACGTTCCAGGAACCGGAGGACTGATGGCAGCCTGTGTTTTATATATGGATGATGTGACTCTTTTAGCTTCTGGTATTTTATTGGTACGAAGAGCAATGGACTTGACTGACCGGTACGGTCGCACAATGAGCTCAATAGGAGCAAGTCAGAGGCCCAGGGGAGACATTGACATAGGTGGACTTGATTTGGATTTTAACCCTCTGGGGTCTGAGGTGATTTTGGGGCCCTTGAGATGTTTTGACATGCCCTGATATTTGTGCTTATTTCAGCTACTTATAACATACTATTGACAAACATGTATTTTTTTGTGTATTCAGCAATATTATGTGACCAATATGGATGTACATGTTTGCATTTTTTAGAAAAAAAATATTATGCGTGGTTAGTAAGTTTTGTGAAAAAATGTAGCTGAAAATAAGGCCATAAAACCCACACTAAATAGTCCTGAATAAGACTTAAGAGTAATCAGTCTTGTAGGCTAGAATATTTACTTCACAATTATGTGAAAATCATTCTGCTTACTCATTCAAAGAAAACAATATACTGATTTACATTTTTAAAGACATGTTTTGTGATTGAAAGCCTATATGCGAGGGAGTGTCAATGGCCTTCAATATTAAGTGATTTTCATCTGAGAGACAAAGGGCCCTCCGCTAATGGCCCCATAATGGCCCATCGGTGTGAATGTGACTGAGGCAGGTAAGACAGAATGTGAGGAGATTGAAAAATTTTTTTGTTTTTTTATTATTTGTATTTTATTTACAACACAGTATAATCAAAACATACATAATGAAGGTCAAAGACACATTAATGTGCACACTGATCTAACCACAGAGATGTGAAGAGACTTTGAGTCACTCCTGCAACAGATTCTGTTCAACAAGTGAAACAAATAAATCATACCTGATATATACGTGTGTTATTTAAGTGTTTCTGATTATTTCCATGGATTCAAGAAAAAAAATTAAAAAAAAGTCAGTAGTCAAGGAGCTTGTTTTACCACAGAATATCAGTGTAGTTGAACATCTGATGTTGGTACAGCGCTCTCAGAGGAAAACCAGTTTGAAGAAAGTCATCAGGATTCATCTGTGGTTCAGGTATCTGATTCAATAAAATACGAACAACCCAAAAAACTATGCAAAACATTTGTGAGCATGTTAATATCAGGAACATCTATATATACAGTGACCTCCATAAGATTAGATTAGATTAGATTCAACTTTATTGTCATTTATGCAGAGTACAAGTACAGAGCTAATGAAATGCAGTTAGCATCTAACCAGAAGTGCAAGAATATAGTGTTTTATATACATATAAGTGCAGAGTAAATGAAGATATGATTTACAGAATGTGCAGAGGAATTGCTATATACAGTATTGAGCAGAGTATATACAGAATATAAATAGGAATGCAATGGATTGTATGTACATTATGAACAGAGCAATGTAGGATTATATACATTATGAACAGCAGAAACGTGAGAACAGTGGTAATAAATAAATACAGCTGGATGAGTGTGCAAAATATTGGTAGAACAATGTATTCTATGCAAAATAGCAGTAGTGCAATATTTTATAGAAATAATTTACTGTGCTTTGTATAGTAACAACTTTATACAGTTTATAGTGTAATAACTTTGACAATTGGAACAGTGAAGATAAAATTGCTCTGTTGGCTGTGGAGTCAAGACATTTGCAAATATGATTAAAAGATGAATATGAGACAAAACTACAGAATGTCACATTTTATTATTTGCCATTTCAACACATAGATGTTTTACCAAATAAAAAGAACAGCACTTTTAGAGTTCATCCCACTCATTGATGTGAGCATAAGTATTGGGACAGTTGAACAAGGCAGATATAAAAGATTAAAAGCTATTATTTAGTTGCAGATCCCTTGCGCACAATCACAGCAGTGAGTCTGTGACCCATAGACATCCCCAGACTCTTGGTCTCATCCTTTGAAATGCTTTCCCCAGGCTTTAATGCAGTGAATTCCAATTGTTGCTTGTTTTGGGGATACCTCTACTCATTTGATGGTCTATCAGCATTCGGTCCGCACCTCTTGTCATTACATCACAGACTCAACTTCTCCCATCCAAACCACGAGACCTATGCTGGGGATCTTTTCGGATCCTCCGGCCAATCTGCCCGCCCCAGGATCGGTCTTTCTCCACCAGACACGGCCGCTGAGCTCCAGTGCTTTGTCGCGGCCACTGCTCTCTACTCAACCAGCCACACGCTCTCCTCCACCGGCGTCTTATTCGGATGCACGGATTTCATCCGTGCCAACAATTCCTCAGATCGGAAAGTAGATCGTATTTAAACCTGAGGGAAACACTGATTAATTCCGACGCACTGTCCTCGCGGAAGGTAAACAAAGCAGATTTACACAATCTTCCGTCACCCCGCAAACCAGCCAACCTCACTCCTAAATCCACTCCAGCCGCCAATAGATCAAGTAAAGCCCCGAAATCGCCTCGCTCGACACCACCATTGTCCCGCTAAAGACCCGGCTCTCCGCAAGCGTTGGGTCTCTGCAGCAGGCCTTCAACGAGCCTGGGCCCCGCCCCAGTTCTCACCGCAGCAAAGCCTCACTCGCTTCCTGCTTCGGCTCAGCCTTCACCGCGGCTCTGCCTGCCGTAGCGCCGTATGCAGCCGGGCCTCTAGCTTCTGTTTCCAGATGCTAGCGTGAGGCAGCCTCCGCTAGCGGCGCAACCACCAGTGTTGCCAAATAATCCTCAAGTAAAATCGCTAAAGGCAGGTCATTTGTTGATAAAAGTTGTTAACCTGTTAACGTTCACCAGAGCGACCTCGCACTGAACGATCTTTGTTTGCATGTGTCATTGTTTTCTAATAGAATAAATGAAACGGGACAAAGTTAATCTTGTCAAACTATATATCATTCTGAGGGTCTAAGCCTCAAGCATCGACGACAGATCGCTGTTTTTCGATGGAAAGCTTATAAGGAATGAGTGGCACAAATTTGCTACATTTGTGTAAGCAGTACACATCCAAACACGCAGAGTAAAAAAGCCGTACGTACCTTTATCATTGTAATAACGAGCCACAAACGCGTCCACTGCTGAAATCCCAGTTTAGTTAGAGAGGTAAGGGTCCACAGAACAACATACCAGCGAGCACTTTTAGTCCAGCGAAACAATAACGTTGTAATAAGGATGAATATTCCTTTGTTTACGTTTCATTTCTTCAGAGAGTTATTGTTCGCGTCCGTTATGGAATAAATTACGCTCAAAAACAGCGTCTTGGTGGTAAAAAAACAAAACGATGTTACAGCATACGGTTTTACAAAAATAATGAGACCGTCTACGGAAAAAAAAGTCTCAGAAAAGCGGAATATAGATTATTTGAATTTGGCGCTCCCTCCTGCCGGCAGTGACGCACACTGTCATCTGAGCGGGGCGTAACTTAGCGATCTGCTTTATCCATAAAAAACTGTTTTTTTTTCTTCTACATTTTTTATATGTGTGTGTGTGTATTGTGTGGGGAATGTGGCCGTGTCTGCATGATTATAATATGTATGGACGCACATCAGCGTGTTTATTAGCGACTCTATGACGGCTATCATTGTGATTCATTGATCAGCTATTATTGATTATATGGCCCATCTGTATGATCATCATCTGAATGGAAGCACATCAGCGTGTGTTTACTGACTCTATGACCATGTCTGGCAATATCACTTCACGTCTGGCAGTGATATTTATCATTGTAATAACGAATAACGAAGAATACTTCAGTATACATACTATATACAAAGCATTTTTTTTCTATTTTTTTTCCTTTTTATTACTCAAATAATTATTTTTGTATTTTTTAGTGCTCAAATAAATCTGTCTATTATTTTATAATTGAAAAACTATGCAGGAACATGTATAATGACTAAAATAGCTTGTATAATTCTGCAATCCATTTGGTGGTTATTTTTCCTCAAACAGGGGGGAGGGGGGGACTATAAATAGTTTCAGAAAAAATATTGCAGGAATCTCATTTTTCATGGTATCTTCTTCAAATTTGAAATATGAACTCATGAGACACATGGCTTTCGATCCATTACTTTTCTGGATTGCTCCAGGACTTATTTCATGTATTTGTATATGAAATAAAAAAAACATTGAGTGTGGAAAAATATTTTTCAAGGCACGTCAGTGCCTATAACTTTTTATCTTTTTGAGCATTATCAACTCTGGATGATAGATAGTAAAGCCCAGAGTCTCTTCTTTCCAAAGATACCTAATTTGTTTGTGTAAGCACACTTTGTCACAAACTGTTACCATTTTAATTTAGGTAGGTTATTTTCACCTGCGAGGCCACAAATGGCAGTGAAGGTTAACAGGTTAACTGCAACTAAGAGGATCATTATAATATTAGAATATTATAACAAAATAAATTATATCCCTCTGAAAATTTAATCTGAATCGATCCTATCAATTTTAATGATGACATCATGAACAATTTAATTAGGAATCTCTATTTATAATTTGAAATTCTAAATTCAAATTGCAATTAAGTTTGTTCTGTCTACCTTATTTTTAAATCCTTTAGTTACTTAATTAACACGGGAGTTAATTTAAATATACATTTGCTTAGGTCTAATAGCCAATAGGGCTCTCCCTAGTGCTTGGTTGGTGAAGTGACATTGTTCACGGTCCGGGTTACAGCAAGTGAAGCCATCTGTCCTGACGTAACCTGGTGCAGGCTAGGGGGGGAAACCGAATATCTCTGTCCTAGGGTTGCAAGTGCAAGTCCGCAGCAGGCCTAGCAATCGGGTATCGGAGGAGGAGTCAACGGGTGACTGGGCGAAGGTGCGGATATACCACCTCGGCTGGCTATTGACTGAGGTACGTCGGACTTCGGGTCCGCGCTGACAGGATAGCTCCCGAGATTTAGCCCCGCACCTCTTCAGGCCAGCAGTCGATAACGTGCCTCACCCGTGTTTCAGCCCGGTTGTGCCAAAAGCCACAGCTGTTTGAGAGACTCACTGCGATTACGTGGGGACTGGGTGTTTGGTGGGCCCTTTACAGGAGCTCACCTGGTGCGTTTGAGGCAGAGGGCCTTGCTGCTGTACTCCACTGGACCGATTTAATTTCTCATCTTGCCTAGGACATAAGAACTTAAACTTCTAATTAGCCAAACTCCAAAAGAAAATTAGGTTTTTCTCAATACTTAGACCAGTATATTTTACCCTACTAAAATTAGCGAAGCCAAACCCTTAGGTGTATCGACTCAACAGCACCACCGTGCTGCCATACTTGTTATTAATCTTGATATTGGGAGTAAAGCCTCATTCCTTTTTCTCTTTTCTCCCTGCCACTATCTTCTGATTTGACTACTGCTACTGGTTGCTGGGATTTTGCCTGAGGGAAAGCATAAGCAGAACTATAGCTATCGAACAGGTATCTGTGAAACTTGAGAACGGCGTTTCAAAATTATTTTCATTTTACCTTCCTCTTTGTGAAATCCTACCCCACTAGGTTGAAGCAGGTCAACGATAAGGTAGGCATCAGCGAGATTTCCAACACACACGAGGAACACGCTAACGGGCGTTGCGGTGTCAATCTTGTCATTACGGGACCAGTGCTGTCATTGTTATTATTTTCCTTCACCCCGGAGAAAAATATTAGCAATCACAGACTTACAAAAAAAAATTTCCTTTCACAATCCTCTGACTAAGAAGCAACCTTCTGATATCAGACTTAACAAAAAAAAAAGGGAAATCTAATATCAGAAAGAGATATTTTGTTTGTGTCCCTCTCCCTCACTTTGGCTTAGCTTAACCTTCGCCCTTGAAAAAAAAAAAAAAAGAAGGTGTTTCTTTCTCAAGAAAACGGTGAAGCATCCGATTATCACCCTGTTCCTCGCTCTGTTGGTATTTTTCCTTTTCTTTATCTGTTCTCTAGCTGTTCTACCTGTGTGTGTGTGCGCAATTTCTCCCCACAGAGGCCACGAATTAGAAGCACAACCCCCCCCCCAGAGGATCACAGTCACAGAGAACCACACTCACCTGTTCTAGTCCACACTCAACACTAGTACACACTCAACAGTGCATATCTACACCCCTTGTTTGTTGATTTGTTTTGTTTGGTTTCTTTTGTTTTGGTTTGTTTTGTTTTTCTCTTCAAGGTCTGTGTCAGTTGCGGTTGGAAACTTCCCTCACCCGTCAGAACATGTCTCGCGCAACAGAACATGTCGGTCACTGGGAGGATCTGGAAACATGGCAAGTGTTGCAACCGACAGCCTCGTTCCTAAAGCCGCTGAAACACCAGACACAGGACCAGCTGGATGAAAACATCACAAGTCTCATGGCACAAGACCCAAGTCAAAGCTACAGTCACAAAGAATTAGCCAAGATTACCGGCTCCTTAAGCCACACACTCATCGCGACCCTCAAGTTGAGCGACAAGAACGCTGCACAGCTCCAGCAGGAGTTGACACGCACACAAAGGCGCATCAAGCAACTGGAACTGGAAGCTCAGGAACGATGGAAAAAACCCGATGAGGTGAGCCAAGGCGCTGAGGAGGAGATCAAAAGGCTAAAAGAAACCCTAGCAGCTACCACCAAAGAAATTCAACAAGTCAAGGCAGACTACGCTGATCGGTCCGAAAAGCTACAGTATGCAGAACGGCTGCTGGAGAAAGCAAAGGCCGACTTCAGGGACAAGAACGGCAGAATCAAAGCCCTTGAAGCTCACTTGGATGAGTCAAGAAACGAGATTAGCCGTCTAACATTTCAGCTAGACTATGTCAAAGAAGAAGCTGATAGTTTCCAAGAGGAACTCAAGCACGCTTATGAACTGCGCCGTGAGCCATCGAGGACACGAGACGCACCGACCTCACCCCTGCCAAGCAGGACTGGGTCACCTGTTCCTGGACTGACACGTGAGAAAAAGGTGGAGGGTGTGGGACTGAAACATTCACCACCTACCTCTGGAGAACTTTACCTCACTCTACCTCAGCCAAAAGAATCTGCGGCAGCCAGCCACAGATCATCGCACGGCTTGGACCTGAAAGACCTTGACAAGCTCGCCAGGAACATTGGCAAATTCACCCCGAGTGTGCCAAATAGCCAAAATGTCCAAGCGTATCTCCAAGACATCGATTTCCATCTGGAAATGCGACCCAACGTTACGGACAAAGATGGACTCTATTTGCTCCGAACAACATCCAGTTCTGAAGTTCGCAGCTTCCTGGACAGGCAGCCTGCTTACACAAAGACTGATTATCAACTGCTCCGAGAAGCCCTCATTAAAGAGTTCTCCGACCCTGAGTCCGAACAAGGCCTAGTGGCTGCCCTGAAGACAAGACAAGGACGTCACGAACCTCCTCAAGCCTACTACAGCCGACTCAGACGAGCATACTTTGGAACTCGTAACGAACCTGACATGGAAGACGAACTAAACTTCAAAACTCTCTTCCTAAGGAATCTTCACCCCGGCGTAAGCCACCATCTTGGCGTTCTCGCATGTCCACGAACAATGATTGCTCAGCAGTTGCGAGATTTGGCGCAGAAGGCCTACGGCAAACAAAAGATGGCCTCAGAAAAGAGGGGCAAAAGCCCAGCAGTTCTTGACTTCAACACTCACAGTCACGGTCTGGCTCTAGAGGGTGCCCAACACCAAGACAGTGCCAAGCCGCCACCCAGAGAGTGGAATGCACCCTCGTCCAACAAAGAACGAGACTCCCACGCCGATACCAGATCTAAACAAAGGTATGAATCGCGTGGACGTCAATGCTCACCTGGACGGTATTGGGAAAAATCGTGGAACCAGTCAAGGCCTCATGAGAGTCAATGGGAAAAATTGTGGAACAAGCCCAGCTCATTTGGAAACTCAAGAGGAAAAAACTCATGGGAATCCAACGGAAACGCCAAGGGAAAACGACAAAGTCACCCTGGAGCGACTAACCCAAGGAATCGACGAAAGTATTCACAAAGGTTCCAAGCTGACCAAGCTCAAACTGAATCCACACAAGAACAAAAGAAATCACTGTGTTTCGACTCACAAGAACTGATGGAAATGATGATGAAAGAATTCTTCCAGCGGAAAGAGGAAGATCGGAGATGGGAAAAGAAAGAGAAACCAGATTCAGCCTGACTAGCGGCCGGACGAGAAGGCAGCGACCAGCTGGCCCAACCAGCCACGGAGAACAGCACTCCTTCATCTCACTCTCGGAGAACCGCAATCACAATAACTTCAGATGGACACGAAACCCCACCTGAAAACCCAGCAACAGAGTTAGACACTAACTCAACCCTCAAACCTCTAGATCACAGCAGCGTCCAACAAACACCTGCTGATGAAACCACTCAAGTTCCTGAAAGTGCTGTCTTGGTCGTCTGCCACTCTTCCGAAGAACACCACATCAGCCCTGATATCCTAACCGTTTCCTCCCAAAATCCAGTCCCTCAACTCCTAGGCGATCTCATTGAGAAAGGTATAGCAAAAACATTTTACCTCTCCATCATCATTGAACGACACATCAGAGTCGAAGCCCTTCTTGACACGGGAGCCGACATCACTCTAATGTCCACCGAGCTCCTCGAAAAGGTCCAAGAAAGAACAAAGGGGACTAACAGAACCCTCAGACTCCAGAGGTGTGAGCTGGACCTTCAAGCATATTCCCACACGGGCCTCCAACTAAAACATGTGGCCCCAATCCACCTAACGGTTGGATTAATGGATCTCGTCCATCCAGTATACGTCTCACCACTCAAGACGTATCCACTTCTCATTGGGAAAAATCTGCTTAATCGCTTTGAACCGCTGATAGACTTCAAGCACCTAAAGATGTGGACACAAGTCCGCGAGCCTCTGCCCTGCCAGTCATTAGACTCCAACGAGTCGCAATGTCAAGTCACAGACACCGCCCCCAATCCACTGACTGATGATGCAGTACCAAAGCCTGTACATGGATCAAGCACAAGCAGCAAAGACCAGGACCCTCTCCTATGCTCACTGCAAGAGCCTGAATCAAACACAGGCCCCCTTCAAGTCATGACTGCAATAGATGTTCAAGGCACATCAGTGTCCGACGCGGCACTAGCCCTGTGGGCAGAGAACTCAGCCATCAGCCTGAAGCTATTCAGAACAGTGAAGCAAAGACATCAGAGCCTACCACATGTCGCTAAGCACAGCCGCTTCCCTCTCAGTCCCTGGTTGACGACCATGGCCACCTCCAAGATCATCTGCGCTCTGGACATACGATGGAACAACAGACATCTGAGTCACTACTTCCTCGTCGTCCCAGATCTGCCGCATGACATCTACATTGGAGCGGATATCATGGTCCGGCTCAATGCTTGCATTGATACTGTGAACGACATCATATGGGCTCCTCTGTCACACCAACTGACAACTGCAGTCAACCTCAAGAACCTCCAATCTGGTCAAACCATGCCCGACGCATGCGCTATGATCACGGAGCAAGAAGCCACAATACCTGCCTACAGCAAGAGTGTCAGCGTCCGCCTCAACATGCGACCTGGCCAAACTCTCAACAGTAAGCTAAGCTTCTTTCAACCTTCCAGGACCTGCCTAAAACTAGGACTGACCCTGGAGGCCACACCTCTCATCGAAGTGCCATCTCGTGCTGTGTATGTGTTATTCAACAACTGTACGGCCCAAGACATCCACGTTCACAAAGCCAATCACCTGGGATTGCTCATCAGCCAGACATTCCACAACTTTGAACTGATGGTACCTGTCATAGGCCCTATACCAGCACATCTAATGCCAGACAAATACGATGGCACCGTAACATTCACAAAACCCCATGGAATCATTGCCATCACTTCCCTTCTGCCGGTGTCCAGAGAAAGCGTCTGCCGATCAGAACTAACAGATGACACTCATCTCGCTGTTTACGCTGTCTCAACACAGCCTGCGACAGATTCACCTACACAGGTGAACACCGGGGCCCAAAGCCCCTCAAATGACTTAACTGCAGAAGAACCCTACACCGGGTTCAACGCACAAATTCAGCAGATCCTGAGTGAGGCGGATGCCCTCCACAACGAAGTGGATCGCCAAGGACTCAAAGACGTTCTGCACAAATACAAAGACTCCTTCGCAAAGGATTCCCTGGATTGTGGACTGACTAACATCCACACGGTGCGCATGCCGACAAACCCAAATGCGCCACCCACATTTGTGCGACAGTACAAGATTCCAATAGCGTCAAATCAGCCAGTGCAAGAAATTGTTGACTCCGTGCTGGAAAAGGGGGTCATCCGGCCCTGTAACAGCACATACTCTGGCCCGATATGGCCAGTCCTAAAACCTAATGGCAAATGGCGGCCCACCATCGACTATCGCAAGTTGAATCAACAAGTACCACTGTCACGATGGCCTATGACCCAATTGGATCAAGAAATTCCAAAAATCAACGGCTCGACGATCCTGTCAACACTGGACGTCGCCTCCGGGTTCTGGACGATCCCTGTCCACCCCGATGACCAACACAAGCTAGCATTCACTTTTGGCAATCGACAGTACACCTTCACGCGGTGTCCCTTCGGCTATGCCAACTCACCAGCTGAATTCAACATCTTTCTAAACAAAGCATGCCCTGACGCCAGAGCTAGAGGCAACCTTGTTTACGTAGATGATATTTTGATGAAAAGCTCAAGTGTTCAAGATCACCTCAAGGAAATTGATCACGTCCTAAACCAGCTGACAACGGCAGGAGCCAAAATCGCCCTTCACAAAGGACAGTGGTGCAAAACCAAGGTGAACTATGTCGGACTGCTTGTCGGAAGAAACGGCATCGAGCCACAGTCTAACCGCACTCAAGCAATCCAAAGCATAAAAGCGCCGACTAACATCTCTGAGCTGTGAAGCTTTCTGGGAGTGTGCAATTACTCGCGACAGTTCATCGAAGACTACGCTGACATTGCCCGACCACTAACCTCCCTCCTGAAAAAGGATGAACCCTTCATCTGGACGGAAGCCCAGGACACCGCGATGAGCCAGCTCAAAGAACGCCTGTGCTCTGCCCCGTGTCTAGCTTACCCAGACCCTGGAAAAGAATTCTACCTGGATGCTGGATTCTCCAGTCATTGCCTCAGCGCAGGCCTATACCAGCTCCATGACAAAGACAAGCGAGTGGTCGCTTATGCCAGCAAAACGCTGCTTTCCCCAGAATGCAAGTACTCAGACTGCGAAAAAGCTTTACTTTGCACTGTGTGGGCTATCCAGTGTTTCTCGAATTACATCGGTGCACAAAACGTCATCATCGAGACTTGTCACCAACCTGTCACCTTCCTCAACAGTCAACGCATCAGAGATGGCGTGGTGACCAACGCACGCATAGCTACCTGGCTAATGACACTCCAAGGACGGGACGTTGAGGCACGATACGCCCAAAACTACAAATCTTCATTGGCAACGGGCTAGCAGCCTGCCAAAACTGTTCAACGGACACGCTGCACACACCAGCGGAACCTAAAGAACCACCACAACCTCAAATGACGAATCACAGGTACTTAGAGGAGAATGTGTGTGAAGGAATGCCCACAGCATATGTCGATGGATGCTCCTACAACCACAAGGGCAACTTACAAGCTGGAGCGGGAGTGGTCTGGCTCAACAACGACCCTTTCCCACCGCAACAATTCAACTTAGGCCCTCGCTCATCACAATATGCTGAAACAGCAGCCATCCTCATTACACTGCAAATGGCTGCATCTCACAACATCAAAGAACTCCTCATCTGTACCGATTCAAACTACGCCCGTCTCAGCTTCACCTGCCATTTAGCTGGATGAAAACAGAATGGATTCAAGACAGCTAACAACAAGCCTGTCAAACACCAGGAACTCTTCCAAGCAGGCGATGCCATTGTCACTGAACATGACATTATCGTTTATTGGAAAAAGGTTCGAGGTCATTCACGTCAACCAGGACAAGACAAAGACCTCAATGACCACACCGATGCCCTCGCCAAAGCAGGAGCATTACACGGAGAGTCCTGGACATTTCAATCCCTCCCACCCAACCCATCGGTGGCAGCCATAACCCGCCGCCAGCACGCCACTGGCGTTCATACCCCCACCTCCTCCCACGTTACCCTATCACCTCAATTCGCTGCTGACGATCTGCTCACCCTCCAAACAGCGGATCAAATTCTGCGAACTATGGCAGCTCACATTGCCGATCCATTATCTCATCCTATTTCCACCTCCGACCTAACCGCTTCCTCTGAGCTCCGCACGCTCCACTCCATCAAGCACATGCTGCATCTGAGAGACGGTGTTCTCACATATGTCCCTGAGCCTCTCACTGCTCCAAAGCTCGTAGTGCCTCACGGCCAAAGGGGGATTTTGCTGACACACGCACACGATGCACCATGCGCTAGACACCACGGTGCCAAGGCCACATACGAAACACTCAAGCAAGTAGCATACTGGCCTGGCATGCAGCAGGACGTAGCGGAATACGTAAAAGGATGCCTGGTGTGTTGCCAGTTCCAACCGGCAAACCCAAACCACCGAGCCCCACTGCAAAGAAAGGGAATGACTTTCCCATGGTCGGACCTCCAAATAGACTGGGTAGGACCCCTGCCACGGTCAACACGGGGTAACAAATACTTCCTCACCGTGGTCTGCGAATTCACAAAGTGGATAGAATGTCTCCCAGCGCCCAACGATACAGCAGAAACAACAGCCTGCCTGTTAATGAACCACATCTTCTCAAGATTTGGACTGCCTTTAAAGGTCAACTCTGACCGTGGAACCCACTTCACCGCTGCAATCATGCAGGAAGTGTGGAAACTCCTGGGCATACAGGCCAAGCTCCACATAAGTTTCCAACCAATGTCCTCGGGTCAAGTCGAACGTGGTAACCGGACAGTGGTCAGCATGTTAAAGAAGTATGTGTCCGCTAATCAAAAGGATTGGGATATCAAACTTCCGCTGGTATTGATGGCCGCTCGAGCCACCCCTCACCGGTCCACCGGAGTACCCCTGTACACATTGATGACAGGGAGAAACATGACGCTACCACTGCATCTGCTGTACCAACCCGTTGACCTGAACCTCGTCACCGCCTACACCACTCACCAGTACCTGGAAGAGTTGCATTAACACCTGAGAGCTACTTTCGCCTTCGCGCAACAGCAACTGCAACGAAGCGCGGAAGGTCGTAAAGCCTACTACGACCAAAAGGCCTCTCACCGTGAGCTCAGTGTCGGAGACAAAGTGTGGTACTACATCTTTGCCCAACCAAAGCAGAACACTTCCCATCGCCTGTCAAAGAAGTTCTTACCTCACTGGACAGGACCCCATGAGATAGTAGACAAGCTCTCACCTGTCGCCTACCGAATCAAAATCAGCCAAGGGCGCAGCGAGCCAGTACTTCAATGGGTCCATCGTAACCAGATAAAGAGGCACCAGAGCTCCAGCCGACTGGCAAAGGGGGAAGATTAAACCCACTGACACAGACCGACACCCATACGCTCTATACCACACTAACATAACTTCTGTTGTTCAGGAAACATATAGCGACCTCGCTTTAACACAACACATACACTCTCTCCTCAGCTGCACTACTAAGGCCAACCTCTAGTAGAGAGGAGTTACTCCACACATGTGACACTCGTTTGCGGCCTCACCTCATTCGGTGTCCTTGTGTCTCTTTGTGTATCTATTTGTTTTTCGTTGTGTCTCTTTTGTGTTTCTCCTTTTTCCCTCTCTCACTATAATTTCTCTTCTCCTCTAGTTCCCTCATCAAGGAGCTCCCTTTACAAATTCTTTAAATCCAGGTCCCGAAATTGAGATAGACTCCCTTCAATGAAGTCGTTGTAACTCGTTGTGAGAACCGTGGTCAACCGATCCAGGCGACCGGGCCATTCTCCTCAGTTTAACCATTATCGACGCTAACAACATTTACCGGCTCAAAGATGTTGTGAATGTGGGATTTTGGCAAGGGAACACCTATGTCAAAATCCACACTCCTGAAGTCGTTGCGTATCACGATAACAACGAACAGTTGTATCTGGCCCCAAACCTAAAGATGTGTACGCTCACGAAGGACATTCACTTCCTTTGCCCGAGTAAGCCTTTTGTCTGCGATAATACTGAGGGCATCTGCGGCCTAGAATCCATTAAGCCCGACACTAGCTGCCCCGCCGAAGCGACACCACGTTCTCAAGTTGAGGTAACGCAAGCTGAAATTATCGGAAACCGATGGCTGGTCAACACCCCAGCACGAACGGCTACCCTCACATACGATCAACACGACACCACCACACGCATTATCCTACCTAACCAAACTCTATGGATCACGGTCCCTAAGGGCTCGATCCTCCATATTGACGATTTGGCATTGTATCACCTTACCGACGACGAGTATCAGGCTGAAATCGAAATCTCTCCCTTCTTCAAACAGCACTCCTTCGCCCTTGATCCAGAATTGGAAGAAAGGACCAGGGAGTGTGGTGGTTTCCCTTATTTCTGAAGAATCACTCTCAGAGCCTTGTGGGGTTTTGATGCCAGAAAATAGACTTTATTATAACAAGTAGTAGCCCTTTATTGTCACTAGTCACAAGTACCAGCGAAATTAGCCATCAACCTGTCCATACATACACAAACATACATACAATATGACAAGGGGGTAGACAGGACAGGAAGGCAGGGAATTTTGGAAGATAATACAGCATAAACATGAGGAAGGGAGAGGAGAAAAAAAATATAACCCCCAGACTATGCTCCTACGGGAGTACAGTGTGAGAACAGGAAAAAAAACACCTCAGCAACAGAAGCACATAATTATAACAGACACATGACTAGCAACGGGGGGAGAGTTGATCCAGCTCTGGCAAGCAGCCATCCGGTCCTGCAGCCCAAGGCGCTGGTCACAGACCCGCTTGTCAGGTGGCGGTGAAAAGCGGCGAAGGTGTTGGATTAGGGTTGGGAGGTGAATGCTTATCAGTATATGAGTGGAGTTCGTGTGTTCGTTGGCCTGGTGAGTCGTCACGCTGGAATTCAAAAACAAGTTGCCTCAGTCCGCAGATTGTTATAGCGACACAGCAGTTTGCCACGGAAACAGCCTTGGTCAGGACCCGACAGAGTCGACAACATCAGGTGTCTGGAAGGGGGGAGTCTTCACTGCAGTGCTCTTCCGGGGTTGTTTACACCAGCAGTGACCTTGCCGAGCCAGCTGGTTTAGGGGAGCCGAAAGAAGATAAGATTGCGATTGTTTGGTCTTGGATCGAGTAGCCGCATTCCAATTTCACGGCTACTCTCTTAGTCCTTTCTGGTCTCCAAATCCATCAATTTTCAATCATGACGGGCAGCCTTGTGAGGCTTTAGACAGCTGTCTCCGTCTCCTGAATTCTTCGATAACCCAGAGCAAAGCCTAATCCAATCAGCAGAAAACCCGTTATCGTGGTTCCGAATAGGTAGATATCAATGTCCTCCATGGAAAGAGACACACGACCCCGATCAGGTTCCCCGATCCCAGTCTTCTCGTCGAGAAGATGGTGTCAATTTTGTTGCGAGACCAGTTGATCAAATCCATGATTTTTCAGTTTTTCAGAGCAGTGCAGAAGGAATCTCTCAAGTACAAGACGAGACGAAGAGCAAGCAGGGAAGATAAGGGGAGGACAGGAGAGAAAATGCGACCGCCTTCGCTGAGAGCCAAACGCTGAGAGCCAAACAAGACAATAAAGCCGAGGAGTCTTCTGCAGAACAGTCCTCTCGACGTTTTCTGAGTTCCCTTCCAGGAACTCGAGCTGCGTCGAAGCGCTAGGGGAACGCCCACAGCGTGACCGCGCTCTGAACCAGAGTGTAACGTGTCCAATGGAAGGGCGAGACGTCATAGGCGGGTGACGTCACTGACCGGAAAGCATATAAGCACGTGCGGTGGAGCCGGCGTTTGCTTTTCGTCATTCAGGAACCGCTTCTCTGTCTGTGTGTATTGTCTTTGCATGTTGTGAGTCTTATTTAGTGTTGTTTGTCCTGCACAATCACTTGAATAGGCTCCAGCAATATGTGCAAGCACTGGGGCGATAGCAGATCGCATTCGGGCTGTGTGTTCCTCCCTGCACACATTATATCACTGCTTGGGATACACGCAGTCTGTGTGTGGTCTGCTTGAGAGCAGAGCGCGCAGATTCAGCTCTCGAGGGAGCTGACTGCTCGTTTGTGAGCTTTTTCTTTTCTTACGCCTGCTCTCTGAAGGCTCTCTTTGAAAAAGAGAGGAGTGAGTTTCACTAGCCTTGAATGAAGACGGGCGAGCCCGTGTCTTCTTCCTCCTAGACCTGTCTTCCTCCGAGGAGGTGGACGCGTCAATGAAACAGTGTTTGCACAAGCATATTATGAATGAGAACGGCGCGCAGTCAGCTCAAAAAAAGGAGAAAGGGGGCTGATTGTGTTTCTCTCCGCTGTATATCTCGCATTCCCGCCGCTGCTGAGGCACGGCGGCGAGTGTGAGTGCGGGGATCGCAGCGCGCGTTGCCGAGGCGACGCGTGCGTTACGTATTCTCATTCATATCAGAGCGATGCCCCGGGTGGAACAGACGCTCGCGAGCTATCTGTCCACTTGCGTGGCGTTGTCTCTGAAGGCTCGTGGCTGCAGGTCAGGCTGGTGCGTGTCTGCACACCGAAAAAAAAAAAAAAAAAGAAAGAAAGAGAGTGTTGCAGGCGCACCAAGCTGACGTACCTGCTTAGAGAGCTGGATGAGGGATTGGGGCTTAACTTGATTGAAATATAAGTTGATCTCTGAGCTCCCTAGAAACGCTGTCTGTGGTCGACCCTATCTGACATGAAGGAGAAGATAGGGTTTTCCTCATGGACGCCCCGCTTGCGCCTTCTGGCCTGTTCGGCGACGCCGTCAATTACGTCGTCAACCGGTACCAGGAGGCTCGTAGACAAGCGGCGGCGTTTCAGCGGTTTCTCCCTCACCTGTCTCTAGCTCAGGGGGCTGCTGGGCGGGAGCAGCCCTCGCCGCGTGCCAGCCCCTCTTTAGAGAGGTGCAAAACAGAGCGTGGCTACTCGCACCCCAACGAGGTGGGGCCGTGGCGGCTAACGCTCTGTTTCGGGGACCTCTAAGGCTAAGCCGGATCTGCGGACCATTCTTAAGTCTAAGGGGGTTCTCGGCCAAGAAGCCTATGGGCGTGGGAGATCAGTCTGCCAACCCTGCCAGAGTTCCAGCGAGCGACGTTCTCAGTTTCTTCCGCCCCGAAGTGTAGCGGAGCTGAGAAGCTCGCCACCCCCTGCGGGGGTCTCTAGAGCTTCTGGTTCGGCCGTCTCCTGCCGGTCCTCCGCTTCAGGGCACCGAGCCAGCAGCTCTAGGCACGCCAGAGGCCAGTCTCGAGAGACTGGTTCCCTTAGGAGACCATCGGGCAGCGTGGGAACTACTGCCGATGTGTCTCTTTGGGTCCTGCCTTGCAGGGTCTGGTTCTTCAGCTTGGTCTTCCTAGGAATGACGCGGGTCTGAGGACCGTCGTTCATTAGGAGGCTGAGGCTGAGGCAGTCCTGGTGCTGTGCCCAGGACTTACGAGGGCAGACCCCTCTGGGGTAGATCGGGTGTCCGTCTCCCCCAGCGCCCTCGGGAGAACAGTCTGCCAACCCTGCCAGAGTTCCAGGGCGCAGCTGGCTCCAGCGAGCGGTGTTCTCAATTTCTTCCGCCCCGAAGTGTAGCGGAGCTGAGAAGCTCGCCACCCCTGCGGGGGTCCCTAGAGCTCCTGGTTCGGCCGTCTCCTGCCGGTCCTCCGCTTCAGGGCACCGTGCCAGCAGCTCTGGGTACATCAGAGGCCAGTCTCGAGAGACTGGTTCCCTTAGTAGACCATTTAGGCAGCGTGGAAACTACTGCCAAATGGATCTCAATGGGTCCTGCGTACTGTAGAGAAAGGCCTTTTGTATTCAGTTTGGCGCTCCGCCACCGCCTTTCAACGGGGTGTTTCCCACGTGCGTGGGCCCCCAGCAGGCTCTGATCATGGAACAGGAAGTAGACACTCTCTTGGGGAAGGAGGCCATCGAGGTGGTCCCTCCTCACGGAAGAGAGTCCGGGTTCTACAGCCGGTACTTCATTGTTCCAAGGAAGGATGGTAGATCTGCGTCAGTTGAACCACTCAGTCAGGTGACTGAAGTTCAGGGTGCTTACACTCATCAGTCGTGTCTCAGACCAAGTCCGAGGACTGGTTTGTCACGATGGATCTAAGGACGCATATTTCACGTCTCCATCCTTCCCTCTCACGGGAAGTCCCTCAGGTTTGCTTTTAGGGGCAAAGCTTACCGATATCGGGTTCTTCCCGTTGGCCCTGCACTCGTACCCCGCATTTTTACATCAACGATTGGTTGATTCTAGCTCGATCAGAGCAGGTGGCGACTCGGCATCGAGATGTCGTTCTCGCGCACATGAAGGGGTTGAGACTGAACGCCAAGAAAGTGTGATTTCTCCAGTATAGAGAACCACTTATCTAGGCGTGGTGTGGGATTCGACCACGATGCAGGCACGTATGTCTCCCGCTCGGAGCGAGTCGATCCTCACCTCAGTCAAGAGAGTGAAAGAGGGCCAGTCACTCACTGTCAGGCAGTTCCGGAAACTGCTGGGGCTCATGGCAGCTGCGTCCAACGTGATTACTTTTGGCCTCCTGTACATGAGACCCCTACAGTGGTGGCTCAAGACCAAGGGGTTCTCCCCGAGGGGAAACCCGCTTCGCATGATCAAGGTCACGCGGCGATGCCTACGTGCCTTAGACATGTGGAGCCAAGCTTGGTTCTTGTCTCAGGGCCCGGTGCTGGGAGCCTCTTGTCGCCGCGTAATGCTAGCGACGGACGCATCCCTCACCGGTTGGGGAGCGGTCATGAGTGGCCACCCTGCCCGCGGTCTGTGGAGTGGTCGCCATCTAACGTGGCATATCAATTGTTTGGAAATGTTGGCCGTGTTTCGTGCACTCAAGCACTTTCTCCCGGACCTAAGAGATCACCATGTGTTGGTGCGCACCGACAGCACAGCGGTGGTCTCTTACATCAACCACCAGGGAGGTCTGCGTTCGCGCCCCTTGTACAAGCTGGCGCACCAGATCCTTGTGTGGTCCCAAGGCAAACTTCGCTCGCTCAGAGCCATCGATATCCCTGGGTATCTCAATGTGGGAGCAGACATCCTGTCGAGGCAGGGGCTGAGGCCCGGGGAATGGATCCCGAGGTGGTGAAGCAGATATGGAGGTTTTTGGCTGTGCGACTCGAGAGTCAGCGCTATGCCCCTCTAGTTCCTCCAGCTCCTTTGGACTGGACGCTTGGTACAGACCTGGCCGAGGCTTCGTCTGTACGGTTTTTCCCCGATCGCTCTGCTCCTGGGAGTTCTGGATGGCAACAGGGATCTGGTGAACAGGTTGGAGACGGGTTCGCCCTATCTCTTCCTGCATTCCCCAGATCTAGCGCTCTCGCTCGTGGAAGCCCGCGTGTGCGGTTCTTCCCCCTCTGAGTGAGTGCTCGCTGTTGCAGCGCACGTTGCCGAGGCGACGCGCGCATTACGTGTGGAAGTTCTGGCCTCTGAGGGGGCGCAGCTCATAGCTTCCGGTCTCTCAACCGAGGTTGCTGAGACCATCTTCCAATCCAGAGCTCCCTCTACGAGGAAACTGTATGCCCTGAAGTGAAAATATTTCACTTCTTGGTGCGGAGACCGCCACCTTGACCCAGTTAACTGCCCGTTTGGTACAGTGCTGGAGGTCCTGCAGGCCCGTTTCTCCGCAGGGGTAACTCACTCCACCCTGAAGGTTTACGTGGCGGCTTTATCGGCCTACCACGCCCTTCTCGGTGGCCTTACAGTGGGTCGACACCCCCTGGTTACATGTTTCCTCCACGGTGCGCTGAGGCTGAGGCCTCCTGTACGACGTGTCCCTACGGGGACCTGGCTGTGGTCTCTTAAGGGAGTGGGGATTTGTAGGCCCTTCATGGCCCCTTCTTATCTCGTCTTTGCCCCTAGTCTGGCCAAAGCGTTTTTCTACCCTCGAGCGGGTTATTTCCTAGATCCCCTCTTCTATACCACGGCCTGTCGTGCTGCAGGCCCTCAGTCCTCCTCCCTTTTGGGAGCCTGACCAGCGAAAGCATAACTGTGTGTGTCCAGTGCGAGCACTGGACGCATACGTCCACAGAGCTGCCCTGTGGAGAAGGACGGACCAATTGCTGGTTTGCTTCGGTCCTCCTAAGCGGGGTCTGCCTGCTTCCAAGCAGACCCTTAGCAGGTGGATTGTGGATACTATTTCCTTGGCCTATGAAACTCCAGGCATCCCTTCGCCTCTGGGGCTTAAGGCCCATTCAACTAGGAGTATGGCGGCCTCCAAGGCCTTTCTGGCAGGGGTTTCGATGCAGGATATCTGCAATGCTGCGGGTTGGTCCACGCCCCTCACCTTTGTTCGGTTCTATCACCTTGATCTTACGGCCACTCCCGGCTCTCCTCTTTCTCGCCCTCGCTGTGCTCCCAGTGATACACACAGGGCAGGTATTTTGGAAGTCTGGAGGCGTGGGCATCTCGTTCCCCTAGCGCTTCGACGCAGCTCGAGTTCCTGGAAGGGAACGTCTCGGTTACGTATGTAACCCCGGTTCCCTGAAGGGAACGAGACGCTGCGTCTCGAAGCCATACTTCCTGTATCCCTGCGGGCGGTTGCTTCATTCCTGGAAGCAAACGCCGGCTCCACCGCACGTGCTTATATGCTTTCCGGTCAGTGACGTCACCCGCCTATGACGTCTCGCCCTTCCATTGGACACGTTACACTCTGGTTCAGAGCGCGGTCACGCTGTGGGCGTTCCCCTAGCGCTTCGACGCAGCGTCTCGTTCCCTTCAGGGAACCGGGGTTACATACGTAACCGAGACGTTTCTCTTTATATAGTCTAGTTTCTAGGCGTGTTCAGAACATTTCATACATGTGCATATTTCCTTTTTTGGCAATATTTATACATATGTTCTTTCCCTAGAGAGAAGGGGCTCCTAGACATGTTTAAGGAAAGAAGCCTTCTTTGTATTTCCACATATGTTTTCCATCATAAGGGTCTGAACCTTCCATCCATGCGAGCCCTTAACACACAGGCATATGCTTATATTGGAAATATAGCTTAATACACAAGTGGTTAAATTCACATTAATTATACTTGATTAAATCATATTTTGACTAATAAAAATCTTCTACATATTCCCCCTTTGAGACTTATTAAGTCTCACATTTGCTTATTTTCACCCAGAATGCTACTTCATAATTCAGCCTCATCAGTTAACATTAACTAGCAACTAAATAAGTCACACAGTCTTATTACTAATGACTAGATTATGCAGCAGCATTCTGGCGGAGCAACAGGACCAAACCTCTCCCCCCACACTTGACTAGGAAGGAGTAAAAGATCCCATCTCCGTAACCCCTTATCTAATATAAAACAATGTTAAAAGCATGAGCATGTAATTGGTTCAGCACTTGCCTATGGTTGTCATAGTTATGTATAAAAGACAATAGAATTAAACATCAAAACATAAAAGTTGTAACATCACAATAACATAGTTGATCTTCAGTTCAGACACTTTGCGCAATGTACAGGGCCACCCTTGGGCAGAAGTTAGGCTAGCACTTACACCCAGGGTATGGTTCATCTTTACACCTCTTCTGTGTCCTCATTGGAGTAACTGGAACTAACATCCAAATTTTTCTCATTTAAGTTTAGCTTGTTTAGCCATCCGTCATAATATTCATATAGGGTCTTTTCTGTAATCATTTGACAATATTTGGGACTTTTATCACTTCCATTTGCTTAACAGTAGCATTAACGATTAATGTTCTTAATATGGGTAATACACAACAAAATAATAATCCTCCTATGTATATGGCAACTTCTAAAAACATTCCCAGTTTAGCAAATCATGCTCCCATCAATCTTCCATCTTCACCAGGGTTACTCTTTACGAGTCGTTGCATTGGTCTTTCCCTCGTTGGCAAGGGAGGGTCGTTACTAGCACGCCCTTCATCCCTCACTTCTTGCTGTGTGGGATTGTTGAAGCTGGTCATCGTATTTTAAAGGTGAGAGATGTGGACCCAGGTATCACTTTCCAACCATTTTGCAGATCAATGCAAGATTCTCCCTCCAGACCATTACTGTACTCACTGGTTCTTAATGGTGGAGCAAACCATTCCCTGGTCTTGGTAGAACTGCTGTAACCTGTAAATAGAAACCTTCACACTTTTTGTTAGTGATTTAATATTCAGAAAGACAATATTTTACCCTTTTGAGACAGATTCGGCTCCATCATGATATGCTGAAAAGTGAAAGTGGAAAGAAAGTTATTTGTGGGGTGGACAGAGCAAGCTTGCTTGCTTTGCCTTCCCATGTTATGCGCTGCGCAAGTGTGGCACTGTTTTCCTTTCTGCCACAACAATAACCTAGGTATTGACCAGGAAACTTAGCCATATTCATCCATGGTCATTATTTTACTGGGCATTTTTTGCCCTGTGGGCCCACATATTAGAATTTGCATACAGCTGTTTTGGCAAAATAATTGATTTGCCTCAGTGTCTGGTCAGACACCTTCTTTCACTCCATAACACCATCATTCATACATTTTCACACTTTTTCACACTCTCCTTTTGGTCAAAACCATATTTTTTCTTGAGAGTTCAGTTGGTTGTGAAATGAATGGTTTTAGCCACAGATTTCGAATATGATAACATGACTTTTCTTGTTAAACTCTACTGAGCGTAGACCTGGCAGCATCCTACACAGTGTCTAAATGTTCTATGCAACTGGACAACGTCCGTCACCATAAAGATTAATATAATACCGCAGTATAAACTTCTTTTTGTTTGTCCTCTAACAAAATCTAATAGATTAATTGGTTTAGTATAATTGTTTTAGACATTGTGCAATTGATAGAATCAATTGTAATTTTTAAAATGTCTCTTGTTTGTGTAAGTTAAATTTTAATCATATATTTTTATTATTGGTCATGAGCTACTTTGAGAAAAGGATTGGATATCTCTGCATAATTTAGGATTCATTGCCAATTTTCTATCTTGTCACTCTCAGCGATGACAGCATTTGTGATTTCATGATTTAGGATCATTGGAGTTAAATTTATTTACTATTATTATTATTATATTCAAACTAACCCTTGTCCATTATTATTAAACAAACTGGAGTGACCAATATTTTTTATTTTATCTGCCATATATTTTCAATTAGACATCTTGTTTTCTCTTTTTATGTTTTATTTTTTTCATTCTTTCCCCCAAAGAGTTCAGCATTGTTGTCAATAATTCAGTTGTGCATTTTATCCTAGTTGGTTAATAAAATTATCCCACACTATGCCAAATCCAGCTTAATTTTTATCTGATTGGTGAGTCAAGCACCGACGTCTGTCTGTCTATCATAAGACCTTCTAAATTTGCCTTTTAGAATTCGATTGAATAAATGTGTCGAATGTTTAAACCCTTATGGGATTTTGGTATAATGTTTACCAGCATATGTAAATGCAAATAAATATCTACTCTCTTCTGCTGGTGGAACACTGAAGTAGGCCGAATAGAGATCAATTACTGTAAAGTATTTTGCATCAGGAGGGACATTCGTCAGTAGCGTGTGTGGGTTTGGTACCTCTGCGGGCATATCTTCTGCTATTTCATTGATTGTTCGTACGTCATGCATAAGACGCCACCTGTTGTTGTCTGTTTTAATCACGGACATAATTGGAGTGTTACAATGACTAGTTATTTCTATTAATACTCCTGCTTTCACTAACCCTTCAATAATGTTTTTTATACCTGCTTCAGCATCAGGACGCAAAGGGTATTGCGATTTTCTGGGCAGACGTGCATCTGGCTTAAGTTGTACTCTCACTGGGTTTGCTGATTTTATTAATCCTATATCTGAGTCGTGTTGAGACCATAGTTCAGTTGGTACCTGTTGTTCTACTTCTTTAAATAATTCAGTGTCAGGAGTGTCTATCAATTCGGATGTTGGAGACATCTGCATCAGTTTCTTTTGACTAATAATCACTTCCTGAGGAATTCCCATCAAACTAGTTGCACAAAATTTTGATGTGATTTTTGTCAGCTGAGTGAAATATTAACAGATGTTCTGTTGGTCACCATTTGCTTTGTTCTGCTTATTTCATCATTGGTCCTAACTCTTTTGCTTCCCAATTATTTCCTACATATACTGCAATATGTGGGACAGAATCAGTTACATTGAACCATTTTTTTACAAATTCACAATCTGGCATATTTAAAGCTGCTCCCTGTTTACCTATTATTATGTACTGTGAGACTATTTCAATTTGTTGTCCTTTTGTTTCTTCCTGCCATCTTTGTTCTACTTTTTCATCTCTTTCGGGATCAAACATCATTGTGCAATGAAATTCTGATTTTGGTATCTGTGCTTCTGGTAACTGAGCTTCAATAAACTTTCCCCATTTATTGACTGTTTGTCTCACATCTTGTTCTATATGTCCTATCCAATAAACATTTGCTTTTGGCTCTACAACCATCATTTGAGTTTCTACTCCAATTGTGTCTATATAGACTCCTTCTGGAGATCACCAAATTTGTAGCCCCAATTTACATAATGCATCTCTCCCCAACAAATTAACAGGAGTCTGATTTGACACAAGAATGGGCATTGTTATGCTTTTATTTTTAGTTTGTAGACCAGTGTTGGGGAAAGTTACTTTTAAAAGTAATGCATTACAATATTGCGTTACTCCCCAAAAAAGTAACTAATTACGTTACTTAGCTACTTTTTATGGAAAGTAATGCGTTACTTTTGCGTTACTTTTAAAATATGAGCAGGGCTTGATTGTTTTTAATACAAGAAATTACATTAATACAAATGTAAAAGCCCTGTATCTTGTGAAGGAAAAGTAAATTCACGTCTGTAAAGTAAGACTCAGGATAAGAAGGTTCAACACTCTTTGGCAATAAAAATCTAAATCATTTAAAGTAATTTAAAGTTTATCTAAAGTCATTTTTGCTTATTAGTATGGTTGAACTGGATCATCAAAGTTCAGCAGCAAAGACATTGGCTAATAAAATGGGATTATATACATTTGTGTTAACATATTTAATTATTGCAAGTTTGCGTCATATTCTGAGTTTGCATTTCACTGTTTTAATTCATTTTGATGAATACTAAATCTGTTTTTTGCGAGTGGGATGAATTCATGCACATTCACATTTAGATCTATAGTAACAGCATGCTCACACAGCGCACTCTCAGTCAATAAATGGGGAAAAAGTAACTGGCGTTACTTTTTTGAAAAAGTAACTCAGATATTTTCTTGTAAATTAAAAAGTAATGCGTTACTTTACTAGTTACTTGAAAAAAGTAATATTATTACGTAACTCGCGTTACTTGCAATGCGTTACCCCCAACACTGTTGTAGACACACTGGAGCTGTCATTGGAATTAGCTGTATTTGTCCCGAGAATTCTATTATCTTTGCAAATTTTCCAGACAAGGGGAGATGTGAGGCATAATTTGTATTTGCACATGTATAACTGGTGTGTCTTTTCCCTCTATCTTAATTTGCAGAATTGGCTCTTGATCAGCTTTAGTTGTTAAAATTGGAAGCTGACTCTCCCCTGTAGGATTCTCTGGGCACCCCTAATAGCCTTGATTTGGACATCCCCAAGGGTTTATTGGGCCCTGTAATGGACCACGGGTGGGCTGCTGCCAACTCCCCCCCCCCCCCCCCCCCCTTCCACCCCGAGGTGGCTGTTGCCATGGATTGGTAGGACTTTTTTCTATGCTGCTCTACTGCATGGGACACATGGTCACAGAACTCTTTGTGTGTTTTAGAGTTTAAGCCAACCATGTCCTCTAGCCTGCTCTTTACAGCTTGTGGCATGGCATCAATCACAGCATTTCTAAACAGTGTAGCCATTAATGGGTCTCCTTCTGGATTCCCTTCAGTCTCTTGTTTCCATCTTTTTAGATGTTTTTGAACATATGTGGTCGGATTTTCTGCTTCCCCCAGCTGTTCTCCCTTTAATGATTTAGGGCCTAGTCTGATCGGGTACTCTGGATTGCCATACTGCTGGACAGAATGCATCAAAAACAGTTCCATCCATGTAGTGAGAGTCCACAGCTCTGTTTAGATTGGATGCTTGAAGAATTTCTTCCATCTTTGCTCGTCTCAAAATCTTTACCAGAAGTGCTTTAATGTCCCCCACAGCTAAAAGTTTGCCCATAGTTTCTTCTTCGAACACCTTAATCCACTTTCCAGCCCCCTCATGAATATCTGGGAGGCGCGTGACCAGCCCCTCGAGGTCCTGTGTGGCCCAGGGGACATACTGTCCCTGTGCACCCTTGATTAAAATTGGAAATTGTGCAGCCAGTGGTCTCAGAGCCCCTCTTTCTCTGCTCCATTTTCCTTTATCAAATGACTCCTCATCTTCATTCACATCCTCACTGCTGTCAAACAGCTTATTTCTCCCTCTATTCACTTTAGTTACCTCTTGAATCTTTTTTCCTGATTCTTTAATTTTCTCCTCTATTTCTTCTTTCATAACCTTTGCTTGTGCTCCCATTTCCCAATCCTTTCTCCTCATCTCTTCTAACACGTCCTCATATTCTGTTTTGCCTTCCTGGTTTGTTTTCATCATTTCTAATGCTATGCGTGCCTGTCTATAACAATCCATCGGTAAATATCCTTCACTCTCTTTTCCCTGTCGCCTCTTTGTCTTTACATCTGGTTCTTTTTTTTCTTCCAATTCTACTTGCCCTTCCATCTGCATTTCTCCTAACACTTCTACCGTACCCTTAAGAATAGGTAACTGTCCCTTTGGGGGCAGATATGGGGGAGGTTTAGAAAACAACATTTCCTTTTTCTTTGTTTCTTTGTCTGCCTCCTTAAACATTCTCCTTGCCTGTTTTATACTTTTTAATGCATCATTCCCTTCCTTTTTAAACATGGCTAGCACTTCATTCTCTTTTTCCCTTTTTGTTTCTCTCTTTTCTCTTTTTTTTACTGATACTTTTAGTTTTATAGTTTTTTATCAGAGTTTCCATTTCCTCACACAATGCTACATCAAATGTCCCTTCCTTTGGCCATTTTGTCATCATATTCTTAGTTCTCTTCTGCCATTTGTTTGAGACCTTAGTTATCAATTCTTTACACAATGGATATTTTAATCCTAATAATTCCACCGGAGTGGTTGCCATACTTTTCTATAATCTTACAATCCAATAGTTAAGATTCTATATATATTTCTTTATAGCTACTTAATTTAACTATTTTATCCAATACTCTCCTCTTTATTTTGTGACCTGCATCCTTAAACTTTAAGTTAATAGTTAAAAGTTAATAGTTAATAGTTATGAGTTAATAGTTTCAGCTCTATTATATATTCACTCAATATCCAAAACTACTAAAAATAATATTTATATTTATTTTTCCTTCAATTCTTTTGTCCACCCTTATAGGTTGATTTCATTTTTTATTTTTATTGTTTTACTTTTTATTTTATTTGTATTTTTTTTACATAATGCCTAGATCTTACTTCTGCTGCTTTGATCTCAGAAATGTTCTCCTTTTCAATCACACAGAGTTCTAAAATGTATAAACATATAAAAGATCTTTATTGATACAAATGTTTCTTAATCACATTCACTCCTTCTAGTCCCTTTATCTATAGGGTTCATTCTTTCATTCAGAGTCCCTTTATTTTTTAGGGTTCATGCAGTCAATCATTCCTCTCAGGCGTGCACCAGCCACTCCCCTCTCAAGGGAATTCCAGAAGGGGGGCGCAGCTCCTGCCCACCCAATACGGAATTTATTTATTTTTCATACAACCTCAATCATTCACTCAGACACAAACATAGACACAAACACAGACACAGACAAGACTACACTACGCTCCTCTAGAACGACCTGCGTCTGAACTGCTCACTTTTTTTCCTGATGCACTTCCTCAACACAGAAAAAACAGCTCCCTGCAGGATTTTTGCCTTATCCTAAGGACTTTGCGCGCTTTCCTCTACTTTATCTGCTTAACATTTAATGTTATCCTCAAGGACCATTAAACAATAAACACAGACCATTGCATGCAATGTATATCTGCTCAACGTTTATGTCATCCATCAAGGCCCTCTTGACAGTAAACACAGATCTTTGCATACACAATCTGCCCTAATTCACTGCTATCCATCAAAGGCCCTCTTAACAGTAAAACAGATCTGTGCATGCAATTATTTCTTCTGGAATCAATACCCCTTTCTTTTCTTTTGGTTCTTTAAATTTGGAAGAGCAATTTTTAAGAGTTCTTACCACAAAGGGCCAACTGGCAAACAACACAAACCAATTATATAAGCATAAACTGCTTACCTGTGGCCACTTAATTTGTGTTGTCTGTCAGCAAGCTCAACGCGGTCTTTCACCCTCTGCTCCTTTCCATCCTGTTCGTGACGCCAAATGTGGTGGTTTCCCTTATTTCTGAATAATCACTCTCAGAGCCTTGTGGGGTTTTGATGCCAGAAAATAGACTTTATTATAACAAGACAATAAAGCCGAGGAGTCTTCTGCAGAACAGTCCTCTCGACGTTTTCTGAGTTTCTCTTTATATAGTCTAGTTTCTAGGCGTGTTCAGAACATTTCATACATGTGCATATTTCCTTTTTTGGCAATATTTATACATATGTTCTTTCCCTAGAGAGAAGGGGCTCCTAGACATGTTTAAGGAAAGAAGCCTTCTTTGTATTTCCACATATGTTTTCCATCATAAGGGTCTGAACCTTCCATCCATGCGAGCCCTTAACACACAGGCATATGCTTATATTGGAAATATAGCTTAATACACAAGTGGTTAAATTCACATTAATTATACTTGATTAAATCATATTTTGACTAATAAAAATCTTCTACAGGAGGAAGGAACGCAATTGATTGTTTTAACTCCTGTCGATACAGCTTTAGAAGCTATCGCTCGCCTTCCGCCCGCTGGCGCGCCAATCATTCGGTCTTGGTCTGACGCTGACACAGCGCTTTGCATCTCTACTATTGTAGGATATGTTGTGACTTTGACCCTGGCCTTCCTCCTACACAAGCGAGTGAACGCTGTTCAAGAGTCTTTCAACAAAAGCACGTCAGGCGCATTTTCCGACATGATAAAACTGACCAAGAACCCGAACCGGAGAACTCAACCAACCTGATTGAGATCACGCCTATACCGCCCCGTCGAACCCCGGACAACTAAACCAATAAAATAACCCCACTTCCAATAACCCAGTTGTGTTCTCAAGTTTCTAACCTGTTCATTCCCAAATTACCCTGCACCAGGATTCAGTCAGTGATGGAGATGTTGTTTGTGCCTTGTGTGTGCCTGTTCTCCCTGCTTTTTGTTCCAGTGCCCGCCGACGTTCACAACGGGAACCTCACCGAGCAAAGGGGGAATATGTAAGAAGAACTCTGTTCGGCGCTGGGGCTGCGATCTTGGCCTGGATGGGGTATTGGTGACTCTTGGGTGCTGTTTTTCTGGCGGCTGCATGCGGCGCTACTGGGGATGCCTGTGCCGGCGGACGTAGGTTGCCGGCCTGGCGGCTGCACTGTTCCAGGTTTGGTCCGGGGGGGGCTTGGGGTTCTGGGGGCGCTCTGCCTCCCGGTTGGGGTTACGGCTGGGCCTGGGGGGCTTGGGTCCTGGTTGGTGTGCCGCCGGGAGCATGGGTTGGTGCATGCGCTTGGGCCCGGCCCTGGTGTGGGGGTCTTCGATACATCGGTGCCTCCGCGGGGGGGATCCAATAGAGGCAGGGAAAACGGGCTTAACCTGGGTGTCTTATTGTCTTATGTAGTCTGGGAGTTGAATGAGTGATGGGGTGGGGTAGTTTTTCCTCTGCTGTGGGGTCTGGTGGGCCGCCCCGGGCTGCCATGGGCCCTGGTCTGGATGGGCCTGGGCCCCCCGCCCTGGGCAGATTTGGGGTAATGGGGGTGCCTATGGGGGTCAGCGGGGGAGCTGGCTCCAAAGGGGGGGGTATTTTGCCCCCTCTGATGCTTTCCTCCCCATCCCTAAGGCTTCACTTCTCCCGCTCCATCACACCAACACATAGGTAGGGTTTTGGGGTGCGGGTGTGTCGCTGGGATGCGGGGGAGGTGGTACTCCTCTGTCTCCTCGTGGCCACCTGCATCTCAATCACACATTACAGCTTAGACATTCTCATTACTTACTGTCACATGACACATACATATAGGGCCTTGGGGGTGGGCACACTGAATGGCATCCGGAGGGCGGTCTGTTCATTCAGCCTTCCCTCTGGTGCCAGAGCCCACTTCTCAATTTTAAGTTGCACATAGACATTGAGGGCTCTAGGGAGGGGACGAGCTGACACAAGCTTGTGGAGGGTGCCCCTCCCCTGTTTTAAAACACCCCTGTTTTAAAGCACCTTAGAACAACACACACCAACACTACATTTGAGCGGGAGAGGTGAAGCATGGGGTCTTTTTTTTTTTTTTTATCTCACACCCCTGTTCTCTGTTCTCTGTCCGGGGCCGGGGGCTGTGAGGATGAGCTGGCCGCCCGGTCGGGGTCTGGGCTGGTGGTCTTCTCTGCTGCTGCGGGGACCGGGGTGGTCTTCCTGTCCCCACGCCAGAGCGAAGGGGGTTCAGCTCCGGGATCGGGCGCTGATTACCCCTCTGGGGGTGGTGGTGCCTGGATCTAGGAGTATAGAGTGCATATAGGGAGTGTGAGTGTGGGTACCATGTCCATTTTTGTGTGTCTACATGTGGGGCGAAGGTGAGAATATTCGTTGCGTGCATGAGGGTGGGAACGTATGCTTGTGTATATGTGTGCTTGTTCGTCTACGTCTATGTGTCAGGTCGGGCCTTAGACTCCACCTCACTCATCATCTCAGTCGACCCCCACCCCACCACCATGCCCTGCCGGTGGAGGATGCCGCCGGTGCGTTGGTGGTTTCTCGCGCCGGGGCAGGATGCTCGGGTGAGCGCTGGCCCACTCTCGGCGGTCGCTTGGCGGGGCCTGGCCCTACTGGCCTTGCTGGGCCCCGGTTGGGGGGTGGGGGGCCCTTGGATCTCCGGGCCCAGGGCTCGGTCTGCCCTGGTGTGGTCGGCTGCCGGCGGAGCCTGCGGGCTTGCCGCCATGGCACCCTGGGGTGTCTATACTGTGGCTGTCGGATGTCCCACCTTCGGGCTCTCCTCTGCCCTTTTCTGGGGGGGGGGGGCGCAGTTGTCCCTGCGGTGGTTCCCCTGGGGGTCCCGTGCCCTGGGGAGCCTCCGGATGTTTGGGGCCTGGGTCTCTTCCATGCCTGCTTCATGCCTTGCGGGATGGGGCTGTTGTTCCCCACACACACACTATTAAACATTTACATGGAGGAACCTTATGAACACAAGCGCGCTCACACACACAGGTGTACACTCAAGCATTCACATTGGTGTAAAAACGGGTGCTCACAGACACACATTGTTCTGATCTGCTGTTGCTTCAAAACTTATTTTGTAATATTAGTTATGCGTGTTGCTCAATAACATTTAACATTTAGAATTTATTGTGATTCATACAGATGTTGGTTGTTGCTGCAGTTTCTCTGATGTTGTGTCTTCTGTTGTGTCTTCTGTTGTTTTCTCTTTTTGTCAGCAGGTATCGAAGCAAATTGTGCGAAGCAAAATATCGAAGCAATTTTTTTTTTTTCTCTCTCTCTCTCTATCCCCCATTCTCTTTTTTTTCTCTCTCTCTCCCCCTTCTCTGTTGACTTTATCCACAATTTTTTTTTTGTTTATTTTGTTTTCTAATTCCTTTTTTTTTATTATTATTATTATTATTATTATTTTTATTATTATCATTATAATTATTATTATTATTTTTTTTTATTTATTATTTTTTTCTTTTTTTTTTCTTTTTTATTTCTTTTTTTTTTTTCTTTCTCTCTCTTGTTTTCTCTGTCCCCTGGTCTTGTCGGTCATAGTATGGTTAAATAAAAGGGTATATAAAATTTAATTAATTAATTAATTGAAAAAAAAAATAAATAAATAAATGAATGTATAAAAAAAATATATTAAAAAAAAAAAAAAAAAAAAAAAAAAAGGCTGTGAATGATGATAGCATAGCTACACATACGTACTGTCATGTGTTATCTGTGTTACTGACAGGCCGGGAAAAAAAAAAAAAAAAAAAAAAAAAGAAGAACTCTGCTTACACACACACACAATTTCCAGACAGCCTGGCGTCTCCTGGAATGCCCTCTCTTATCTCCTGAGACCATAAAACCAGGATCCAGCTCAGAAAATTCAGACAAAGAGAGAGCCACAGCTTTGCTTAGAAACGAGTTTCAAAGGGAACAAGGTTATACTAAGTTTCTGCGACTGAAATTATACTCGAAAACAAAAACACTATATACCATATATTTACAACCTATGTATTAAAGGATGTTTTTGTTTGTGACATTTATAAGCTTGTTGTGTTATTTTGAATTTATGGTAATCTGTTTCCAGAGTGTATAATATTCCTGATCACTAGTTGTTAATTATCACATACTCGATGTGATTATTTAGAATTCAGGATCGTTTAATCAATGCATTTAACCGAGTAATATCATTTGTATTCATGTGTATTTTTGGCTATGCAAAGTTACATGGTGTTTGGTGTCAGACGAATACTAATTTCATGACTAATATTGTGGTATGAATTTAAATGATTTGTTTTCATCAATGCATGATTATAATATGAATAGGAATCTGCTGTCGATAAGTTCTTAATGTGATAAAATAAATGAATGGATAATGTATGCACAACACACAGAAACACTTGCGATTGGATCAAACGCACCACAGGAAGAATCCGATTGGATCAGGCGCCTGTGGGCGGATCCCAAATCGGCCCGTTAAAACCCAGATGCACAACTGAAGTTGTGTTGGGATTTTAAAACTGAAAAGGAAGCGCTTACGCTCGCCTCACTCGTCTCTCGTTCTGCTCACGCACTGCAAAGCGCTTCTTGCCACTAACATCACGGCGGATCACATGGAATTGATGTTAGTGGTGTTGCAATTCTGCAGCAAAGCGATGATATCTCAGATCATTATCTAGTCTTGTGTAAACTCCATATAGCTAAAGCTGTAAATTCTACACCTTGTTACAAGTATGGTAGAACCATCACCTCTACCACAAAAGACTGCTTTGTAAGTAATCTTCCTGATTTATCTCAATTCCTCAGCATATCCAACAGCTCAGAACAACTTGATGATGTAACAGAAAATATGGACTCTCTCTTTTCTAGCACTTTAGAAACAGTTGCTCCTTTACACTTTACTTACACAGAAGATTAAGGAAAAGAGTCCAACACCGTGGTATAATGAGCACACTTGGGCCCTAAAGAGAGCAGCTTGAGAAAAATAAAATTAGAGGTATTTCTTATTGCATGGCGGGAAACTACCCTATCCTACAGAAAAGCATTAAAAACTGCTAGATCTGATTACTTTTAGTGTCTTTTAGAAGAAAACAACATAACCCCAGATATTTATTCAATACAGTCGCTAAAGTAATGAAAAATAAAGCATCAACAGGCGTTGACATTTCCAAACAGCACAGCTGTAATGAGTTTATGAACTACTTTACTTCCAAAATCAATACTAAGATAAAATTGTAACCGTGCAGCCGTCAGCTACAGTATCACATCAGATAGTGTGCTATAGATCCCCTGTGGAACAATTCCACTCATTCTCTTCTATTGGAAATGAAAAATTGTATAAACTTGTTAAATCGTCTAAACCAACAACATGTCTGTTAGACCCTGTTCCATCTAAACTACTAAAATAGGTCATTCCACAAGTCATAGATCCTCTTATGACTATTATAATCTGCCAATGTCATTAGAATATGTAAGAAGAACTGCTGGGCTTTTTGCTTACACACACAATTTCCAGACAGCCTGGCGTCTCCTGGAATGCCCTCCCTTATCTCCTGAGACCATAAAACCAGGATCCAGCTCAGAAAATTCACGTTTTGTCATTTTGAAAGAAAACAGAACTCATATTCCCGGAGTCTAATTTACGTGGCGCCAGAGACTCCCTTGAATCTGACTCAGTGAGCGCCGTAATTCAAAAAGTAATCACTGAAGAAGACTTTGCGCTTCTCCCGAAGGAGGGGGAATGCCTGTTTTTCTGTGGTGCTATCTAACAAAGAGAGAGAGAGCCACAGCTTTGCTTATGGATAAAGACATTTTTAAGAGGGAACGAGTTATACTACGTTTCTGCGACTGAAATTATACTCGAAAACAAAAACACTATACACCATATATTTACAACATATATATTAAAGGATGTGTTTTGGACATTTATAAGCTTGTTGCCTTATTTTGAACTTATGGTAATCTTTTTACAGAATGTATAACTTAACTGATGACGAGATGTCAGTTCACATGCTCGATGTGATTATTTAGAATTCAGGATCGTTTAATCAATGCATTTAACCGAGTAATATCATTTGTATTCATGTGTATTTTTGGCTATGCAAAACTATGTGGTGTTTGGTTTCGGATAAAAGCTGGTATCACGGGTAACAATATGGTGAATGAGAATTATCTTTTCTCTGCAAGGTATGATCATAATATGAATAGGAATCTGCTGTCGATAAGTTCTTAATGTGATAAAATAAATGAATGGATAATGTATGCACAACACGCAGCTGTGCAGGGCGGGGCTCCGCCCCACAGAAACACTTGCGATTGGATCAAACGCACCACAGGAAGAATCCGATTGGATCAGGCGCCCGTGGGCGGATCCCAAACCGGCCCGTTAAAACCCAGATGCACAACTGAAGTTGTGTTGGGATTTTAAAACTGAAAAGGAAGCGCTTACACTCGCCTCGCTCGTCTCTCGTTCTGCTCACGCGCTGCAAAGCGCTTCTTGTCACTAACATCACGGCGGAGCATTGCAACTGAGACCAAGACTCAGTTAAACTTTGAGAGAAACTAACATCTGAAGCTAAGAACTAGAAAGACTTCCTGAGCGCTTCATCGAGTCAGAACGAAGCCCTCCAACCACTGAACAGTGTTCCCGTGATGACGACCTACGAGCAGCCAATCCGCGCACGGTCCGTCTCGAACCCGGAAAGAACTGATCTCAACTGAGAGCCAAGTCTTCAGCGAGACTTCTTCAACCAAAAGACTAAGCTCGACCGGAAACAACTGAAGAAACAGTAAGGCAGAATCTCTTAAATTGGCTGAAGCTGGTGATATCTATCTGTTAAGAGTAAGGATAAAAAAAAGTTCCGGCGTGTGATTTCCCTCAGGTTGAAACGAGCATTAGAACCTAAGACTCTCTTCAGATCAAAACAACTCATTACCTGTATGTATGTCTGTTTAAATCGTCTGTTTTGTGTTGTCTAGTTAGTATTGTGTTAGAGTAGTGAAATAAACTTTGATTATATTAAGACATTTCTTGTCTGTGCTATGTGATTTTGCAGATCATAATTATTTGCCAAAAGATCGCGTTTTACCTACGCTCCTGAGCTTGATAACTAAGTTAACTATTTGGGTTGTTTTATCGTTGGCCAGCGAATAAGATAAACAAGTGGTTAAGAAATAACATGCTGATATTAATACTTGCTGGACAAGTGGTTAATAAGGTATGGTTAACCAGGTATAAATTGGACATTCTGATTAATAGCAATTAATCATATAAATCATATAATCATCTTAAGAGTGATTCCCTAAAAGCTAAAATAAAGATAATATGTGGGTTAGAATCCTACAGATATATCCCCAAAACCTTCAAACTGGCTGTCATTAAGCTTCTCATTAAAAAAACACAACTTGACCCCAAAGATCTAGTTAATTACAGACCGATCTCAAATCTCCCTTTTCTGTCAAAGATACTAGAAAAGGTAGTATCCTCACAATTATATTCCTTCTTAGAGAAAAATGGTATCTGTGAGGATTTCCAGTCAGGATTTAGACCGCATCATAGTACTGAGACTGCTCTCATTAGAGTTACAAATGACATGCTTCTATCATCTGATCATGGTTGTATCTCTCTGTTAGTGCTACTGGATCTTAGCGCTGCGTTTTGACACTATCGACCACAACATTCTTTTGAATAGACTAGAACACTTTGTTGGCATTAGAGGAAGTGCCTTAGCATGGTTCAAATCTTACTTATCTGAACGCCATCAGTTCGTAGCAGTGAATGAAGAGGTATCATATCGATCACAAGTGCAGTATGGAGTACCTCAAGGCTCAGTACTAGGGCCGTTACTTTTCACGCTTTACATGTTACCCTTGGGAAATATCATCAGGAAACATGGGGTTAGCTTTCACTGTTATGCTGATGATACTCAGCTCTATATTTCTTTGCGCCCTGGCGAAACACACCAATTTGAAAAACTAACAGAATTTATAGTCGATATAAAAAAACTGGATGACGAGTAATTTCTTACTGATAAATTCTAAAAAAAACAGAGGTGTTAATTATTGGACCTAAAACCCCCACAAGTAATAATCTAGAACACTGTCTAACACTTGGCTGCTCTGTCGATTCTTTGTCATCAGTTAGGAACCTAGGTGTGCTGTTTGATAGCAATCTCTCCTTCGAAAGCCACGTTTCTAGCATTTGTAAAACTGAATTTTTCCATCTCAAAAATATATCTAAATTGCGACCTATGCTCTCAACGTCAAATGCAGAAATGTTAATGCATGCATTCATCACCTCAAGGTTAGACTATTGTAATGCTTTATTGGGTGGTTGTTCTGCAAGCTTGATCAACAAACTCCAGCTGGTTAAAAATGCAGCAGCTAGAGTTCATTCTAGAACCAAGAAGCACGACCACAATAGCCCGGTTCTGTCAACACTGCACTGGTTCCCTATCAAACATCGTATAGATTTTAAAATCTTGCTAATTACTTATAAAGCCCTGAATGGTTTAACTCCTCAGTACTTGAGTGAGGTCTTATCGTATTATAGTCCTCCACGTCCCCTGTGATCTCAAAACTCTGGCAATTTGATAATACCTAGAATATCAAAATCAACTGCGGGCGGCAGATCCTTTTCCTATTTAACGCCCAAACTCTGGAATAATCAACCTAACACTGTTCGGGAGGCAGACACACTCTGTCAGTTTAAATCTAAATGAAATACCCATCTCTCAAGACTTTTAAATACTGGATATGGTAGACTAGGGTTTTTGCTACAAAATAATGTGAAAATTATCCTGCCCATTCATTCAGTGACTTGAATATTGATATGGTTTGCACCTTGAGAGACAAAGACACTCCCCTAATGGGCCCATCAGTGTGGAAAGTGACTGTGAGGCAGGAAAGAAAGAATGTGAAGAGATTAAAATAGTGGGTTTTTTATGTTTGTATTTTATTCACAGCACAATATAATCAAAATATACATAATGAAGGTCAATGACACATTACTGAGCACACTGGTCTAAACACAAATAAAAAAATACAGTATTGAAACATGATCAGATCTTTATTCCTGGACATGTGTTTAAACAAATTAATTTTTAAGATTTGTAGACAAAGAAGGCAAAAGTTCTCCTAATTTAAAATTACCCCATGCTGACAATTTATAGTACACCATAAACACAAAATAGACATGTGAAAACAGTAAGTAAATCATGAAATAAGGTGATACAGATTATGAAATTCCAACTATCTACTGTTAGTTTATTTAATATACTAAGAATCTAGGACAAATGATTTGACAAATTAAAGTAAAATAATCACTCAAATAATGCATGGATATGTATTATATGTAACACAAATATGAAGAAAAACTGTAATATATATATTGTATAAATGTTACGTATGTTAAGCTCTGCAAGTCAAAGCATATTGATCCACATGTAAATAAACTTTATTATGCCCAGCAAGGTATTATGTGAGAAACTGTAAAGAATCTTCAATTTAAAAAAGTATTAGTGAATAAAAAGTATCTTCAAAGTATTAGTGAATAAAAATTTACAATTAGATGTTAAAATATATGTTGGCTTGACAAAGCCTTGTTATGTTGACTTGAGAAAGCTAAAATACTGATCTACTATTTAAACCTGTTATTAGGGTTGCTTGTAAAGCAGCAGTATTTCTTTATCTCACATGCTCATTCCACACCATTTGTCATAAGCACTGAGAACAATGTTGTTATTACATTTAAAGAAGTAATCAGGAACATGATGTTCACCTGTTGGGGGAAAAAATACTTTTTTGGGGTGCAAAAAGTCACATAGACTTTATATTGACAAGACATGTTAATCTCTCTGGATCAGAATGTCATAGAGACTTGGTCATTGGCTTATTTAATTCTGCCTAGCAAACATCCAAAAGATACTGACATACTAACTTTCTAGCCATGCCCTAGCAACCATCTAGAGCATCCTAACAACCAACCCCGTATATTTCCATTGAACAAAAGGATGGAAGAGATATCTTGAACATTATATCTAGCCATGCCCTAGCAACAATTTAGAGTACCGTAGCAACTATATAGCAACATGGACAAGTCATAACTCGGCACCAGAACATCATAGAGACATGGGGGTTGGCTCCATTGCAATCATCCATAACACTCTAGGACAGTGGTTCTCAAACTTTTTTTTCTACTGGACCTCACTTTGGTCAAAGTACAAGTCTTAAGGGCCGCATATCATTTACATGTTATGTCACAATTCCAAATAACCAGATTGAATATTATTGCAGATAATATTATAAATATAAGTATATTTAAATGTCACTGTGATGTCTGCAAGAAAAGCAAGATTTTTTTCCACTCATTGACTCAAGACTGGAAATCTCTCTCCCTCGCCAATGTCATCAAAAAAGTGAACTATCTCAGGGAGTACAGCCGGAAAGCGATGTAATACTTTTCCCTGACCATCTCACTTCACTCTGTAGGCACCGTCCAATAATACAACAAAAAGACAATGCATTAGCGGGTGTGCTTGTATGAAGTTGACCACTTTGACTACAGTGTCCATGACCTTCATGAGGTATCTATCAGGTCATTTACAGCATAGTTCTTGCTGATGCACAATACAGTCACGGCCTGGGACACTTTTAAACTAGCTCGCATTGCATTCAGTTCAGCAATCACATTTTTTTCTTCAAGACTAGTTATCTTAATACATACTTGAGAGCTCTCTTCTAAGATCCAGGCATACATAGCAGGTCTGTGCATGTCTGATAATAATATATGAAAACCAAAATTAATTTATGTCAAAAACATTATAAATTAATATAAAATTAACTGTAAAACTGGAAGTTATTTTTAAATTGTGGTCGCATCGTGGGCTGTATTTGGATTCGTGACTGGCTACGGGTTGAGAACCACTGCTCTAGAAACCGCCAAGGTTGGGAAGGCACATCTTCCTCAGTATGAGGTTGTTGTAAGGGTGGGTGTCTGGTTGGTGGTTCAACGTGAAGAACTGTGGCTCCCAGGGGCCCTGAGGCTCAGGCTTTGGGGGTTATGTGGGGGCCACTTCGACCTCCCTAACTCTGGAGTCTAGCTTGGTTCAGGAGGTATGCCTGGTCAAATTTGCACAAGAAAGTGGGTGCCATCTCAGGCTGGTCCCCGGGGCTTGGATTTTGAGGGTAGGAAATTTTCTAAAGTTTTCTAAGAAGGAAAATAATATTTAAATAGTAGAATAGTATGTTGACTTTGTTAAGTTAACATAATAATATTAAGTTATCATTCTATCCAAACAATTGTAAATATCTGACATATTATGTGATCCATATTAAACTCAACTGAATTTTTTAATTAATATTTTAGGAATGATCTGTGCACACAATAGTGTAATTCTGTTTTCTTAATTGTGTTACCTACCATTCAATCAGATTTAATCATTCATGAAGTGTTCATGAACTCAAGTTTGACTGAGTTGGTTTCTTTAGAATCCACATCAATTGCAGTGGCTTGCATTTCAGTGGAGCCAAATTTTATTTGTAAACTAACCTCACGGTTCATGTCCCTGTAACTCTCAGGCAAACCAACTATTAAAGAGCCTATTTGCTTCAACTTCTGCTCATCCACAAACCTGACATTTTGTCTCAGAGTGCTGTAAAATTTAAATGTCATTGATTTTTGCTGAGTGTCTGTTGGGAAAAATGTGAATGCTCGAAGTTCATCACAGAGGACTGACTCCTCCCTGCTAACAAGTTGTTTAAAGCAGACATCACAGAACACTTGTCCGAGGCTGTTCACAAATGTGCTCTTTCCCTTGTGAATGGATTCATTGAACTTCTCACATGTAGAAACCCCATATGTGAGAGAGCTGATGCGGGATTTTATCACTTCAGGCTTTTTGCCATATAAGACTGCTCCCTTTAAAATAACTTTCTGGGCTTCACTTGGGCAGAGAATTTTGTGTTTAGATCCAAACTGCTCTTTCAAAAAATCTCTCAAAATTTTACATTCAGCATAACCTCCAACTAAAAGTATATACTCAATGTTCAGCTCTGAGTTTGACCTCAGAACATCTCTAACGCTTTCTGCAGTAGCCTTGATACTGTCATCAAAAAAGCTCCTCAGTAGCATCTTTTCAATTTTGATTTCTCCTCCTTCCCACTTTGCTCCCTCAGCACATACAAAGTAACTCTCTAGGTTTTGTTTTTTACTGGCAATTTCTTGCAATTTTAATGGACAAGTGAGCAGCACAGGTCCATCACACATTTTTAAGACAGAAAATTCATTCCTCATTTTTAGTGATTGAGCAGGGTGCTCTTGCTCAAATTCAACAAAGACTTCCTCAGAAAATATTTTCTTTAGAAAGGAGATGAACTTCCTGTCTACTGCCTCTCCACCCATCCCATTTCCCGATGCAGCATGCAGTTCCTTTAGGTTGCCTCCCTCTACCACCTCGTGCACTGTAATATCAATAGTGCCACCTGCAAATGCATAACAGTGTATGGATTCATTAGTCTTTGTTCATATTTTGTATGCATACGGGTGATTCACCAACAGATACCTAGCAAGTTAGGTAAAAATAGGTATAATTATAATGATCAAGTAGATGACAACATAATGTAACATGAAAAGTGCAGGATATCTTTTCGTTTCACCACATAGCTTCTGGTCATTATTTAGACAGTGCTTTTGAAGCTAAACATGTAAAATAGACCCTCAACTACATGTCCTGACATTTGCTTCTTACATGATACGTACATTATATAGTAAATCATCTTTAATAAGTAAGCTTCTACTATTCTGAAAATAATGTAATTATAAAATATCATTTATTTGTTAAGGGTGAATTCTGTTCACTGTACATATTGTGCAGGTACTATATAATACTGTACTATGAAAAGGGAAGAAAAAGGTTGTAACAGTGTACCTCCACAATCCACAACCATATACTGCGTTCCAGGATCATTTTCCAGTTTTTCTTCATTGGAGTATTCTACTATGAAGCCCTCACTTGGAAGTTGCTTACAGTGCACAGAGGCAGCTTCCGGCTCTAAGGCAATGATGAGTCTTTCAGGTTCAGTCTCTGTCACCAGTCCTGCCTATAAATAAATAAATAATATAGTTCTGTATAGTTCAGTTTTTTTCTCTTTCATTTATTTGTTTGTCTGATTTTTAACTTTATTAATAAAATAGTGTGTTGTTCAGTAGTATGTTTTTTTGTGTTTTGCTTTGGTATCGAGAATCTTAACAAACGTTTCACTGGTACTGGTATTGGCTACTGAAATTCTGGTACCATGACAGCGTGTGTACACATCTGCCCTATAATGATAAAGATTCACCCAGTGTGTTTTTTTTAATCTCGTTAAATCATTTCCCCTTTCTCAGATGAAGCCGATCTCAGATGCCTGTCTTTGTGACGTCACATAGACAGGCCCCTCCCACAATTGTTGATTGACACTGGTGTTTTACCTTAGACCCGCCCTGAGTGAGCTGTCATCAGTCCGCCATTGTTTCACCGCCAGAGCAGATGTTGACAACAATGACTCCTAAGCGATTGAAGTGTTTAGTTGTTGGATGTAATAATGAACATAGCAGTCGTCATTTACTCCCGACATCTGAGCCGCTGAAGATGCAGTGGATTACGTTTGTTTGTGAAGGGAATGCGCCCCCGATCTACCTAAATATTATTAGTGAGTGCAAGGTTTTTTAATGAATCTTAGCAATCGCCTTTCCTAATAATGTCCTAATTAGCAAGTTTCACGATGAATGCGGCTAAAGTTTACCATCTCTCAGAGAGCAGCTCGGAAGAGGTCAGCAGAGCTCATTATCATTTAAAGCAGCATGCAAGAACACAGCTTGCGTTAGACAGAGCGGTTTGACAGGGTTTTTGACGGTGTTGTTTTACGCTACCATTGAAAAATTTTAACCAAACTAAAAAAATCTACCCATGTTTTCACACTCACAGAATCACCACTAAAAAATAATTTGCCCAGAGCTTGTTCTTTCATAGCTCGTGGGAGCTTAATGGTGTTCTCTGTTTCAATTAACTGCAATCTTTGTATCAGGTGTTTCTCTTTAAACTTCTTAGGAGAAATTAAAACAAATAGTGATAGTGTAGAGCTATACTATTAATGTGGAGGGTACAGATCTTATAATTTAGTCTTGGAAGAGACTGATGAGAAACGTTTGAGTTCATATTGATATTTAAGTCTTCTGATTGCAGAATCTGAGCAGTGTGACATCGTCAAGATCTCTTCTAAAGCTGAACTTGAACACTTGAACACACTGCACAGACTACAGCCGACTGCAAACTAACACATGCGTTCTGCACCTGTGTGAGAGGAATGAGCTGTCTATATCATTAGCTATCAATAGTATATATACGTCATTTAAAATGAGAAACTGAAACAAGGATAAACGAGATATACACAGATATATGAAACGTAATCAGCATGCTTACCATTTTGAATCTCAGTTATGTCAATAACTTTCTTCATTTTAATCGGCTCACGTTGTTATGAAAATATTGGATTGCTTGGGAAAAATCATGTACCATTAGAACAGCCTTCTGTCTGTGTCGCCTTCATTTATTTACTCGTTTTCATCACTTTTGCTTTAATTCTTGAGCACGGACTCGTTCGCTAAACTGAGCATCCAATCAGAGTTCTCACTCGCGCCGATGACACCGACACGGATTCAAATCGGGAAAAACTGCCGCCGACGTGTGGAACATGCCAAACAAACTAGCCTGACAGATGATAGCTGATGGCCCGATATTGGCCAAAGGCTGACCGTCGTTAGTGTGTCCCGGGCTTAAAACTCTAAAGGAGATGCATTGATTTTACCAGTGTGTTTTGCTCTGGAGAAAAAAATAAAATAAAATAAAAGGAAAAGCCAGAAACTTTAACTAAAGACTGCATCTGCTCTCCCATTCTTAATATTGCTGTTCATGAGGAAAAACATACTGATATAATCAAAATCTCTCATATCAATTTTCATTGTTATGGGAATGTCAGACTCAGATGGTGTGCCTCACCAATTTAAGCTCACCTCAATAGCAGATTCTCTCATAAACTGTTTGGCTGCTGGACTCCAAATAGCAGGAATAGTCAACACCCAAGTAACATCAGATGCAGTGAACTTCCTTTCACTTGTGTTAGCTGCAATACTGTCCAATACGTGGTTCTTAAGGTACCTTAGACTCTCTGAGAAAACTTTCAATGCTTTCATTTGTGCTCCATTTTTAGCAGTTAACATCAATTCCCTGTGAATTTCCTTTAAAGACAAAGAGAACAAATTATGTTCATATATGAAACATATTTCCCGGTGAAAGTAATTATTAATTACACAAACATATTTCACAATAAAAGGATTATTGCCAATAATAAAAGTGTATATAATGTACAAAGAAAATACAATTACTTACTTTGCCGTAGAGTTCCATTTTGAAGTTTTCAAACAAATAAAGTCTCTGTGCCTCATCTCTTGGAGTAGTCAGAGTGTATGTCTGTAGGGCTTCATAACCAAAATGCATAAAGGTCTGATTTTCATTAAACAAAATGCAAGTGGGGGTTTTAGGGGTTCTGTGTCCAGCCACTGAAATCCAGGAAGACACCAAGATTTGATCTTGCTGTTGTTTTGTATTAAGGCTGAATGCATATCCACTGGATGATGTGCCAAAATCTATAGCAATGAAAAGAACTGAGTCTGCCATTGTACTTTCGGGTTTGTCAAAACCTGTGCAAATCTGTACTCTTCAGTTATGTGCAGATTCCACTCATTCTCTCTGATTTATAGGCAATGAATTTACTTTCACTTTTGTTGATCCACCCATTTACACAAACAAATTTAACCTCTTAATGGAAATATGAATAGGAAGGCAAACCTTATGTTCAAACATTAGAGCAGTGCTAATCAATTAACCTCATTTGAGGGCCAGATTGTCACATTGAAAATTTGAGGTGGGCCAAGGGGGTTGGAGGTTTGTCTCTATCTCTTTATGTGAGGCCTATGCAATTAAAGACGGAAACTGCTAATAATGATATTATTATTGCATTTCACCAGTAAGACATATGACATATTTTCTCTAATTGAAATACATAATTTGCTGTAAAATGTACTAATATTATCAAAAGTAACATCTAAAAAAAGTAAACACCTATTATTTATTTGGTTAAATTAAAATATTCTGACAGTGTAACTGAGTTTGTAACCACAGGTAAAACCACACGTATCCTCACTAACATGGTTAACATTAGAGCAAATGGCTCTGTAAAGTTGCACGTTTCAATGACAAGCCATATTTGAGGTTGAGGAATGATAGGTGAATGTTATGATTTCCTGCCCGATATAATGTAATTACCTCAAGGACCAGCTGTTAACGCTCTGTCTGTCCCTGACACTGCATTTGTTTTGTTTTGTTTTTTTCTGCGATGAACTGACTAATAAAACTCAGTTGACTAAGCTTGTTTACTCTTGTTGTTGTAGTCATCCAGAGGTTAACTAACTCTCTGGGGCCTGAGGTGATTTTGGGGCCCTTGAGATGTTTTGACATGCCCTGATATTTGTGCTTATTTCAGCTACTTATAACATACTATTGACCAACATGTTTTTTTTAGTATTCAGCACAAACTGTGCTACAATAATATGTGACCAAGATGGATGTACATGTTTGCATTTGTTAGAAATAAAATATTATGCGTGGTTAGTAAGTTTTGGGGGAAAAATTTAGCTGAAATAAGGCCATAAAAGCCACACTAAATCGTCCTGAATAAGACTTTTGAGTAATCAGTCTTGTAGGCTAGAATATTTACTTCACAATTATGTGAAAATCATTCTGCCTAATCATGCACAGAAAACAATATATTGATTTAAATTTTTAAAGACATGTTTTGTGATTGAAAGTCTATATGCGAGGGAGTGGTAATGGCCTTGAATATTAAGTGGTTCTCACCTGAGAGACAAAGAGATAATGGGCCATCAGTGTGACTGTGACTGAGGCAGGTAAGACAGAGTGTGAGGAGATTGAAAAAAAGTTTTTTTTATTTTTTATTATTTGTATTTTATTTACAACACAGTATAATCACAACATAGATAATGAAGGTCAAAGACACATTATTGTGCACACTGATCTAACCACAGAGATGTGAACAGACTTTAACTCGTTCCTGCAACAGATTCTGTTCAACAAGTAAATTATACGGTTTGCGCCGTTCATATGTAAATATCCACGTGAGAAGCGTGCACATGTAAATGCCCAACGCAAATAAATAGCGAGGAGATCGTTCATCGCGGCTACTGTTCGTTTCTGGAAAGCAGAATTTACCTCAAAAGAAGAACAATATTTCATCCAGTAGAGAAGATCGATCTGATGAGTAAGTAATGTATCTTTTTTGCATTAGTTAACGTGTTATTGTGACATAAACTTGAACACGTTACTAGTTGGGATTGTTCCCAAACTGCAACATGATGAATGCTACGCATCCAAGAATGTTTAGACCATGTTGATTATTAATACTCTAATAATCACAAATAGATTTTAATAGCCCCGAGACCTTGCTAACCACGCATACTATTTTATTTCTAAAAAATGCAAACATGTACATCCATCTTGGTCACATATTATTGTAGCACAGTTTGTGCTGAATACTAAAAAAAACATGTTGGTCAATAGTATGGTATAAGTAGCTGACATTAGCACAAATATCAGGGCATGTCAACACGTCTCAAGGGCCCCAAAATCACCTCAGACCCCAGAGGGTTAAAAACACTGTGACACTTTAGTTCAGTTTTTTTATTGTGAACTTTTATTACGTATGTTTTGGATTTTAATTATTTTGTGATATCTAAATTCTAAATCGGATCTTATTCAATTCTTCATTATTTGGAGGGCTTTCATTCATTATACTTCGATCTTAATAAAATTTTTATATACACGGTGACATACTTTGAGTCAATTCAAGTGATATAAATGTTTTTAGGGTAGTGTTTTCAGAGAGGGCCTAAATTCATCATCTTTACAGGCATATACTTGCTCAACCTGGTGCTGTCTCTTATCTATTCCACCAGAAAAACGTAGGGAGCGCTACACATACAAGAGTTGTTCTAACCTTTCCTCTGCCACAACCGTTCAGAAAACTACAAAACACTCAGATTAGTAATTTACAAGAAAATGTTATCCGTATCACAATTCCTTAAACATTCATGTATCAAAATAAGGGGTTTAATAAAACCTTGAGCAGCCTTCAGTACATTCCAGTAGTGAGTTCCAGCAGCACAACAATCATTAAGTGCCACAAGTCATGCGCAAATTTCATGAGGTGTGATGTCCCCCTATTAACCCCGTTTTATTGTGTAGTGGAGAGGTTTGGAAAACTACAAATGCTGGAATTAATACAGCATAAATGCAAGATTGAGAGGTTGAGAGATTTGTTTGGGCTTCATGTGAAGTAGGACAAAACCAGGACAACGATTCATACATTATTTCTGGTGCTTTGAGAAGGAGATGGAATGCTGCAGAAGTGCATACAAAGAAGATATTTTGTTGTTATTTTAAAAACCACAACAGCTCTCACGTGTCCTGAGCATACTCACGATCCTCTGTGCCACAGGTCTGACAAGTTCTGTTGTTACCATAGATTTTTTTTTCCTCACATGTAAACTGTTCAAACTAAATACTTCTGTACACAATAACTAAAAAATTCACTTTCATTTACAGTTCTTATGAATCAAGTGCGTGTGTTTTGGTTTATGTACCTCACTGTCTAAACTTATAATGCCTTTGCATCACATATCCACACATTACCTCCTAGAAGCCGTTTGGTAAGTTTTCTCACCTGATGTCTTTCGTTAACTCTTTTCCTGCCAGCTTTATTAAAAAAAAAGTGTTGTCTTTGTCAAAGATTATGCCTGAATCTTATTCAGAACGATGATGAAAATATAGATGGAATAGATCACGTCTAGCAACACCCCCAAAGCTTACGCAGTCCTATTGCATCGACATTTCATTCGGTAACGTTAGGCAGTTTTGATTTAAATGTTGTTTAAACTTTAAACACACGGATGTTTCAGCAGTCATTGTTAAATATTAGGGTCTTTAGCGACCCGGGCCTATATATCCAGCACGGATGGATCTCTGACTGCTGCAATAGCATAAAACTCTCCTGATATTTTAATAACAATCACAAAAGAATAAAGTAGAAAAAAGCATATTTCATCACCCTTTAAAACTTAGAAGGGCTGAATTTGAGCAGATGATTTTACCATCACTGTCATCATCAGAGCGCACTTCCCCAGTTCATTCAGCATCTGGCTCATATTCTCAACCATATTCTCAAAACTATCATTTTCAGTTACTTCAAAATCAATATTTTGATCGCTGCCAGTTTATTCACCACAGAAAACGTACCAGGTTACGTATGTAACCCAGGTTCCCTGAAGGGAACGAGAGCTGCGTCCGGAGACGCTATGGGGAACGCCATCAGCGTGACCACGCTCTGAATCACCTGTGCAATCAGTTCAATGAAAGGGCGAGGCGTCGCGGGCGGGGTGACGTCACGACCAGGAAGTATATAAGCACGTGCGGCGGAGCCCGCGTCAGCTTCAAGTCATGAAGCAAGCGCTGGCAGGGATGCCGGAAGTGTGGCCGACGAGATGCAGCTCTCGTTCCCTTCAGGGAACCTGGGTTACATACATAACCTGGTACGTTCCCTTCCAGGAACTTCGAGCTGCGTCCGGAGACGCTATGGGGAATGCTATACCAACGCCGCCAGACTGACAAGTCCCTGACTGATGTCAGGACGAAAGAACGGAGGAGCCTGGAGTGGCTCGGAAGTCAAGGTTATAGAACCTGGCAAATGTCAGGGGCGTGGACCACTCAGCAGCGTTGCAGATGTCCTGAACCGGGACACCTGCCCAGAAGGACTTGGAGGCCGCCACACCTCGGGTCGAGTGCGCTCTGATTCCCAATGGCGGGGGAAGTTCAGAGACCTCGTATGCCAGATTGATGGCATCCACAATCCACCTACTAAGAGTGGGCTTCGTAGCAGGAAGACCCCTCTTAGGCGGAGCAAAGCACACAAGCAATTGGTCCGACTTCCTCCACAGGGCAGCTCTGTGGATGTACGTGCCCAGTGTTCACACTGGACACATACAATTGTGCTTCTCCTGGTCAGGCTCCCTAAAGGGAGGAGGACAGAAGGCCTGGAGTACGACCGGCTGTGGTACGACCGTCGGAACCTTGGGCACATACCCTACGCGAGGATAGAGGAATACTTTAGCCAAACCGGGCGCAAAGTCGATAGAGGCCGTAGACAGGGCCTGAAGGTCACCCACTCTCCTCAGAGAAGTGATGGCCAACAAGAAGACGGTCTTGATGGTGAGGAGTCTATCAGTTATCTCCTCAATGGGCTCGAAAGGTGCCTTGCACAGAGCCTCCAGGGCCACAGCCAGGTCCCATGTAGGGACGCGGGAGCGTACTGGCGGCCTCAGCCTCAGCGCACCGCGGAGGAAACTTGTAACTAGGGGGTGTCTGCCCACTGACTGGCCACCGATAAGGGCGTGGTATGACAAAATAACTGCCACGTAGACCTTGATCGTGGAGTGGGTTAACCCTGCGGAGAAGCGGGCCTGTAGGAACTCCAGAGTCGGGCAGTTGACTGGGTCGAGCTGGCGGTCCCCGCACCAAGAAGTGAAGAGCCTCCACTTCAAGGCGTACAGTTTCCTCGTGGAGGGAGCTCTGGATTGGAGGGGGTCTCGACAACCTCGGTTGACAGACCGGAAGCTATGAGTTGCGCCCCCTCAGAGGCCACACTCACAGCTTCCACATCTCTGGGCGGGGGTGCACAATGGCGCCCCTGGCCTGTGAGAGGAGATCCCTCCTGGCGGGCACTTTCCACAGAGTGCCGTCGAGGAGAGAAATCAGGTCCGAGAATCATACTCGGCCCGGCCAGAACGGCGCTACCAACGGTAGGCTTACCGCGTCCCGGCGCACTCTCGCCAGAAATCCTGGGAGCAGAGCGATCGGGGGGAAGGCGTACAGACGAAGCCTCGGCCAGGTCTGTACCATAGCATCCAGTCCCAGAGGAGCTGGAGGAGCTAGAGAGAACCAGAGGGGACATTGAGCCGACTCTCGAGTCGCGAACAGGTCCAACTGTGCCTGGCAAAAAAACTTCCAGATCTGCTTGACCACCTCGGGGTGAAGCATCCATTCCCCGGGCCTCAGCCCCTGTCTCGACAGGACGTCCGCTCCCATATTGGGATGCCCAGGAACTTGTACAGCTCTCAGTGATCGGAGCTGGCCCTGGGACCAGCTTCTACAAGGGGCGTGACCGCAGACCTCCTTGGTGGTTGATGTAAGAGACCACTGCCGTGCTGTCGGTGCGGACCAGCACGTGGTGATCTCTCAGGTCCGGGAGGAAGTGCTTGAGCGCACGGAACACAGCTAGGATCTCTAGCTGGTTGATATGCCACGTCAAGTGGCGACCACTCCACAGACCGCGGGCAGGGTGGCCACTCATGACCGCACCCCAACCAGTGAGGGAGGTGTCCGTCGCAAGCGAGACTCGGCGACAAGGAGCTCCCAGCATCGGGCCCTGGGACAAGAACCAAGGATCCCTCCACATGTCTAAGGCACGGACAGCGGCGTGACACTCTGACAGCGCGGAGCGAGTCTCCCCTCAGGGAGACCCCCTTGGTCTTGAGCCACCACTGTGGGGGCTTCATGTACAGCGGGCCGAACGGATCATGTTGGACGCAGCTGCCATAAGCCCAAGCAGCCTCTGAAACTGCTTGACAGTGAATGGCTGGCCTTCTCGCACTCTCTCGACTGCCGTGAGGATCGAGCAGGGGATAACCGCGCCTGCATCGTGGTCGAATCCCACACCATGCCTAGATAAGTGGTTCTCTGAGCTGGAGAAAGCACACTTTCCCTGGCGTTTAGTCTTAAACCCAAGTCTTTCACGTGGGCGAGAACGACATCTCGATGCCGAACCGCCAACCGCTCTGATTGAGCGAGGATCAACCGATCGTTGATACAATTGAGTATGCGGATGCCCTACAGTCGCAACGGGACTAGAGCTGCATCCACACACTTGGTGAAAGTGCGGGGTGAGAGTGCTAGGCCGAAGGGAAGAACCCGATACTGGTACGCTTTGCCCCCGAAAGCAAACCTCAGGAACTTCCTGTGAGAGGGAAGGATGGAAACATGGAAATAGGCGTCTTTGAGGTCTATCATGACAAACCAGTCGTCGGACCTGATTTGCGACACGACCTGCTTGACAGTGAGCATTTTGAACTTCAGCTTTCTGGCTGAGCGGTTCAGCAGACGCACGTCCAGTATGGGCCTCAGCCCCCCATCCTTCTTTGGAACAATGAAGTACCGGCTGTAGAAGCCGGTGTGAACTTCGCGAGGGGGAACCAACTCCATGGCTTCCTTCCTCATGTAGTGTTCTAACCACATATTATCTTTATTTTAGCTTTTAGGGAATCACTCTTAAGATGATTATATGATTTATATGATTAATTGCTATTAATCAGAATGTCCAACTTATACCTGGTTAACGATACCTTATTAACGACTTGTCCAGCAAGTATTAAAATCAGCACATTATTTCTTAACCATTTGTTTATCTTATTCGCTGCCCAACGATAAAACAACCCAAATAGTTAACTTTAGTTATCAAGCTCATGAGCGTAGGTAACGCGATCTTTTTGGCAAATAATTACGATTTGCAAAATCACATAGCACAGACAAGAGATTTCTTAATATAATCAAAGTTTATTTCACTACTCTAACACAATACTAACTAGACAACACAAAACAGACGATTTTAAACAGACATACATACAGGTAATGAGTTGTTTTGATCTGAAGAGAGTCTTAGGTTCTACTGTTCATTCTCACGAATGTTTTACTTACTAGGGAAATCATACGCATGGAATTCCTTTAACTTTACTCTTAAAAGACAGATACAACCAGTTTCAGCCGATTTAAGGAGGTTTGTTTGCCTTACTGTCTCTTGAGTTCAGTATTTTCTTCGGGTTCAAAAGATGCTCTACTTCAACTTTGTTCCCAGTCGAGGTCAGTTCTTTCCGGTCTCAAGAAAAGATTGTGCGCTGATTGGCTGCTTGGTAGGTTGCTGTCATGAGAACACTCTTCGGTGGTTGGAGGGCTTTGTTCTGACTTGATGACGCTCTCAGGAAGTCGTTTGGTTCTTGGCTTCAGATGTTAGTTTCTTTCAAAGTTGAACTTTAACATCACGGCTGAGCATTGCAACCGCCATCAGTGGCCAGAAGCGCTTTGCAGCGCGTGAGCAGAACGAGAGACGAGCGAGGCGAGCTGGAGCTCTTCCTTTTCAGTTTTTCAACTCCAACCGAACTGTTACAGTTGTGCATCTGTTTTTAACGGGCCGATTTGGGATCCGCCCACGGGCACCTGACCCAATCGGATTCTTCCTGTGGGGCGTTTGATCCAATCGCAAGTGTTTCTGTGGGGCGCAGCTCCGCCCCGCACAGCTGCGTTTTGTGCATACATTATCTGTTCAGTTGTTTTGTCACATTAAGAACTATTCAACAGCAGATTTCTATCCGTATTGTAATCATGCATTGATGAAAACAGATCATTTTCATTCACACCATAATATTATTCATGACATTAGTTTTCGTCTGACACCAAACACCACGTAACTTAGCATAGCCAATAATACATATATCATTTGTATTCATTACGCGGTTAAATGCATTGATTAAACGATCCTGAATTCTAAATAATCACATCGAGCATGTGAACTGACATCTAATCATCAGGTAAACTTTATGCATTGAAAGATTACAACAATACCATAAGTTTCAATAATACCCCAAGCTTATAAACATAGAAAAACATTCTTCATATAGGTGGTAACTATATTGTCTATAGTGTTTTGTTTTCGAGTATACTTTCAGTCGCATAAACTTATCCTTAAGCAAAGGTGTGGCTCTCTTTGTCTGTTTAGAGAACGCAACAGAAAAGGCGCGCTTCCCTCCTCCTCTGGGAGAAGCGCGGGTTTGTGAGGAGGTCGCTTTTTTTTTGGAAAGTTGGGAGTTGTCTTTAGTTCGAGTGGGCTGTAACAAGGCCTTTGAATTATGGCGCCAATGTAAAGTAAAATCCGGGAGTATGAGTTCTGTTTTTTTTCAAAATTGACAAAAGGGAGTTTTCTCCGTCCGACTTATTTATGATAAAACCAGCCAGGCGCTTAAAGTGGCCCTTCTCTAAAGGAATGCAGATGTTCTTTATTTTTTTCTTTCGCTATATCCTGGTTTTATGGTCCCAGGAGAAAAGGGGGTTCGGAGCGATGGGCGCTGGAATGCGAGCTTTGATCCTTGCTTCAGGAATGTGTTGAAAATAGGTGTGTGTGTGTGTGCGTATCCTGAGTAAGACCAGTTCTTACACTCAGCAAAGTCTCGACTTCCTGTTCCAGTACCAGAGCCTGCTCGGGGTGGACCGCAGTCACAACGACCCCGTTGAACTGAATGCGATAACCATTCGCTATGGTTTGCAGGACCCAAGGAGACACATTCGGCAGTCGCTGTTTCCAGGCTGCCAAACGATCTACTAAGGGAATCAGTCTCTCGAGACTGACCTCTGGTGTCAGAGAAGCGGCCAGACCGCTGCCTCGCTGCGGCGCACCGACAGGAGACGCATGATCTGGCGGCTGAGGCGAGTGCCTCAGGCCCGCTGAAATCACAGGCGGAAAAACCTGAGGGAAATACTCGCTGGGACCCGCTGCGCCCTGGAACAATGGCAGGGTTGGTAGACAGGTCCCCGGAGGGCACCGAGGGGAGCCGGTGACCGAGTACCGCGGTGTAAACCGCTCCACCCCAGTAGGGGTCGCCCTCCGAAGTCCTGGGGCTCGCCCATCAGGACTTCTCCGTCGAGGAGCGCTTGGCCGCCAAGACATCCCTCGGGTCTGTCTTCGACCTAGCAGCCCTCGCCGCTCTCGGCTCCGCCGCGAGGGAGCACGAGAGGCGACGGTCTGTTTCTGCACAGCCCTGTGTGAGGAGCTGGTATGCGGAGGAGGCTGCTCCCGCCCAGCAGCCCCCAGAGTCAGAGAGCGGCGGGGGAGGAACCGCCGGAACGCCTCCGCTTGCTTACGAGCCTCCTGAAACCTGTCGACGACAGCGCTGACTGCGTCGCCAAACAGGCCAGAAGGCTGAAGCGGGGCGTCCAAAAGGCAGACCCTGTCTTTCTCCTTGATGTCTGACAGGGTCAGCCATAAATGCCTTTCCGCCGCCATCATAGCTGCCATGGAGCGGCCGATAGCACGGGCCGACTCCTTGGTGGCACGGAGGGCAAGATCAGCGGTTCTCCTAAGCTCAGAGATGTCATAAGCTGAAACATCCCCACCCTCATCTAACTCCTTCAGCATCTCGGCCTGGTACGCCTGCAGCACCGCCATAGTGTGCAGACACGCACCGCCCTGACCAGCTGCCGCATACCCCCTGCCCACTAGAGATGAGGTGGTGCGCAGAGGTCTAGTAGGCAGAGTAGGAGCCTTCAGGGACGACGCCGCCGAAGGGGACAGATAGCTCGCAAGCGTCTGTTCGATTCGGGGCATCGCCGTGTACCCGCGCACATTCAGTTCCCGCACATTGCCGTAGTAATCGGATGTGGGGATGAATGGGTGGGACGAATATGGTTTAACCCACGCTCTCGACACCTCGGTGTGGAGATCGGGGAAAAACGGAAGGCTCCTGCGAAGAGGTGGCGGCCACGAGCGTAGAAAGCGCTCATCAAGAAGATTTCTCGAATGCGGCACAGGTATCTTCTCGGGGGGCCAGCTGATGTCAAGTTTGGCCACAGCCCGAGTAACCACCTCTAAGAGCTCCTCATACTGGGGCGAGAGAGGCGTTGAAACCTCGTCAACGCTCGTCATGTCAACCTCCTCGGAGGAAGAGAGACGAAGCGCTGAGTCGTCGTCTCGGGAGGAAGGAACCGCTTCCCCGAGAGATGGGACACCAGATCTGGCGGAAACGGGAAGAGATAGAGACATGCCCGTCTCACTCTCGCCAGCCAGATCAGCCTGTGAGCCCCACGAGTGCAGCCGCCGCTCTGCCTCGGCAAAAGTGGGACCAGCGCCACGTGGGGTGCTCACAAAGGCTCCCTCCTCAAGGAGAGCCCTCCGGGTGCGGAGTGTGCGCAGCGAGAGCCGCTCACAATGCGGGCAATAGGCTCCCTCGAGAGCCGCTGCCGCATGCTCCGCACCCAGGCAGACCACGCACAGATCGTGTGTGTCCCCACTCGTAATGAAACGTGGGTGATTCAGAGTGTGGTCATGCTGATGGCGTTCCCCATAGCATCTCTGGACGCAGCTCGAAGTTCCTGGAAGGGAACAGACATTCTCTTATATTTTATTAATTTTGTTTTCTTTTTATATTGTTTATAATGAATAGATTGAGGAATGCTAATAAAGTTTATTTCTAACTTTTAAAAAAAGAAGGAGGGAGAGGGTTGTGAAGGAACATTACAGTTGGCTGTGACATGTAAATTGCACAATGATAGAGAGTCCAAAGAAACACTTTATTATAAAGCAAAACAAACACATAGGAGAAATCATGTAACCAAGTAACACGGATGAGACAGGACACCAAACCGAACAAAACAGGGAGTTACTTATACTAGAACTAAAGGAGGGAACTAATGAGTACATTAACAAATAACGGGTGAACTCAATGAAACTAACACAGATTAGAAACTAGGTGGGATCACGTGACCCTTCGACGGCGATGCAGGCTTGAATCTTTCGCTCTGCTCACTTTGCCATATTTTGTATGATCCTGTCAGTAAAATTTTAAGCACTCTGCATTGGACCTGTCATGAGTGCTAAGGCAGACAAAGGGGATCGGAAAAGAGAGATTGAGCAATCGCCAATGAAGAAAAAATTCAGAGATTCCGCCATCTCCAGAGAAGACCTCAACGATGCTATTGCTAGCCGCATCGAACTAGCATTTAAAGAGCAGCAAAACACGTTGAATTCGGTTGTGAATTTGGCAGTAAGAGAGGCGATGGACTCTGTGCTGATTCCAGCATTACGCGAACTGCGTGAAGACATACGTGCGACCAACAAGTGTGTTAAAGAGCTAAGAGAGGAGTTTGAGGCCATAGCTACCGCGGCGAAGCAAACACGTGACCGCGTAGATTCTGTTCAAGCAGCTGTGAGGATAGGAGGACAGTCACGGGCTTAAGAAATCAGCTGGAGCGACTCACCGAGAAGGTGACGGATATGGGGGACAGGTGCAGGAGGAACAACGTACGACTGGTGGGGCTGCCAGAGGGGGCTGAGGGATCCGACGCGGCTGGTTTCCTCAGAGTTAAAATTTCTAAGTGGATTCCTTCCATGAAGGGCCGTGACATTGAGATCGACCGGGCACATCGCGTGTATGACGGAGGGAGGGGCTCCGATCGGCCGCGCACCCTCATCTTCCGTGTACTGAGATGGCATGACAGATCAGATATCCTGAAGGGTGCTCGAAAGGCTTATCCGGTGAAATGCGCACAGAACAATGTCACACTGCTATTTTTTCCCGACTTTAGTCCAGCTACAGTGATCAGGAGAAAGGCATTTGGTCTGGTTTTGAAGAAGATGACAGCGCTTGGTCTCCAGCCCTTCCTCATCTATCCGGCCGTAATCAAACTACGGCACAAGGGGGAACAGAAAAGCTTCGATTCCCCTCAGAAAGCGGAGGATTTTAAGACATATGCCGCGGCTCTGCGCGGGGGAACGGTGGCCGCTGTTTCTACAGCCCGGCGGGAGGAGTTTGATGGTCGGGATGAACATGGTCCCAGCTGCTCAGGAGCGGATGATGGCAGAATGGACATGGACGCTGACTAAACTTGGTTTTTGCTTTTTTTCTTCTCTCCACTCTACTACTGAGATATTGTTCCTATATATCCTGTACAACGATCTCATTGCTGGCAAGACTGACACCCCTTTTTTCTTTTTTGGAGGGGACTAATGGAGAGTTGGTTTAATTTAAAATATATTTTTTTGGCAGTACGAGCTTTTTGGGAGACATGTCCTGCGTTGGAGTGGATCGGTCACGAACATCACTATTTTTTGTTGCTCAGTCAGACCTATTAAAGAATTTGCTGATTTTCTATCTGAGGTAGTGCTGGCTGCAGATAAAGTCCTAATTGCTGATGATTTTAATATCCATGTTGATAATGAAAGAGATTCGTTGGGATCAGCATTTATAGACATTCTAAACTATATTGGTGTTAAACAACACATTTCAGGACCTACTCATTGTGGAACTCATACTCTAGATTTAATACTGTCATATGGAATTGATGGGAAAATACTCTCTCCTACAGAAAAGCCTTAAAAACGGCAAGATCTGATTATTTCACGTCTCTTTTAGAAAAAACAAACACGACCCCAAGTATTTATTCAATACAGTGGCTAAATTAACAAAAAATATAACATCTGCAGGTGCAGACATTACCCAGCAGCACAATAGTAACAACTGTATGAAGTACTTTACTTCCAAGATTGAAACTATTAGAGATAAAATTGTAACCATGCAGCTGTCAGCCACAGTATCGCATCAGATAGTGTGCTATAGATCCCCTGAGGAACAATTCCACTCATTCTCTTCTATTGGAAATGAAGAATTATATAAACTTGTTAAATCATCTAAACCAACAACATGTATGTTAGACCCTGTTCCATTTAAGCTCCTAAAAGAGATACTTCCAGAAGTAATAGATCGTCTTCTAAATATTATTAACTCATCATTGTCATTAAGATATGTCCCAAAAACCTTCAAACTGGCTGTTATTAAGCCTCTTATTAAAAAACCACAACTTGACTCCAAAGAGTTAATTAATTACAGACTGATCTCAAAGCTCCCTTTTCTGTAAAAGATATTAGAAAAGGTAGTATCATCACAACTATGGTCCTTCTTAGAGAGAAATTATATATGTGAGGATTTCCAGTCAGGTTTTAGACCATATCATAGTACTCAGACTGCTCTCATTAGAGTTACAAACGACCTGCTCTTATCATCTGGTCGTGGTTGTATCTCTCTATTAGTGCTACTGGATCTTAGCGCTGCATTTGACACTATCGACCACAACATTCTTTTAAATAGACTAGAAAATTATGTTGGCATTAGAGGAAGTGCACTGGCATGGTTCAAATCGTACTCATCTGACCACCATCAATTTGTGGCAGTAAATGAATAGGTATCATACCAATCACAAGTGCAGTATAGAGTACCTCAAGGCTCAGTACTTGGCCCTTTACTTTTCACGCTTTACATGTTACCCTTGGGAGATATCATTAGGAAACATGGTGTTAGCTTTCATTGTTATGCTGATGATACCCAGCTCTATATTCCTTCGTGGTATGATGAAACATACCAATTTGCAAAACTAACAGAATGATATATAGTTGATATCAAAAACTGGATGACTAGCAGTTTCTTACTGCTGAATTCTGAAAAAACAGCAGTGTTAATTATTGGACCAAAAACTTTTACATTAAATAAACTAGATCATTGTCTAATATTGATTGGTTCTTGGACCCCTCCTCTTCTCCACATACACTACATCGCTGGGTCCCTTCATACATGCACATGGCTTCTCCTATCACTGCTACGCCGATGACACACAGCTCTATCTCTCTTTTCAACCAGATGACCCAACGGTAGCTGCACGGATCTCAGGCTGCCTGGCGGACATCTCGGCATGGATGAAAGAACATCACCTACAGCTCAACCTGGCAAAGACGGAACTTCTTGTCTTCCCTGCCACTCCGACTCTACGGCATGACTTCACGATTCAGTTAGGCTCATCAATGATTACCCCATCAACTTCAGTCAGAAATCTTGGTGTAATCTTTGATGACCAGCTGACCTTCAAAGACCACATTGCAAAGACTGCTCGATCCTGCAGGTTTGCACTACACAACATCAGAAAGATCAGGCCCTTTCTGACAAAGCATGCTGCACAACTTCTTGTCCAGGCCCTTGTTGTTTCTAGACTGGACAACTGCAATGCTCTTCTGGCTGGTCTGCCATCAAACACAATCAAACCTCTACAAATGATTCAGAATGCAGCGGCACGACTGATCTTCAACGAGCCCAAAAGAGCGCATGTTACACCTCTTCATCTCCTTGCACTGGCTACCAGTGGCAGCTCGCATCAAGTTCAAGACACTGATGCTTGCGTACAGAACTACCACAGGCTCTGCACCCTCCTACTTCCACTCACTATTACGAACCTACATCCCCTCCAGAAGTCTGAGATCTGCTAGTGAGCGACGCCTTGTGGCACCATCAAAATCACTCTCCAGAACATTCTCGTTCACCATTCCTGGCTGGTGGAATAATCTTCCCACCCCTATCCGGAACTCCGGATCCCTGGCAATCTTCAAGAAACAACTGAAAACTCATCTCTTTCGGCAGTACTTGACTTCATCCTAAACTAAAAAAAAAACTTAATCTTTCCCTCTATCTTCTCTCCGCTTACTAGCTTGTACTTATTTGAACAATGACTGAGACTTGGTGTTACGAGCACTTCCTCTGTCTGATTGCCTCTTCAAGATTAATCGCTTTTTTGTATTCCCCAATTGTAAGTCGTGTAGTGCTTGAGTCAAGACTGACCATATACACACACACATTTTCAACTCTCCCGCTCTCCTGCCATATATCCTCGGGTCCCAGGAGACCCCTAAAACCCAGAATATATTTGGGAAGAACATCTGGATTTCTTTAGGGAAGAGCAACGTTAAGTGCTTGTCTCGTTTTATCATAAATAAATTCAAACAGGGCAAAAGACTTCGGCTTCTGGAAAAGTGGCGCCACCTACTCCCTAATCTCTCTCCATTAAGCGCAGTAATTCAAGAAAAGTAATTCAAAGAAGACTTTTACGATCAACGTCCAACTGACAAATCTCCAGATCTCCACGAAATGACCTTCCTATGACCTTTCGTTATTAGCACATTCCAGGATCGCGCCGTTTTTGCTTCCTAATAGACACAGAGCAAAATGCTGTGCTCAAGGATTTTAAAGAGGACGATTATTATTATCAGAATCAGAATGAGCTTTATTGGCCAAGTATGTTTACACATACAAGGAATTTGTTGTAGTGACAGAAGCTCCACAGTGCAACAGAAAGACAGTAACAGGACAGGACACAGGTAAGAAAACAAAATAACAAGAAATAGCCAATAACCAATGTACAAAGCAGCAAAAAAATAAAAAATAAAAAATACACAATATATAATATAGGCGACTATGTATGTACAGGTCAAGTATGTGCAAATTAGAAATGAGAAAAATTAAAATTAAATAAGTGAGTGTGGTGAATGGATAATGAATTAGTTGTGTGTTCCACGTTTATTTATTGAGTGTTCGTGAGATGAATTGACTGAGGGAAGAAACTGTTCCTGCTGGGCCTTCCTGACAATGGAGTCAATATGAATATCCCACTTCAGGTCCTGAGAGATGGTGGTGCCCAGGAATCTGAATGACTCCACTGCAGTCACAGTGCTGTTCATGATGGTGAGTGGGGGGAGAGCAGGGGTGTTTCTCCTGAAGTCCACGATCATCTCCACAGTTTTGAGCGTGTTAAGCTCCAGGTTGTTGAGACTGCACCAGACAGCCAGCTCCTTAACCTCCTGACCTAGCAGACTCGTCACTGTCCTGGATGAGGCCGATCAGTGTGGTGTCGTCTGCGAACTTCAGGAGCTTGACAGACGGGTCTTTAGATGTGCAGTCGTTGGTGTAGAGGGAGAAGAGCAGTGGGGAGAGAACGCAGCCCTGAGGAGCTCCAGTGCTGATGGTGCGAGTGCTGGATGTGAATTTGCCAAGCTTTACTAACTGCTGTCTGTCTGTCAGGAAGCTGTTGATCCACTGGCAGATGGAGGTGGGGACGGAGAGCTGAGTTAGTTTATTTTGAAGGGTTTCCGGGATAATGGTGTTAAAAGCAGAGCTGAAGTCCACAAACAGGATCCTCACATAAGTCCCTGGTCTGTCCAGATGCTGCAGGATGAAGTGCAGTCCCATCTTGACTGCATCATCCACAGACCTGTTTGCTCTGTAGGCAAACTGCAGGGGGTCCAGTAAGGGTCCAGTGATGTCCTTCAGATAAGCCAAAACCAGTCTTTCGAATGATTTCATGGCTACAGACGTTAGGGCTACAGGTCTGTAGTCATTAAGTCCAGTAATTTTGTGTTTCTTTGGGACGGGGATGATGGTGGAGCGTTTGAAGCATGAGGGGACTTCACACAGCTCCAGTGATCTATTGAAGATCTGTGTAAAGATGGGGGCCAGCTGATCAGCACAGATTTTTAGGCAGGCTGATGACACACCGTCTGGACCAGGTGCTTTCCTTCTTTTGTTCTTCCTGAAGACCTGGCACACATCATCTTCGCTGATTTGAATTGTAGGTGTGGGGGAGAGAGGGGTTGCTGGAGGTGTTAATGGTTGTGTGGATGGGTGTTCTGGGCGGGTGTGGGGTGATCGTTCAAAACGACAAAAGAACTCGTTTAAGTCGTCTGCCAGGTGTTGATTCTTCAGAGTGCTGGGGGGTGGTGTTTTGTAGCTGGTGATGTCCTTCAATCCTAACCACACTGAAGCCGGATCACTGGAAGAGAATTTGTTCCTGAGCTTGTCAGAATAATTCCTCTTTGCCACTCTGATCTCCTTTTCCAGTGTGTATTTGGCCTGTTTGAACAAGACTTTATCCCCCTTTCCGTGAGCATCTTCTTTGGCCTGACGGAGCTGTCTGAGTTTGGCAGTGAACCATGGTTTGTCATTGTTGTAGAATAGATGAGTCCTGGTAGGAATGCACATGTCCTCACAGAAACTGATATAAGATGTTACAGTCTCTGTGAGCTCGTCCAGATCATTTGCCGCAGCTTCAAAAACAGTCCAATCAGTCAGGTCGAAACAGGCTTGTAAATCCCGCTCTGTTTCATTAGTCCATCTTTTAACAGATCTTAATACAGGCTTTGCAGACTTAAGTTTCTGCCTGTAGGATGGAATAAGATGAACCAAACAGTGATCAGAGAGTCCTAAAGCTGCTCGTGGAACAGAGTGATATGTGTCCTTTATTGTTGTGTAACAGTGATCCAATATATTACTGTCTCTGGTGGGACGTGTGATGTGCTGTCTGTATTTTGGCAGTTCACGGGAGAGATTTGCTTTATTAAAGTCCCCGAGAATGATTAAAACAGAGTCCGGGTGTTGTTGCTCACTCTCTGTGATCAGATCAGCGAGTTTCTGTAAAGCTGTGCTCACGTGCGCTTGCGGTGGAATGTAGACACTCACGAGAATGAACGAGCAGAACTCCTGCGGCGAATAGAACGCCTTGCAGTTAATGAAGAGCGTTTCTAGATCTGAGCAGCACATCTTCTTTAACACAGTTACATCTGTACACCACCTCTCATTGATATAAAAGCATGTCCCGCCGCCGAGCGATTTCCCCCTTGATTCTGTGTCCCGATCTGCTCTGATCAGCTGGAAGTTAGGCAGATGAATCGCGCTGTCCGGTATGTCGCCATTCAACCAGGTTTCCGTGAAACACAGAGCAGCAGAGTTAGAAAAGTCCTTGTTTGTCCGGGAGAGCAGAAGGAGTTCGTCCGTTTTGTTGGGTAGAGAGCGGAGATTCGACAAATGGATTCTAGGCAACGCCGTTCTAAATCCGCGCTGACGAAGTTTCACGAGCGCGCCGGCTCGCTTTCCCCGTCTGCGCCTCCTGTAGCGTTTGACCAGAGCTACGGCTCCATCAACTACAATGTCCAGCAAAACGTCCGAAAAATCAAAAACCGGTAGAAGATTTTGTGGTGTGTTCTGCCGAATGTTCAGCAGATCATCCCTGGTAAAACTGATCTTATTTGAAAAACAAAAAACAGGAAAAACAAACAAAAACAATACGAACACTGAGGAGCAACGCACAATAGCTGCCATCAGCGGCGCCATTTTTTACCCTCTTATTGTTTCTGCTATTAAAGCAATATATTCCAGACAATATCTACAATATATTCACAATATATATTAAGGTTGTCAAACTTTACTGTTTTATTGGAACGTATGATATTGTTGTAATCTTCTGATGCATAATATTCCTGATCACTAGTTGTTCATTTTCACATGATTGATGTGGTTATTGAGAATTAAGGATAGTTTCATCTATGGCTTTAACCGCGTAATGAATACAAAGGATATATGTATTTTTGTTCATATCAAAAACGTAGGTGTTTGGTTTCAGATAAAAGCTGATTTCATGAGTAATAATATGGTGTGAATGAAAATGATCTTTTCTCTGCAAGGTATGATCATAATATGAATAGAAATCTGCTGTTAATAAGTTTTCATGTGATAAATGACTGAACAGATAATGTATGCACGGAGAGAGGCTGTGCAGGGTGGAGCTCCGCCCTACAGAAACACTTGCGATTGGATCAAACGCCCCACAGGAAGAATCCGATTGGGTCAGGCGCCCGTGGGCAGATCCCAAATCGGCCCGTTAAAATAGGATGCAACAACTGAACAAGGGTTGCATCCTATCAAATCTTAATTACTTGCCAAAAGATCGCGTTACCTACGCTCATGAGCTTGATAACTAAAGTTAACTATTTGGTTTGTTTTATCGTTGGCCGCGAATGAGATAAACACAATGGTTAAAAGATAAACGTGCTGATTTTAATACTTGCTGGACAAGTTGTTAATAAGGTACCGTTAACAAGGTATAAATTGAACATTCTGATTAATCTCAATTAATCATATAAATATCGAATCTTAAGAGTGATTCCCTAAATGCTAAAATTAGATGATTCTGATTCTGATTAATTACTTACAGTCGCTTTGGATAAAAGCGTCTGCCAAATTACTAAATGTAATGTAAATGTAGACGGCGCCATTTGCGTATCGTCATGGGCCCCTCGAGCGGGGGCGGGAAAGTTTGGTGACCCTACGACCTCCTTTAGGGGTTAAAAGGTCAAATAAGGGACAGCATGTCTGCCAAACCGCTAAACAATTAGTTGGTGAGTGGGAAGTCCCGAGTTCGGAGACAACAGGTCGTAGGACCTCAAGATTAAGGACTCAGGCTATGTAGGGGTCCCTGACGCATGGTCCCAAAGCATGAAGTATGAAGTCATAGGACATTCTGAACAAAAGCACTTCTCCTCAAGCCTAAAATCACTCACAAGGCTCTGACTGTGTAAGAGACAAAGAGGGCTGAGAGATTTTGTGCATAAGGCCCAAAATATTTCCCTTCGCTCTAGGGCCTGGCGGTGCATCGCTCGGGAGGGCCCCAGGGGCCACCGTGCCGAGTTTCGGGCCACGGGACCTTTCTGAAGACATCCCACTTGCCATTTATTTGAATGGGTTCAGCCTAGCGGTTTCGTGGACGCGGCTCTGAAAGGACCAATCGACTAGAGGGGGCGTCTGCATGTCGTCAGGTTCCCTCTGGTGGGCGGAAAAGTTCTGTGACCCTACGACTTTGTTCAGGGTTCAAAAGGTCAAAAAAGGGAGCGCGTCCACGAAACAGTAACATGCTTAAATGGAAGCGGGACGTCCCCCATACAGAGACGAGAGGTTGCTGGGCCCCGAGATTCAAAATTCTCACATCTCAGGGGCCCCGAAGAACAAAGCCATAGGAGCTTCAGAAAAAAAGTACCTGTCTTGCACCCTCAAATAACTCAAATGGGTCTGACTGTGTGAGAGAATAAGAGGACTGAAAAAGAGATTTTGTGCAGGAGGCCCCCAATTTTTCCCTTCGCTCAAGGGCCCGGCACCTTCAGGGCATTGCTTGGGCGGGCCCCAGGGGTCACCGTGCCGATGTTCGGGCCCTGGGACCATTCTGAATACAAGCGGTTTCGTGGACGCGGCTCCGAAAGAACCAATCGACTAGAGGGCATCATTTGCATCTCGTCAGGGGTCCCTCTGGGAGGCAGAAAAGTTATGTGACCCTACGTCTTCGTTCAGGGGTCAAAAGGTCAAAAAAGGGAGCGTGTGTCCACGAAACTGCTAAGCGCGTACATGAGGAGCGGGACGTTTCCCGTACGGAGATAGAAGGTCACACGACTTCGAAACTCGTCACACATCACCGTCACCGTTCAGGCCCATCAGTCGTCTAATGATCGTGCTTCTTCCAGTACATTTTTGCATGCGCAATGGTGCTGCCGCGCAAGGCGAAAGAGTGTTCACGAAGCACAAACAAGTGATCATTTGACCCTTTGCCAAGGGATGGGGGTGGCAGGGGTGAACCCCGTTCAAAGTAAAGATTTTCAAAATTCCTATTTGTCTTTTAAACTGATCCCATTGAACAAATTGAAAGAAAGACACTTATAGCAGTTTAATAGATTGATGGACAATCATCCAACTACCCTACTACAGCGATCCCATTAAATAAATGACAAATGGACTCTTTTCCTTAATCTTCCTTAAGCGTAAAGGAGCAACCGTATCTAAAGTGCTAGAAAAGAGAGAGTCCGTAGTTTCTGTTACATCATCAAGTTTTTCTGCGCTGTGGGATATGCTGAGGAATTGAGATAAATCAGGAAGATTACTTACAAAGCAGTCTTTTGTGGTAGAGGTGATGGTTCTACCATACTTGTAACAAGGTGTAAAATTTACAGTTTTAGCTAATTGGAGTTTACACAAGACTAGATAATGATCTGAGATATCATCGCTTTGCTGCAGAATTTCAACACCTTTAACATCAATTCCATATGACAGTATTAAATCTAGAGTATGATTTCGATAATGACGTGTTGTCTAACCCCAATAGAGTTTAGAATGTCTATGAATGCTAATCCTAATGCATCTTTTTCATTATCAACGTGGATATTATAATAACCTGCAATTAAGACTTTATCTGCAGCCAGTACTAACTCAAATAGAAAATCAGCAAATTCTTTAATAAAGTCTGTATGGTGCCCTGGTGGCCTGTATACAGTAGCCAGTACAAACATCACAGGGGATTTATCATTAACACTTGTTTCTCTAGATTATGTTATACGCAGCACCATAACTTCAAACGAGTTATACTTAAAGCCTGCCCTCTGAGAAATACTGAGAATATTGCTATTGCTTTGCTGCAGAATTTCAACACCACTAACATCAATTCCATTTGACAGTATTAACCTGTTAACCTTCGCCCCCATTGTGGGCCTCATAGGTGAAAATAACCTACCTAAATTAAAATGGTAACAGTTTGTGACAAAGTGTGCTTACACAAACAAATTAGGTATCTTTGGAAAGAAGACACTCTCGGCTTTACTATCCATCATCCAGAGTTGATAATGCTCAAAAAGATAAAAAGTTATACACACTGACGTGCCTTGAAAAATGTTTTTCCACAATGAATGTTTTTTTATTTCATATACAAATACATGAAATAAGTCCTGGAGCAATCCAGAAAAGTAATGGATCGAAAGCCATGTGTCTCATGAGTTCATATTTCAAATTTGAAGAAGATACCATGAAAAATGAGATTCCTGCAATATTTTTTCTGAAACTATTTATAGTCCCCCCACCCCCCTGTTTGAGGAAAAATAACCACCAAATGGATTGCAGAATTATACAAACTATTTTAGTCATTATACATGTTCCTGCATAGTTTTTCAATTATAAAATAATAGACAGATTTATTTGAGCACTAAAAAATACAAAAATAATTATTTGAGTAATAAAAAGGAAAAAAAAATAGAAAAAGAATGCTTTGTATATAGTATGTATACTGAAGTATTCTGATTGCCAGACATGAAGTGATATTGGCAGACATGGTCATACAGTCAGTAATCACACGCTGATGTGCTTCCATTCAGATGATAATCATACAGATGGGCCATATAATCAATAATAGCTGATCAATGAATCACAATGATAGCCGTCATAGAGTCGGTAATAAACACGCTGATGTCCGTCCATACATATTATAATCATGCAGATACGGCCACATTCCCCACACAATACACACACATACACACATAAAAAATGAAGAAGAAAAAAAAACCATTTTTTTTATGGATAAAGCAGATCGCTAAGTTACGCCCCGCTCAGATGACAGTTGCGTCATAGCCTGCGTCACACGCTGGCTGGAGGGAGCACCAAATTCAAATAATCTATATTCCGCTTTTCTGAGACTTTTTTTTTCCATGGACGGTCTCATTCTGTTTGTAAAACTGTATGCTACAGCACCGTGTTGTTTTTTTGAGCGTAATTTATTCCATGACGGACGCGAACAATAACTCTCCCGAAGAAATGAAATGTAAACAAAGGAATATTCATCCTTATTACAACGTTATTGTTTTGCTGGACTAAAAGTGCTCGCTGGGATGTTGTTCTGTGGACCCTTACCTCTCTAACTAAACTGGGATTTCAGCAGTGGACGCGTTTGTGGCTCGTTATTACAATGATAAAGGTATGTACTGCTTTTTTACTCTGCGTGTTTGGATGTGTACTGCTTAAACAAATGTAGCAAATACATTCCTTATAAGCTTTCCATCAAAAACCAGCGATCTGTCGTCGATGCTTGAGGCTTAGACCCTCAGAATGATATATAGTTTGTCAAGATTAACTTTGTCCCGTTTCATTTATTCTATTAGAAAACAATGACACATGCAAACAAAAGCGTTCAGTGCGACGTCGCTCTGGTGAACGTTAACAGGTTAAATCTAGAGTATGATTTCGACAATGAGTAGGTCCTGAAACATGTTGTTTAACACCAATAGAGGGGAAAGGGGAAAGGGATGTGGTGTGTGGCCAAGTATGGTGACCCATACATTTAACCCATCCAAGTGTACACACCGTAGTGAACATACACCCGGAACAGTAGGCAGCCATTTATGCTGCGTCGCCCGGGGAGCAGTTCGGGGTTTGGTGCCTTGCTCAAGGGTCTCACCTCAGTTGTGGTATTGAGGGTGGAGAGAGTGTTGGTTGATCACTCTCCCACCTACAATCCCTGCTGGACCTGAGTCTCAAACCCACGACCTTCAGGTTACAAGTCCAACTCTCTATCCACTTTCATCAGGTTTCTCAGTGGGTGCGTCACTGAGTGGGGAGAACCTGTTTGATGTTTTGATCGGAATGGAAGAGTGATGTTTTGACCCGCGACTAGGCCGCCTCACAGTCACCCAGTTGCCCTGCTGCACAGGCTCTACCGGAAGCGAACAATGTACATGACTCGCTGAGCTAGTCGCATCCAAAGCCGTATCTACAGCCCTCCCATTCTTACTGTCCTCAGTTAAAGTTTGGATGCGTGTCTCTAGTTCTAAAATCTTCTCTGTCAGTCTAACTATTTCCCTGCATTTATCATATGTGAATCCCTCGTCGCCGACAGAGTGAGATAAACTGGACATGTGACATGAATTGCAAATAACAAGAGGAGGAGAAGCCATTACTCACCGTGATTGAAGAATGATTCACTCATGATGAACTTGTGAGTTCAAACAGAGCAATATGACAAGAATGACAAGCTAACCGGCTAACGAATGCTAACACATGGCACTCGCGCTGCACTCACGGTTTTAGATTAAAAGCGAAGGATCAAATTAGTCAGATTAGTTTGATAGATAATATCAGAAATATGGAGGGAATTAAGTTATAGAGTTTCTGCAGAAAAGCGGAGCTACAATTGCAAACCTCTCAGCAGAACAGCAGACAGGAGTGTCTTTCTTTCTTTCTTTCATTCATTTTTATTTATAGAGCACTTTCACACAACTACCAGTTGATCCAAAGTGCTGTACAGTACAGCTAAAAATACAACAAATATAAAACCAAAGTACATCACAACACAATATAACAATACAATTGACAAGGCTATGTAAAAGCTATTGACAGACGATGGTTTTTAAGCTGGCACTTAAAAACCGGCAAGGAGGGCGCAGCTCTAATAGAAGCTGGTAAATTGTTCCACAGAGTGTGGCCAGCAACAGCAAAGGCTCGATCACCTCTGCAGCGAAGCCTCGATCTAGGAACAGAGAGGAGACCAAGGTTACTGGATCTTAGGGATCTGTTAGGTTTATAGGTAGAAATTGCCTCAGAAAGATAGGACGGGGCGAGATTATGCAGAGATTTAAAAACAAAAATTAAAATTTTAAAGATAATTCTAAATTTAACTGGTAACCAGTTTAGTGAAATGAGAATGGGCGAGATGTGATCGAACCTTCGTCTGCCTGTCATTAATCTTGCAGCAGCGTTTTGGACCATCTGCAGACGCATTATAGAAGACTGACTTATACCATAGTATAGTGAATTACAATAGTCTAAACGAGATAAAACAAACAAGTGAATAATCTGTTCAAACTGTTTTACAGAGAGTAAGGATTTAATTTTGGATAAACGCTGTAAGTGGAAGAAACTTGATTTGACCACTGCGGTAATTTGTTTCTCAAAACCCAGGTTACAGTCAAAAAGAACACCAAGATTTTTGGCACAGGGTGTAAGGTAGGAAGAGAGATGACCAAAGTGAAGGGCACAGTCTTCATATGACTTTAAACCAAACAGAATGATTTCAGTTTTGTTCTCGTTTAACACTAAAAGATTCTGCTTTAGCCATATTTGCAATTCGTTTAAACAATTCAACAGAGGTCCTAAAAATTCTTTACTTTTGTGTTTCAAGGGAAAGTACAACTGAGTATCATCCGCATATAAGTGGAAGGACACTCCATATTTCTCAAAGATAGCACCCATTGGTAGCATGAATATAGAAAATAAAACTGGGGCAAGAATTGAGCCCTGAGGCACCCCACAGACAAGTGGGTGTGAGGACGAACTATGTTGGCCAATGGAGACACTAAAACTTCTGTTTGCTAAGAAAGATTGAAACCATTTCAATACCTTTCCTTGTAACCCAACACAACTCTCCAACCTTGAAATCAAGATCGTGTGGTCAACCATATCAAATGCAGAGCTTAAGTCTAGAAGCACCAAAGCTACAGCATTCCCTTTATCTGTTTCTATTAAAATATCATTTACAACTTTTAGAAGTGCAGTTTCCGTGCTGTGTTGAGACTTAAAACCCGATTGGAATTTTTCAAGAATATTATTTGACATCAAATGGGACTGTAGCTGAGTCAACACAATTTTCTCAAGGATCTTTGAAAGAAATGGCAAATTTGATATAGGCCTGAAATTATTAAAATTTGAAGAATCAAGATTAGGCCTCTTTAATAATGGAGTTACTGTAGCTGTTTTTAAGCAGTCAGGAACAACCCCAGTAGTTAAACTAGTATTAAAGATTGATAGAAGATCGTGTCCAATGATATTGAAAATCTGTTTTAAAAATCTAGATGGAATAATATCTTGAGAAGACGAAGTTGGTCTTAGACGTTCAACAATGCCTTTACAGAATTCAAAGGAAACAGGCTGAAAGTTATTCCATAGCACTTGACCACTTGATCTCACAGGAGTGTCTGCTTTAGTTGGGCTCCTGACCCTTGACTTCTGTGTTAGATTAATTTTAATTGTTTTTCTTCTCTGGCTGTTGTAACCATGTGTTCCTGAAACATATTTGTAAAAACACAAAAGCCCAGAGAAAATATGATCAGGTGTTGGTTGTTATAGATTGATGATGACAATCATCAATTAGTGAACTGATCTTATTTGGAGTCTAATCTCTGATTAAATAGATGTTGTATTATTAGTTATACCGATTATAGTAAAAGTGATTCTAAGAGCCACTGGTTCCGTGACAATCAATTAATATAAAGGACTTTCCAAAAATATCCACTTGAGACGCACGCACACGTGAACGCCCAATGTAAACAAAGAGTGAGGAGATCTCGGCTACTGTTCGTTTCTGGAAGAAGAAAGGAATAACCCAGGATTTACCTCAGTAAAGATGCGCTGAGAGATAACACAGAATGCACCTCAGAAAAAAAAGACAGCTGAAAGGAATTACACAGATGAATTTACCTCATGATGCGACACGCAAGCTGACCCAGCCCTGGAGCGGTTCATTCTAATGAGTAAGCAATGTTTATATTTTGCATTAGTTTACGTGTTATGGCATAAACTTGAACACATTTACTAGTTGTTTAACATCCTAAACAATAAATAATTTGTTTCTCGGATATAAAAATGTCCTTTTTACGATAATACAAAGCATGCGTGGGTCTATGACAAAAAAAATCATACTATATATAAATATTTCAGTTCACACTTACATATAATTAGCTGGAGTATAGTTATGCGTATCTGGCGTGCTGTCCTGGGGAAGGGCTTCGAGCTCGGGAATAGCCTGAACCCAGAGTACAGAGTGTGGTAAGAACTCAAGTGGTAAGAACTCAAGGGTGGAGAAGGGGTGGTGGAGGGATGCTGATTAACCATCAATGGATAGCGATAAGTCAGCTGTATTTATACCTGTGCGTTGATTAACTTGAGTGTGTTCCTCTTGTGTTAATTAGGCTAAGTATCGGATGTGCTCCTCCCAAACTTTGTTGTTAAAACATTATATTGTCACGACACAAGCTAGGGGACACAGACGTAAGTGGTCAAACTAGGGTTTTTATTGGAGAAGACAGTGGAGATATCCAGGAGGTGACGAAAGGTGAGTAATGTCCAATGTGACAGGATCCCGATAGTGGAGCTAGCGGTAACAGTCCTTTGTTTACTTGCAGGAGATGCGTGGAACGGCTGGAGAGGTGGAGAACCGGAGCGGTGGAGAAACAGGAACGTCTGAGGTAGAGAAAACACACAGGTAAATATAATGGGTCTGGCTTGGTTCAGGTATGTGAACGGTAGACCAGGCGAGGAGGGAGTGTGGAGAGTGTGCAGGTGCGGGGAATCAGAATGCAGGTAATTGTGATCTTGTGAACATGGGTGCTGATGACTGTGACTCTCTGACACATATAGGCTACATGTACTGATATTTACATGCTCACAGATGTTTTTTGTTTGTTTTTTAATGATCAGATACCTGCACCAGAGATGAATCCTGCTGACTTTCAAACTGTCTCTTCAAATTGTTTTCCTCTAAGAGTGCTGTACCAACATGAAATGTTCAACTAGCTCCTTGACTACTGATGATGTTTTTTTTCTTTTCTTGAATGCATGGAAAGAAGCAGCAAACACTTAAATATCAGGTATGGTTTGCATGTTTCACTTGTTGAAGTCTGTTCACATCTCTGTGGTTATATCAGTAGGAATCCGGCTCAAATTGATATGGCAATATTGACGCCATCCTCAACTATCCCGGAGCAGACAGAACTTGCTGCTTTGGCGACGCAGTACTGAAACACCGTCTAAGCTGTTCACCAATCACAACACATTTAGTTTTCTGGAAGGCGGGTCTTCATACAAACCCAGAACTAATTGAGCGGTTTGTGCCAGGCTGTGGAGAAAGGAATTGTAATAATATAAATTATGTGAAAAATAATGCGTTTTTCAAACCACCAAGCATGAGAGCATGTTCTTGTACACCCCCAAAACAAAATCAAGACTTTGTAAAAGAGCAGCCAGAGGCGGCAAGGAACCAAAACTCCATCAGTGACAGAATGGAGAAAAAACCTTGGGAGAAACCAGGATCAGTTCGGAGGCCATTTCTCCTCTGACCAGATGAAACTGTGCCAGAATTAGCCCAAAAGGCTATTTTTTATCTGTAGACCCTTGATAGAATGTTAAAAGGTCATCCTAAAAACAAAGACAGGGCATCACGCATATACACATCATATTTCTTTTTTTTACAGAAACATAAATTCACAAAAATAAAATAAATAAAAAATACTAAATACAAAATATAAGTGAACTATCTAAACAAAGTGTAAGAATGAAACAGACTAATATTAGCGTAGATGTCAATCTTCTTACGATGTAACGAGTTCATCGTGTGTTATGGGGAGTGTCCCCGGTTCCGGTTGATCTAATTAATGCAGCCTAACAATCCTTTAATGGATTTGAATAATAGAAGCGTTTTAGTGTGTAATGTGTAAGCCAGGTTAAAGTTAAAGGCAATAAAGTTACAGCCAATTTAAAGGTTTTGGGGTGTAATGGAGATTTTTATTTTGTTTATTTTCTTTTATGTAGCATTAAGGAAGCATTAAGCTCAAAGTAGTGCATTCATATAAGCTAAGAAGATGTGATAAACATGTATGATTGTGACTGCAGCGACTTTTAATTTTCGTAGAATGTTCTCACCTCTCAACTTCGAAGAATGTTCTCTCCTTTCGGTCACATGGTGGAAAATAGTCTAGCTCCCTTAAGCAAACAGGATGTGGTTAGGGGGGTATATATAAATTATCTGTATGCAACTGTTCTTGGCATTCACTCTCTGACCATTCAGAGTGCTGAATGCCCTTGCAAGTAATAAACTATCTTGATCACTCTTTCTGTGTCCGACTGAAGTCAATTGACCACGGGTGCCCTCCAGGTCAAGTGTCCAGCACGCAAACATCCACGACAAACATGGTGACGATGGATGGGATCAGTACGCTGAGGGACAAAGGCTGTGGAGTTGACTGATCATCCTGAATGAAGACAAACGCTCAGCTCTACCCCCACGTGAAGGGAGAAAGGACTCCACACCTGCGTCCTAGGCAGACCTGATCCCAAAGGACCCTCTGGAGTGCTGGACACAGTAAGCAAGGCTTAAAGTTTTTCCTTAAAATAGTCCGAAAAGGGGTGTCTGGACAGCACCAAGGAAAGAAGGGGTTAACATGGGCCAGAAAGAGTCCAAGTCCCCATGGGAGGAGGGTGGTCTCTTTGACACAGCCATATACAGAGAAGTGGCTAAGAAAAAGGGAAAGGAGAGTTGTGACAGTGTGCAAAGATGGATAGATAATCATGGCTGGGAAAAGAGGGGAACTCTGTCTGTGTCTAAGTTAGAGAAACTAGAAAGAAAAGTTGAAAAGGCAGGAGAGGAATTAGAAAAGAAAAAGAATGTAAAGGCTGAAAAATGGAGGGAAAAAAGAAAACCAGAAACAAATGTTAGGTTATGGATGGATGTAGCTGTATCTAAAGAAAGACATATTCTAAAGAATTACCCTTTTCGCCCTATGATGAGAAACCACGTAGGAACCTTCAATGCCCAAAGATGTCCTACCCTGAAGATGACTTTGGACTTCCTCCTCCTCAACGGGCTTTGCCACCATACAAGGCAGCAGGAGGGGGGCTCAGACTGGGCGCTGGTGCTGCCTCCACGGACACCACCCCTAGGACCTCAACCCCGTCATCTCCAACGAACCCACCTGCCCCTACCAAGGTAAAGGAAGAACCTGAACAGAGTGTCAAAAGAAAAGACAGAAGAGAACCCAAGAAGGAAGAAAAGAAAGGACCCCGCGCCAGAAGCCAGTCTCGGGGTCAACCCTGTAAGACCCACCATTCAACCAATGAAGAAGAAGAAACTGATGAAACTGGTAAAGCGCTCACCGCCCCCATGATAGAAGTGGCGGGACATGACGGCCCCACCACGTTCTTCCGGCCATGGACCCGAAGTGATCTGAAGAAGGCCATGAGCCACCAGAAGGACATGGAAAGTGGAGGTAAGGCCTTCGCAGATGAACTTACAGGTTTCTGTAAAGAATTCTCCTCTACCCCAGGGGAATTGAGGTGCCTCCTAACCATGAAGTGGGGCCCGATCAAGAGCCACAGAATGGATGGACACTGGCCGACAGAGAAGAACATGAATCAAGAACATGAAGAACAGGATAATAACGCCTACACGGGTGAGATAAAGAGAATCACAGAAATAATCGAAGGTGTACAAAAAAGGTGTACATAGAAAAGATCCAAACCTGCAAGCAAAGGTCAGGTGAGGGAGTGGATGAGTACTGCTGTAGGCTCCGGGAAGTATATGAGGAGTACAGCGGGATCGATAAGCCAGCAGCCCTTGGAGACACCATGTCGACATGGGAAGCTCACTTTAAGGGACATTTCCTGAATGGAATCAATAAAGGTGTCGAGGAGAAATGCCTGGGAATTGACTTGGCTCAGGTAGAGGAAGTAAGGCGTGTAGCAATAAACGTTGAAAAGCTGTCCAACCAATCTGACACGAAGAAGAAGCACAGAAAGGAGGAAGAACTCCATTTGGCTTTGGTCTGAATGGGAGGAGTAGGGCGTGATAAAATTTATGGTAGATTCTGGTGCAACGAGTTCAGTGTTAAAGAAAAATGAGTTCCCTGATGTCCCCAGGACAGAAAAATATGTAATCTCCGTAAGTGCCACGGGGCATGTGGCCAAGGAATTTTTTACTGCCCCCCTCCGATGTGAGGAAGGAGATAGGAAATTTACTCATAAGTTTTTGAGCACAGATAGCTGCCCTGTGAACTTACTGCAGAAAGAGGAAGTACAATTTTCAGAAGTCCTGCAGGTATTTAAAATGAACAAGCATATGTACATATGTGGTAAAAGAGGTGTGCAGCTCTGGTGGAACAAGAAATACCAGCAAAACTGGTTTCGGTCCCACCCGAGCTGTGGGCAACTGACAAATATGATGTGGGGCTGATAAAGGACTGCGAGCCAGTCATTATTACTCCAAAATCTGATTACCGCCCCTGTAAGCCACAGTACCCTTTAAAAAGGGAGGCAGTGGAAGGAATAACACCTGTTTTTCAGGCCCTACTAAAAAAGGGTGTGATTGTTCCGTGTAATGACTCACCTGTCCGCACACCCCTTTTTCCGGTAAAAAAGATCAGAGATAAGGGACAACTGGTTGAGTGGAGGTTTTTGCAAGACCTTCAAGCAGTGAATGCAGCTGTACAGCCTCGGGCGCCAAACGTACCAAACCCTTATACCATCCTGTCACAAATTCCGCCCGATACAGAGTGGTATACGGTGGTCGACATTTTTCAGCGTGGCTGTACACCCGTCTTCGCAGTACTGGTTTGCTTTCACCTTTAATGGAAAAGGATACACGTTTATTAGGCTATGTCAGGGGTATTGCGAAAGCCCAACCATATACAATGAGGCCCTCTGACGTTCTTTGGAGCTTCTCAAATTATCCCCTGGCATGGCCTTACGTATGTTGACGACCTCCTCTTGTGCGGAAAAACAAAAAAAATAGTGTTTAGAGGCCACGGTGTAGTTACTGACTCATCTAGCTCGGCAGGGACAAAGTAAACCCAACGTACAGCTAGCAAAGCAACAGATTACCTTTTTAGGGAAGTCACTGTCAGACAAGAGAGTAGCGGCCATACAAAGGATCCCTAAACCTGTAACGAAGAAACACATGATGTCTTTTCTGGGTATGTGTTCCTACAGTCGAACATTTATTCCAAATTATACGGAATTAGAGCAACCTCTGGCTGTCATGATTTATGGCAAGAGTATGTCCGCTCAGCAAAGAGTGGAGTGGACTCCAGAGGCGGAAGAAAGCTTTGTGAAACTGAAACAGGCTTTACAGCAAGCTCCGACGCTGGGAATCCCAGACCCAGAAAATCCATTTACACAAACAGTGGACGAAATAAATGGGGTGATGTATTCAGTTTTGTTACAATCACACAGAGACAAATTGAGGCCGGTGGCCTATTTCTCCAGCAAATTGGACGAGGTGGCCCAGGGGCTACCGAGCAGCCTGAGGGCAGTAGCAGCAGCCGAAAAGGCCGTGGTGGCGTACAGGGAATTTGTGGGGTACTCTCCACTGACTCTCCTGGTCCCCCACGCGGTCGCTATGATACTGTTGGAACAAAATACTTCCCATCTCTCCACAGCACGCTGGCCTAATTAACCTAGGAAGGGCGGGAGGGGAGCAGGAAAACCATGACAAAACCACCTTGCCTGCCACTGTGAAAGCAGAACCGAAACCTATTTGGAAGCCAGACTTGTACGCATGGTTAGCAGATAATTGGTGGTACGAGTTAATGAACTACACAGCACGAGGGAAAAAGTGCATCATTTGAGCTGGCAACCCACTCAGACCCCCTCACGTAGTGTCCAGCCGGCTCACTAGAAAATAATGTATAAAGGTAAGGCGGGAAAGAGCTGATAGCAGACCCAAGTTTAAAAACTTTACTATATAACCAACCCTAGCCCCTGGTGTAAGACCAATCCGAACCTGTCATGACCCTGGGGCAGCAGAAAAATGGACCCCTGCCCGTGCATGGGAGTGCATGATGGCCCTCTCAATGGGGTATGATGCGGCCAAGGAGGCAGGGTGCGGGGATTGGCCGGTTACTGACCTGACAACCTCCAGCCTCTGTTCTTACCTCTTATACTTACCTCCTGTTCTCCTCCTCGTTGTTCTCCCCGTCTCCACATCATGGACAAGGGGAAGGTGGAAGCCGTCACCTCCTGGCCAACTCCCACCACTATCAAAGAACTCCAACGCTTCCTAGGCTTCTCCAACTTCTACCGCCGATTCATCGCCAATTACAGTACCATAACCTCGCCACTCACCGATCTCCTCAAGGGAGGGACCAAGTCTCTGTCCTGGAACACCGGTGCCACGGAGGCCTTCGACCAGCTGAAGAAAGCATTTACCACTGCACCTCTCCTTGTGCACCCCAACCCAGAATTGCCCTTCGTCGTAGAGGTGGATGCCTCCACCACCGGAGTAGGTGCGGTGCTCTCTCAGCAGCAGGGGACGCCTCCCAAACTCCATCCATGTGCCTTTTTCTCTCGGAAGCTCAGCCCGGCGGAGAGAAACTATGACATCAGCAACCGCGAGCTGCTCGCCATCAAGGAGTGGAGACACTGGTTGGAGGGGGCTGCACATCCTTTCCTGGTCCTCACGGATCATAAAAACCTTGAGTATTTGCGTGATGCTAAACGACTCAACCCTCGTCAGGCCCGTTGGGCCTTGTTCTTCACGAGATTCCAATTTAAGATCGCCTATCGCCCTGGTCCCAGGAACGTCAAGGCAGATGCTCTATCACGTCTCTTTGCCCCCTTGGAGGGTGAGGATGAACCCGAAGGTATCCTGCCAGCTGGAATCATCACAAGCCCGATCCAATGGACCTCTCCACCAGTAGTCTCCGCTACTCCTACTATCCGCCGGGCTGTCCCCCTAACCACCAATATGTACCGAGAACCCAACGCACTCCACTCATCCGCACCACGCACACCTCACTCGGTACTGGCCACCCAGGGGCCAACACCACTCTCTCGCTACTAAGAGACCGCTTCTGGTGGCCCAACATGGCCAGGGACGTGAGGAGGTTCGTTCAGGGCTGCCCGGACTGTGCCATATCCAAGAGCCCTCGTCATCTTCCCTCCGGCAAACTCTTCCCAGTACCCATACCCAATCGCCCTTGGTCACACCTGGGAGTGGACTTCATCACGGACCTGCCTCCCTCTGAGGGAAACACATGCATCCTTGTTATAGTAGACCGCTTCTCCAAGTTCTGTCAGCTCCTTCCTCTGCCCGGGTTGCCCACAGCCCTGCAAACGGCTGAATTACTTTTCAACCACGTCTTCAGATATTATGGAGTTCCAGAAGACATCGTATCGGATAGAGGACCCCAATTCATCTCCCGAGTGTGGAAGGCTTTCTTCTCCCTCCTAGGTGTGACCATCAGTCTCACCTCCGGCTACCATCCACAGTCCAATGGGCAGACCGAACGCAAGATCCAGGACATTGGGCGATTCCTGAGAACCTTCTGCCACAGCCGCCAGAACTCTTGGAACCAGTTTCTAGGCTGGGCAGAGTAGGCCCAGAATTCCCTTCGCCAAGGTTCCACTGGACTCACTCCCTTCCAGTGCGTACTCGGTTTCCAGCCACCACTATTGAAGTCCCCGCAGTCAATCACTGGTTTCGAGAGAGCGAGAGAGTCTGGGACGCAGCACACCATCAGCTGCAGCAGGCAGTGCGCAGACAAAAGACCACGGCAAATGCCCGCCGCTCTACCACACCCATTTACCATCCCGGGCAAAAGGTATGGCTTTCCACACGAGACATCAGGCTGTGCCTGCCTTGCCAGAAACTAAGTCCCAGATTCGTTGGTCCCTTCACCATTCTGGAACAGGTCAACCAGGAGATCTTGAATTCCCGGCGCCGTGGTGGGAGACTGGAGTACCTTGTTGACTGGGAAGGTTACGGCCCCGAAGAACGCTCATGGGTCTTCAGGGAGGACATTCTAGACCTTGCTCTTCTGATGGAGTTCCATGCCAACCATCCTAATCGGCCAGCCCCACGAGGCCGAGGCAGACCACCACGACGCCGGGTTCGGCCCTCAGGAGCGGGTCGTGGAGAGGGGGGTACTGTCACAGAATGGCCAGGCTCTTCCATCAATCAACCACCACGATCCACGTCACCTGAATTCTGATCACACGCACCTGCACCCCATCACCACTGTCATCAGGAACAACATAAGAGCACTCATCTCAGATCACCCAGTTGTCCGATCTCATTCCTGTAACGTGGACTCTCCCTACCATCGATCTCCAAGACGTTGAGTATTGTCTCTGAAATCCTTACCTCTTATACTTACCTCCTGTTCTCCTCCTCGTTGTTCTCCCCGTCTCCATATCATCCAACGCTGTGGTGCGTTCTCACTCTCTCCGGTACTCCCCGCCGTTGCTCCGTCACGTTCCTGTGGACGACAAAGACTGTGGTCAAGATCCTGTCTCTCTCCTTCATATATCTCCATATATCTCCACGTACCTCTGACCCCTTCACCTTGCTTGTAACCAGTTCCTTCACACAGTGATTCACACTTACCTCTGTGTCTGGCTGGTACCGCCCCTTGGCTATCTGATGTTCTCCGCGAACATCGTTCTAATCTCAGGGCCGCAGAAAGGGTATGGCGCAAATCACGAAATCCTTCTGACCTTAATTTATATCGATCACTCCTCTCTGACTTCTCTGCTAATGTTTCCACTGCTAAAAGGACATACTATCATGACAAAATTAACAATTTGCCTAACTCTCACATGCTCTTTAAAACATTTTCCTCCCTCCTTTGTCCTCCTCCTCCTCCCCCTTCATCATCTCTAACAGCTGACGACTTTGCCACATTCTTCATTAATAAAATTACAAACCTCACTGCACAATTTTCCAAACCACAATCTATCAAACATATCTTTCCAGCAAACATACACTCGTTCACATCCTTCTCTCCACTCTCTGAGGCAGAGGTCTCTAAACTCATCCTTTCCAGTCATCCTACTACCGGTCCGCTTGATCCTATTCCATCTCATCTCCTTCAAGTCATTTCTCCTGCAGTTGTACCTGCACTCACTCACATCATTAATACATCCCTTCACACTGGACGTTTTCCCTCAGCATTTAAACAGGCTCGTATAACTCCACTTCTTAAAAAAAAACACTCTTAACCCAACTCTTTTAGGGAACTATAGACTGGTTTCCCTTCTTCCTTTCATTGCAAAAACACTTGAACGAGTTGTGTTCAAGTCTCTGTCTTTCTCACACAGAACAACCTCCTGGACAGTAACCAATCTGGCTTCAGAAGTGGACATTCGACCGAAACTGCCTTGCTTTCTGTTGTTGAAGCCCTAAGACTTGCAAAAGCGGCTTCCAAATCTTCATTACTTATCTTGCTGAATCTGTCTTCTGCTTTTGATACGGTCAACCATCAGATCCTCTTGTCAACCCTATTGAGAAAGGGCATCTCAGGAACCGAACTCCAGTGGTTTGAGTCTTACCTCTCTGATAGGTCCTTCAAAGTATCTTGGAGAGGTGAGGTATCCAAGCCGCAACATCTAACTACTGGGGTGCCTCAGGGCTCAGTTCTTGGACCACTTCTCTTTTCTGTCTACATGGCATCACTAGGTTCTGTCATTCAGAAACATGGCTTTTCATATCACTTCTATGCTGATGACACTCAAATCTACCTCTCATTCCATCCTGATGATCCGGCGATAGCTGCTCGCATCTCAGCGTGTCTAACAGACATTTCTTGCTGGATGATGGACCATCACCTTCAAATCAACCTAGCTAAGACAGAACTGCTTGTGGTTTCAGCTAACCCATCGCTTCATCACAATCTCACCTTCCAGTTAGGCTCATCTACCATAACTCCTTCAAAAACAACCAGAAACCTTGGAGTTGTGATTGATGATAAGCTGAATTTCTCAGACCACATTGCTAAAACTGCCCGGTCCTGCAGATTTGCATTATACAATATTAAGAAGATCAGGCCTTTTCTCTCGGAACATGCAACACAACTCCTTGTTCAGGCTCTTGTTCTTTCCAGACTTGACTATTGCAATGCTCTCTTGGCAGGTCTTCCAGCCAATTCTATTAAACCTCTACAATTAATCCAAAATGCCGCTGCAAGATTAATCTTTAATGAGCCGAAAAGAACGCACGTCACGCCTCTGTTCATCAATTTGCACTGGCTACCAATAGCTGCTCGCATTAAATTCAAGGCATTAATGTTTGCCTACAGAACCACCACTGGCTCTGCACCCTTTACCTAAATTCATTAATTCAGACTTATATGCCCTCTAGAAGCTTGCGTTCTTCAAGTGAACGACGAATTATTGTACCATCCCAAAGACACACAAAAACACTTTCACAAACTTTTTCATTAACTGTTCCCATCTGGTGGAATGACCTGCCCAATTCAATCCGTGTAGTCGAATCCTTACCCATCTTCAAGAAACGGCTAAAAACTCATCTGTTCCATCTTTACTTGGCCCTCTAACTCTAGCACTCTCTATTCTATTTTTTTTATCTATGTCTTTTTATAAAAAAAAAATAAAAAAAAAAAAATAAAAAAAATAATGATATTTATCTGTACTGCGTTAGGCTAACTGAGACTTGTAATAGCACTTGCACGTTGTCGCTCTTTTGTTGGTTTTGATTGCTTCTTATGCCCTTATTTGTAAGTCGCTTTGGATAAAAGCGTCTGCTAAATGACTAAATAAATAAAAAATAAATAAATATGTAGATTAGCAATGTTACAAGGCCAAATAGTTCCGTTCAGCATAAAACGAGACCAAAGGCAGAAAAGAGACCTGACTGGTTCTCTGCCTGATATTTCCCCAGAAGTGTATTTAGATGCAATAGGCCAGCCTAGGGGAATTCCAAATTAATTTAAAGCCAGCAATCAGATAGCAGCAGGATTTCAATCTATTATTCCCCAGATCAGCATCAATAAAAACACTGAATGGATCAATTACATTTATTTTAACCAACAAAGTTTCTTTAATAAAACGGTTAAAAAAAACAGCATTAAATTTGATTAAGGAACAGCTAGGGGCTGCCAGTGAGATGGCTAAACAGAACAGAATAGCCCTAGATTATCTGATGGCCAAAGATGGAGGAGTATGTAGGATGTTTGGAAAAAAATGTTGCACATATATCCCGGGCCACACAGATGATGACGGAGAACTGTCAAGGGTGTTGGACAAACTGGAGGGTCTGACTGAGGAAATGGCCAGAAATGCGGGGCACCAGGGAATATGGGGAGACTTTTTAAATCTGTTTGGTTCTTGGGCCCCTCTATTTTAATTTCTGTGGCAGCAGTGCTTTTGTTTTTGCTTCTATTACCATGCATTATTCAATTGCTGCAAATGCTAATAACTTTAATAAATTGTTATTTACCAAACAAATGGCTTTGCTCAACCATGACTTTGATATAAGAGGACATGAGGCAATGGAGCAGAGTGTGTGAAAAACGATGACTATCCAAATATGGACGAGTACCAGAGTTAATGTGACTCCACATCTGAATCAGAGACAGGTCATCATTTCAGACCCCCTCCTTTGCCTGAGACACCCTCTGAGTCTAATAAGGATAGCTCCGACGAGGATGATGCCCAATGAAGCCTCCAGGGAAAGGGCAGTGCTCACATGGGGGCAGATAATCAAAATCGTCAGTGTTATCAAAATGATAAAAAGGGGGGAGTGTAATGGAAATTTTTATTTTGTTTCTTTTCTTCTTTTATGTAGCATTAAGGAAGCATTAAGCTCAAAGTAGGGCATTCATATAAGCTAAGAAGATGTGATAAACATGTATGATTGTGACTGCAGCGCCTCTTAATTTCGAAGAATGTTCTCGCCTTTCGGTCACATGGTGGAAAATAGTCTAGCTCCCCTAAGCAAACAGGATGTGTATGCAACTGTTCTTGGCCTTCACTCTCTGACCATTCAGAGAGCTGAATGCCCTTGCGAGTAATAAACTATCTTGCTCACTCTTTCTGTGTCCGACTGAAGTCAATTGACCACGGGTGCCCTCCAGGTCAAGTGTCCTGCACGCAAACATCCACGGCAGGGGACATACCCTAATGACAATGACGAATTAATAATAGCCAAAAGAGGATCTATGACTTCTGGAAGCACCTCTTTTAGTAGTTTAGATGGAATACGGTCTAACATGTATGTTGTTGGTTTAGATGATTTAACAAGTTTATACAGTTCTTCCTCTCCTATAGTAGAGAATGAGTGTAAATTTTCCTCAGGGTATCTATAGCACACTATCTGATGTGATACTGTAGCTGATGGCTGCATGGTTACAATTTGATCTCCAATAGTATCGATCTTGGAAGTAATAATAATAATAAATATAGCTGCAAGCAGCGATTACCGGGGTTCATGCATTTTAAGGCCTTTAAGGTTGTATGCTTTTAGGGTCTAGGCCAACCTGGATATATAGCTGACAGTGAAAAAAAAAAAAATGGACAATAGGCTCACAAACACAGACACACACACACACACACACATAGAAATGAAATGGTTAAACTATCATATTAAGTCAAGTCAAGTCACCTTTATTTATATAGTGCTTTTAACAGTACAGATCATGTCAAAGCACTTAACAGTATCAGATTGGAGGATAGAGTGTCAGTAATGTATAATAATAAGATTAAACACTCAATTTTCAGTTAAAGGCATTTCATTATTGAGTTCAGAGATGTCATTATCTAGATCAGTTTAGTTCAAATTCAAATTCAAATTTTATTTGTCACATACATAGTACGACATGTAGTGAAATGCTTTGTACGACTGTCCAACAAATTGTCCAACAAAATTAAGAAAAACCTCAAGTTTACAAAAATACAAATAGAAAAAGTACAGTAAACATATATATAGAAATAAACTAGCAATAAAATAAAATAAAAAATAGATATGAGAATAAAAATAGATATGAATAAAAATAGAATATGATTCTATATAGATTCTATAAAAAGTAAAGTGTATGTCAGTGATAAAGTGTCCGTGTGCTGTGCAGTGCAGTAAAGTGTATAAGTGAGTAAAAGGAATACTAAAGACAAATGGTATGTAAATCCCACTCATTTATCCTCATGTAACCTTCTACAAATTAGTGCAGATTGTAATTGAAAATGTGCAAAGTGGAAGTGTGGGGTGATGTGATTAAGAATGGCCTGCGGGAAGAAGCTCCTCCTCATTCTCTCTGTGTTCGCCTTCATGGAGCGGAAGCGCCTCCCTGAACGCAGCAGAGAAAAGAGTCCATTGTTGGGATGGCTGAGGTCCTTCACTATCTTCCTGGCCCTGGTCAGGCACCGCTTGCTGTAGATGTCCTGCAGGTCAGGGAGCTCGGTGTGAATGGTACGTTCCGCTGAACGCACCACCCTCTGGAGGGCTCGTCTGTCCTGCATAGTGCAGTTCCCGAACCAGGAAGTGATGCTGCCCGTCAGGACGCTCTCGATGGTGCAGGTGTAAAAAGTCTTAAGCACCCGAGAGGGAAGTCTAAAGTCCCTTAAGCGTCTCAGATGGTACAGACGCTGCCTGGCCTTCTTCACCAGGGTGCTGGTATGACAGGACCAAGTCAAGTCCTGCGTGATGTGAACACCCAGGTATCTGAAGCTGTCCACTCTCTCCACTGGAGTCCCGCTGATCGTGATCGGCTGGTATGACCGCTCCTGCTTCGTACTGAAGTCCACTATCAGCTCCTTAGTTTTGCTGATGTTCAGGTGTAGACTATTCACCTGGCACCAACTCTCCAGGTTCTTAATCTCCTGTATGTAGGCCGTCTCGTCGTTGTCTGAGATCAGGCCCAACACAACAGTGTCATCAGCAAACTTAATGATGGTGGTGGAGTTGGAAGTGGCCACACAGTCATAAGTGTACAGTGAGTACAGCAGGGGGCTCAGAACACAACCTTGAGGGGCTCCAGTGCTTAGGGTGATGGAGGATGAGGTGTGTTTACCCATCCGTACGGCTTGCTGTCTGTCCTTCAGGAAGCTGGAGATCCATTGGCACAAGTATGTGCTGAGACCAAGGACCTCCAACTTGGAGGTGAGAGCTCTCAGTGATATGTGTCGGGTCTCCGCTATATTAGCAGCAACATTCACAAATGTTTACAGAACAAGCGGGAACCCAGTGTGCCTGTAGCCTCCTCTATTTCTGTTTTATTAAGCGATAGAAAGTCTAAGGCCTTCTCAAGCCGTACGGCTGACCCATCTAACCTGCGGCCTATAATGCATCAATCTAAGATTGCTGTAGAGACAAAATGTAATTCCATCAAGTTAGCATTTTTAAACATTCGCTCACTTAAAAATAAATCATTTCTGATCAACGATTTAATAACCACAAACAACCTGGATTTTATGTTTCTAAATGAAACATGGTTAGAAGACAGCTGCAGTGCAACAGTCCTTAATGAAACAGCCCCTCCTAACTTTAATTTTATAAGTGTCTGCAGGACCGTTAGGAGAGGTGGAGGTGTAGCTGCTCTGTTTAAAGATGTTTATCAGTGCAAGCAAATGTCATTTGGTCAGTATTTGTCTTTTGAACACCTAGGTATTGTGCTGAAAGGTGCTCCACGCACCCTGTTTATCATTATTTACAGGCCTCCAAAATATTCTCCAGCCTTTGTTGATGAGTTCACTGAACTGTTATCAATGATTTCCTCAGAGTTTGACTGTTTTGCTATTACAGGGGATTTTAATATTCACATAGATAATGCAGAAATCAAAACTACAAAAGAAATTATAACTGTTTTAAACACTTTTGACCTGAGTCAGCATGTGCACGGACCTACACACAATCGTGGACACACTCTAGAATTACTCATCAGTAGAGGTCTAAACATCTCATCCATTGTAATCAAGGATGTAGCACTATCTGATCACTTCTGTATTTTCTTTGATATATTGATCTCAGTCACCACTGAATCTAGATCTGTCTCTATCAGTAAGAGATGCATTAACGAGAACACTAGTGCGCTATTTATGGAGGCAATATCATTAACACCAAGCATTTCTGCAGACTCTGTTGATCTTCTCCTGGAGTCATTTAACTCAAAAGTTAAGAAGTTTATTGATGATATTGCTCCAATAAAGGTCAGCAAGAAGACTGGCAGACAAGAATCAGTTTGGAGAAAATCAACAGCAGTTCAGAGCATGAAAAGACAATGCAGAAAAACTGAGCGGATGTGGCGGAAGACGAAACTCGAAATTCACTGTAGTATCTATAAAGACAGCCTTCATGCTTTCAATGTGGAACTAGCCACAGCTAGACAGACTTTCTTTTCTAACCTTATAAACAGTAACTTAAACAACACTTGCACTCTTTTTGCGACTGTTGAGAAACTGACAAACCCCCCAAGTCAGATTCCCAGTGAAATGCTCTCCGACAGCAAATGCAATGAGTTTGCTTCCTTCTTTTCTGAGAAGATCAATAATATCAGAAAGGAGATTGGCACATCCTCAAGTCATGCAGAGGTCACACAGATTCGACCGCAATTTCAAAAAGAAGTGACTGTGTGTGTTTTTTAAAAAATTTATAAAATTTTGGAAGAAATAGTACAACACCTTAAATCTTCAACCTGCTATCTTTATAAAACATTTATATATAATTGTGTTTATAAAAAGAAAGACACATCTCTTGTGGTGTAATAGTAACACATATTTTGTTTTTAATTGCTGTTTGCAGTGTTTATAAAAAAGAAAGACACATCTCTTGTGGTGTAACAGTAACACATATAATGTTTTTAATTGCTGTTTGCAGTGTTTATAAAAAAGAGAGACACATCTCTTGTGGTGTAACAGTAACACATATATTGTTTTTAATTGCTGTTTACAGTGTTTATAAAAAAGAAAGACACATCTCTTGTGGTGTAACAGTAACACATATAATGTTTTTAATTGCTGTTTGCAGTGTTTATAAAAAAGAGAGACACAACTCTTGTGGTGTAACAGTAACGTTTCGGTTACATAGGTAGCATCAGCGGGGTCCAGCGACTGTGGCGACGGGACGTACGTCTCCGTTCCCTCCTTCAGGGAACGAGGGTTACCTATTTAACCGAGACGTTCCCATTCAGTCGGTCACGTTCGACGTACGTCGGACTGACCGACGAATAGGAATCCCTACCAAAGCGCCACAGGAGCTGCCCCCTTCCAGGGCTCTGTAGCAAGCCTCCTGAACCCCCTTGCTTAAGGACGGTGGGCCAGGGCCAGGGCCAACACAGAGAGTGTCGATCACTGCTGTTCACCAAAGCCCATTCAGTGAGACTAATGGATAACACTGGGAAAGCGTACCCTTTCCTTGGAAAGGACCGCTGCGGAACCACATCCTTCCCCGAAGGAGTTATGTGGAGAGTACATATGGACTAACCCCGTAGGATTGTACTACACATGGAATACTGGGGTGACTCCAACCCAACGAGAGGTGGGTTCTCCCAGAGGGAAAGACACGGGCTTCGTTTAGGAGCAACTCGTGGAATAACACACATGGGATCCCCGTAGGGTCACACATATGGAACCCAGCCTAAATCCAGTTCTCAAGGATACAATGGAGTAAAGGCCTGGCGCCAACGTTCCGCCATGTCTGGCTGCCAAAGGGTGATCGGAGGACTCAACAGGGTCTGCCTTGTAGGGACTCTCTGGAGCAATAAGCGCATGTAACGCAGCAAGCCGACACTAAGCCGGGACTTCTCCGTGCCTCTGACCTGAGGCGAGAACACGGGAGGAGACCGGCTCGACACGAAGGCTATAGAATCTAGCGAACGTGTTAGGTGTCGCCCAGCCCGCAGCTCTACAAATATCTGTCAGCGAGGCGCCACGAGCCAGCGCCCAGGAGGATCCCACGCCTCTCGTAGAGTGGGCATGCAACCTGAGCGGGCAGGGCACGCCTTGTGCTTGGTAAGCCAAGGCCATGGCATCCACTACCCAGTGGGCCATCCTCTGCTTGGAGACAGCCTTTCCTTTCTGCTGGCCTCCGTAACAGACAAATAGCTGGTCTGAGGTCCTGAGGCTTCGAGTTCTGTCTATGTACAGTTGCAAAGCACGAACTGGACAGAGCAAAGCCAAGGCTGGGTCTGCCTCCTCCGGGGGCAGCGCTTGCAGGCTCACTACCTGGTCCCTGAAGGGAGTGGTAGGAACCTTGGGCACATAGCCAAGCCGGGGTCTCAGTACCACGTGGCCGTCACCCGGCCCGAACTCTAGGCACGATTCGTCGACCAAAAATGAAAATCCCTGAGACAAGAACCAAGGGTTCCTCCACATGTCTAAGGCACGAATACAGCAGCGTGACACTTTGACAGCGCGGAGCGAGTCTCCCCTCAGGGAGACCTCCCTGGCCTTGAGCCACCACTGTAGGGTTCTCATGTACAGCAGGCCGAACGGAATCACGTTGGATGCAGCTGCCATAAGCCCAAGCAGCCTCTGCCACTGCTTGACAGTGAGTGACGGGCCCTCTTGCACTCTCATGACTGCCGTGAGGATCGACTCGATCCGAGCAGGGGACAACCGAGCCTGCATCGTGGTCGAATACCACACCACGCCTAGATAAGTGGTTCTCTGAGCTGGAGAAAGCGCACTTTCCCTGGCGTTTAGTCTTAACCCCAAGTCTTTCATGTGGGCGAGAACGACATCTCGATGCCGAATCGCCAACCGCTCTGATCGAGCGAGGATCAACCAATTGTCGATATAATTGAGTATGCGGATGCCCTGCAGTCGCAACGGGACCAGTGCCGCATCCACACACTTGGTGAAAGTGCGGGGTGAGAGTGCTAGGCCGAAGGGAAGAACCCGATACTGGTACGTTTGCCCCCGAAAGCGAACCTCAGGAACGTCCTGTGAGAAGGAAGGATGGAGACACGGAAATAGGCGTCTTTGAGGTCTATCGTGACAAACCAGTCCTTGGACCTGATTTGAGATGCGACCTGCTTGACAGTGAGCATTTTGAACTTCAGTTTTCTGACTGAGCGGTTCAGCAGACGCAAGTCCAGTATGGGCCTCAGCCCCCCATCCTTCTTTGGAACAATGAAGTACCGGCTGTAGAAGCCGGTGTGAACTTCATGAGGAGGAACCAACTCGATGGCTTCCTTCCTCAGCAAAGTAATGACTTCCTGTTCCAGCACCAGAGCCTGCTCGGGGCGGACCGCAGTCACAACAACCCCGTTGAACGGCGGGGATGACCCGCCGAACTGAATGCAATATCCATTCGCTATGGTATGCAGGACCCAACGAGATACATTCGGCAGCCGCTGCCAGGCTGCCAAACGATCTACTAAGGCAGGGGTTCTCAACCTTTTGCAAGCTGGGCCCCCCCCAAAGCTGGTTCATTGCAGTTGGGGCCCCAGCCCCCCCCCCCTCCCCACATCCCAAACACCACCTTGCATAGATAGATAGATAGATAGCCCTAGGCTATTCTTTTTAGGCCCACATTATTATTATTATTATTATTATTATTATTATCATCATCAGTAGCGGTAGGTAGGCCTATTATCATTACTAGGCTATTGTTATAATTGGCAGTAGAACCAGACTTCTAATGTGAGCTTGCAGACATTATTATTATTATGAGCTGCTTTGCCTTGCAAAGATCCTCAATTCTTGGCTCAATGTTTGATAAACATAGCCTCAAATCATCCTCGATTTGTGCACGATTGCGGTATTTCGTTTTGAGTGCAGTCATTTTTGAGAATCCTGCCTGACACAAATATGTCGACGCGAAAGGAAGGAGAATCTTAAAGGCGACGTCACAGAGTTCAGGATATTCCTGCATCAATGCTGCCCAGAATGACGAAAGAGGGCAGGAGCCAAAGAGTTCCTTCAGTCTACTGTCACTCTTCAGCTCAATAAGCTGTTCCTGCATATCAATTGATAGCTCGTTTGCTGTGCACACAAACGGATCTCGAACCCACGCAAAAGAGCGATAATCCTCTTTAAAGTACGTTGCAAATTGTTTTCTCATTGCTGACAGGTGCTCAGACGCTGATTGAAATAGGGAGGAGAAATCGTGTGACGTGCCTGCATCATTGATAAAGTCTGCAAGGCTGGGGAACATGTCTCAGTTCCCTCGACTGATGCGGCCATGCCAGAGGTCTAGGTGCACTTTGTCTGCAAGGAGCAAAATATGAGTTTCACGGCCTTGCAAAGACAGGTTGAGGCCGTTCAAGCGGTCAAATATATCGACCAAATAGGACAGAGACGCAAGCCACATAGTGTCATCCAGATGCTTCGCCAGATCTGATTTGATTTCTGTCAAAAACCACTTCACCTCCTCTCGCAGCTCATACAACCGCTGTAACACCCGCCCCCTGGAGAGCCAGCGAATTTCAGTGTGCAGAAGCAGCTGTGCATGCCCTGACCCCATCTCCTGGCAGAGGACCCCAAACAAGCGAGTGTTTAGCGGCCGTGATTTGATGAGATTTATCATTTTCACGGATTGGTTCAGCACGGAGTCAAAAAGAACCGGCATTTTTTTAGCAGCTAGTGCTTCGCGATGAACCATGCAATGTGTCCATTTCACAAGTGGAGCTACTTGCTGAACGCGAGCAGCTAGGCCACGCTCACGCCCCGTCATTGCCTGCGCACCATCCGTGCATAGGCCAACGCATCGGTCCCAAGCCAAACCATTTTCACGGATAAAAATATCAAGGACATTGAAAATGGCTTCTCCTGTAGTGTGCGACTGAAGAGGCCGGCAAAACAGGACATCCTCCTCAATCGCCTTGTCACGCAGATACCTGACATAGGTGAGGAGCTGTGCCTGCCCAGCAATATCAGTGGATTCGTCCAGCTGCAGCGCGTAGTAAGGACTCTTTTTTACGAACTCTATCAGTTGCTCTCTGATATCATTGGACATGTCTATAATTCTCCTAGCGACTGTGTCATTGGACAGCGGTACTGCACCGAGTTTGGCTGCTGCACTATCACCTATCATTATTCTGCACATGTCTTGCGCTGCCGGCAAAATGAGAGTCTCGGCGATTGTATGCGGTTTACCAGAGGTGGGTAGAGTAGCCAAAAACTGTACTCAAGTAAAAGTAAAAGTACTTGTAGAAATATTTACTCAAGTAAAAGTAATAGTCTGAATAGTTACTTAAGTAAGAGTAAAAAAGTATCGGTTAAAAAAACTACTCAAGTAGTTAGTTACTAGTTACTTTGGATCATATACTGAATATAGTCTATTTTTATTTAGATATATAGATATTTAGATACAATTTACACACACACACACACACACATACATATATATATATATATATATATATATATATATACACATACACACTGCCGTTCAAAATATTTTTTTTTATGTAGTTTATTTCAGTGATGCAAATCTTAATTTTTATTAGCCTTTACGCAAGTCTTCAGTGTCAAATAATCCTTCAGAAATCATTCCAATATGTTGATTTATTATCAATCTTGTTCTTTTAACCTTCTATTCATAAAAAAAAAATCCTTAACAAAATGTCACATGTTCCAAAAAAAACTGCAAATCCCTGTTGAAAAAACCAGCATATGCTGGTATAGGTATGTTTTGAAGCATGGGATGCTGGTTTGAGATGGTTTAATGGTCCGACCAGCTTAAGACCAGCACATGACCAGCATAAACCAGCATCCCAGCTTCAAAACATACCTAACTAGCATATGCTGTTTTTTTCAACAACACTGATAATAAATCAATATATTAGAATGATTGCTGAAGGATCATATGACTCTGAAACTCTGAAAACTGGAGTAACAGCTGATAAAGATTCAGATTTGCATCACTGAATTAAATTATATTTTAAAGTATATTAATGAATTATTAATTATGTATTATTTATATATGTATATAACCTCTGACACGGAGAAGAGAGAAATCTCCTCACAAGACCGCTACAGAACATCTGAACATAACGAAATAAATGCATATGATGGATCTTCTTCCGTCTGTTCCGCAAAACGTAAACAAACGTGGCCTTTATTTCTGCAAGCGTAAATATTGTGAAAATATCAACATTAATTGTGTCTAAGCAAACGCATTCCTCCTGGAACTAACGTGGGTTTGGTGGGTGTTCATTTCATACTCTGTGACAGCTTATTTAATGAATAAATTCTGGATTGTATTTAATGTATAAGGTACATTTATAACTAACTGGTAATGTCATAGTGGTATCGTGTAGTCAGTTCAATCGAATCTATACCTGTGGAACCGACAGCACTGTTCATCTAATAAAGATCTTCATATAGCTCTAGCAAACAAGCCTTTGCAGATTTGCTTTCACCTGACTGTAGATCCAAAGCCACGTCTTCATCGCTCTTGATGTTCTTAAACTTTCTGTTATCTGAGAGAGAACCGCTTCAGACGACACTGAACAAATCATTCAAACTGATTCGCGAACCGATTCACTGGTTTGCCAACAGGTTTGTTCGAGCCTTCGAACAGAATCGACTCAAAAGAATGAATCATTCACGAATGGGCATCGTTCATTGCCCAGAGAAAAGTAGACGGCGCGTTTGGAATAAACTGAAGCATTTTTAACGTTATTATTACGTATTGCAATAAGATAAAGTAACAAGAGGAGCGTCGCCCACAGTAACTAAGTAAAAGTACCGTTTTTTTCACATAAAATGTACTTGAGTAAGAGTAAAAGTACCCATTTTTAAATATACTCTACAAGTATTAGTTACCCAAAAAATTTACTCAAGTAAATGTAACGAAGTAAATGTAAGTCGTTACTACCCACCTCTGCGGTTTACCCAGTTTACCGATTCTTTTGGCCACTACATACGATGCCTCCAAACAATGTTTAGACACAGTGCTGTGCACTGAAATGGTACGGGAGGAGATAAGGACATACCCGTCTCACTCTCACCAGCCAGATCAGCCTGCGAGCCCCACGAGTGCAGCTCGTGAAGGCTCCCTCCTCGAAGACAGCCCTCCGGGCGAACGAGGCGGCGAAACCTCGTGAACGCTCGTCACATCAACCTCCTCGGAGGAAGAGAGACGAAGCGTTGCACCCTCGTCTCAGGGGGAAGAGACCGCTTCCAAACCGAGAGACGGGGCGCCAGATCTGCGAGCCCCACGAGTGCAGCCGCCGCTCTGCCTCGGCAGAAGCGGGATCAACACTGCGTGGAGAGCTTGTGAAGGCTCCCTCCTCGAAGAGAGCCCTCCGGGTGCGGAGTGTAAGCAGTGACAGCCGCTCGCAATGAGGGCAATCGGCTCCCTCGAGAGCTGATGCCGCATACTCCGCACCCAGGCAAACCACGCACAGATTGTGTGTGTGTCCCCACTCGTAATATAGCGAGGGCAGGGACGAACACACAACCTGAAACGCGATCTGGAATCGCCCTTGTATTCGGGTATCTTTTTATATTTGAAAGACAGACAACACCAAATAAGACTGACACACACAGAGCGCTTTGCTGAATGACAAAAAGCTGACGCCGGCTCCGCCGCACATGCTTATATACTTCCTGGTCGTGACGTCACCCCGCCCATGACGCCTTGCCCTCCTTCGGACTGATTACACCTGATATTCAGAGCATGGTCACACTGATGGCGTTCCCAAAGCGTCGCTGGACGCAGCTCGAAGTTCCTGGAAGGGAGGCATGTATTTCACTGCACTATAGTAAGCCTGCTGACAATTCTTGGATTTCGGTAAATGTTTATGGTTATCAACGAATGGAATATTAATGGAATATGTTTATTTTTCTCCAATAATAATAATAATTTTTTCTTATTTTTTTTGTTTGTTTTGTTTTTATGTTGCAGCATTGTGTTGCATCTGGTTTGGACACTGTGTAAGTGGCACTATAGAAGTAATCTTTTATTTTCAGAGTGTTAAATTGTGGTCATCTGATTGTTACACTTAAAAATTCTGTCCTGAATTTTCATGTTTTAAAGTTACCAGTATATCATGAACATGACAATACAACAGTTAGCCTCATCACAAACAATGATTTTAGTTTTTAGTAAACATCTTTTTTGTGTCATTTTACAATTGTTGGGGGAATGAAAGTTATTTTCTTCAGAAACTGACGGCATACCAGAGATGCTGTGGAAAGAATGAAACTTAGTTTCTTTAGAAACTGATGGCATACCAGAGATGCTGTGGAAAGAATGAAACTTAGTTTCTTTAGAAACTGATGGCATACCAGAGATGCTGTGTGAGGAATGATACCTATTTTCTTTAGAAACTGACATCATACCAGAGATGTTGTGGAAAGAATGATACCTATTTTCTTTAGAAACTGACATCATACCAGAGATGCTGTGGAAAGAATGAAACTTAGTTTCTTTAGAAACTGATGGCATACCAGAGATGCTGTGGAAAGAATGAAACTTAGTTTCTTTAGAAACTGATGGCATACCAGAGATGTTGTGTGAGGAATGTTACCTATTTTCTTTAGAAACTGACATCATACCAGAGATGTTGTGTGAGGAATGATACCTATTTTCTTTAGAAACTGACATCATACCAGAGATGTTGTGAGAGGAATGATACCTATTTTCTTTAGAAACTGACATCATACCAGAGATGTTGTGGAAAGAATGATACCTATTTTCTTTAGAAACTGTCATCATACCAGAGATGTTGTGGAAAGAATGAGACCTATTTTCTTTAGAAACTGACAGCATACCAGAGATGCTGTGGAAAGAATGAGACCTATTTTCTTTAGAAACTGACATCATACCAGAGATGTTGTGGAAAGAATGAAACTTAGTTTCTTTAGAAACTGATGGCATACCAGAGATGCTGTGGAAAGAATGATACCTATTTTCTTTAGAAACTGACATCATACCAGAGATGTTGTGGAAAGAATGAGACCTATTTTCTTTAGAAACTGACATCATACCAGAGATGTTGTGAGAGGAATGATACCTATTTTCTTTAGAAACTGACATCATACCAGAGATGTTGTGGAAAGAATGATACCTATTTTCTTTAGAAACTGTCATCATACCAGAGATGTTGTGGAAAGAATGAGACCTATTTTCTTTAGAAACTGACAGCATACCAGAGATGCTGTGGAAAGAATGAGACCTATTTTCTTTAGAAACTGACATCATACCAGAGATGTTGTGGAAAGAATGAAACTTAGTTTCTTTAGAAACTGATGGCATACCAGAGATGCTGTGGAAAGAATGATACCTATTTTCTTTAGAAACTGACATCATACCAGAGATGTTGTGGAAAGAATGAGACCTATTTTATTTAAAAACTGACATCATACCAGAGATGCTATGGAAAGAATGAAACTTAGTTTCTTTAGAAACTGACATCATACCAGAGATGTTGTGTGAGGAATGAGACCTATTTTATTTAGAAACTGACAGAATACTGGAGATGCTGTGGAAGGAATAGTTTCAGCATACCAGAGATGCGGTGAGAGGAAGTAAACTTATTTTCTTTAGAAACTGATGGTGTACCAGAGATGTTGTGTGAGGAATTAAACATTTTCTATAGAAACTGACGGCATACCAGAGATGCTGTGAGAGAAATGAAACATTTACATTTAATCATTTAGCAGACGCTTTTATCCAAAGCTACTTACTTACAAATGAGGAGAACAATAGAAGCAATCAGAGTGCTGCGGCACCCGGGGAGCAGTTGGGGGTTCAGTGCCTTGCTCAAGGGTCTCAACTCAGTTGCGGTATTGAGGCTGGACATTCACTCCCCCCACCTACAATCCCTGCCGGACCTGAGACTTGAACCCACAACCTTCGGGTTACAAGTCTAACCCTCTATCCATTAGGTCACGACTGCCCCCGTGGCCTAGGGTAAGTGCTATTACCTAATATTACAACAGCTCCCCCCGACCTAGCACCCGTCTAGGAAGGTTTGGAGTAGGGAGACTGAGGGATGCGTTCACGGGCCTACGCCTGTTAGACTATACCAAGAACTTTGGCTGAAACGGTCATTCCGCAACTCCTGAATAGGTTGTGAATTGGCTGAGGGCTAGTTCTTGCCTTCAAACCTGTAAGGGGTGGGTTTAGTGTGTGATTCAGTTCCCGGGTTAGATTCTGCGTTCCCCGAGTCTATGATGAGTAGGTTTAAGGTATGAGTTGGTTCAGGGCTAGATGCTGGCCTCCCCAAATCTCTGAGGGGTAGGTTTAGTGTGTGAGTCGATTCAGGGTTAGATCCCTCTCTCCTTAACTCTGTAAGGGAATGAACAAATCCAGAAATCAGAACGACGTTAGGTTTTTTAAGAAAACAACAATCTCCCCCCAACACAGTCTCACCAGACTGTGTGGTTTGAAGTAGGGACGTCGAGGAAAAGCATGGGCCGGCGCATATTTTTTGAGAATGGATGAACTTTGATTCTTATTCGGGCTGGGAGGTTGTTTTTTTGAGGGGAAACTATCCCTTAAAATTGTCGCCTGATTTGGTATAGTATTCTTTTAGTTTGAGGAATACGAAGTTTTAGTTCTTGACTTGGTCCAGGCCAGCGAATCAAGCTACTAGCTTGATAATCCTGGTCTAGCATCGCATTCCCTCCAAAATCTATTTGTTTGGTTAAGGATTACATCTTCAGAAGTCAGAGCAAGTCCAACTCCGGTTGTGCACTGTCCTACTACTTCCACTGACCGCTTCTAATCTTGTTTTGACCAGGCCCAGCTCCCAAAAACAATCCACTATCATATGTATATTGTTTTATAAATCATGTATATACAGTTTTATCAATAAGTAATGTATTTGTAAATATGTGTGTGTCTTCCTGTGTGATGATGATTCAAATATTTTTATATAATTGTGTGTGGCTTTTAGGGGTATATCAAGTAGGTGTATAATTTACAGGGCTACAATCTTTAGGTTTAAAAATTATTTGTGAGGCTGAGATCCTTAGGTTTAGAAATGATGTGATTACCCCACTAAGGGGTAACTTTTAGTGTGGTTGTTGTTGGGTTAGGTTAGGTATATAGATAAAAACGAGTTTCATCCTAATTATTTCCACCATCATTAGAATATTGCATCTGATTGGCCAAAGCTTACCTGGGCGTATCTGTTGAAGCGTAGGCCTGAATTACATGTAAGTGGCATCATTGGATCCGGGAAGCTGCCATCATTCAGGTGGTTGTAGGTTCAGATGAATGGATAGATAGATTAAAAAAATTAATGAAAAAAGATCAATAAACAGCTGGGCACACCTGAAGGATGGACTGTTTTTAATTTAACTGTGTTATCCCTGAATTTTTATCCTTAATTAATCAAGCCCCACATGTTTGGGCACCATGTTCAATTTGTATACCAGTCTAAAGGGTTAAAACCTGCGATTCACATCTATATCACCCATGGATAATTCATAACCAACAGATATATAATTACCTTTTGGTCGAATAGATGTTGGCAGAAGTTTCAAGTCCTTTCTCCCGGTGTCCGTCCTGGCTCAGCCAAGTTCAGACCACTTGGAGCTCGAAAAAGTTTCATTCAGGTTCTGATAACTGGTTGTTATTAATTAATCACTCAGAGACTTGCTTTAAAAGTTTAACGAATCACCAATACAATGGTTTCGTTTTAAGAATAATAAAGTACATTTGATCAGATATAACCGCAGTACAAGATAAGATGCATTATGTGAATGCTTGGCTAAAGAGATGTGTCTTTAATCTAGATTTAAATGGAGAGAGTGTGTCTGAACCCCGAACATTATCAGGAAGGCTATTCCAGAGTTTGGGAGCCAAATGTGAAAAATCTCTACCTCCTTTAGTGGACTTTGCTATCCTAGGTACTACCAAAAGTCCAGAGTTTTGCGACCTTAGGGAGCGTGTTGGATTGTAGCAAATAACAATAAGAAAACAAATAACAAAAATAACAGCGAATAAAATGTTCACCACGGAATGTCGGCCCCTTGCATCAGTTTCATAAGCATTTTATAGCCTTGCATATCATTTGCATTAATCTCATTAAAACCTCCCATCATTCTTCCATTTTCTGCCCCTGTCTGTGTCTGCCCCCTCCTCCCGTGCAGGCAGAAAACGTGACCTTTGTCACAGAGGCCACACAAGACGGTGTCAAAAGTTCAAAAGGAAAAATGATAACATCTCTAGATAGCAAGCGTGCCTATTGCTATTTTAAACTATAATAAAAATAGTAACACCTTACAAAACATAAGCGAGTCATAAGCACATATGTCTAAACCACAATATAACACCTCTAGTAGGTGTGAACAACACTTTACGCTATGGCTAACTAGAAGTCCCATTCTGCACACGTTGCAAAATGCATCTCCTGGTTTTTAACCGTTCTTTTACAAAGTAAGCAAAGCAACCATATAGCAATTAAAACCAAAGCAATCAACATTTGTGATCTCAAAACATAAGATACACTCTTAATACAACTCTTGAAATTTATACCTTTGTGACAGGGGTTTGGAGTTCCATTGTTCCCAAATCATTTGCCAACATTTGCAATTCAGCCGAAAAATTATGCAATGCAATTATTTCTCTCATTAACTTCATTATTGTCTTATTCATTGATTCTTGTTTCCTCAAGAAGATTTTTCTGTCTTCCGGCTCTCTCCTGGGCCCTTTTGAAACGTTCCTTCTTCTCCTGCTTCGTGACCTTCCTATTCCAGTCTTGTTGAATTCCCTGGACTAAAAAATCGTCAAAATCAATGTCTATCGTATCTGACCGTTTCTTATCGTTCCTAGGAGAGGATCGATCAGGAAATTGATAACAGATCTACGGACGATGCCATCTCTCACGTTCTCCACTCTTCCCTCACACACTTGGACAGCAACAATGGGAATTATGTAAGGCTGCTATTCATTGATTATAGCTCAGCTTTCAACACTATAGTCCCCATCAAGCTGGCTTCTAAACTCACAAACCTCGGCCTAAACTCCTCACTCTGTGACTGGATTCAAGACTTCCTCACCGGCAGACCTCAAGTGGTGAAAGTTGGCCAGTTCACCTCAAACTCCATCACTCTGAACATAGGAGCCCCACAGGGCTGTGTCCTGAGTCCCCTGCTGTACTCTCTCTACACGCATGACTGCGTGTCCTCTCACAGCTCCACATCTATTATCAAATTCGCTGATGATACTGTGGTTCTGGGCCTCATCTCCAACAACGATGAGACCGCATACTTGGATGAGGTAGAGAGACTCACATCATGGTGCCAGGACAACTGTCTCTCTCTGAATGTGAGCAAAACTAAAGAGCTGATCATGGACTTTAGGAAGAGACAGCAGCAGCCCTACACTCCTCTTACGATCAGTGGGACCCCTGTGGAGAGGGTGAGCAGCTTCAAGTACCTCGGTGTAAACATCTCTGAGAACCTGACTTGGACTACACACATCCAAACACAGGTTAAGAAAGCCAGGCAAAGACTGTACCATCTGCGACAGCTGAGGAAATTCAGGGTCTCACCAGTAATCCTGAAAACTTTCTATTCAGGGACCATAGAAAGTGTATTGACTCAGTGCATCTCAGTGTGGTATGGAAACAGCTCCAATCAGGACTGCAAAGCACTACAGAGAGTTGTGCGCTTAGCTGAGCGCATCTCAGGGTCTGCTCTCCCCTCTCTGCAGGACATATACCTCAAACGCTGCAAAAATAGAGCTGTTAAAATCATCAAGGACTCTAATCACCCTGGTAACCGTCTATTCACTTTGCTTCCATCTGGAAAGCGCTTCCGTAGCCTGATGGCAAAAACTGAGAGACTTAGGAGGAGCTTCTTCCCCCAGGCCATCAGGCTCCTAAACTCTAACTCTGTGCCATAACATCACATGACTCCATGTATATACCACTATATCAATAGCTATTCATAATTTTTCTCTACCTCATATTGCTGCTATTTAAATACCCTGGACAACTTTTTGCACATTCCTCTTAGTACTATTTAAGTCAACAACATACTGACCTGTACTGACCTGCACATTTGCACATTTATATTTATATTTTTTTTATCTCTTATTTTATTTTATTCCTCTTATTTTTTTCTACTTTTCTTTTTCTTAATATTTGTATTCTATATAATTGCAGTGTCCTTGGAGCGGACCTGACCTACATTTCACTGCTGGTTATACTCTGTATAATTGTGTATGTGACAAATACAATCTTGAATCTTGAAATTGCGTATCAGTTAGGTTGAGACCTAATTCTACAGAACAAAAACCCTGCATATCTCAAGAGACCAAACTACTAAGAAAATTGCCATATGAATACAGGCAAATCCGCTTGTGGGCAATTGTGTATATTTTTGTAAATGTTGAATTAAAAATGACTTTTTTCCCTTACATCACTAGATTTAGACCTCTTGTTCAAGATAGCTGATGACGATATTCACATTTCATGCTATTCAATATTAGGCCTATGTGTACTACCCATTGGTCATAAGCATAAGCATCTACCGCATGCTAAGATTTTTCTGTTTTGTCCACTTTTTGGCGGTTTGGCTAGCGGGACAATGTCGCCTTGTTGTAATGTGATCACAATTAAGAACCATAACATTTTACTACATTACCTTTGAAAAGGTTACAGACGTAGTCTTTTATTCAGGAAATATGTTTGTACAACAGAAATATGAATCGGTATAAGAAATACCTAATTCTGAAATACTCTTCTAAACTATTGTTAAAGTTTTAATGTTGATTTTGATGGCCTATCCTGCTAGTTGTATGCCACTCTATACTTTTTTCACTGTTTGTTTTTAGAGGAAGACTATTCTCACAGTCTGGTCAATCATGCTGCAAGTGTTTGCAGGAAAACATGAACAAATACAGCATAGTAAGTAAGTAAGAAAATTGTATTTATATAGCACATTTAAAAGTGTATCCAAAGTGCTTAACAATGTAACATCAATTAAAATGAGAAAAGAAAACAAAAAAGAAGCAAACAAGACAACCAATAAAACATCAATAAAATTGAAATTAAAATGCTAAGGAAAAAAGATATGTTTTCAATCTTGATTTAAAACTTGTAATGGAAGGTGCTAGGCGGCATTCTAGAGGCAACTGGTTCCCTAGACGAGGGGCATTGACTGAAAAGGCTCTGTCCCCCTTGGTTTTCAAACGGGAGCGAGGGACAGATAAAAGAGCCCTGTCAGTGGATCTTAAAAGTCTGGTAGTTGACAAAGGGATAAGAAGAACTTTAAGATAAGACGGAGCTTGATTGTTAAGAGCTTTGAAGACAAACAGCAGAATCTTAAACTGAACTCTAAAATGGACAGGAAGCCAGTGTAGTGAAGCTAAAATTGGAGTGACGTGGTCATATTTCTTTGCCCCAGTCAGCAGCCTTGCAGCTGCATTTTGTACCAACTGGAGGCGTGAAAGCGATGACTGAGGAAGACCTGAGTACAGAGAATTACAGTAATCTAGGCGTGAGGTAATAAAAGCATGAATAACCTTCTCCAAATCTTGAAAAGACAAAAATGATTTAAGTTTGGAAATGACCCGCAATTGATAAAAACTGTTCCTAACGACCAAATTGATTTGTTTGGATAAACATAATTCTGAGTCTATAATAACACCCAGGTTTCTAACTTGTGAGGAAATGGAGGGGAAATGGTTGCCCAGCTCCTCAATGATACTCATTCTCGTTTTTTGGGGACCAAACACAATAATTTCTGTTTTGTTCTCATTTAGTTGGAGAAAGTTATTCGACAACCATATTTTAATATCTGAGATACATTCCAGCAGTGGTTAATGGACTCACCAAATTTTAGTGGGAGGTACAACTGTGTATCATCAGCATACAGATGAAAATAAACATTGTGCTTCCTGATAATATCCCCCAGATGGCGCATATATAGGTTAAAAAGAAGTGGTCCCAAAATAGAGCCCTGAGGTACTCCACTAATAATTGGGGCAGATGATGAGGAGAACTTGCCTAGCTCTACAGAAAAAGACCTGTCTTTGAGACAAGAGTTGAACCATTGTAAAGCTGTACCCCTGATACCGATCAGATGTTCTAACCGCCCAATAAGAACATTATGATCCACGGTATCAAAGGCAGCTGTAAGATCAAGTAAAATAAGTACTGCATTTTTACCGGCATCAACTGCAACCAAAATATCATTGAACACTTTAAGCAAAGCAGACTCTGTACTGTGATAAGCAGTGAAACCAGATTGAAAAGGTTCAAATAAATTAGCTGTATTTAAGAATGTGATCAACTGTGATTGGACAACTTTTTCTAAAACTTTTGACCAAAAGGATCATTTCGAAACTGGCCGAAAATTATTAAAACAACCTTCATCCAAACCTTGCTTCTTAAGCAACGGCTGAACAACCGCATGCTTAAAAAAATTAGGAACCACGCCAGTATACAAAGATGAGTTAACGAACGCTTGGATACTGGGTCCAATTACTGGTGGACGTTGGCTTGACGTTGGATTTTGGTTAGTTAATGCCATAATCTAAAAACAACTGAAGATCAACGTCAAACTATGTTAGAATCTGACGTTGTGTGGACGTTACCATTATGACGTCTAGGCGACGTTGGGTTTTGGTTGCCATACCTGACGACTATATATAAGTATTTGACGTCAATGAGACGTTGGCTTGACGTTGGATTTTGGTTAGTTAATGCCACAACCTAAAAACAACTGAATATCAACGTCAAATGATGTTAGAATCTGACGTTGTATGGACGTTACCATTATGACGTCTAGGCGACGTTGGGTTTTGGTTGCCATACCTGACGACTATATATCAGTATTTGACGTCAATGTGACGTTGGCTTGACGTTGGATTTTGGTTAGTTAATGCCACAACCTAAAAACAACTGAATATCAACGTCAAATGATGTTAGAATCTGACGTTGTATGGACGTTACCATTATGACGTCTAGGCGACTTTGGGTTTTGGTTGCCATACCTGACGACTATATATCAGTATTTGACGTCAATATGACGTTGGCTTAAGACGTTGGTTCGACGTTGGATTTTGGTTACTTCACAACACAACCTAAAAACAACGTCAATTGATGTTAGAATCTGACGTTGTGTGGACGTTACCATTATGACGTCTAGGCGACGTTGGGTTTTGGTTGCCATACCTGACGACTATATATCAATATTTGACGTCAATGTGACATTGGCTTAAGACGTTGGCTTGACGTTGGATTTTGGTTAGTTAATGCCACAACCTAAAAATAACTGAAGATCAACGTCAAATGATGTTAGAATCTGACGTTGTATGGACGTTACCATTATGACGTCTAGGCGACGTTGGGTTTTGGTTGCCATACCTGACGACTATATATCAGTATTTGACGTCAATGTGACGTTGGCTTGAGACGTTGGCTTGACGTTGGATTTTGGTTAGTTAATGCCACAACCTAAAAGCAACTGAAGATCAACGTCAAATGATGTTAGAATCTGACGTTGCATGGACGTTACCATTATGACGTCTAGGCGACGTTGGGTTTTGGTTGCCATACCTGACGACTATATATCAGTATTTAACGTCAATGTGACGTTGGCTTGAGACGTTGTCTCGACGTTGGATTTTGGTTAGTTAATGCCACAACCTAAAAATAACTGAAGATCAACGTCAAATGATGTTAGAATCTGACGTTGTGTGGACGTTACCATTATGACGTCTAGGCGACGTTGGGTTTTGGTTGCCATACCTGACGACTATATATCAGTATTTAACGTCAATGTGACGTTGGCTTGAGACGTTGGCTCGACGTTGGATTTTGGTTAGTTAATGCCACAACCTAAAAACAACTGAAGATCAACGTCAAATGATGTTAGAATCTGACGTTGTATGGACGTTACCATTATGACGTCTAGGCGACGTTGGGTTTTGGTTGCCATACCTGACGACTATATATCAGTATTTGACGTCAATGTGACGTTGGCTTGACGTTGGATTTTGGTTAGTTAATGCCACAACCTAAAAATAACTGAAGATCAACGTCAAATGATGTTAGAATCTGACGTTGTGTGAACGTTACCATTATGACGTCTAGGCGACGTTGGGTTTTGGTTGCCATTCCTGACGACTATATATCAGTATTTGACGTCAATATGACGTTGGCTTGAGACGTTGGCTTGACGTTGGATTTTGGTTAGTTAATGCCACAACCTAAAAATAACTGAAGATCAACGTCAAATGATGTTAGAATCTGACGTTGTATGGACGTTACCATTATGACGTCTAGGCGACGTTGGGTTTTGGTTGCCATTCCTGACGACTATATATCAGTATTTGACGTCAATATGACGTTGGCTTAAGACGTTGGTTTGCATTGGATTTTGGTTACTTCACAACACAACCTAAAAACAACTAAATATCAACGTCAATTGACGTCGGTCTTGGACGTCAAATTAATGTTGTCATTAGACGTTGGCTTGACATTGAATTTTGGTCACCTGACGTCGCGACCTAAATCCAACCTAATATTAACGTCATATGACGTTGTGTGCCTGCTGGGTATTTGCTTGAGTTACATAGGGTTTTTGTTCTCACAAAATTCCTTGATATTTTGTGTCTGTAGCCTTTTCAAGAGTGTGAAACTTTTAACAACCTCAGACTTTACTGAATGTGTAGCTTTAAGCTCGATGGTGAGACATGTTTCGGTTGTATGTGTAAATCAACAAGACTTATCATCCTATGGATATGGAGATGGACAATTGTCCTAAAAGTAAAACCGACTTAAGCCCTATTCGGATGGTAATTGTTTCTCATATGGACGTCTGTAAAAATAAATTTACATATCACCTCAGTGATAAAACTCATGGATTCGGACGGCGATTTATTCACAGTGCAGGAGTGAGTTCTGTGATCCTGTGAAAAAAGAGAATGTGCTGCTCACGTGGCCAGTCACATGATTTTCAGCTGTAAATAAAATGAATTTTATTTACAAATTTATTCTTATTAATGTGTAAAATGTATTTAAAAATGCTTAGCCTATGTAAAATGTAGTCTTATTATTCCAAGCATATTTTATAATAATCGTATTTACTATTTATTTAAATCTCCTGTTTAAAAACAGGAAAATAGATGTGCTATATATTATATAATTATATGTGATATATATCTGTTTATATAATACACATTTTAACCCTCTGGGGTCTGAGGGTGTTTTGGGGGCCTGGAGAAGTTTTGACATGCCCTGACATTTGTGCTTTTTTCAGTTGCTTATAAATATATAAATGGCTAAAGTCTAATATTCTTCATTTATTCTATTCGTAAACAATGACATGTGCAAACAAAGAGCGGTCAGTGCGCTGGCGTCCTGGTGCGGGTTAACAGGCTTTAACTAATGCAAAAAAGAAATATTACTTACTCGTCAGATTGATCTTCTCTTCTGGATGAAATATTGTTCTTTTGAGGGAAATCCAGCATTTACTCAGCTCGTCTTCTTCCAGAAACGAACAGTAGCCGCGATAAACAACCTCTTCACTCTTTGTTTATGTTTGGCGTCTCCATGTGCGCGCGCCTCACGTGGTTATTTACATATGAACGCGAGGGGGCGGGATCGCATTAGAAATAATGTGTTAGATGGGAAAGACTGAACATTATGTTGGTTTCATACAGATTACTTCATCACAGAATATTTGTTTTCGATAAGACTTACTTCATGTAAAAGGAGACACTTCAAGCTTTCTATAGACAACTCACATGTCTCTGTGTTGAGTATTTGCTGAGTTACAGTTCATTTTAGTGACGTTTTTCAAAAAGCAGTTTGCGGAGACGGAGAAGACAGAGCACACCTAGTTTGATTTCTTTATTTTATAAAGTTACAAAGTTTTGTTGTTATTATGAGTATATACAAATAAAAGTAGATGCTTAACAGATTTGATTGATGTATTACTCTTATCTGTACATTTAAATCTCACAGAGTAATTTAAGTTCCTTTTAGGGGCTTTCAAAAAAAATGCACCAAAACACGCCGATGCGTTTGTCGACCCCAGAGGGTTAATATTTTTAGTAGCATAATTCGAGCATGAACAGCTAATTCAAGAGATTTTTCTAAACAGCTATTATGAACTCTAAAATCATGCCCATCTTTTTGTTCCCATTCGACCAGTTTTAGCATTTCTCTCAAAGTCTTGTGCTTTTACAGTAACTGTGTCAGAGCATAATTTACGGAGCATATGTATGTTGTGCATATCGACTTCACTGTTGGTTGCATAAATGTGGATATCTGTACTATCATCATCTGTTTCACATTTTTTAAGCATAGTAACGTCATCTTCAAGCATTAGTTTATCCTTTTTACGTAACCTTAAATGATTTAGTAATTCAGCAAATTCTTTGTCCTTTTGCCTCATAATCTCTGTAAGTTCAATGAAACTAAAGTGAGTTTCCCAAAAATTCTAACTGTTCAGTGGTTCAGTATAAAGCAGTGTTCCTTTGACAGGAGAAAGTTGCTAAAAATATCCAACTGCCATTACTGACACTTTTCCAAATGCTGAATAATCTCCTGTTTGTTTGATTTGCCTCAGTCTGCCATGAATATATGCCAAAAGTTTATGATCGACCATTAAAATTTCATCAATTATTAATATTTGCAGTTTTCCAAATTTGGCTCTCAAGGAATTCATTTTTTCATCTCCAAGTGGCTGATATGGCAATGTAGAATTTTTTCCAATAAAAAAGGGGAATGAACGGTTTGAGCACTTATGTGAAAGGGGCTGACACCAGTTGGAGCTGTTAAGAGCACGTGTATCAACTGGGTTTTCTGATAACTTTGATAGAATGCGAGAGGTTTCATAATAGATAGCTTTAATCAATACTGACTTTCACCTCCACCTCCGGACCCAGAAATGAACACATGAAATGGATCTGGGTTTTCACCTTGTACTTTTGCTAGACACCACTGCCGCACTTTATAAAAGATTTGTGACTGTTTCTCGTACAAAGAATGCAACAAACCCATTGCATCTTTCTTTGTCATAGCACATGGATTCTTTTCTAATGTGAAAGCACTAACATTTGGTAATAGATTTGGCATGACATCATCACCTTCCTCTGTTTCCATTGATTGTTCTTTTCTAATATCCAGACATTCTAAACGCTCAAGTTCTGCTTCTGGACAAATTTGAGCCCAAGCGTCTTCTATCAGTCCATATCGTTCTAAGTCATCTTGAGCTCTTTGTATGGTCTCTGCTTCTTTTTCAAATTTTGCCCTGTTTGTGTCTACTATGATTTTCACTGACTCAAGCTCATCATTATACAATGTTACAAATCCAGTCTCATAAAAATCCTGATATGAAGTGAAATTCTGTGGTTTCAGTTGGCTTTGCAAAAAATGAGGTAAAAATAATTCCAAAATACTTTGATAATAATTTTCAGGATTTTTAGTGGGTGAAAAACGAGCATATCGTACAACTGGAAAATCTGTTCTTTTTCTCACAAACCCCATGTCATTTTCCAATTTTACTCTGTCTGAGCAAGACTATTCAGATTTTGACAGAACTTCCTTCTGATGCAAAGGATGCTAAACACATTCCTGTTAATTCTTTCGTTTTTGGACGGGCTCTGTATCTATCTGGGATGCTTTTCATCCATATTTCATCATTGTCAGTTTCTCCACTTTCAGCTTTTTATTTATTGTATTTAACGGTAAACTGATTTTTTTATTGTATTAATACTGGTTGGAATAAAAACCACTTTTCTTGATCCTTCTTTTAGTTTCATATTAGTCAAATTATAAACTCTCACTTGAGCTGAGACCTCTCTATTGTGAAGAAAAACACTTCCAAGTTTTCTTAAAGCTTGTTTTGCATCAACATTACCTTGCTTGTGTGCTTCTTTCTGCACATTTGTCAGCAGCAATCCCATTTCTCTCTCTGTTTTTGAAATGTAGGAAATTATATACTGTAGCATTTTGACCAATCAGACACACAATTTTGATTTTGATTTAACAAATCAATTAGTTATTAGATTAACAAATGGTCACAGACCCCCCCCCCCCGCCACCCACCCAATACACATACTGGTGCTGGTGTGTCTGTCAATGACTCCAGGCCTCTGGTTCCATGGCAACCCATCTGATAAGACCTGTTTTATTGCTCAATGGAATGCGGGTAGAGCAACACTTCCTCTTAGGGAAGACACATTACACCATACAAATGGACTCTTCTCTACTTAATTCATAGAAAAACCTTTCTTTGAATGAACACACATATCTTTAGGTCATTGTGTATATCATTACTGTTCTTGTATATGTTTTTGTGTGTTATACACTGTTTTCTGCATGCTTATGATAGATCACTAATTAATATCACTTTAGCTGCATCATGTTTAGTTTCTATCGGTTCGTCTTTGGATGATCTAATTGAGAGTGAATATTACATGTTGATACCTATGCAACATATTAGTGTCCTAAGAATCGTTAGAAGTTTGTGCATTAACCCAGCTGAATTACCTATGCAAATTACTATGTTCAGAGACAAAGGGTCATAAAACGTTCCCTCCAAAAATCCAGGACTCTATTGGGTATTCGACACCCCAGAGGTGTGACCACTATAGCAGATAAAGCTCCCACTTCAGAGATGTCCCCCAGTCTGCGGTTTTGTTAGATCCTTAGAGGATGTGAGCTAGAACATTTTCTGACGCTCTAAGTTTTTGTGCCAGGCCTTTCTTTCGGCCTTGTCTTTCCATTCAACCAAGCTCCTTGGACCTCAGCATGATCTCTTTCTTAGCTCTTTTCCATTCAAAACTTGGAAGAACATTTCTACCTGAGAACATTTTTGGAATTCATCACTCTTAAACCCGGAAGAACGTGATCGGGAGTCCAAAACTTTGAAACCATTAAGACTTTCATCTGGAAATGCATTCCGGACACTCAACCCGACCAAAGGCAGTGCAAGTATAACATTTAACTAAACAAATCAGAGGTTTAGTATAAGTTATAAACCCTGTTATAAACGGCGCTGATGGTTTTATTCAGGTGGTTAAATGACTTTCTCCATAACTGCATTCTCTGGTTTTCCTGATGGCTTCATCCATCAACTATCATTTAGCCTTTCCCATGTATGAGTGATTGTACGTATGTTTGTTTGTTTGTTTGTTTGTTAGACTAGTTTGCGTTAGTGTTTACTTAATAAAAAGTTGTGTGCACAAATTACATGAGTTTCTGATTCTGCCTTGCAAATGAATGTCCCTTTACGATTTTGACCCTTGCTACAATGCTCTAATGCATTAATAGGAAAGTGTTTTCTGTGGCCAAGGAAATACCTTTTCTTAGAGTTGATACGAACTTACGCTGAATGTTCTCTGGACGGACAGATCAGTTGATGGCAATTTAATTCTGCGACAGTTATTACTGTCAGCCGATATAAATAATTGTAAATTAATCATAATTAATCATAATTATTTATATACAATTCCCCTTTGAGCTCATAAATTGTTACATAAACATGGTCTAAACATTCTTAAAGGAGCTAAACCATTTAGGGCCTTATAGGCAAGTAATAATATTTTGTAAATGATACAGAACTGAATAGGTAGCCAGTGCAGAGATTGTAATTGAGGTAATATGATTGTATTTTCTTGACCTGGTAAGAACTCTAGCCGCTGCATTTTGGACTATCTGTAGCTTGTTTATTGAAGATGCAGGACAACCAGCTAGCAGTGCATTACAATAGTCCAGTCTAGAGGTCATGAATGCGTGAACTAGCTTTTCTGCATCAGAAACAGGTAGCATGCTTCGAAGCTTGGCAATGTTTCTAAGATGGAAGAATGCTGTTTTTGTAACATGGGAAATATGATTTTTCAAATGACAAGTTGCTGTCTAATATAACTAATATATTTTTGACTTTAGAGGACGTAACATCCATCTAGTTGCAAATTGTAATCCAAGAGATTCCTCCAAGAGGAGGAAATTATTGGTCATCCAATCTTTTACATTTTTTACACAATCTATTAGCTTAGATAGTTTAGAAGTTTCATCTGGTCTTGTTGAGATATATAGTTGAGTATCATCAGCATTTCTCGTTTGGCTCTCTGCGAAGGCGGTCGCATTTTTCTCTCCCCTCCTCCCCTCCCTTCCCTTCCCTGCTTTGCTCTCTCGTCTCGTCTCGTCTATTGTCGAATACTTGAGAGACTCTCTCTGCACTGCTCTCCAAACTGAAAAATCAACCCAGGAAGAGCACTGCAGTTGTGACGCTCTCACATTCCTTCTTTACCCCTTCTACAGACACCTGCGGATTGTTGACTCTGTCTGGGTTCTGATCAAGGTTGTCTCCATAGCAACGTGCTGTGTCGCTATCACATTCTGCGGACTGAGTCAATTTGATTAGTAAGCCAGCGTGGCAGCTCCACAGGCACACACTCACACACATACGCACATACACAGATATGCGTTCACCTCCTACCCCCGATCCCCCACCTTCGCCGCTTTGTTCCGCCAGCCTGACAATGCAGGTCCGACCGGCGCCGCAAATGGCTGCAGGACACAGATGGCTGATTGCCAGAACTGGATTATTACCCTGTTGCAGTCGTGTGACTATGTTGTTGATTGACTATGTGTTTTTTGTTGCTGGGGTGTTTTTTCTGTTCTCACACTGTACTCTCATAAGAATATAGTCTGTGAATTATTTTTTTTTCTCCCCCCCTCTCCTCATGTCATGCTGTATATTTCCTCACTTCAAAACAAATTCCTCGTATGTGTAAACATACTTGGCGAATAAAGCTCATTCTGATTCTGATTCTGATAACAATGAAAACTAATCCCGTATTTTCTAATAATATTTCCAAGGGGCAACATGTATATTGAAAATAGCAGAGGACCTAGGACAGATCCTTGTGGTACTCCATACTTTACTGGTGATAACTGAGATGACTCCCCATTTAAATGAACAAAGTGGTAGCGATCGGACAGGTAGGATCTAAACCATCTTAAAGCCTGCCCTTGAATACCAATATAGTTTTGTAATCGATCTATGAGTATGTCATGGTCTATAGTGTCGAACGCAGCACTAAGATCAAGTAATACTAGCAATGAGATGCAGCCTTGGTCTGAAGCAAGAAGCATGTCATTTGTAATTTTAACAAGTGCAGTTTCTGTACTATGGTGAGGCCTGAAACCTGACTGAAATTCTTCATAGATATAATTTTTTTGCAAGTAGGAACACAATTGAGCAGACACAACTTTTTCAAAAATTTTAGACATAAACGGAAGATTTGAAATGGGTCTGTAATTTGCCAGTTCATTAGAATCTAGTTGTGGTTTCTTAATAAGAGGCTTAATAACTGCCAGCTTGAATGGTTTTGGGACGTGACCTAAAGATAACGATGAGTTAATAATATTGAGAAGCGGTTCTTCTGCTACAGGTAACAACTCTTTCAGTAGTTTAGCGGGTACAGGATCTAATAAACATGTTGTTGGTTTAGATGCACTGATAAGTTTATTTAGCGCTTCCTGTCCTATAGTTGTAAAGCACTGCAGTTTTTCTTTGGGTGCGATGAATGAAGCTGAAATACTAGACGCAGTAGAATCTACATTTGATATTGTATTTCTGATGTTATCGATTTTATCAGTAAAGAAATTCATAAAGTCATTACCAGTGTTGGGGGTAACGCATTACAAGTAACGCGAGTTACGTAATTATATTACTTTTTTCAAGTAACTAGTAAAGTAACGCATTACTTTTTAATTTACAAGAAAATATCTGAGTTACTTTTTGGCAGCGGCTATTTACACTAAGTGTAAATAGCGATAGACGCTATTTAAAGGAGCTAAACCATTTAGGGCCTTATAGGCAAGTAATAATATTTTGTAAATGATACAGAACTGAATAGGTAGCCAGTGCAGAGATTGTAATTGAGTTAATATGATTGTATTTTCTTGATAGTTTAGAAGTTTCATCTGGTCTTGTTGAGATATATAGTTGAGTATCATCAGCATTTCTCGTTTTGTTCTCTGCGAAGGCGGTCGCATTTTTCTCTCCCCTCCCTTCCCTTCCCTGCTTTGCTCTCTCGTCTCGTCTATTGTCTAATACTTGAGAGACTCTCTCTGCACTGCTTACACTAAGTGCAAATAGCATATTTTATATTTTTTTAGTGACAGATGCTACAGTATTTACACTAAGTGCAAATAGCGATGGATTCTATTTACACCAAGTGCAAATAGCATATTTTTTTAGTGACAGATGCTAGTTACACTAAGTGCAAATGGCAATGGATTCTATTTACACCAAGTGAAAATAGCAATATTTTTTAACGATATGCTATTTACACTAAGTGCAAATAGCAATGGATTCTATTTACACTGTTAAAAAAGCAAGATTTTCTGCTATTTATACTACTTATTGCAAATAGTGGCAATTATCTGCACCTCAGTATTGTAGTACATTATAAAACAGTACGTAATAATAACGTACTGAGTGTAAATTATAATTTTAATTCAAATTTATTAAATGGATGCCACCTTATTGGGACAATAAAGCCCTCCCTACACCTACCCTAACCCTACCCGATACTTCATTTTCAACTTTTTGATTATTTCCTTCATTTTTATTGAAAATAAATGCCTTTCTGATGCGATATGAAATTTGAAAAGGGAGAAAAAAATGTTTGGCAAAAGGTGGGCTCGAACTCGGGTCGATCGCGTCAAAAAGCGTACGCCTTACCATCTACGCCACTGAAACTGATGTTGAACTAACTTCTTTTTTTATTGTTTTTTACTAACCCAATCACACGTTAGTGGGCGGAGTTAGTGTAAATAGCCTTTGCCAACAAGATGGGCTATTTGCACTTAGTGTAAATAGACACTCCGTTACTTTTTCCCCATGTATTGACTAACATTAGTATTCATCAAAATGAATTAAAACAGTGAAATGCAAACTCAGAATATGACGCAAACTGCAATAATTAAATATGTTAAACAACACAAATGTATCTAATCCCATTTTATTAACCAATGTCTTTGCTGCTGACCTTTGATCCAGTTCAACCATACTAGTCAAGTCAAGTCACCTTTATTTATATAGCGCTTTTAACAATGTAAATTGTGTCAAAGCAACTGCACAATATCAAAATCAAAATCCTCTGGCCGACAAACCAGCAGTTCAATTTAACTGCAGCAAAGTCAGATTGTAAGGTCACAAGCTTAAGAATAAATCAGTAAATAAACAATACAATGATGAGCGTTGGCATCCTCTTAGGTCCTCTGAGGGGTTGGCATTATCTTTTCTCAGGTGTTCGGTCATCTCAGATCATTTAGGGGTTGGATCCAGACTGAAGCTTCTGTCATTCCTAATTACCACGGGATGTTAATCCCGTGGCAGAAACAGAGACAAATAGAAACATAATTAGCGTAGCTGCTGTTCCATCTAAGCAAAAAATGATTTGTTCATCCCAAGCTAAAGAATAATAATAATGTACATTTGATCAGATATACTACAGTACAAGATTATAAAATGCATTATGTGAATGCTTGGCTAAAGAGATGTGTCTTTAATCTAGATTTAAACATAGAGAGTGTGTCTGAACCCCGAACGTTATCAGGAAGGCTATTCCAAAGTTTAGGAGCCAAATGTGAAAAAGCTCTACCTCCTTTAGTGGACTTTGCTATCCTAGGCACTACCAAAAGTCCAGAGTTTTGCGACCTTAAGGAGCGGGTTGGATTGTAGCGTGGTAGAAGACAAGTTAGGTACGCAGGAGCTAAACCATTTAGGGCCTTATAGGCAAGTAATAATATTTTGTAAATGATACGGAACTGAATAGGTAGCCAGTGCAGAGACTGTAAAATTGGGGTAATATGATCATATTTTCTTGACCTGGTAAGAACTCTAGCCGCTGCATTTTGGACTATCTGTAGCTTGTTTATTGAAGATGCAGGACAACCAGCTAGCAGTGCATTACAATAGTCCAGTCTAGAGGTCATGAATGCATGAACTAGCTTTTCTGCATCAGAAACAGGTAGCATGTTTCGAAGCTTGGCAATGTTTCTAAGATGGAAGAATGCTGTTTTTGTAACATGGGAAATATGATTTTTAAAGGACAAGTTGCTGTCTAATATAACACCCAGATTTTTGACTTTAGAGGATGTGACAGTGCATCCGTCTAGTTGTAAATTGTAATCCAAGCGATTCTGTGTATTGTTTTTTGGTCCAATAAGTAATATCTCTGTCTTATCTGAATTTAATAGGAGGAAATTATTGGTCATCCAATCTTTTAAATTTTTTACACAATCTATTACCTTAGATAGTTTAGAAGTTTCACCTGGTTTTGTTGAGATATATAGCTGAGTATCATCAGCATAGCAATGAAAACTAATCCCGTATTTTCTAATAATATTACCAAGAGGCAACATGTATATTGAAAATAGAAGAGGACCTAGGACTGATCCTTGTGGTACTCCATACTTTACTGGTGATAATTGTGATGACTCTCCATTTAAATGGACAAAGTGGTAGCGATCGGACAGGTATGATTTAAACCACCTTAAAGCCTGCCCTTGAATACCAATTGGTTTTGTAGTCGATCTATGAGTATATCATGGTCTATAGTGTCAAACGCAGCACTAAGATCAAGTAATACTAGCAATGAGATGCAGCCTTGGTCTGAAGCAAGAAGCAAGTCATTTGTAATTTTAACAAGTGCAGTTTCTGTGCTATGGTGAGGCCTGAAACCTGACTGAAATTCTTCATAGAGATCATTTTTTTGCAAGAAGGAGCACAATTGAGCAGACACAACTTTTTCTAAAATTTTTGACATAAACGGAAGATTTGAAATGGGTCTGTAATTTGCCAGTTCATTAGAATCTAGTTGTGGTTTCTTAATAAGAGGCTTAATAACCGCCAGACCTAAAGATAACGATGAGTTAATAATATTGAGAAGCGGTTCTTCTGCTACAGGTAACAACTCTTTCAGTAGTTTAGCGGGTACAGGATCTAATAAACACGTTGTTGGTTTAGATGCACTGATAAGTTTATTTAGCGCTTCCTGTCCTATAGTTGTAAAGCACTGCAGTTTTTCTTTGGGTGCGATGAATGAAGCTGAAATACTAGACGCAGTAGAATCTACATTTGTTATTGTATTTCTGATGTTATCTATTTTATCAGTAAAGAAATTCATAAAGTCATTACTATTAAATTGTGAGGGAATATTTAGATCGGGCGGTGTCTGTTTATTTGTTAGTCTAGCCACTGTGCTAAATAAGAACCTTGGATTGTTTAGGTTATTATCTATGAGTTTGCGGAGATGCTCTACCCTGGCAGCTTTTAGAGCCTGTCTATAGCTGGACATACTGTTTTTCCACGCAATTCTAAAAACTTCCAAGTTAGTTTTTCTCCATTTGCGCTCAAGAATTCGAGTTTCTTTCTTGAGAGAATGGGTATTGTCACGAATCTGGTCCATGCTCTCCCTGTCAACCACCACTAGAGGTCACCCGTTCACCACAGTGACTTTTACACTCACAGCACATTGGACTCCATTTCCCACAATCCATTGCACAGATCACAGCTGTCACCATTCACACATCACACACACCTGATCACCATTTTCCAATCACCACCACACACCATATAAGCCTGGGACTTGCTCTTGCTCAGGGCGGAGTATTGTTAGCGTTTATCACTCTCATAGCGATAGCTACTCTACGGAGCCCTAGCAGTTGAGATAAATTAGGCAGGTTATTTGTGAATCTGTCTTTGGTGGCTGGAACAATAGTTCTGCCCAGACGATAACGCGGAGCCATATAATTAATATCAGTAATACGCAGCATGCACGATACAAGGAAATGATCAGTAACATCATCACTTTGAGGTATGATATCTATATCGGTAAGATCAAGTCCATGCGATATAATTAAATCTAGCGTATGATTAAAACGATGAGTGGGCCCGTTGACGTTTTGCTTGACTCCAAAAGAGTTTATTAGGTCAGTAAACGCAAGTCCTAGCACATCATTTGTATTATCAACGTGAATGTTAAAATCTCCGACAATTAGCAGTTTATCAACATTAACCAATGGATCTGAGAGGAAATCTGCAAATTCTTTTAGGAAATCTGTATATGGCCCTGGCGGTCTATACACAGTAGCCAGAGCAAGAGATAAGAGAGATTTATTTTGCATATCTAACAGTGTAACATTAAGCAGAAGTATTTCGAATGACTTAAACCTCCTGTATCCTGTTTTCTGAGTAACATTGAGAATATCACTATATATTGTTGCAACACCGCCGCCACGGCCAGTCTGACGGGCCTCATGTTTATAACAGTAGCTTGGTGGAGTAGACTCATTTAGACCAAAATATTCATTTGGTTTCAGCCAGGTTTCAGTCAGGCAGAGTACATCAAAATTATTATCTGTGATCATTTCATTTACAATAACTGCTTTGGGTGCGAGTGATCTAATATTTAGGAGCCCAAGCTTCAAAAATTTTTTTGTTCATTTATTTTGTGTTTTTCTGGTTTAATCACGATCAGATTTTTTCTAGATCCTGCATTAAATTTATATTTTGACCGCGCTATTCGGGGGACAGACACAGTCTGTATAGATTGGACAACGCGGGTACTTCTATCATTTAAGTGGGTAGAACAAAAGTCATTTGAGAATTGACTTACTAGTCAGATGGAGCGTAGCGTTCTGGAGATGTTGTCCGACAGGAGTTCCGCTCCGACTCTGCTGGGGTGCAGGCCATCAGCACGGAAAAGCCTAGGACGCTCCCAGAAAAGATTCCAATTATTTACAAAGAGCAGTTTCTGTTCTTTACACCATGACAATAACCATTCGTTTAAAGCAAACAGTCTACTGAACCTTTCGTGTCCTCGTCGATACGTCGGAAGTGGACCTGACACGATGATCTTCGCCGCGGGCGATGTGTTGCGTACCGTCTCGATCAGGCTCCTGTAGTCCCTCTTCAGTGTCTCCGTCTGCCGCAGCTTGATGTCGTTAGTCCCCACGTGCAGCACGACAGCCCCGATGCTCTCATCGCCCTTCAGGATTGCGGGTATCTGCCCAGAAACATCGAGAACACGAGCACCGGGGAAACAGTGTGTGTGCACTTTACCTTCAGCTAGCGTAGCACGGACGTGCCGGACGATGGAGCTTCCGACGATCACAGCGTCGCGTTCCGTCTCGCGGAGGGGAGCGAAGCGGTTCCGGGTGGAGATCTCGAAGACCGGAGGCGGCGAGGTTGTCCCCCAGGGCCTGGCTCGCGTCTTCCGCTGCTGTTGTTGCACCCAGGGTCCGTGGCGTCCCGGCGCCGGAGTGAAGGACATCTGTGAAGACCGCGTCCTGGGTGCACAGTGTCTGTATAGAGAAACGCACGGAGTAGAGGTGGTGGGAGTGTTAGCAGCGTGCTGTATACTTACCCCGGACTTGTGAGCTTCAGCCCGGGATGTTTCCAGCGCGGCTCTCCTCTCTCTCAGCTGGGCCTGCTTCTCCACCAGGTCGCGATTTTGGATAAACCAACAATTGTACTTCATTGTTTTTTTATTGCCAAAGAGTGTTAAACCTTCTTATCCAGAGTTTTACTTTACAGACGTGAATTTACTTTTCCTTCACAAGATACAGGGCTTTTACATTTGTATTAATGTAATTTCTTGTATTAAAAACAATCAAGCTTAACGTAACGCATTACTTTCCATACAAAGTAGCTAAGTAACGTAATTAGTTACATTTTCAGGGAGTAACGCAATTTTGTAATGCATTACTTTTAAATGTAACTTTCCCCAACACTGGTCATTACTATTAAACACTGAGGGAATATTTAGATCGGGTGGCGTCTGTTTATTTGTTAATCTAGCCACTGTGCTAAATAAAAACCTTGGATTGTTTTGGTTATTATCTATGAGTTTGCGGATATGCTCTGCCCTGGCAGCTTTTAGAGCCTGTCTATAGCTGGACATACTGTTTTTCCACGCAATTCTAAACACTTCCAAGTTAGTTTTTCTCCATTTGCGCTCAAGATTATGAGTTTCTTTCTTGAGAGAATGGGTATAACTGTTGTACCATGGCGCAGTACGTTTTTTTTTTGCATATGTTTATTCAACATAATTCTGTTGAAGCAATCAAATTAACAGCAAAGAAAAAGTACTTTAAAATACATTACATTAAACTACATTAACAATCATTAGTGCACAAAGTCTGTTATTACATTAAACCTTGTAGTTACAGCATTATCTACATACATGTAATATACTGTATGTATATTATGTGTGTGTTTGTGCATATGTATGTGTGAACGTGTATGAGGGAAGCTGGATTGATAGAAGTAGACTTCTGCAGCCTGTCCACAGCTCTGGAAAAAAATCCAATCTGTGTTCCTGGGGTCTAAATGAGGGGAGTGTTCTCAGTCTAGTGGAGGGTGACAAAAAGGGGTTTCTAGGATGTGAGCGATCCTGCTGGATGTTTGTGGCCTGTGAGAGAAGATGGTCTGCATAGATGTCACAGATTTGAGAGGGGTGCCAATAATACTTTCATCTTCTCAACCCTCTGCATATACAGTTTGACTGCAGCAGTGCAGCCGGTGTTCTGTTGATTTATGCTACCCTGTCAGATTTTGCTACCTCCCATTAAAACAGTAGGTAGTACAATTAGACAACGAAAAATGCTATCTGTAAAATGATGGTTTAATAACGTCTACCCCTACCACAATCCCAAACCTACCCTTACAGTAATGCAAATACAGTAATTATGTGTTATATTCGCAGTTGTGGCTAGAAGGGATACAGCTACAGGAAACCAGCAATAAATAATTTTTTCTACATATTAGATTGTGTTTTATTAACGTCTACCCCTACCCCAACCCTAAACCTACCCTTACAGTAATGCATATACATTAAATATTGTTGTTCAGCGTGAGAAAAAGGATGCAATATTGATGTGCGCATGTGCAGTAAGCCCTGGTAGGACAATCTGACTGGTAGGATAAAATGTCAGAACACCGGAATACCACACAGTACAGCAATAAGTTATGATGCTTTTTATTGTGCAGAGGTATAGACCAGCAGTCTCTGGGGCCTGTTGTATCTGATACTAGTATAGCAATTGTAGACAGTACTACAAAACAGAAAGTGATTTGTAAAGGCCCACTGCATCATTTGGCTTCCAGATATTATGCCATAAACCTCTATATGACTCAAAGACTTGTCTACATGCCAAGTTAAGTATATTTTGAGTCGTGTAGTTAGGATGTTAAACAGTTGAAAGATAATTTTCACTTTAAAATTGTATAAAATCCCTTAAAGGAAAGATATAATAAAGAGGCAAAAAATAAATAAAAATCAATAATTAACCCCCTGGGGTCTGAGGGTGTTTTGGGGGCCTGGATAATTTTCGACATGCCCTGACATTTGTGCTTTTTTCAGTTGCTTATAAAAATGTAAATGGCTAAAGTCTAAACACTGTAAACAGCAAAAACTGGGCTACAATAATATGTTAGCAGCATTTATGTACACGATTGTGTTTTTGAGAAAGCAACGTTTATGCGTGGTTAGTGAAAAACTAAAATGTTGAAGTCACTGAAATAAGACCATAAAACACATACAGAAAAATTGTTTACAAGACTTTTGAGAACCGGATCTTGTAGCCTAGAGTTTTTGCTTCAAAATTATGTGAAAATCATTCTGCTTACTCCTTCACAGAAAACAATATATTGATTTAAATTTTTAAAGACATGTTTTGTGATCGAAAGCCTATATGCGAGGGAGTGGCAATGGCCTTGAATATTAAGTGATTTTCACCTGAGACACAAAGGACCCTCCCTTAATGGCCCCATAATGGTCCATCAGTGTGACTGTGACTTGGAGGCAGATAAGACAGTGAAGGCCAGGGTTTTTTTTAATTATTTGTATTTTATTTACAACACAGTATAATCAAATCATACATAATGAAGGTCATAGTGGTAACCACAGAGATGTGAACAGACTTTGAGTCATTCTTGCAACAGATTCTGTTCAACAAGTGAAACAAGTAAATCATACCTGATATATACGCATGTTATTTAAGTGTTTCTGCTTCTTTCCATGGATTCATGAAGAACAAAACATAATCAGTAGTCAAGGATCTTGTTTTACCATAGAATATCAGTGTAGTTGAACTTCTGATGTTGGTACAGCGCTCTCAGAGGAAAACAGTTTGAAGAAAGTCAGCAGGATTCATCTGTGGTTCAGGTACCTTATTCAATAAAATACAAACAACCAAAAACATTTGTGAGCATGTTAATATCAGGAGTATCTATATCTATATATCTATATCTATATATACCTATATCTATATATATATATAGGTTTTGTAGCCATAGACACAAGCATGCTTTGTATTATTGTAAAAAAAGACATTTTATATCTGAGATACTAATTATTGTTTAGTACATTATTAAATTTGTGAACAGAGTATTCATAATAAACACAGTCTAAACATTCTTAGATGCGTAGCATTCATCATGTTGTCGTTTGGGAAAAACCCAACTAGTAATGTGTTCAAGTTTATGTCACAATAACAAAGGAATAATTGGATTGGATTGGATTCAATTTATTGTCATAGCACATGTAACAAGGCAACGAAATGTAATAGAGTAGAAGAATACAGCACAACATGAGGAAGGAAAGGAGAAAAAAATAATCCTTACACTATGCTCCTGAACGGGAGTACAGTGTGAGAACAGACAAAAAACCTCAGCATAGAGCACAGTCAATACAGGAACACTTGCAAGATAATCCAGCTCAGGCGACCAGCCATCTGGTCTGCGGCCATTACAGCGCCAACACAGATCCGTTATCAGTCTGACGGGAAGAAGCGTCAAAGGCGTTGGATGGGGGTAGGGAGGTGAATGAATATCTGTATGTGTGTATGTGTAAGTTCGTGTGCCTAGAGATCCGCCGCGCTGGCCCTCCAGACAAGTTGTCTCAGTCCGCAGATTGTATTGCCATGGAAACGACCTTGGCCGGAACCCAAACGCTCGACAATCACAAGGTGTCTGTTGAGGGGGGGAGGGAAGAAAGAGCGTCTCGCTGCAGTATTCATCCGGGGAGTTAGATTCCAGAACAACCTTGCCAAGCTGTTCTGTTGTTTTGGGAAGCCGAAAGAGATAAGATTGTTTGGTCTTTGGGCGAAAAGCTGCCTTGTAATTTCACAGCTTATTCTCATTGTCCATTCTGATCTCCTTGTCCATCAATTTTCCTTTCCAAAGCCGAGAGCTTAGCCGTGATAGAATCCATATTGCGGTTAATAGTCTCTGTCTCAGAGTTGACCGCTGCCAACTGCTTCAATCATGACGGGCAGCCTTGTGAGGTTTTGGACAGCTTTTCCCGTCTCCTGAATTCTCCGATAACAGGGTAACACCTAATCCAAACAGCAGAAACCCAGTTATCATGGTTCCGAATAGGTAGATGTCTTCAATGTCCTCCACGGAAAGAGCGGCCAGACACACGACCCGCCACCTCTCCCATGCGTCCATCGTGTAGCCAGCTGCGAAAGTCCCAGCAGGACACTTTGGTTCTCCCGATCCCAAGATGGTGTCAATTGCATTAAGAGACCAGTTGATCAGATCCATAATTTCGGTTTTGTAGAATATTTCGGAGAAAGTCTCTTCAGTGTCAGACAAGGACAAGACAGGAGAGAGCAAGCAGGGGTGATAAGGGCAGGGAGGGAAGAAAAATGCGACCGCCTTCGATGATAGCCAAACGAGAATAATCATCCATATTACAACATTATGGGTTCATTGGACTAAAAGTGCTCTATGGGATGTTGTTTTGTGGACTCTTGCCTTTCTAAGTAAACCAGGATTTCAGCAGTGGACGCATTTGTGACTCGTTGTTAAGACGAATCTGGTATGTATTGCATTTTTATTCTGCATGTTTTCATGTGTACTGCTTACACAAATTTAGCAAATACATTCCTTAAAATTTTTCAATCGAAAAACAGCGCTCTATCATCGAAGCTTGAGGCTTAGACCTTCAAAATGATATATAGTTTGTCAAGATTAACTTTGTCCTATTCTATTCGTAAACAATGACACGTGCAAACAAAGAGCGCTCAGTGCGCCGGTGTCCTGGTGCGGGTTAACAGGTGTAGGATATCAGAGACTGAATCAGACAATTTTAAGATGCATCAGAACACTGAAACCTGAGGAGCTGGAATGCAGAGAGGCCTCAAAGCTGTAACAGGACAACGCCATAAATCGGATTCCTGCCTCCTAACCAGCGAGCCTCTTTCACCAAACAGCTTGCAACACTGAGACAAACGAACACTTATTGATAATTCCAATTCAAGAAGGAGACTGTCAAATTTGTTGCAAATAATCAAGACTGATTGTCAAAGAGATGGCCATCACGTGTTCCACGATTGAATTCACAAGCTTCCTTAGACTGACTTCTCCCCCACATAGAAGACAGTCCAACCCAACATTCCTTTGTCTAAAGAACATGCCTTCGTTCTCCATAGAACCACATAAAGACTTTCATTTTAAATTTTAATGAAACTAATAATTTCTATGCATAACTGCATATTGTGTATGTAACCCATTTGATCATTTGAATATCCTTGTTTTAATTACTCAGTATGTTTTTTTAATCATTATTGAATAGCTGAGGGATTCCAATTCATGTTTAGTATCTATGAGTTTGAAAATGCATGCTTTAAATGTTTCTTCCAATCAATTCTTTGTCTAATGCATCATAGTCTTATGGAAATCAAAAGGTTTACTTTGCAAGAGCCTGTAAAGTTCAGACCTCTGACTGAACAGATTTATTAGAGGGGTGGAGAAACAAAGCAATACCTCAAGCAAGGACAGTATCTAATTGGTCAAGACATCCAGATGGGACGGTCTAGAAGCAGAGTTTAAAAACTCAGGACATTGTAAAATTCTCTCTCTTAGCTCTTTACACCCTCTTGCCGCGTTCTCTGGCTGCGCTCTCTCACTCTCTCTCTCTTCTGGCCCACGTGCCATAATGAGAACAAAACAACTTAGTCTCGTTACATCCTTTTATTTTTATTCTTTTACTTTAGTTTCTTTTCTTTCCGTGGAGTTTCGTGTTCTAATGTAAGTTTGCTACAAGGTCCAGCTCCGACTGCACTCGCTTCAAACTTCAACAGACCAACTCCGCATCCTCAGCCAACGCCCAAGACAATACTTCAAAGACTACTGAACTCTCAACCCATCAGACACTTCGGGGACCTCCCTGTCTGCAACCAAGACACAAGGAAACCCCGTAACAGGCAAACCACGCAAGTAACGCCTCCAAGTTCTGAACTGGTGATTTTAATATAAATCTTGGCCTCATTGAGAAACTCAAAGTGAGGGTTAAATAAGTGATTGATGGTTGTTCAGGTCTATGCAATTGAACATATTGCTGTAAACTTGGGATATCACATTTTCATTCTCTTAAACTCATCCTTTCCTCACTTTCTCTCTTCCTGCAACGTGTGAATGTGTGACGGCTTGTGTTCATGTGTTAGATTAGTTTATGTCTTAGGTTTATATAAATAAAATCTGATTTATATTGAAAGAGAAGTATCTTGTGTTTTCTGCTCATAAGTTAATGTCTTAATCTGCCGATCTAGTTACAATGCTGTTTAATAGTGTTTTCACTATATTTGGATTTTAATATCCAGTGCAGAGTTTGTTATACGGCTCGTTCAGTGAATCGCCGTAACACTGATTCTGTTCAAATCCCTATAAAATCATAAATGATTCCCTTTAAGCTAAATTAAACTATTTCTTTAAATTACATATTAACCTGTTAACGTTCACCAGAGCGACGTCGCACTGAACGCTCTTTGTTTGCATGTGTCATTGTTTTCTAATAGAATAAATGAAACAGGACAAAGTTAATCTTGACAAACTATATATCATTCTGAGGGTCTAAGCCTCAAGCATCGACGACAGATCGCTGTTTTTCGATGGAAAGCTTATAAGGAATGAGTGGCACAAATTTGCTACATTTGTGTAAGCAGTACACATCCAAACACGCAGAGTAAAAAAGCAGTACGTACCTTTATCATTGTAATAACGAGCCACAAACGCGTCCACTGCTGAAATCCCAGTTTAGTTAGAGAGGTAAGGGTCCACAGAACAACATCCCAGCGAGCACTTTTAGTCCAGCGAAACAATAACGTTGTAATAAGGATGAATATTCCTTTGTTTACGTTTCATTTCTTCAGAGAGTTATTGTTCGCGTCCGTTATGGAATAAATTACGCTCAAAAACAGCGTCTTGGTGGTAAAAAAAACAACACTGTGTTGCAGCATACGGTTTTACAAACATAATGAGAACGTCTACGGAAAAAAAAGTCTCAGAAAAGCGGAATATAGATTATTTGAATTTGGCGCTCCCTCCTGCCGGCAGTGATGCAACTGTCATCTGAGCGGGGCATAACTTAGCGATCTGCTTTATCCGTAAAAAAATGTTTTTTTTTTTCTTCTACATTTTTATATGTGTGTGTATTGTGTGGGGAATGTGGCCGTGTCTGCATGATTATAATATGTATGGACGCACATCAGCGTGTTTATTACCGACTCTATGACGGCTATCATTGTGATTCATTGATCAGCTATTATTGATTATATGGCCCATCTGTATGATCATCATCTGAATGGAAGCACATCAGTGTGTGTTTACTGACTCTATGACCATGTCTGGCAATATCACTTCACGTCTGGCAGTGATATTTATCATTGTAATAACGAATAACGAAGAATTCTTCAGTATACATACTATATACAAAGCATTTTTTTTCTATTTTTTTTCCTTTTTTATTACTCAAATAATTATTTTTGTATTTTTTAGTGCTCAAATAAATCTGTCTATTATTTTATAATTGAAAAACTATGCAGGAATATGTATAATGACTAAAATAGCTTGTATAATTCTGCAATCCATTTGGTGGTTATTTTTCCTCAAACAGGGGGGTGGGGGGGACTATAAATAGTTTCAGAAAAAATATTGCAGGAATCTCATTTTTCATGGTATCTTCTTCAAATTTGAAATATGAACTCATGAGACACATGGCTTTCGATCCATTACTTTTCTGGATTGCTCCAGGACTTATTTCATGTATTTGTATATGAAATAAAAAAACATTCAGTGTGGAAAAATATTTTTCAAGGCACGTCAGTGTCTATAACTTTTTATCTTTTTGAACATTATCAACTCTGGATGATAGATAGTAAAGCCTAGAGTGTCTTCTTTCCAAAGATACCTAATTTGTTTGTGTTGCACACTTTGTCAAGAACTGTTACCATTTTAATTTAGGTAGGTTATTTTCACCTGTGAGGCCCCAAATGGGGGCGAAGGTTAACAGGTTAAGCTCCAGGTTGTTGAGACTGCACCAGACAGCCAGCTCCTTAACCTCCTGTCTGTAAGCAGACTCGTCACCGTCCTGGATGACGCCGATCAGTGTCGTGTCGTCTGCAAACTTCAGGAGCTTGACAGAGGGGTCTTTAGATGTGCAGTCATTGGTGTAGAGGGAGAAGAGCAGTGGGGAGAGAACGCAACCCTGAGGAGCTCCAGTGCTGATGGTACGAGTGCTGGATGTGAATTTACCAAGCTTTACTAACTGCTGTCTGTCTGTCTGGAAGCTGTTGATCCACTGGCAGACGGAGGTGGGGACGGAGAGCTGAGACAGTTTATTCTGAAGGGTGTCCGTGATGATGGTGTTAAAAGCGGAGCTGAAGTCTACAAACAGGATCCTCACATAAGTCCCTGGTCTGTCCAGATGCTGCAGGATGAAGAGCAGTCCCATGTTGACTGCATCATACACAGACCTGTTTGCTCTGTAGGCAAACTGCAGGGGGTCCAGTAAGGGTCCAGTGATGTCCTTCAGATAAGCCAAAATCAGTCTTTCAAATGATTTCATGGCCACAGACATTAGAGCCCGAGGTCTGTAGTCATTAAGTCCAGTAATTGTGGGTTTCTTTGGGACGGGGATGATGGTGGAGCGTTTGAAGCATAAGGGGACTTCACACAGCTCCAGTGATCTGTTGAAGATCTGTGTGATGATGGGGGCCAGCTGGTCAGCACAGGATTTTAGGTAGGCTGGTGACACTCCGTCTGGGCCTGGTGCTTTCCTTCTTTTGTTCTTTCTGAAGACCTGGCACATGTAATCTTCACTGATTTTAATTGTAGGTGTGGGGGAGAGAGGGGGGTTGCTGGAGGTGTTAATGGTTGTGTGGAGAGGTGTTCAGGGCGAGTGTGGGGTGTTTTTTTCAAACCTACAGTAAAAGTCATTCAAATAGTCTGCCAGTTGTTGATTCTCCAGCGCGCTGGGGGATGGTGACTTGTAACTGGCGATATCCTTCATACCTTTCCATACTGAAGCAGGATCACTGGAAGAGAATTTGTTCCTGAGCTTGTCAGAATAATTCCTCTTTGCCCCTCTGATCTCCTTTTCCAGTGTGTATTTGGCCTGTTTGTACAAGACTTTATCCCCCTTCCTGTAAGCATCTTCTTTGACCTGACGGAGCTGTCGGAGTTTTACACTAAAGTATAACTTAAAGTGTATTTAGTGTACTTTTTGATGCTAAATTGAGACAATTTCAAGTATACTTAGTACACTTTAAGTACATGTCTATTTTCATGCTTGATTAGTGATATTAAAGTTTTTTTTTTGTATTACGAGTATATTACAAATTAATTAAGAGTGTCTTTGAAACACAAGCAATATACTATAAATGTATTATTTTTGAGTAAAAATATATAAATTTTCCCCCAATGCTGAATCCACTTTTTAAGGTCATAACAATAAATGCATAAATTCAATGACAGAGACAGATTATTAACAATTCAAACAGTGTTTATTTAAACCTCAAATGGTTTTAGCATTGCAAAACATAAAATGCACCAACCATGTTTAAAAAAAAAAAAAAAGATAAACAAAACCTTTCAAACATGTAAATAATACAACAAAACAAAGCAAAAACAATTTTAAATACATGTCCAAAAAAATCTTGGAATTTTATAAAGAATTGCTCTGTTACATTTGCGCCTGATGGCTGCTCACACATCAGATATACTGACACTCCACAAAAACAGCATTCGTTAAAGTAAAAGAGGTAAGGTCAGAGGGCATGTTCATACAACTTTCTCTTTTTACTACATCAGACTGTAAATATCCTGTATTAAACATACTACTTAATAGAATGAACATCATGATTAGCGGTGAGGAATTGTATCAGTATGTCACATCAATATTACTACCAGTGAATTAGTCAAACATACAGTATACAACAGAAGTGAGTGCACCCATGTAGCATCACTATAAATCAGGAGATACAACACTATTCAAGTTGAAAAGTATTGTATTTCTAGAACAGATCAGGCTAAATTGTAATGTAGACACATGCCTGTTCTGTAAAGCTGCTTTGAGAAGTTAGTGTGCTATAAAGTGCATAAAGTGCAAAAACAGGAGCAGAGCACTGACACTAGACTTGGTTGACATCATCTCTTTGTCTTCAAAGACGATCAAAACATCCAGTGTGTTCCTCGTGACATTTCCTCTTCCTCCTCAACAGCAATGATGGGGACTGCTGTCTTCTGCACCTGCTCAGGCTCCTTTTTCTAAATGCATCAAAAAAAAGTGTTAGTATGTCACAACAAATCATAAAATTAAGACTTGTGTGGAAAGACATTTAAATGTTCATAATTGAAAATAAAGGTGTGAAGGATCAGAGTAGTGTTTATTCAGTAGGGCGTGTGCCCATTTAAAACCTTGTAGTACTTTTCAAAACTTGTAGTAATTTTCCCAACATGTCTTCCAGAGCTGTCGTCAACTGGATTTAATTGGGAAAAACTTTCAGGGGTGTATCAGCTGAATGTTCTTGAGCTTGAATTGAACTGGGGTTTTCATTAATAAAACAACCAAATAAATATAAATCAATCAACACACCTTTATACAAACCCAAAGCAACTTTAAGATAAGTGCAAGTAGAAATATAACACACAAGACCTTATTAATCCATATTAAAATATTAAGAAAGATTACTAGAACTAGAACTTTCAAGACCCAACTCTATTCCTGTGAAGCATAATGACTCTGAATCAAAGGCAAAGTGAAATTTAATGTTTTTCATTCTGCCAATACAGTCTGAATCAGAAATAGTGGCACACTAAATTACATCAAACATCCTTGGATATCATGATGTCCTTCATGTGGTGTGAAGAAGCAGTATTTGTCTGGGCTGTGTCTGCATGAGCTGATCAATGATTTAAATCTCAGTCTAAAATATTGTACTGCTTCAGAAGAACCATTTGTGCTGTTACATTTGCAAAAATAGCAATTCATCCAAAAATGAAGCAATATACTTAAAAAACCTTTCAGAAAATGATGGTGTACATCTCGCAAACACTAAAACCATCAATTAAATCAATGTGAACTCTACTTACTTCACTTTAGGCCCGTGGTATTGCAGCCGTCTTGATGTCTTTGACATCCCAGCACTCCACGCCACCTTTGCTCTGAAAATATTGATTTCAAAAAACATTTGCAAGTATGAGTTTCAAATAAAAAAACGTGAGGAGCTAATATCAGTCTGAAATAGTAAATAACGTTATTAAAACTGCCATCATAAATGCTCCTCGAGCCACTTGTTTACCGGGGCTTCGGCTGCATTAGTAAACTTAATTAGCATGACATGGTTTATGGTTATGCTCGATGAAACTGACGACGCGGATCATAAATATCACATGAACACAAAGTTTAAAACTAACGTTACTGTAATATAGTGAATGTGTTTGTCTTGACGTTACCTTTTATGTGTTGTTAGATCTCTCAGCCGTCCTCCTGGTTTAAAAGACAAAAATCACCGGACTTGTTCGTCTGTGTCCGACTGAGAAAGAAAATCACAAACAAATAACGTTATATGTTTTATTTTCCCACTAGCAAACTGTGGTGTAAAACACTGCATATTTAACACTTGCCGTTGATAACTTTGATGCAATGGCGTGTTAGTTCCTCTCTGCATTAGCGTTGCTGAGCTGGTTAAAATAATAAGATATGAAAATAAATCATAAACGTTCAAAAGTGCTTTAAATAGGAATAAAGAAGCTTGAAATGCTTACCTTTTCTTCCCGAGTCAAAGTTTTGAGTTTGAATGACGCTCAGCTGTGATTGGACGGGTGACGTCACGGCCGCGGGTTTTGAATCTTTTTAGGAAACACTAAAAATATATATTTTGCTATAGCCCAAGTAAAAGTTATTACATTAAAAAGGCGTAATATGAAAAATGTATGAACAATGAAAAAATTCTATTTTTTAAGATAAGTGTTTGCAATCCATTTATTTTAGCTACATTTAAATAAAAATGTGGAAAGTTAGTCAACTAAATTTGTTTATTTCAATGTAGCTAAAATAAATGGATTGCAACCACTTTCTTTAAACAAATGTAGCAAATTAAATGAATATTTTTTTTCTCTCCAGTGAAATAGTAAATATTAAATATATGTTTAATGTATTTATTTGTTTAGCTTTTAATTAGTTATAATAACCTACAGCCCTATACTCTATAAACATATTTTCTCCAAAAACATTATTTAATAAGTAAGTAAAAGAAAACGGTTGTTTCAAGTCTGTTCAATGCAGTCATGTTTGAACGGGAAACCTGAGATATGATGTTAAATCAAAAGGAATTGTTTAAATAAGTGTTTTTTTTTCTTTTCTTCAGTGAGCAGTGTTCTTTATCATTCTTGTAATAACATGACTCTTAAAAAGAGATGAGTGATGGAAATGAATTAATAAGTGATGGAAATTATGACCCTGATGGCTTTCAAGTGTGAGGATGGGCATCTTCTGCTTCCACTAAAGAGTGTGTGTGTAAGAGATTCTTTTTAGAGATGTTCAGCTAAATATATTCTGAACATTTGTCTCATAATGTATTCGCTGTCCATCCACAATCAGTCAAATGGAAATGTGTAATTATTAGGTCTAAGGACAAACTGTATGTCATTCTACTTCCAGACAATATTGAAAGAGACTAAAAACTCCTGGGGAACTACTTCTGCAGCTTTATACAGCTATCAATGCCAATTGTTGTTTTTCAGCTTTATTTCTCCATACAATTTATAATGATGTTATAATAATGCAGTGATATAATATTAATGCAGTGTGCGTGAACTTCACTTTTTGGCCTTGCAATATAGACAGTGTTTACTTGACTGTATAATGCATTAGCTTTATTTGTTTATTTTTTTCTTTACTTTCTGAAAGCAATGCATGTCCAAGTAATGAAGTAAATTCCACGCATGAAGAAGTAAACTCAAAAATGACTCAAATGTACATACTACAACTACAGGTTATTTAATAATGTACTTTGAAAGTACACTTTCAATGCATTGTTACAAAGATCATTTTCAGCACACAGTTAAAAAAATATTCATAAAATATATTTAAGTAAAATGCAAATAAATATACTTATAAAAAATGTACAGAAACTTAAATTCAAGCATATTTTTGTAAAATATATTTTTTAGAAATATACTAAATTACAGTTATTTTAAAGTGTGTTAAAAGTTGTATTTTGAGAATAGTCAAAAGTATGCTGCTAATATACTTTTTGTATATTTAAAAATAGTACATTTTTTGTTATTATATTTGCAATGTACAATTAAAGCATGGAATATATTACAAATACAATAAAGTATACTTTTTTTCACTAGGGTTTTTTCTCTATGTTTTATTACTATATTGTTATTTATAATTTATTGTCAATTTCTTTATTATTTGTGTTTCATTACCTTAAATTATGTGTATGTCTGCATTATGCCTGTACTTTCTGTACTGGAAGCTCCTGACACTTAAGAAAAATTCCTTGTGTGTGTGAACACACTTGGCAATAAAGCTCTTTCTGATTCTGAAATATATTTGAACTGTGACTAACTGTAAGTTTCTAGAATTATGTATGCATGGTTTTGATTTTGTATTCCATAAAGAACATGCAAAATGTTTTGTTTGATACCCGAAACCAGTTTACAAAACATTTGGTCTGTTTCGTAACTGTCTTCTATCAGTCAAATAGGCAAATTGAGGAAGTGATGAAAAGAAAGCAGAAAGCAAGAGACAAGGTGATGCTGAAAAGTTAACATGGTTTATTGAATAATCACTTGAAACCACACAATCATAAAATAAATCAATATAGCAAGCACTACAAGAGCAAAGAAAATAAGTACTATAACTAATAACAAAAAATGAATGTTAAATACATAATGATTATATGATATAATTAATTATGATTGAATGATTATAAATGAATAACAAAAACAAAGAAAATTAAACAGCACAAATGTATGGATGCTATCTTGAGCTACACACATAGGTTGCTATCAAGAATCCTAAAAGTGTGCTATAAAAGAAAAGTGCTCATAAATGAGATAGTGAGAAGCACCCTACTAGTCAATATCACTTATGGGAAGCAGGAGATTAATATATATTCAACAAATATAGTTGATAACTTTGCCTCACATTTAATGAATGGAGAGTCCATATAGCCATAGCCATTTGTAACATACATGTCTTGGAGTAATTTTTGATAAATGTAATGCATCCTACATGAATAACATTTTGAAAACATAAAAATGTCTAAAAGTAATCTATTTTTTTAATTTTAACAGAACTGTGTTCCTGTTTCCATACTAATAGGTGGGAAAGGATTTGTGTTGTTTTCTTTGTTGTCCCAGTCATGAGTCAAAGGTGGATTATGTAAAGCCATCAGGCAGCCCTGCTTGTAGCACAGATCAGCAAGATTGCACAGGCACGCTGGAAACTTAGGTCTACGATCCTGAAATTAAAAAAAAAGTTAAATAATTAATAAAATGACATAGTTTCCTATTTATTCATTGTATTAATGTTCACATGAATATAATGGAAGTAAAACTTTCAGTCTTTATTTATTTATGTGTTTATTTAATGAACTTTACATATTTCTTTTTGGATCTTAACTTACCTGGCTCACATCGCTGTAAAATGAGTGGTCTTCCAAAAGTATCATAATTTGCAGGTTTTGGATAGCCATTTCCATGTAGTGTAATCGCTAAAACATAACAAGATCAACTTGTTATATTATGGTAAAGTATAGATTTATTTGTATAATTTCTTTGATCATTTCTAAATATTCATAATTTTTGTAAAATTTTTGTTGAAATCCTTTACCTTTTTCATCTTGCTTGTCTCTGTGTTATCATTTATTTTGAACAAAGTTTCAAAACCTTCTCTCTTTTTCTTCATGTCATTAGCTGCTTTAGTGAAAACGTCCTAAGCAAAGGAACAAATTTACAAGTAAAATAAAAAATTTTTTTTTTTTTTTTGGGAATGTCAATCTACGAAAGGCATTTATAATTATAATTATTTATTTATATATATTTTTTTCTCCTGAGGTTTGATATTAATAAATTTTTCAAAGAGGATACATTACCTTTATCGCTCTTTGTACCTCTTCCTTTTCTTTCTTAGGATCAATAGTGTCTTCACCTTTTTCCCTTCGTTCCTTTTCCATTTCCTCTGAGCACTTTGCCCACTCACTAAGTCTCAATATGACATAAGACTTTCTTAGCTCAGACTCTCTGCAGGGATTATTTATGTCTTCAAATACTTTTCCAAAGCTTCCAACATCAGCATTCACCTCCATTGCCATCCTTTGAAAAGTTAAAATTCCTTGATGAATATTTAAAGTTATGAATTACTAAAACGATGACATTTTACACTTACATTTAATAATTTTTTAAATAAAAACAAATCAAGTAGATAGAATAGAGATAGCTATTGTTAGAGGGTCCTGTTCTGTTTAATAAATAAAGGTTTTTAATAAATAAAAATAAAGCAAGTAGATATAATAGATGAAGTGAAGTGACATACTCTGAATTCGTGTTCTGCATTTAACCCATCCAAAGTGCACACACACAGAAGTGAACACACACCCGGACAGCAGTGGGCAGCCCAGGGCCTTGCTCAATGGTCTCACCTCAGTCATGGTATTGAAGGTAGAGAGAGCGCTTATTCACTCCCTCCACCAACAATTGCTGCCGGACCTGAGACTCGAACCCGCAACCTTCAGGTTACAAGTCCGACTTTCTAACCATTAAGCCACGACTGATATAGAATCAGAATCAGAATGAGCTTTATTGGCCAAGTATGTTTACACATACGAGGAATTTGTTGTAGTGACAGAAGCTCCACAGTGCAACAGAAAGACAGTAACAGGACAGGACACAGGTAATAAAAGAATAATATCCAAATATCCAAATAGGCAATGTACAAAACAGCAAAAACACAATATATACTATAGACAATTATGTGTGTACAGGTCTAATATGAGCAAATTTGAAATGGAAAAAAAAAAGTAAGTGTGGTGAATAAATAATGTATAATAGAGTTGTGTGTTCCACGTTTATTGTCAAGTGTTCATGAGATGGATTGCCTGAGGGAAGAAACTGTTCCTGTGTCTGGTCATTCTGGTGCTCAGAGCTCTGTAGCGTCGACCAGACGGTAACAGTTCAAAGAGGGAGTGTGCTGGATGTGAGGGGTCCAGAGTGATTTTGCCAGCCCTTTTGCTCACTCTGGATAAGTACAGTTCTTGGAGAGTGGGGAGGGTTGTACCAATGATTCACTCAGCAGTCCGGACTACCCTCCGTAGTCTTCTGAGGTCAGATTTGGTAGCTGAGCTGAACCAGACAGTTATTGAGGTGCAGAGGATGGATTCAATGATGGCAGAGTAGAACTGTTTCAGCAGCTCCTGTGGCAGGTTGAACTTCCTCAGCTGGCGAAGAAAGTACAACCTCTGCGGGGCCTTCCTGACAATGGACTCAATGTGAATGTCCCACTTCAGGTCCTGAGAAATTGTGGTGCCCAGGAATCTGAATGACTCCACTGCAGTCACAGTGCTGTTCATGATGGTGAGTGGGGGGAGAGCAGGGGGGTTTTCCCTGAAGTCCACTATCATCTCCACAGTTTTGAGCGTGTTGCGCTCCAGGTTGTTAAGACTGCACCAGACAGCCAGCTCCTTAACCTCCTGTCTGTAAGCAGACTCGTCACCGTCCTGGATGAGGCCGATCAGTGTGGTGTCGTCTGCAAACTTCAGGAAGTTGACAGAGGGGTCTTTAGATGTGCAGTCATTGGTGTAGAGGGAGAAGAGCAGTGGGGAGAGAACGCAGCCCTGAGGAGCTCCAGTGCTGATGGTGCAGGTGTTGGATGTGAATTTTCCAAGCTTTACTAACTGCTGCCTACCATTTACATAAATGCTGCTAACATATTATTGTAGCCCAGTTTTTGCTGTTTACGGTGTTATTAGACTTTAGCCATTTATATTTTTATAAGCAACTGAAAAAAGCACAAATGTCAAGGCATCTCGAAACTTCTCCAGGCCCCCAAAACACCCTCAGACCCAAGGCGGTTAGTCTTCAAAAACCTAAACAGTCTCAATTATCAAGCCATCTTGATTTTGGAGTGAATACCAGCACTCTATTCCACTTTCAATACCACGACCGAGGCGAGAACCTTGAGCAAGGCACCGAACCCCCAACTGCTCCCCGGGCACCGCAGCAATACGGCTGCCCACTGCTCCGGGTGTATGTTCACGGTGTGTGTGTTTACTGCTATGTTTGTGCACTTGGATAGGTTAAATGCAGAGCACAAATTCTGAGTATGAGTCACCATACTTGACCACATACCAACTTTGTCTGGCTGCATAAATCATGTTTTCTGAATGAGGGACAATTCACGGCAGGTTCTGTTAAAAAATTAAAACTCAAGGATGGAGCAGTACCCATTGTTCATGATCCAGCTGCACCTCCAGAAGAAGTAAGTCTCACTTTTTATTTTTTATGATTATTTGCGAATCGCGTTTGCTCTTCCACAGAAGAGAGGGGCAGGGTGAGCAGAGCTCATTAGCATGTAAAGAGATATGAACCGATACGAGTCACTGTGAACAGAGCTGTTTTTGACAAGGTAAAAAGGGTGTTGTTTTACACAAACACAGACCATTTCAAGAATACCCTAAAGAATCATTCCAACCTGTGGAAAATGGGCATCCGATGTCCTTTTTGAAGCTCAGCCACCAAAAAAATCAGACTTACTTTAAAATCATTCTGAGGTTAAATACAAATTTAAAATCATAACAAGAAATAGTTTAATAGCTATGATACTGTTTTTGAAATCAAATCTTTGCACAGCTATGACGGGAAACACTGGAATCTAACATTGCCTTAGAAAAAAACAGTTAGTCTTAAAAAAATAGAGCATATATAAACCCTATACGAAATGTAAAAGTTATCGGATAAGCATGTTATAAACTACGACGGCGTTTTAGTGCCACGTTAAAAAATAAAAAAAATCTAAGATCATGAGATTAAAGTCAAAATTACAAGAATAAAGTCGAAATGTTTCGAGAATAAAGTTGAAATGTTTCGAGACTAAAGTTGAAATGTTTCGAGAATTTAAATTGTAGAAATTAAAGTTATAATTTTTTGAGAAGTTGACAGGCCACCGGAATTGATTTGAATATTGTTTTGTTCAAGCGGCCGCATCATCTTACTGGGATGCAGAAGAGTCAATTTGAACAACTCACGGAAACAGCTTAATATCAAGAATATGATATTTATTAACAGACTGAACAGGAACCACTATTTATCTTAACATCAGCTCACACGCTCAATCGACATTCCTTTGGGGGGCGCTGTAGCTCTCTTATTTAACCCTTTTTAATACACTACAAATATATGTGGGATTATTAGCAGAAATCATACCACGTGTCATTCTCGCGGGGACAGTATGGTTGGAAATAATATTTCATGTCTTCCATTCCTTATTTGTAGCTTGCCAGCCACCCAGTAATCCAACAATTGTGTGATTTGTTGCTTTTACACACAGCTCAGCTTTCAAATTATGTCAGGTTTATAACGAAATGCAAATTATAAATGTGTTTTTGCTCTTTATTTCAAGTTTATAGCAAGATATAAAAGTGAAGGAACATCATAAGGCATGAAAAAAAAAAAAACAGTTGAACCTAATTTATAATGAAAATAATATCTTGTCGTTCGTTATTGTAATCGGAAAGATAATTGACTCACATGCCGTAAAAACTGACAGTATTTTAAAACTGACATATTTTGAAAGCTGAGACTTTGGAATATCTCCCGGTGCTACCAATCCGGGCCATCTGCATGCGCAAAAGGCTAGAATAGCCTATATCAAAATATTATAACTATAATCTTTATTCTCAAAACAATTCGACTTTATTCTTAAAACGTTTCGACTTTATTCTCGTAATATTTCGACTTTATTCTCAAAATATTTTGACTTTATTCTCGAAATATACTACTTCAATCTCGTCATTTTTTTATTTATTTTTTTTTTTTTTTACGTGGCACTAAAACGCCGTCGTAATTAAAATATGGAAGACCAATTTTTCACAAGTTTGAGCAGTCACTGCAATTTATGAAAGAACTCAATTAAATCTGTATGTGGGAGTGTGTGTGAAAAAATCAGATGTAACCCCCGTTGTAATCATTTGCTTGTAATAATCTTTTCTAATCTGAGAGGTACTGAATGAATGTATGAATTTGCGGGAAATTATTTGGGTCATACTTCCAAGACGTTGGCTAGAATCTGTGAAGTACGGTGAATATCCACACTGGTGCGGTGACTGACAGCCACACATACACCTCAAAACATTAGATTCATCCGCGCTGGAGCTGTGCACGACCCACATTAAGAAAATTGTTCAGCAAATAACTGCAATTGCAGATTTCAAACAGAGATGGCGACAAAGAGGCAAAACATACAGACTGTAGCTTTTAATCTCCTCTTTCATCAGGGGTCCGAGCACCTAAGGTGCCAGAACCCTATTGTTTTCGTACTGATTTTATTATTATTATTATCATTATGGTTCAAGCACTGAAGGTGCGATGGCGCCTATTTTATCCGTTGACGTTCTTATCATTATTCTGTTTCTGTTTCTTCCACTCTTGAGTCTATGGCAGCCCTTTGGCTCAAGCCGATTCGATTGCATTATATGACGTTATTTTCCATCATGAAACTTTTTTCGCCATTTTGAATTTTCTGAAAAACCTACTTTTTCGAACTCCTCCTAAGCCGTTGCTCCAATTTTCACGAAAGAACCAGATCATCTTCAGACGATGCTGACAAAAATGTATGGAATTCAAGTTGATTGTCGAAAAACACTCAAACAAATTTAACTTAGCACTTATGAAAGTAGACGTAAGGCTGTATCTCCTCAACATTTTATTGTATTCACACCAAACTTGGTCCATGTCATCACAAGCATGACCTGAGGTTACCTGCAGTGTTTCAGCGCAGCACCACCTAGAGGTCAGGAGATATAAAAAAGGCTATTTTTTCTTATAACTTCTGAATGGTTTGGCCAAAAATCACAAAACTGGTCTCTTTAGATTCGGTGCAGCATGCAATGTCAAACCATACCCATTCGACCATACGTCAGCCATTTTGAATTTTGTCATAAAATGCTATATTTTACAAACACATTGGGGTATCGTTACGAAAATAGGTTTGTTTCTTCGACACAATGCCCTGACAGTATTCAAAACGTTTGGGGGCAGCGCCACCTTGTGGCCAAAAGTTTGAATAAATTTCAATCAAATTTATTTGAATAAATTGTAAACAAAAAAAACCTTTGTCAAACCATTCTCTAATAATATGTGAACGAATTCTCCGAAAAGCACACAAAAATGGATGTGAGGCTATATCTCCGCAACCGTTTGGCATATTGAGACCAAACTTGGTGTGTGTTATAACAAGCATGACCTGAGGCTACTTGCAGTGTTTCGGTGCAGTGCCACCTAGCTGTCAGGAGAAAAATGGCTATTTTTGCCTACTGTAATGAGACTGATGTTGATAGATTCCTTGGATGATGCCGAGAACACTGATAGCAATTTTGCCACAATTGGCTGAACTTCCTGTCTGCCATTTTGATTCATATTGAAAACCTATTTTTTCTAAATCCTCCAAGACCGTTAGTCCGATTTTCACCAAATTTGACTCGGATCATCTTCAGACCATGATGGCAAAAATGTATGGATTTTGTGTCGATATACGAAACAGTTTTCATTTAACGCATCAACGAATTTGCTGGAAAGACACCAAACTGCATCTGAGGCTGTATCTCTGCGAAGCTTTGACATATTGACATTGACCACATTGTGTGTACCATTGTTACCTCACACAGAACACACCAAATATATAACAGCGCAATCTATTGGTCAAAAGTGATAAGCAATTAAATCATATTACCAAAGGATGTATTTATGATTTTCCAGCCATTTCAAATACAATCATCCTAAACTTGCTTTAATTACTCATTGTTGCAGGTGGTCTGATTCTCCATGCCATGCTTAGCTCCTCATTTTGCCTCTGGAGTGCTTGGCCCCACAATTGCTGCTTGCAGCTATATTTATTCTTCTTCTGCTTCTTCCACTCTTGAGTCTTTGGCAGCCCAAAGAACCGCTTGCGGGAAAGTTGTGAAATTTGGCACACTGATAGAGGACAGTCTCAACATTAACCATAGCAAATTTGGAGTCTCTAACTCAAACTCTCTAGTGCCACCACTTGTCCAAAGGTTCACTCATCTTTATGCTAATAACTTTTGAACCATAAGGCACAGAAGGACAATTTCCTCTGAATCCTTGGCTCATGCCTAGTTGAATGGAAACCACAATTAAAAAACTGTAAGGTTTAGTTTTTTTTTTTTTGCTATTTTAAAAAATTAGAAAAATCTACTTTTTCGAACTCGTCCTAGACCGTTTGTCCGATTATCACCAAAATTGGCTCAGATCATCTTCAGACCATGCTGGCAAAAAGTTATGAAATTCAAGTTGATTTGTTAAACCGTTCTCGAATAACAGACAAATGAAGTCTACGAAAAGCACGCAAAAATGGATCTGTGGCTATATTGATGGGCCAAGCACCAAAGGTGCGATGGCACCTATTGTATCCATTGGCGTTCTTCTTATTATTTTTATTTTTCTTCCATTTCTTCTTCTGCTCTTGAGTCTATGGCAGTCCATAGAACCGCTTGTGGGATAGTTGTGTATTTTGGCACCTTGTGGTCAAAATTTATATAATGAAATTTCTAAAAATGCTAATAAATTTTGTCTACATTAGCCTATTGTAATTAGACTGATGTTGATAAATTCCTTGGATCATGCCAATAACATCGATCCCATTTATGCCATAATTGGTTGAACTTCAGTCCGCCAATTTGATTCATGTTGAAAACCGCTGGTCCAATTTTCAACAAATTTGACTCGGATCATTTTCAGACCATGCTGGCAAAAATGTATGGATTTCGTGTCGATATACAAAACGGTTTTCGTTTAACGCATCAACGAATTTGCTGGAAAGATGCCAAACCTCAGCTGAGGCTGTATCACTGCAAAGCTTTTACATATTTACACAAAACTTTGTATGTGCCAATATCACCTTACATTGAGCACGCCACAGAAAATTTGTAACAGCGCCACCTATTGGTAAAGAGTGAAAAATCATTCATTAACCATTAATTATACAAATTTCCCAAAATGCTAATAACTTTGGATTGCATTAGCCTATTATAATGAAACTGGTCATGCCGACAACATAGATACCAATTATGCCATAGTCAGATGGTTTTGTTGAGCAAAAGTTATTAGCATTTTTGGCATCTTTTTTTAAACCCTCTCTAGGAAACACTCTGTTTTGATAGGTATGCCACATTCAAGAATGTAAGTAAACTCGAGAGAAAACGAATTTACACCTCAAATACAATGGGTACTCCAGCTGTGACAGAGTGGTAAATGATTTCACTTTATAACTTTAGTTAGTGTGTAATGTTGCTGTTTGAACATAAACAACATCTGCTTCGTTACAATGCTCAAAGTTCAAAGCAAATGGAGATATTTTCTTATACAGAATTTGCTTTTTAAGGCCTACAACAAATGGCTGGTAAAGACTACAATCATTTATTATGTTGTACCAAAGCTTTAATAAGGATAAAACTGTATATCAAAAGATAACAAACAGCAGTAACAGTTAAAAATAATAATAGTAAGATGAAGAATTTGTTACATTTACATAGCGCTTTTCTGGGTACTCAAACCGCTTTACATGGAAGGGGGGAATCTCCTCAACCACCACCAATGAGCAGCATCCACCTGGATGATGCGACGGCAGCCATATTGCACCAGAACGCCCACCACACACCATCTTATTGGTGGAGAGGAGACAGAGTGATAAAGCCAGTCAGTGAATGGAGACGATTAGGAGGCCATGATGGTCAGAGGCCAATGGGCAAATTTGGCCAAGATGCTGGGGTTACACTACTGTTTTTCGAAGGACATCCTGGAAAAAGTATGAGACGCCTACAAACAAACAAAAAATGTTTCTCTGGGGCTTCATAGAACCAGGAAGTCAACAAACCGTTTTTAGGAGAACGGAAACAGCAGCATAGAATAAAGGTAAAATATGTAAAAAATAATGTGATTTTTTTTTTTTAAAGCATGAACGCATATTACAATGCACCCCATAAACACAGCCAAGTATTCGGAAATAGCTGATTGACCACCCTTTTAACAATAAAGTTCATCTACACTTTCTTAATGTTAGAATCACAAAGAAGGCATTGCAAATACTGTTTTTCCACAACTTGTCACTACAAAATGTCTTGTAATCCTCAAAAGCTTCTCTGTTGTTTTGTGGATCAAGTAATCTTGTGTTTGTATATCTGGCCCTGTCCCTAATGGCAAACTTCATGTGCATTTGTGGACTTACAATGCCTGCCATGTGCAAGTGTCCATTAAGGATTCTTATTCCTTTCTTCATTTTAGCTTTCAGAGGGGTGCTTGTGAGTGCCCCATTTGTGCCCTCGATGCGCACTTCTGCTGAGCCCGCACTGAGGCGAGCTTTGCAGCAGATGTCTACCTGACAGTCAAAGTGGCATTATGTCATGAAAGTGGACCACGAAGGTTTAAGGTGCCATTTGAATCAAAGCATCTCTCTAGTATTTACTCACCTCCCGCTATGTGCGTGAAACTGGGCGGAGCTAACAAAATCCGAAATGAGTTGTTTTTGCAGCATGGTTTCAATAAATGCTGATTTTGGACTAACAGGAACATTTCGAATTCTGAAACTTACAGGATCAAATTAAATATCTCAATCACTTATATGTCAAAAGATAAATTGAATTCTCAAATCATGACCTCTTTGATGATATTACCCTTTGATGTAGAGTGTCCTAGGGAGACACACACACACGTGTATATATATATATATATATATATATATATATATATATATATATATATATATATATATATATATATATATATATATGTTTATATATTCAGAGAGTCTACTCTGTATCTCAGTTTGAATTTGATTAACTGTAGAGATCTACTATTTATTTACTAATCAAAATTTACCAAATTTCATGTTATACATTGTTCTGAATACTGTTCTCAATGCGGTTACAACTTGATTTCATGACTCTGTCCATATTTTCTATATCTCAGAAATCATTAGGCCCTGCCTTATACATAACTGTGTGTGTGTGTGTGTGTGTGTGTGTGTGTGTGTGTGTGTGTGAAAGAGTGAGAGAGAGAATTTTTTTTTTTTTTGAGTTTGTTTCATTGCTTAACAGGTTAAGATCAATGGGCCTAATTCATGAAACACAAGCAGAACCCATTTTTGTGTAAATCGTTTGTAAAGCTGTTCTGACGTAAACTTTTGAATTCATGAGAATGTTCATATTTTCAAAATGTTAAAACAACATTGTTCTTTTTGGATTTGATTTGCCCTGTCCTTTTTTTCTAGCTGAGAGTTGATAAATGTTTAACTTTGTATAAAACGCAGTGCTCGTCACTGTCACTGACAAATACTACACCGTCCAACCATGCTACTTGTACAACGACTGAACAAGAATGGAGAAGTTAATATTATTGGTTAAAATTACTGAATAATTATTGTTAGGCATATGGCCTATTAGTCTTTTTTTTTTTGCATTTCTTTTTTGCATTTATGTAATGTACTGGAGCAAAACTCAGAAGGGAGTCCAGAAGTTTCCACAATTTTCCATGAACACGTAACTTCCTTAGTTGTGATTCATAGGCGAGATTATGCTAATTGTGAATGAGCGTGCACGCACCCTATTTATGAATGATTGGAATTCATTAACATACACATACTTTACTGTCAAATCTAATGTGTACAAACCGTTTGTGAATCCAGAGGAGAGATTTTGGGGATGTTTGTTTTACACACAAATTTACTCATTTACACAAGTTTCATGAATGAGTCCCAATGTTTTTAAATTTTACATTGTAAGCTACACTGTTCAGCTACAATTGCTTATAATATTGATTGTACCTTCCTTTGAAGTCTTTATACTTCTTCTTGCATTCTTCCAGTTCAGACCTGTAATTTAAAGAATACTGTTAATCTTCATACAATTCTGAAATGTTTACCAGATCAAGATCTAAAATGAGTAAAATATAAAGAGACAATGAATTTCTACCAGGTTACAATGGTATGCATTTTTACTGTATTTGTACATAAAAATAAAGATAAAGAAAGAAAATAAAAGAAAAAAATAGCATCATTAAATACCACTGAGCAATCCCAGAAAAGGTAATCAGAAAAGATTAAATAATTACCATAGGTTCGTGTTCGTTTTGCTTTGTTCTTCAATTTTGAGGTCTCTGAATTCAAAGACATAAGGGTTATCCTGTTAGTTTGTTAGATCATGAATTTACTCTGGCTTTAATTTTTCAGATTCAGAATCAGAAAGAGCTTTATTGCCAAGTGTGTTTACACACACAAGGAATTTGTCTTGGTGACAGAAGCTTCCAGCGCAGACAGGTGACAAGACACAGACAACAAAAATAAAAACAAGTGAATAAAAATAAATGTGTGAAAACAATACACAATAAACAAAAGACAATAGACAATATATTGTATGTTGCTCTATATATTGTGGCCTTCTCATCAAGATGGCTCCGTGCATGGCAGCCATTGTGCTTGGCTCTCCAGTTGTTTTAGTGTTTTTGTTCCTGTTTTTTGTTTGTCTGACATTATCAGTTTCACCAAGGAAGAACTGCTGAACATTCCACAAAATCTCCAACCGGTTTTCGATTATTTGGATGTTTTGTTGAACACAGCAGCTGCAGCACTGTTTAGACGCTTCAGGACGCGCAGACGGGGGAAGTGATCCGGCACGCTTGTGAAGCTCAGACAGCGTGGATTTCAAATGCCGTTGCCTAGCATCCATCTGGCTAATCTCCACTCTCTACCCACCAAAACGGATGAACTCCTTCTGCTTTACTGGTTTAACAAGGACTTTTCAAACTCTCCTGCTGTGTGTCTCACGGAAGCCTGGCTGAACGACACCATTCCAGACAGCGCGTTACATCTGCCTAATTTCACACTGATCAGAGCAGATCGCGACGCGGAATCAACGATGAAATTGCGTGGTCGCGGGACATGCTTTTACATCAATGAGAGGTGGTGTACAGAAGTAACTGTGTTAAAGAAGATGTGCTGTTCAGATCTAGAAACGCTTTTCATCAACTGTAAACCTTTCTATTCGCTGTGGGAGTTCTGCTCGTTCATTCTCGTGAGTGTCTACATTCCACCGCAAGCGCACATGAGCACAGCTCTACAGAAACTCACTGATCTGATCACAGAGAGTGAGCAACAACACCCAGACTCTGTTTTAATCATTCTAGGGGACTTTAATAAAGCAAATCTCTCCCGCGAACTGCCAAAATACAGACAGCACATCACATGTCCCACACAGCAAAAAATCCAGGGTGAAATTAACTCTCCTGGGAGTACATGTGAGACCACACTCAAGAGTGTGAAAGTGTTAAAATAAGAGTGTTAAATTAACACTGAAGCAGAGTTAAAGTTAATGAGTTAATTAAGAGATTCATTGAGTGATGATTGACCATTATTGAAGACACCTGATGTTAACGAGCAGAATCACCAAAGATGAAAATCAGAACTTTTATGTCACCATTATAGTGGTCAGCGTTTGCTTTAGTTGGGCTCTTGACCCTTACATTTTTGAAGTTAGATTTTGTTTGGATACTGTAACTGAGTTACAGCAGAGAGACAAACAAAAGGAAATAAGAGGTCATGTGATGTTGGTAACGGTATTGCATAACGATCATTTGATCTATATCGCCAAACTCATTCAGAATCTAAAACAGTCAGACTTACCTTGTTGATTATAAGAATCATGTTATTCTACAGTATTCAATAATAAAAAGGGGTCCTTGAAAGTTGTTCTGGTAATTAAAAAAACAAAAAAATCTTATTTTAGACACACACAGATATCAAGAATCAGTGTATAAATCTCAACAACGGTGACAAACAGCATAAACAGATAAACTCTAAACATTAGAAAACAAGATACTAAAAGTCACATAAAAATATATATATAATAATAATAATGATAGTAAGAATAAAGGAAATTACTAAGAAAATTCAGCTAATAATTTATTCACGCCGCAATGCATCATGGGAGCCATCGATGAAATTGATTGGTGGCACCCAGAATGCACTGCAACATGCTTTTTTGATTGTCACCGTTGTTGAGATTCACAGGTTGATTCTTGATGTTTGGGTGTCTAAATATTAAACTTTTTCCAAAAATTTTTGAGCAAACAACTTCTAGAAATCCCTCGGCTTGTATTGAAAATGCTGGTAATCCTATGCTAATGAATCACAAGACTGCTATAATCAACAATTATCTAAATCAGAGATTTGGCTCTGAAGAAGTTCAGAGATTTAGGAAAAACAATACACACGCACATATATATATACATATGCATATATTTATTTCCTTTTTCTCTTTGCTTGTCTGTCTGTCTGTTATATTTCTGTTATAACAGCAAAGCAAAATCTAACTTTAAAAATATAAGGGTCAAGAGCACAACTAAAGCAAACACTGACCACTATAATGGTGACATAAACATTGTGATTTTCTTCTTTGGTGATTCTTTACACTTTACACTACGTGCACTATGGACACTTTACACTATGGACACTTTACACTATGTGCACTAGACACTTTACACACACTGCTGCGTGTACACAATCCCACTAATCACTCAGTAGTATATGTATGTTTACATGCTCATGCACTACAAATCATCCTGCACTGTTCCCCAACCAGCTGCTGACTCAAATGTCTCTCTTTGCACATGTACAGTATTTGTGAAGCATTCGTATAGTTTGTATTTTTTATCTTCTATTTTTTAGTTTGTGTAGGGTAAATACTTATATATAGTATACTTATAGTTAAATCTGTCAGTAGGTTAGTAGTGTATAGGTTTATAGTGTTTTTTACTTCATTGTTGTATGTCTGTATTTATGTAGCACCGTGGTCCTGCGAGACACGACATTTCGTTCCACTGTATGTCCCCACATGTAGCGGAATGACAATAAAGCTCAACTTGAACTTGAACTTGAACTTGCTCGTTAACATCAGGTGTCTTCAATAATGGTCAATCATCACTCAATGAATCTCTTAATTAACTCATTAACTTTAACTCTGCTTCAGTGTTAATTTAACACTCTTATTTTAACACTTTCACACTCTTGAGTGTGGTCTCACATGTACTCCAAGGAGAGTTCATTTTACCCTGGATTTTTTGCTGTGCACCAGAGACAGTAATATATTGGATCACTGTTACACAGCGATAAAGGATGCATATCACTCTGTTCCACAAGCAGTTTTAGGACTCTCTGATCACTGTTTGGTTCATCGTATTTCAACCTATACAGGCAGAAACTTAAATCTGTTAAAAGATGGATCAATGAAACAGAGTGGGTTCCCTTCCAGGAACGTCGATCTGCATCAAACCGCATATGGGAACGCCATCAGCGTAACCGACGCTCTGAATATCGTCTACAATAAGTCCAATAGAAGGGCGAGGCGTCACGGGCGGGGTGACGTCACGGCCAGAAGGTATATAATAAGCACGTGAGGCAGAGCCCGCGTCAGCTTTTTGTCATTCAGCAAGCGCTCTGTGTGTTGTCAGTCCATATCTGTTTTGTGAGTCTTATTTAGTGTTGTATGTCCTGAGAAAAGAAAGTAGACATCCCTAAAGCTAAGACCAAAACAGGGGGCGATCCTAGATCGCGTTTCAGATTGTGTGCTAGTCCTCTGCCTGCGTTACATTACGAGTGGGGACACACATGATCTGTGTGTGGTCTACCCGAGTGCGGAGCACGCGTCAGCGGCTCTCGAGGGAGCTGACTGCCCGCATTGTGAGAGGCACTCCGCACTCGGAGGGCTCTCTTCGAGGAGGGAGCCTTTGTAAGCTCCCCGCGTGGTGCTGGCCCCGCTTTTGCCTAGGCAGAGCGGCGGCTGCACTCGTGGGACTCACAGGCTGATTTGGCGGACGAGAGTGAGACGGGAATGTCCCTATCTCCTCCCGTATCCGTCAGATCTGGCGCCCCGTCTCGCGGTTCGGAAGCGGTCTCTTCCCCCCCGAGACGAGGGCTCAACGCTTCGTCTTTCTTCCTCCGAGGAGGTTGACATGACAAGCGTTGATGAGGTTTCGCCGCCTCTGTCGCCCCAATATATATAGAAGGAAAGCGAGCTCTCCACGCGCTGTCGGTCCCGCTTTTGTAAAAAGAAAGATAGAGAGGTGGCTGCGCTCGCACGGCTCGCATATGGATCATCAGATCCAGCGCCCGCTCTCTGTGCTCGGAAGCGGTTCTCTTCCCCCAGAGAGAGGGCTCGACGCCCCGCTTGTCTTCCTACCGAGGAGGTGGATGAGAAAGACGGTGATGAGCGTTGTAAACTCCAGTGTTGCACAAGCACAAATAAAGCCAGCCCCACTCTGCCGAGGCAGAGCGGCGGCTGCGCTCGTTGGGCTCGGAGAAAAAAAGGCTGATCTGGCTGGTGGGCATATAGAAGAGAAGAGAAAAAAAAAACCTATCTTCTCCCATATCCACCAGATCTGGCGCCCCGTCTCGCGCTTCGGAAGCGGTCTCTTCCCCCCCGAGACGAGGGCTCAACGCTTCGTCTCTCTTCCTCCGAGGAGGTTGAAGAGACGAGCAATGACGAGGTTTCGCCGCCTCTCTCGCCCCAGTGTGAGGAGCCACAAGAGCCTTCAGTTTCCCCAATCTCCACCGAGGTGTTGAGACCGCAGGTGAAATCTTTGAAGGCAGAGGGTATACGCACTCTCGAAATTCAGGTGGCTGCTGGGCGGGCGCAGCCTCCTCCGCATACCAACTCCTCGCGCAACAGGTCCTGACGGGCGAGCCCCAGGACCACGGAGAGCGACCCCTACTGGGGTGGAGCGGGTTGACAGGGTTGACAGACAAGGGGATTTGTCTGTCAACCCTGCAGTTCCAGGGCACGGCAGGTCCCAGCGAGTGTTTTTCTCAGAATTCTCCGCCGGTAGTGACTGCGGGCCTGAGAAACTCGCCTCAGTTGCCAGAGACCGCGTCTCCCTCCGAAGCTCCGCAGCGAGACAGCGGTCTGGCCATTTCTCTGACACCAGAGGTCAGTTTCGAGAGCCTGATTCCCTTAGTAGATCATTGGGCAGTGAGCTGCCGAATGCGTCTCTTTGGGCCCTGCCTGGCAGGGTCTGGTTCGTTCAGAGGTCCTGACGGGCGAGCCTGTCTCGACCTTACTGATTGGAGTGTTTTTGAAGCTGCTGATGATCTGGACGACTGTAACATCTTATATCAGTTTCTGTGAGGATATGTGCATTCCTACCAGGACTCTTCTAACTTGACAACAATCATAACAATGACAAACCATGGTTCACTGCAAAACTGAGACAGCTCCGTCAGGCCAAAGAAGATGCTTACAGGAGTGGGGACAGAGTCTTGTATAAACAGGCCAAATACACACTGGAAAAGGAGATCAGAGTGGCAAAGAGGAATTATTCCGATAAGTTAAGGATCCAGTTCTCTTCCAGTGACACGGCTTCAGTGTGGAAAGGCCTGAAAGACATCACCAATTACAAGACACCATCCCCCAGCACTGTGGAGAATCAACAACTTGTAGACGATCTTAATGAGTTCTATTGCAGGTTTGAAAAAACACCATTCACACCTCCTGCAACCCCCCTCTCCCCCACACCTGAACTGCAGATAAGAGAAGATAACGTGTGCCAGGTCTACAGAAAGCACAAGAGAAGGAAGGCACCAGGCTGTCTGAAATCCTGTGCTGACCAGCTGGCCCCCATCTTCACACAGATCTTCAACAGCTCACTGGAGCTGTGTGAATTCCCCTCATGCTTCAAACGCTCCACCATAATCCCCATCCCAAAGAAACCCAAGATAACAGGACTTAATGACTACAGACCTGTGGCTCCAACATCTGTGGTCATGAAATCATTTGAAAGACTGGTTTTGGCTTATCTGAAGGACATCACTGGACCCTTACTGGACCCCCTGCAGTTTGCCTACAGAGCAAACAGGTCTGTGGATGATACAGTCAACATGGGACTGCATTACATACTGCAAAACCTTGACAGACCAGGGACTTATGTGAGGATCCTGTTTGTGGACTTCAGCTCTGCCTTTAACACTATCATTCCAGACCTCCTCCTGCCCAAACTAACTCAGCTCTCCGTCTCTATCTCTGACTGTCAGTGGATCACCAGCTTCCTGACAGACAGACAGCAGCTAGTGAGGCTAGGAAAATTCTCATCCAGCACCCGCACCATCAGCACTGGAGCTCCTCAGGGCTGCGTTCTCTCCCCACTGCTCTTCTCCCTCTACACCAACGACTGCACATCTAAAGACCCCTCTGTCAAGCTCCTGAAGTTTGCAGATGACACCACACTGATCAGCCTCATCCAGGACGGTGACGAGTCTGCTTACAGACAGGAGGTTAAGGAGCTGGCTGTCTGGTGCAGTCTTAACAACCTGTTGCTCAACACGCTCAAAACTGTGGAGATGATCATGAACTTCAGGAGAAACCCCCCTGATCTCCCCCCACTTACCATCATGAACAGCACTGTGACTGCAGTGGAGTCATTCAGATTCCTGGGCACCACCATCTCCCAGGACCTGGAGTGGGATATTCACATTGACTCCATTGTCAGGAAGTTCCCAGCAGAGGTTGTACTTTCTTCGCCAGCTGAGGAAGTTCAACCTGCCACAGGAGCTGCTGAAACAGTTCTACTCTGCCATCATTGAATCCATCCTCTGCACCTCAGTAACTGTCTGGTTCAGCTCAGCTACCAAATCTGACCTCAGAAGACTACGGAGGGTAGTCCGGACTGCTGAGCGAATCATTGGTACAACCCTCCCCACTCTCCAAGAACTGTACTTATCCAGAGTGAGCAAAAGGGCTGGTAAAATCACTCTGGTCCCCTCACATCCAGCACACTCCCTCTTTGAACTGTTGCCATCTGGTCGACGCTACAGAGCTCTGAGAATCAGAACGACCAGACATAGGAACAGTTTCTTCCCTCAGGCAATCCATCTCATGAACACTTGAACTCTTAACAATTAACATGAAACACACAACACTATCATAATTTTTATTTTTATTTTACATTTATTAATTTTTTTATTACATTTCAAATTTGCATCTAACTTACCTGTACATACTGAATTGTCTATTTTGTATATTGTGTTTGTGCTATTTGGCACATTGTCCAATTTTGTATATTTACATTTTTTTTTACATTTTTTATGCATTTAGCAGACGCTTTTATCCAAAGCGACTTACATTGCATTCAAGTTACAGTTTTTACATTTGATCAGCTCTTGCTTTCCCTGGGAATCGAACCCATGACCTTGGCGTTGCTAGCGCCATGCTCTACTATTTGAGCTACAGGAAAGCACGTATATTTGTACATTATTTATTTTTATTTTTTATTTATTTTTATTTATTATTTTTTACTATCTGTGTCCTGTCCTGTTGCTGACATTCTGTCGCACTGTGGAGCTACTGTCACTAAAACAAATTCCTTGTATGTGCAAACATACTTGGCAATGAAGCTCATTCTGATTCTGATTCTGATTCTCTATACAAATTCTGCAAGGGAATTTGAATAGATATGAATGAATGAATGAATGAATGATGCATTTATATAGCGCTTTATTGTGTATTGCTGTACACCCAAAGCGCTTTACAATCATGTGGGGGGTCTCTCCTCAACCATATAAGATATGTTAAATCAATAACATATGTATAATAAATATATGTATGGACAGTTGGGTATTGCACAGTGGGGAGAACATTTAACTGTTCGCGAGGTAGATTGCCCGAGGGAAGAAGTTCTTGTGTCTGGCTGTTTTGGTGCTCAGAGATCTGTAGCACCAACCAGATGGTAACAGTTCAAGAAGGGAGTGTGCTGGATGTGAGGGGTCCAAAGTGATTTTGCCAGCCCTTTTGCTCACTCTGGACTAGTGCAGTTCTTGGAGAGTAGGGAGGGTTGATTCTCTCAGCAGTCCGGACTACCCGCTGCGATCTTCTAAGTTCTGATTTGGTAGCTGAGCTGAACCAGACAGTTATTGAAGTGCAGAGGACAGATTCAGTGACGACTGAGTAGAACTGTGTGAGCAGCTTCTGTGGCAGGTTTAACTTCCTCAGCTGGCGAGGGAAGTACAACCTCTGCCGGGCCTTTTTATCAATGGAGTCTATGTGAGTGTCCTACTTCAGGTCCTGGGAGATGGTGGTGCCCAAGAATCTGAATGACTCCACTGCAGTCACAGTGCTATGTGCCTATCTGTCAGAAAGCTGGTGATCCATTGACAGATAGAGCTAGGAAGAGAGAGCTCAGTTAGTTTGGTCTGGAGGAGTGTAGGGATGATGGTGTTGAAGGCCGAACTGAATTCCACGAATAGGATCCTTGCATAAGTTCCTGGTTTGTCCAGATGTTGCAGGATGTAATGCAATCCCATGTTGACTGCATTGTGACTGCATTGCAGTGAGGGTCCAGTGATGTCCTTCAGGTGGGCCAGTACCAGTCTTTCAAATGACTTCACGTCCCCATAATATAGGGTTTACCAGGACCACAGACACACACACACATGTTGGGTCTCCAGGTTTTATGGGGGCATTCCATAGACAACTGCATAGTATACTGCATAAACTGGATTTTTCTTTCATCTATTTTAAATTGTATTATTAAATTCTATGCATGATTATAGAATTCTGAATTATTAAATTAAGGCAAATCAACAGATTCACAAAATTACAGGAGAAAAAAACTTGAGTGCCTTGAAATATCTACTTACTTTTGTTGACAAGCATTCCTCAACGTGGAATTCATCCTATAAAAAATAAATAAATGAACAAACAAAATAAAATAATAGATGTAAATATCACAAAATGTTTATAGCGTATTGGTGGACTGAAAATCTAAGACATCTGAAAGATCAGTAATGGGAGACAATCTGCTCCTAAACCGTGATGGCTTATGAATTACAATAATCTGATGTTGCAAAATTAAACAGAGAGCCATATAAAAATGATTAATGAGCTGAATTTGGCCTCCAGGTGCCAGATAAGAAACACAATTTTAAATCTCAGTTGTACACTATTTCAATTTATTGAGAGATAAAATCTAATTTGCAGCTAATCTAGATTTAATTGTCAGTGTTGCTTATTGTATGCTTTTAATTAACATATGTAGTTTCAGTTGGTTTGCAATTTTCAGGTCAATGGTTTAGAATTTTGAGTAGCCATTCAAAAACACAACACTGGTTGAAGTGTCAATCAAGGTTCAGGTAAGGTTTCAGTATTGCTATACAGTACCATTGTAAATCATTACATGATTTCTCCAATTCCTGCAGGCGAGAACTGTGGGTTAAAAGCACAGTGTTAATTGTCATTCTAAATATGAATGTTTGCAGTTTTTTTTTTTTCTTACATTACTGTCATATCCACTGTATTTTATCTTCCATGTCTCTGAAAAGCTTGTGTTGAACTGTCATGTTTAAAAATGAATCGGCAGTAAAATGAAGTGAACTGACAAACATAGTTTTACTGATTCTTGATCTGGATCTTCAATAAAAAAAAAGAAGTTCATCCAAGCTTCCTTAATGTTAGTATGACAAGCAAGGCAATGCAAATACTGTGTTTTTCCACAACTTGGCTCTGCAAAATGTCTTGTAATCCTCTGCGGCATCTCTATCGTTTTGTTGCTCAAGTAATCCTATTTTTGAATCTCTCTCTAACATTCGTATGCCGCCAATCCCATTGTACGAATGATCATACGTTGATAAATGTGATGGCTGAAAGCAATCATTATTTGAATATCACGCACTTAAAAACACCCCAGTTTAGAAGCCTTGCGCCTAGAGTTTATGACACAGAGAAAACAAAACTAACGCATCCAAAAAGAGAAGTAATCTCCTGAAAGTGAAATTGATCTTACTAAAAAAAACACCAGTTAACATCGTAATTACAAACAATTACATTAATTTATATGTATATTAAAAGCTGGTAAATATAACAAAACATTTACAAACATTATAAACATAATATAGTCTATTTAGTTCCCGTCACTCCACAACAAATTATTTACATTTAACGGTATTCATAACAAAATTGAACAAGAATGACAAATAAGTAGCTATAAATGACTGTATTTGTCACGAATCCTGTCTATGAACTTCTGTTCACTCACCACCAGAGGTCACTCGCTCACCACATTGACTCTTGCACTACACTAAATGTTGCACGTCACCTCAGACTACAATTCCCATCATCCTTTGCACTGACGACACACACACACAGCTGATTCCCATCACATGTCTTACTTAAGCCATGGACTTCCTCATTCTGATCGCCGAGTATTGTAAGCACATATCGCTACCCTAGCTGATAGCTACCTTACAGAGCCTATCGTAGTTTTCATAGTCTTGCCTTGTCTGTTTAGATTCTAGCCTGTGTATCTTTGTTTAACCCTTTGCCCTGCTGTTTCGGATTGTGTTTGCCCCTGCCTGGATTATTGCTCGTGTACTTGGATTGTTTCTCTTTGCCTTTCCCTGTTGGATACTGTTCGCCGATCGAAGACCCACACTTGTCCTAGGAATACTCTTTGTCTTGCCTCATCTATGTCTGTTTGCTATGTATCGACCAATGCTTGTTTATGACCACACCTTTTAATAAAGCTTTGCAGATGGATCCACACGCTTTACGCTTCTGTCACTCCATTACAGAATACTCGGCTGCACAAGGATCCAGCAGCTTTTCAGAGGAACATTGGCCAGGTATGGACACAGCACGTATATTATTAGCTCTTAAACAAGGCCCGCGTTCGCTGGAGAACTATATTCAAGAGTATCTAGCCATTGCGATGGCATTAATCAACCACTGAGGTCTAAGCTCATAAGCGAGGGTCTACGTTCATCACTTTGCCAGTTTATGGACTATGCTTTGTTGTGTGTTAGCTCTTCATTCACTGTGGGTGTCGCGGAGGAAGAACACGACACTGCACTCACTCATGTAATGGTAGCCGCACTAGAGCACAAGCACAAAATGGCCATCACAGTTGATTTTCATGAATCAAGCCAAGTCATAGTTAATCTTCATGAGTCAAGTCAAGTCACAGCTGATCGTCATGAGTCCAGTCACGTCACAGTTGAACTTCGTGAGGCCAGTCATGTCATAGTTAATCTTCATGAGTCAAGTCAAATCACAGCTGATCTTCATGAGTCGGGTCAAGTCACAGTTGATCGTCATGAATCAAGTCAAGTCACAGTTGATCTTCGTGAGTCCAGTCATGTCATAGTTAATCTTTATGAGTCAAGTCACAGCTGATCATCGTGAGTCCAGTCAAGTCACAGTTGATCGTCACGAGTCACGTCACGTCTCAGCTCATCATCCAGAGTCACAACGTCACAGCTGATCATCCAGAGTCCTGTCACGTCCTGTCCGTCACACCCCGATATTCAAGGTCAGTCCTTCAGTATCCTAGTCTGGTATCCAGTGTGAGGGATGCACTGCTGGTGTCTGTAAGCGCAGCTGGCATCCCCAAACCCACTCACTTTAACCCTTCTGTTCCTGAACTGATTCTCCTGTCTGAAGTGCTTCCCCTGATGGGGATCGCTTTTTGGTGTGTTTGGGCTGCGTACACCACCACAGAACCTCCTGAGGTGGCAGCTTCCACTATGGTGTCTCTAGAGGTGGCGGCTGATGCTGCAGAACCTTTTGTGGTAGTGGTGCCCGCTACTGTGTTCCCTGAAGAGATGGTGCAAGCTGCTGTTTCTCCAGAGGTGGCGGCTCATTCTGCAGAACCTTCCGAAGCAGCGGTGCTCGCTTCAGCTCCTTGCGTGGTGGTGGCACCCAACAATACACTTTCAGTCCGTCATGCCACGGTCAAAGGAACCGTAGATGAGCGCTGTACCTGTTCTGGTAATGAACTCTTCTTGGTTCCTGATGTTACCACTGTAGAACCTCCAGAGGTGGTGACATCTGCTGCAGAACCTCCAGAGGTATCAGTGGTATCCACCCATGAACTCTCGTCCTGTCCTGTCACAGCCAGAAGGACTGTCCCTGAATTATCATGGCTTTGGGGGCTGTCTGCGACTCCTCGTCCTATTCTGCCACGGCGATGGAGGCCGTCTATCAACTTCCTGGTTGTTCTGTCACGGCCACAGAGGCCGCTCTTTAACTTTTGCCCTGCTCCGAACCAGCCGAGGAGGCTATCTCTGAACTATCGCCCTGTTTTGAACTAGCCAAGGTAACTGATTGTGAACTGCCTGTCTGTCTCGTCTCTACTAATGTGTCTGAGTTCGAACTGTCTATCTTGCCTGTCACTGCCATGGAAACTTTAAATTAACTTTCTTTATGCCTCTGTCATTGCCAAAGATACCACCTAGTGAACAGTCTGTCTATCCAGTTTCCTTATGAGCCTGAGTGTGAATTGTCTACATGTTTGATGTCACTTACAGAAATGTCTGCCAGTCCAGTTTCAGTCAATGCACCCGGTTCTGATCTGTCTACCGGACCACTACCCCCAAGTGTGTTTAATTCTGAAATATCTGTATGTCCCGTTCCAGTCCATGAGTCTAATATTGAACTGTCTGTCTGTCCAATCACTCTCATAATGTGGACAATCCCTTTTATTAAAAAGAGCAGCTTTAGCCTCTACGGCTAATTTCCAGCTGTAGTCCCCAGCCAGTTGTTAGAAGGCATACATCAAATAAAATACATTACAATTACAATTACAGTAAGGCTAAGCAAAACATACAAGCGTGTGGAACACAATTAAGACAAGCACAAACAAGCAAGCACAAATTGCAAAGGCATAAGAGCAGTTCATGCATTAAAACAATACAGATCAACATACAAAATAACACATACAGGACCTAACATTGAAGTAGGCAGCAGAAAGCTAATGGCAGCAAACATGACCATGTCACATCAACTACACAGCACAACTGTCAGATTGATGTGTGCAGTTATAATTGTCAGACAGCCAGTTTTTAAGGTGTATAGTAAAGGTGGAATACATATGTATGTCTTTAATTATAGTGGGCAATGAGTTCCAGCTTTGTATTGCTGTAACAGAAAATTATAATTGACCAAATGTGCTTTTCCTGAATGGGATTAGAAGGTCACCTCGTGTATTGCTTCTGGTGATCTGACTGCTATTGTTACGTTGAATTATAAATGAGTTAAGAGGAGCAGGAGCGATGTTATGCAAAATTTTGTAGACCAGACAGATATTTTTATATTTGATTACATCTTCCCAGCTTAGCAGTTTATGCTTATTAAGAATAATGCAATGATGTAAACTGTTAGGCTTCTGGTCCAGTACTTTAAGGGTTTTTTTATAAAGAATTACTAATGGCTTTAGTGATAAACCATTAGTTTGTCCCCAGCTTGTCAGACAATATGTTAGGTGCGACATAATCATGGCATCCATAAATAATTTAGCAGCATTAAAAGTAATTACATTTCTAATATATCTAAAATTAGCTAAGCTAAACTTAACCCTATTGCATACTTTCTTAATATGTGCTGTAAAAGAGAGATTGGAGTCAATAATAACGCCCAAATACTTAAATTGTGGCACAATACTAATGTTTTGACCTGATATTATTATATTTGACACAATGTTACATTGTCTCTTAGTGAAAAACATTCCCACAGTTTTATCTACATTTAGTTGAAGGCATGAACGATTTAGCCAATTGGTGATCTGATCCATAGCTGTGGTCAATTTGGCAGCAGCCAGATGTTTTGTCTTGGCATGCACATAAATTACCGTGTCATCCGCATACATTAATGTATTAATATCAGGGCAAACTGATGGCAGATCATTAATATATAGACTAAACAAAAGCGGGCCAAGTATCGATCCTTGTGGTACCCCTGTGCATAAATTAAGAGCCAATGAACGATGGTTGTTCACAGAAACGTATTGAGTTCTACCAGTTAAATATGACTCAAACCATTTAATTGCAGAAGGGGAAAAATTATAAGTAGAGAGTTTGGCAATAAGGACCTGATGGTTGACTGTGTCAAAAGCTTTACGAAGGTCTAAGAACACAGCGCCAACAACACCTCCCTTATCAACCATTGCTCGAACAGTCTCTAGAAAGAAACAGTTAGCTGTTTCTGCAGAGTGATTGGCTCTAAAGCCAAACTGCATCGGATGAAGAGTAAATGGACTGTTATTTAAAAAAGAGACAAGCTGCTCTGATACACATTTTTCAGCAACCTTAGAAACTACAGGTAAAATACTGATTGGGCGGTAGTTAACTATGTTCAAAGGGTCATTTGACTTAAATATGGGAGTTACAATTGCAGTCTTCCAGGTAGTTGGGAATATGCCCTCTAATACTGACTGGTTAACAATTTGTGTGATAGGAAAAGCTAGATATTCATTTAGAGATTTAAGCATTTTTGAATCCATTCCATAAATATCTTTTGCTGTTGAAATTTTAAAAGAGTTAATAATTGCCCGGGTTTTAATTTCAGAGATAAGTTGAATTCTAAAAGAAGGCTTGCTTTCATCTATTTCAACAATATCTCCAGTTGTTAGGGAAAAATTATGTGCGATTTCATCCACAGAATTAATAAAGTATTCATTAAAAGCTACAGCTATTTGTACTGGATCTTGTATTAATTTACCATTCAGGTCTAACTCTAACCGATTTCTAAGCCTGTGGCTAATTCCCATCACATTCTTAATCTGTTCCCAGATCAGCTTTGTGTTACCCTTTCCCTCATTAATGATTGTTATAAAAAAATTGTCTTTAGCTTTTCTGATCATTTTAACTACTTGATTACGTAATGAAGTGAACCTATGCCTATCACTATGTAACTTGGTTTTTAATGATCTTTTTAAAGCAGAGTCTCTTTCCTTCATCAGATTAAATATTTCAGTATTAAGCCAAGGGAGTGCGTTTGTTTTTTTTCTTTCCTTTTACCTTTCTAGTGAACTCCTTAACTAGACTTTGTAGCTTGGTGGCAAACATCTTACTAACTTCTTCTATGTTAATCCCAGTAAATATATTTGTCCATTTAGTCTGCTGTACTGCCCTTTGAAAATTATTCATTTCATTTTTTGGAATCCTGAGTTGCTCCACAAATTTTTTGAATGATGAAAGCGCTTTTTTGTAAGTTTTCTTGACAGTAATGTCAGATTATGGTCAGACAGTCCGGTAATAAAATTCCACTATGAAGAGTGGCTTCAGTGTGTAAAGGTATGAAGGATATCACCAGTTACAAGTCACCATCCCCCAGCGCGCTGGAGAATCAACAACTGGCAGACTATTTGAATGACTTTTACTGTAGGTTTGAAAAAACAACCCACACCCGCCCTGAACACCTCTCCACACAACCATTAACACCACCAGCAACCCCCCTCTCCCCCACACCTACAATTAAAATCCGTGAAGATGACGTGTGCCAGGTCTTCAGAAAGAACAAAAGAAGGAAAGCACCAGGCCCAGACGGTGTGTCACCAGCCTGTCTAGAAACCTGTGCTGATCAGCTAGCCCCCATCTTCACACAGATCTTCAACAGATCTGGATCATGCTGTCAACATGGGACTGCACTTCATCCTGCAGCATGTGGACATGACCAGGGACTTATGTGAGGATCCTGTTTGTGGACTTCAGCTCCGCTTTTAACACCATCATCACGGACACCCTTCAGAATAAACTGACCCAGCTCTCCGTCCCCACCTCCGTCTGTTAGTGGATCACCAGTTTCCTGACAGACAGACAGCAGTTAGTAAAGCTTGGTAAATCCACACCCGCACCATCAGCACTGGAGCTCCTCAGGGCTGCGTTCTCTCCCCACTGCTCTTCTCCTTCTACACCAACGACTGCACATCTAAAGACCTCTCTGTCAAGCTCCTGAAGTTTGCAGACGACACCACACTGATCGGCTTCATCCAGGACGGTGACGAGTCTGCTTATAGAAGTGAGGTTGAGCAGCTGTCTGTATGGTGCAGTCTTAACGACCTGGAGCTGAACACGCTCAACTGTGGAGATGATTGTGGACTTCAGGAGAAACCCCCTGCTCTCCCCCCACTCTATTCAGATTCCTGGGCACTACCATCTCCCAGGACCTGAAGTGGGACAATCACATTGACTCTATTGTGAAAAAGGCCCAGCAGAGGTTGTACTTCCGTCGCCAGCTGAGGAAGTTCAACCTGCCACAGGAGCTGCTGAAACAATTATACTTTGCCATCATTGAATCCGTCCTCTGCACTTCTATAACTGTCTGGTTCAGCTCAGCTACCAAATCTGACCTCAGAAGATTACGGAGGGTAGTCCGGACTGCTAAGCGAATCATTGGTACAACCCTCCCCACTCTCCAAGAACTGTACTCATCCAGAGTGAGCAAAAGGGCTGGTAAAATCACTCTGGACCGCTCACACCCAGCACACTCCCTCTTTGAACTGTTACCGTCTGGTCGACGCTACAGAGCTACAGAGTGCGTTTTTGCTGTTTTGTACATTGCTACGTGTCAGCCAGTAACCCTGTCTATGAACTGTCGTTTTGTCCAGTTTCAGTCAGTGAACCTATTGTTGATTGTTTTGTGTTCCCTGCCTCGGTCCCTGAGACCGTGAATGCACTGCCTGTGTTGTCTGTCTCTGCTCTCGCTAGATTTCGGTCTCTGCCATGGTTTCCTGATCAGTCTGCTCCAGTCTGGTGGGCTTCTGTCCCGCTCTGGTGGTCTTCTGCTTCGTCTTCTCCAGCCTGGTGGTCTTCTGCTCCGCCCTGGTGGGTCCCTGGTCTGTCGGTCCAGTCCTGGCCTCTGGCTCCCTGCTCTGTCGGTTTCACTCTGGTTTTCTGCTCTGCCTTGGTGCTCTGCCCTGCCGGCTGTGCCTCAGTCCCCAGTCTCTCCACTTCCACATGGACCTGGCCCTCCGTCCCTCCCCCTGTTCCGCTCCACCGCCCTCCTGGATTGTATTACGTTAGGAGCGCCTGGAAGCTGCTCCTGGGGGGGGGGCTCTGTCACGAATCCGGTCTATTAACTTCCGTTCACTCACCACCAGAGGTCACTTGCTCACCACATTGACTCTTGCACTACACTAACTGTTCCACGTCACCTCGGACTACAATTCCCATCATCCATTGCACTGACGACACACACACAGCTGATTGCACTGATCACACATAGCTGATTCACATCACACGCCTTACTTAAGCCATGGACTTCCTCATTCTGATCGCAGAGTATTGTAAGCACATATCGCCACCCTAGCTGATAGCTACCTTACGGAGCCTATTGTCGTTTTCATAGTCATAGTCTTGCCTTGCCTGTTTTCATTATAGCCTGTGTATCTTGATTTAACCCATTACCTTGCTGTTTCGGATTGTGTTTGCCCCTGCCTGGATTATTGCTCGTGTACCTGGATTATTTCTCTTTGCCTTGCCCTGTTGGATACTGTTCGCCGATCGAAGACCCACGCTTCTCCTAGGAATACTCTTTGTCTTGCCTCATCTATGTCTGTTTGCTGTGTATCGACCAATGCTTGTTTATGACGATGCCTTTTAATAAAGTTCTGCAGATGAATCCGCACGCCTGAGGCTTCTGTCACTCCATTATAACATTAAACTATAAAATAAAACACAAATTAGGCTGCATTTATTGTAAAAAGAATAAACGTCAAGCCAAAATGAATTGTTTTCAAGCAAAACTGAAATGGCATTGTACTTACGAGCCTCTCATTCAACAAGAATCCAAATGTTTCCATTTTTTGCCATGTAACATTTAGTTGTTAACTATTATTCATTATGTAAACAAGGCTTTGTACTTCACTCGCGTTCCAGTATCCAAGTAAAACATCATCCTTCACATGTGCAAAAATGTTTTTTTGTATGCTGCACGCTAATTTTACAGCAGACCTTTTAAATTGAGCAGTGTAACTGTTTGGTTGACTTCATTTTAGTTTGATGGTGAATGGTTGAAATGTAACGTTAGCAATGCTCGAACTGAGAAGTTGTGTGTCTGCGCGTGAGACGCCACTGTGATAAGTTGGATTTAATAAAATAAACAAAATACAAATAAAATGCATTAACCCTCCGAGGTCTGAAGTCATTTTGGAGCCCTTGAGATGTTTTGACATGCCCTGATATTTGTGCTTATCTCAGCTACTTAAAACATACTATTGACAAATGTGTATTTTTCTTTTGTATTCAGCACAAACTGTGAAAAATATTATGTGACCAAGATGGATGAACATGTTTGCATTTTTTAGAAAACAAATATGCATGGTTAGTAGGTTTTGGGTAAAAAAATGTAGCTGAAATAAGGCCACAAAACCCTCACTAAATAGTCCTGAATAAGACTTTTGAGTAATCAGTCTTGTAGGCTAGAATATTTAGTAAACAATTATGTGAAAATCATTCTGCTTACTCATTCACAGAAAACAATAAAACTATTTTTTTTAATTATTTGTATTTTATTAACAACACAGTATAATCAGAACAAACATAATGAAGGTCAAAGACACATTATTGTGAACACTGATCTAACCACAGAGATGTGAACAGACTTTGAGTCATTCCTGCAACAGATTCTGTTCAACAAGTGAAACAAATAAATCATACCTGATATTTACGTGTTATTTAAGTTTTTCTGCTTCTTTCCATGGATTCAACAAGAAAAAACAAACAAACAGCAGTCAAGGATCTTGTTCTACCATAGAATATCAGTGTAGTTGAACATCTGATGTTGGTACACAGCTCTCAAAGGAAAACAGTTTGAAGAAAGTCAGCAGGATTCATCTGTGGTGCAGGTATCTGATTCAATAAAATACAAACCACCAAAAAAGACATTTGTGAGCATGTTAACATCAGGAGCATCTGTATATACAGATGCTCCTGATGTTAACATGCTCACAAATGTCTTTTTTGGTGTATATATATATATATATATATATATATATATATATATATATATAGTTTTTGCAGCCATACAAATTTACTATCGTCTAATTATTAAATATCTGAGAAATGAATTATTATTGTTTAGCACGTTATTAAAATCGATTTTTTGAACAGAGTAGGGTTTTAATAATAAACATGTTCTAAACATACTTGGACTCGTAGCATTGATCATGTTACAGTGTACACTTTTATTACTTTTATTATTTTATAAAGAGCATGAAAACATTGAGCAGTAAGAAATTTAAATACAATGAATTGCCTATCATATTCAAAATGTTTTACTTGATTTTAAACATTGTAGTCAGGAATTATATTTTGGGAAAAACCCAACTATGATTTTGTAGTCATATAGCCTAGTATGTATGATTTTATAATAGCCTATTTTATGATTCTGTATAGACTCACTCATGCATGCTTTGTACTATAAAAAAATGATATTTTATATCTGAGAAACTAATTATTGTTTAGCACGCTATTAAATCTATTTGTGAAGAGAGTATTAATAATAAACATGGTCTAAACATTCTTAGATGCGTAGCATTCATCATGTTGTCGTTTGGGAAAAACCCAACTAGTAACATGTTCAAGTTTATGTCACAATAACACGTTAACTAATGCAAAAAAGAAACATTACTTACTCATCAGATCGATCTTCTCTTCTGGCTGAACTCTTGTTCTTATTTTGAGGGAAATCCAGCCTTTACTCAACTCGTTGAACCTAAGATGGCGGCGCGCGCAGTCGCAGCAGCTTCTCTCTCTCCCGACAAACCGGTGTTTTCGTGTTTTTTGTCTTGTAAGTCGCAATGTTTTTGCACATCTTCGTCTCGTCTACCTGTCTTTAAGCGCGCATACAGTCGTGAGTTTCTGCTCGAGGTCGGCAGAACCACATTTTTAGAGTTAAACTCCGCGCACACTGAAGAGCTGCGGGACCTTGGTCTGCTCCGAAGGCCTTCTCCATCACCGACCCCCACTACTGCATCTCGCCCACAGCGGAGGCGCTACAAGCGGCGTGAGAGGAAGCAGAAGAGGGGTAAGCGCGGAGGTATCCGAGCTAGGCTAGCGGCCAACCCACACAAGCCAGCTATCCCCACCATCGTACTGGCGAACGTACGCTCTTTGGACAATAAACTGGACTACATCCGACTACTCCGCTCGACTCAGAGGACTGTAAGAGACTGTTGTGTTTTTGTGTTTACGGAAACATGGCTTAACAACAGCGTACCGGACTGCGCCATACAGCTCGACCAGCTAACATGCTATCGAGCTGACAGAGCTCTCGTCGAGGGAGGTAAGACCCGCGGCGGCGGGCTTTGTGTTTACATCAATGATGCATGGTGTCGCGACGCTGTTGTGGTCTGCAAACACTGCTCACCCCTGGTGGAGTTTATGATTATTAAGTGCCGGCCATTCTATCTACCGAGGGAATATACAGCCATACTGGTCGTTGCTGTATACATCCCTCCCAGCTCCAGCAACAACAACAGGAGTGAGGCACTAAATGATCTGTACCAGCACACCAGTGAGCAGCAGACAGCCCACCCAGATGCTTTTCTTATCTTGGCTGGGGATTTCAATCACGCAGACTTAAAGAGTGTGTTCCCAAAAATTCACCAACACATAGACTTTCCAACAAGGGGAAAAAACACTCTGGACTTTGTTTACACCACCCAGAGAGGAGCTTACAAGGCCCTCCCCCTCCCCCACCTCGGAGCCTCAGACCACATCACTGTCATGCTAATGCCTGCATACAGACCGCTCGTTAAAGTCACCAAACCAGTTCACAAACAGATTCAAGTGTGGCCGGAAGGGTCGTCAGAGGCACTTCAAGACTGCTTTGACACCACTGACTGGAATATGTTTAAACAGGCTGCCACATACAACAATACTACAGACCTCCAAGAGTACTCAGAGACTGTTACTGCCTACATCTCCAAGTGCATTGATGATGTAACAGTCACAAAGTCCATCACTGTCCGGGCCAACCAGAAGCCGTGGATGACAGGGGAGGTCTACAGACTTCTGAAGGCTCGGAACGCTGCCTTTAGAGCTGGAGATGAGGAGGGCCTGAAGACAGCTAGGGCCAACCTATCCCGCGGCATCAAAGAGGCCAAGAGACAGTACTCCAGGAGGATAGCCCATCGTTTCAGCGACAGCAGAGACACAATATGTCAGGATGCTGTTCATAGACTTCAGTTCAGCATTCAACACAATCATCCCTCAACAGCTCACTCACAAACTGGCCCAGCTGGGGCTCAATACCTCTCTGTGCAACTGGCTGTTGGACTTCCTGACCGGGAGACCTCAAGCAGTACGGGTTGGCAGTAACACATCCAGCACCATCACACTGAACACTGGGGCCCCGCAAGGATGTGTGCTGAGCCCCCTCCTCTTCACTCTGCTGACCCACGACTGCACACCATCACACAACTCCAACATTTTCATTAAGTTTGCGGATGACACGACTGTGGTGGGTCTCATCAGCAACAGAGATGAGACAAACTACAGGAGCGAGGTGAGCCGCCTGGCCGGGTGGTGCAGTGACAACAATCTCTCTCTGAACGTGAAGAAGACGAAGGAGATTGTTGTTGACTTCAGGAGAGTACACACTCAGCATGCCCCTCTGACCATCAACGGTGCGACTGTGGAGAGAGTGAGCAGCACCAAGTTCCTGGGTGTGCACATCACTGAGGACCTCTCCTGGACTAACAAAACTGTAGCACTGGCCAAGAAAGCACAGCAGCGTCTCTACTTCCTCCGCAAACTCAGAAGAGCCAGAGCCCCGGCCCCCATCATGTGCACCTTCTACAGAGGCACCATCGAGAGCATCCTAACCAGCTGCATCACTGTGTGGTATGGCGCTTGCAACGCATCCTGCCGCAAGTCACTTCAGCGCATAGTGAGAGCAGCTGAGAAGATCGTTGGTGTCTCTCTCCCCTCCCTCCAGGACATCTACAGCACCCGTCTCACCCGCAAAGCCCTCCGCATTGCAGGCGATCCCACCCACCCGACACACAGCTTCTTCAGTCTGCTGCCATCAGGGAGGAGACTGCGGAGTCTCCAGGCGAGGACCAGCAGACTGAAGGACAGCTTCATACATCAGGCTGTCAGGAAGCTGAACTCCCTCCCGTCCTTGCCCCCCCTCCCCTCTTTCACCCCCATTTAACACAGCAACACACTAGGAACTCTGACTCTGTGACACACCCCCCCACCGACCAACAAACTGTGACCGGCACCTGTCACTTGTGCAGCATTGGCTGATCACTACCCATCCAACATTGACTGCAAATTACCTCTTCGGATAGTCTGACAAAAATCTATCCGAACAGTCACTTCGACTTGTCACTTTAACAGACTGATAAGCTCTTCTTGCACTACACTCATAACAAAACAAAACATCTGCACAGTTTTGTTTTTGTACATTCAACTGGTTTGCACTCCATCTATTCTGCCATGTGCCTTATGCACTTTATCTATCTCTCTTGTTTTTATTTTCTACAATGTCCTCAGACTGATAAGCTCTTTTGCACTACAAATATATCTACACAGTGTTGTTTTTATTTAACTGGTTTTGCACTCTATCTGCCATGCGCCTTATGCCACTTTATCGATCTAATTCTTATTTTTTTCTACAATATCCTCATTTGTATAATTGTATAGTTGTATGTACATATGTTTAAACTGTATTTATCTGTATCTGAACGTGTTTAATGTTAACTGTATGCACCAAGGGTCTGAGAGTAATGCAATTTCAATTCTCTGTATGTATGTACTGTACATGTGGAAGAATTGACAATAAAGCTGACTTGACTTGACTTGACTTGACTTGGTCTTCTTGCAGAAATGAACAGTAGCTGTGATGAACGACTCCTCACTCTTTGTTAATGTTGGGTGTCTCCATGTGTGCGTGCTTCACGTGGTTATTTACATATGAACGGCGCGAGGGGGCAGGATCGCATTAGAGATAATGAGTTAGACGGGAAAGACTGAACATTGTGTTGGTTTCATACGGATTACTTCATCACAGAATGTTGTTTTCGATAAGACTTCATTTAGAAATAGACACTTCAAGCTTTCTATAGATATAACTATTTTCTATAGATATATATCCCATGTCTGTGTGTTGAGTATTTGCTGAGTTACAGTTCATTTTAGTGACGTGTTTCAAAAAGCAGTTCGCAGAGATTGAGAAGACAAAGAGTACACCCTGTTTGTTTTCTTTTTTTTTCCAAAACCACAAAGTTTTGTTGTAATTGTGAGTGTACACAAAAAAGTAGACACTTAACATTTTCGATTGATGTATAACACTTATTTGTGTGACCAAAATCAACAGAGTATTTTTAGTGTCTTTTGTACTAAGAAAAAAAAATGAGCTCATCTCGCCGGCAAGACAGCCGACCCCAGAGGGTTAAGAGTGTCAATAAAACAGAGTAGGCTATACTTGTCACACAGTTTTTATTTTATTTTTATTTCTATATCCATATATTCTGTTTTTTTTTCCATTCACAGAGGCACTGCAGGTGTTATGCAATGATGTGTGAATCCTCATGTTCTGTTGTCTATGCCGCTATTTGCGCATTTAATGCTAAAACCCTAAAATAAAAATAAATCATTCTAATCTTACTGGTTAATGATCGACTAATGAGCTTTGTTTGTCGGTCAAGAAAATAATGTAAATGAACAAAATGCTGTCATTACACAATTCTCTGCCAGATTTACTGTGCTGCACGTAGGTTCAGCTAACTAAAAAAAATTAACGTACTCGAGCTGAGACCTGATGTGAGATTTTATTGTAGTTACCGCTCAAGTCTATATTGATCAATTCCAAGCCTTGCGTAGAAACGACTGTGGAGACTGAAGCTGTCAAAGAATTTTCCAGCAGGTTTAAATGAGATGCATTATTCTGGCAAGATAAGAAATTGGACTGATTGCCTAAATTAAATGTAAGTTCACCAAATTAAATTAATCAAAATATTGGTGATGGCTTTTTACTGTATTTGTAAATAAAATAAAAGAAAAAAGATAAAGAAAAGAAAAGAAAAAATAGCATCAAGAAATAACATTGAGCAATCCCAGAAAAGGTAATCAGAAGAGATTAAATATTTACCATAGGTTCTTGTTCGTTTTGCTTTGTTCTTCAATTTTGAGGTCTCTGAATTCAAAGACATAAGGGTTATAGGTAACACTTTAAAATACTGTTCCATCATTAATGAATAACTACACAAGAACACATGAGTAACGCAATATTAGCTCTCTAGTAACTATTAGTAACTAACAATAAACTGATTAATGAATTATTAAGTGATAGTGCTTAGTCGAATGTGGTAGTTCACTATTAGCTAATCAGTAACTATATTATTTTCATACCTAAGAACTACTAAGAACGTCTCGGTTACGTATGTAACGCTCGTTCCCTGAAGGAGGGAACTTAGACATCACATCAGTGACCGACGAATTGGGATCTCACTTCGAAAGAGCATTCTACTTCGAGTGTAAACTAAACAAGATAATGCACATTGTCATGCGATAATTGCATCCAGCTGCTGCTCTTCACAGCATGAGCATAATTAGGCAACAGGTGCAATGCATATTCAGGTTTTCACTTAGGAGCCGAGCCTAGGACCCGGCCGCTCAGCAGTGGTACAGCAGCCGTGTCAACGGGATGTGACGTCTCCATTCCCTCCTTCGGGGAATGAGGGTTAACCGAGATGCTCCCTTTCAGTCGGTCACTCCGAGTCACGTCGGTGACCGACGAATTGGGATCCCTACCATAGCGCCACAGATACTGCCCTTTCCAGCATCCATAGTAAACCACCTACTTTCGTTGCTCTCAGGGCGAGGTCCGCCGCTGTGCACAGCTCTTGCATCAGCCCTGGGTCAGAACTACCATCGTGCAACTCCTTTAGTGCCTTGGCCTGGTATACCTGCAGAAGTGCCATGGTTTGCAGGGCGGAGACAGCCTGTCCAGCAGCTCTGTAAGCCTTGGCCGTAAGAACAGACAAGATCTTACAGGCCTTGGATGGGAGACGCGGGTTTCCCCTCCAGGTGGAAGCTCCTTGGACACAATTGCATCACAACCTCGCGCTCCACCGGGGGGATTGCCTCATAACCCCTGGCTGCCCCACCATTGAGGATAGTGAGGGAGGATGAGCCATAAGACCGGTTTCGGGCAGAAAAAGGTGCCTTCCACGACCTGGTCACCTCCTCTTGTACTTCCGGGAAGAAAGGCACCGGGCCGGGGGGCTGAGAACCAGCCCTTGCCACCCCAAGATACCAACCGTCTAACCTCAACGGCTCGGGACACGGTGGCTCTCTCCACTCAAACCCGACCATCTTGGCAGCCCGGGAAAGCATAGCCGTTAATTCTGGGTCAGGCTCGGACAACGCTACTCTCAACGAAGGGGGCAACGCAGCCAAGTCCTCATCCCCAGAGTCCAGATCACCCTCTGATGCCGCGATCGACATCTGATTGTCCGGAGGAGCTCCGAATCAAATGGCCGGACCCCCACACGAGGAATCGCCTTCATCCGGAATCTCCACAGCTTGCGCCGTGCTAGAGGAATGGGGGGGCCCACGGAGATTCACTCGACGGGTTTGCGCCCATTATAACCCTCAGGCTACCCTGTTTATTCATTGAAGTAGCCTTCTTCTGCGGAACAGACTAGATCGGGGCATGGGTAAGGTGACTCCACCTTTTTTGATGTGCTGGAGTCTCAGCCACAACACTGCTATAATGATGACATGACTCACCCACGACGGCTGCCTCAGCGTGCTCAACGCCCATACACATGATGCAGCGATCGTGACTGTCATCCGGCGCCAGGTGTCTTTCTCTTTTAGAGAAATTAGCTCTTTCAGAAGTGCTGAAGCGCACAGGGGTGCCACCGCTGCAGCACTGTCACACTAACACCTGTGCTGAAGAAGCCTCTTCCCCAGAGCGTTTAGTTTACACTCTAAGTAGATTGGTCTCTCGATGTGACTCGGAGTAAACGACTGAAAGGGAACTACTGTGTACAGGTTCATAATTAATGTGAATAATGCATAATGTATAATTAATTCTAAAGTAAAGGTCATGGTAACCAACTTTCAATGACTCAAGTATTACCAAATTCTTCTGAAGGAATTACTAATTATTTGGATCAGTATTCTAAAGTGAAGATCATGATAACTCCCTAGTAATGACTGAAATCAATGTAAACTTTTGAGGTTTTTGTTAGTAACTTATTTTGCTAGATTTGGTAACACTTAAATCATTCCTAGTGGGTTACCATGATCTTCACTTTAGAATACTGATCCAAATAATTAGTAATTTCTTCAGAAGGATGTAGTAACAGTTGAATTGTTACTATCCAAAACATACATATTACATATATTCAAAAGCTTACAATGATGTCAGTCAATATTAGGGAATAATGATGCTTTTCACTTTAGAATACTGATCCAAGTAGTTAGTAGTTCCTGTAGAAGGATTTGGTAATTCTTGAGTCATTACTAGTGGGTTACCATGATCTTCATTTTAGAATCAATTATACATTATGCACTATTCACATTAATTATGAAGTTGTATACAGTAGATCTTAGTAGCTCTCCAGGATATAAATATAAAAATAGTAGTTATTGATTAGCTAATAGTGAACTACCAGTTTCAACTGAGCGCTTACTAAATCATGAATCAGAGTTCCTTGATAGGTAATAGCAGTTACCACAATTAATAGTGCAATAGTCACTTGTTCCTGTGTAGTTATTCATCAACAAAGGAACAGTATTCTAAAGAGTTACCGTGTTATCATGTTGGTTTGTTAAATCATGAATTTATTCTAGCTTTAGATTTTCATGCATACTATTTTCATTTGTTTAGTTTTAGTTCTCTCATCATAGGCCAGTTCTTTGTTAACTTTGTGTACCATTCACAGCCAGTTAATTAGTTTTTCCTTCAGAAGTTCTGGCAGTGTCAGAAATTTTGCTACAAAGTCATATAGTGACTTAAACTGTCTTGTCCGCTTTCTTCTCTAGTGTTTCTGTTGCCAAGCTCTCAATTCTCAATCAATATAACAAAGGTACCTACACTAACAACCACACACACACATGTTGGGTCTCCAGGTTTTATTGGGGCATTCCATACACGTAACCATTTTATACTGTACAAACTGTTTTTTTCTTTCGGCTATTTTAAATTCTATTCTGCATGATTATTGAATTATGTATGATTAAATTAGGGCAAATCTACATATTCACAAAATTACAGGAGAAAAAAAAATGAGTGCCTTGAAATATCTACTTACTTTTGTTGACAAGCATTCCTCAATGTGGAATTCATCCTATAGATATAAAAAATAATAATACAAATAATAAAAAATAATAATAATGGATGGAAATATCAGAAAATATTTATAGCATATTGGTGGACTGAAAATATAAGAAATCTGAAAGATCAGTAATGGGAGACAATCTGCTCCTAAACTGTGATAGTTTATGAATTACAATTTGATGTTGCAAAATTAAACAGAGTGCCATAAAAAATTATTAATGAGCTGAATTTGGCCAGCAGGTTCCAGATAAAAAACACAATTTTAAAATCTCAGTGGTCCACTATTTCAATTTACAGCAAACATAAAGAGAGAAAATCTAATGTGCAACTAATCTAGATTTCATTGTCAGTGTTGCTAACAGTATACTTTTAATTAACATTTCAGTTGGTTTGTAATTCTCAGGTCAAGTGCTTTTGAATGGCTACTCAAAATTCAAAACCAAACACTGGTTGAAGTATCAATCAAGGTTCCGGTAAGATTTCAGTATTGCTATACAGTACCGTTGTAAATCATTACATGTTTTCTCCAATTCCTGGACACGAGAACTGTGGGTGAAAAACACAGTATTAATTTTCATACTAAATTCATCCAAGTTCGTTAAGTTCATCCAAGCTTCCTTGCAAGGCAATGCAAATACTGTGTTTTTCCAAAACTTGGCTCTGCAAAATGTCTTGTAATCCTCTGCGGCATCTCTATCGTTTTGTTGCTCAAGTAATCCTATGTTTGAATCTCTCTCTCGTATTTACTCACCTCCCACTACGTGTGCAAATCTGTGGGTGTGACTAAAAAGGCAATGATGCAGAAGTTGACGTTGATTTTCAGCAGAGGCAATGGGCCTTGTTTATCAATTAAACGTTGAAAGATAGGGTTCACGCTACATCACTCTCAAGTTGTACCTTAACCTGTACCTTATCATTAATACGTGTTTCCCGAAACATTCTTAGTTTTGTAACATCTGCTTATGATCCTTGATGGTTATTGGGACTTCACGTCTTAAGAGACCCTTTTAGCCTTTTGACATTTGCATATAATTCACAGCCTGTCCCCACATTCGGCCTTTATATGGGTGCTAAAGTGCCAATGGTTGCCCCCACTGTCAAAAAGACGTTAGACAGACTACTATCTGTTCTCTCCATCGGACTTCAAACACATTCCAAGAGAACTAAATGACCCTCGATACCAGACACCAACGGCCTGGCTGACCAGTGAACTACCTCCACGAGTACAACACACAACACACGCATAGAGACATTTCCTTTATTTAGACCATAATTAATCAGTTACAAATGTATCTGGTATATGCACGTGTTGTTTGTATGTTTCCTTATTATATTAGCCTAGTGACCACTCGTTATTTGTATTAGTAAGCTGTAAACACTAATTTTCAAGTGTATGAATGGATCTCCGGTTTAATATCTGTTAGATGTCTCTTTCTTGATATCAAAATGATCTGCTCTTTATTTCTCAAACAATTATGTATATTATGTGAACGTGAAATACATCATATCATTTTTACTGTACTGTGGGAAGAATTACATCGATTGAGCAGAACCGTCATAAAAAATGCAACTGAGATGTCAAGTGAGACAAAGAAATACTTTCCCGCTGAAAATATGTGCCTTGTTATTGGTCAAACTGACCAAAATGGGTGTTACAGGGAAACTTCTCCCACACCCAAAAGGCGAGTTCTTCTCTTTACCTTCGGTGCCCTGGAGACACACATCACCGTGGAAATTTTGCGACTCCCCTTTCGGGAGGAGTCCGAGGTTCTGACAGTTTTAAGTCCAGTAACTTTGGCGATTTAACTTTGGACCAATCAACCCATGGCTGGGATGACAAAGCTTTCACTTCTACAGGAATTAATCAGGAATCTATGCATTATACATACAGCAGGACACTTTACTCAGCACCAACAAAACCAATATGCAAGTAACCGCTTGTTAACTATTTAGATGCACTTCTAGGCTTCGACCCCTTTTGATTAAGGTGATGTAATTCTTTGATGGTTCTAACAGGTTGTGTTTATCTGATGTGCAAATCCAGCCATTTTGCTCTCTCTCTCTCTCTCTCTCTCTCTCTCTCTCTCTCCATGCCTTCCTTCCGTTGGCATCTATGTTTAATGTGTGTATGTTTGTGTTTAGTTCAATGTTGCATGTTCCCCTGTAGTGTAGTTTAATAAACATCCATATGTATTCACGCTTGGTTGTCTGTGTCTGCTGCTCACAGAAGGTCACTTCAACGGTCCGGTTTTGCTACATGCTCTATGAGCAATGTATTAGTGAGGAAATAAATTTTCCGTGGCCAGAGAAATAATTTTCCTTAGAGTCAATAGACGATTGAAACTGTCCGTACTGCAGACGAACAAATAATTTTATTGTACTATTAATGCTACAGTTAATTCCTGAAGATGAATATATAATTGATAAAAACCCGTTATATGATTATTATTAATAAATTATTATTTATGTTCATCTCACTTTGAGCTAATTTGCTACAGTTTGGTGGAGAATGCGGGCAACGTTTTAAACCTGGTTCTGTGAGCAGACTTGGTAACAATGATGTGTTTCTTATGTGTTTATTCAAACTATCCAACTGCATCTTTTTGTGAATGAATGTGTAGGCTACACGCCCACTTTCCATGCCTTAACAGTTCTCGAGTTTCTCACTGAGAAACCAGTCACTGTTAATGACTTAAGCTAACTGCAGTTTATAAATTTGACCCTATAAAACAACTACACCTTTTATAGCGTGTCTTAATGCTATTTTAGCCACCCTAAATTGAGAAAAGAAAACCTCTTTTAGCGTGAAGAAGATAGCGAGCGATGTTCCTCGCTTATCTTAACAATTAAGGCTTTATATTATGTATAGTTAGACTGATGCCATTGTTCCAATGCCATACAACTAGACTACTACTCCTGTGGGTTTAATCTAACTAATGCATGCCCCCTCGCCGATCACGGAGAAAAATTAGTCTTAGAATACTGCAGGTCAGTATCGCATTAATGATAACTGGGAATCAAAATCTTGATCAAGTAATTGTTGCAACAACCGCATAAGTCCCATATATCTGGCGAAGAAAACCCAGATCGGCAGCGCATATAAATAGTTTTATATTAAGGTTATCTGATCTTGGGCGAAAAAAAATCCCCACTTTCATTTTTTTTTAACAGCATAAGCCCCATACCTCAAGTGTTGTATCGACCATACTGACTGACACATAAGGGCAATTTTGGTTAATTACCCTGTGAAGTTACACGGTGCTCCATCCTCTTGAGAGGAGCGAACTCATCCATAGCTCGAGGCCCAAAAGGGGGTCCGTGTAACTTGGCACCCACAGGCGAAACCCAATCTTGGCTGTGCCAGCTAGTTTTTGGCCCTCCCTCACTTGAGTGACGCAACATTGTGCCAAAAGTCATTTGCTGTTTGAGTGGTTGCCACCAGATGCCATGGGTGCGAGTGATCAAGAGCCCCTGTAGTTGCGTGCTCAGGAGAGTCAAGGGAGATGGCCCAACCATTGGGGTTCACCCAGGTGACCTCAGCTCACCACCAAGCCTAACAACACCTAAGATATAGCCATTCACTCAATATGAAACTTGAAGAGGACTAGAGAGCCTCTCTGCTTTAGCGTGCTTGGTCTGTCCAGCTATCTCTCTCATCACCTCCCTAGGCAGTACAACCCCGGAGATCCCCGCTCTGCAGTCCTTGTCACAGCCCCTAGAGGTGGTAGTAAGCCCTTGATTTCCAACTATCCCTTTCTAGGTTTGAACTTTGATTTGTTTTATTCATTTTGGTTCTGTTTGTTTTGGTTGTTTTTGTGGGCCTGGACACCTAAACTGTTTGAACCATCAGAAAATACTTGGTAATAAAGTTGAAGTTGACACACGACTCAAGCCAGAATCACCACCACAGGGAGCTAAACAAGGCCATCGGTTCCCTAAACTGCGTCTTCACAGCCCAGCTGACACTAAGCGACGAGCACAGCACCCATCGTCAGAAGGAGCTGACACATACCCAAAGCCGTATAGAAAAGCAGGCAGTGAAAGTCCAGGATGATGTCAGGCATCAGACCACTGAGTTCCTGAGAGAGCTATTGCACATCTCACGCTGCACAGACAAGCTTGAAGTGAAAACCCAGGATAATGTCAAGGTACTAGACGGAGTGAAGCAGGAAACAAAGGAAAAATTTAACAGCTCCAAGAAGCTCTTGCAGTTGCTAAACGTGACCAGAACTAAAGGCTTCCCATAAAGACATGAGAAGACATCTACAGTCTGCACAACAGCTACTAGAGAAAGCCAAAACTGATGCTATTAATGAACTATTAATGCTACAGTTAATTCCTGAAGATGAATATAAAATTGACAACAACCCGTTATGATTATTTATGTTCATCTCACTTTGAGATAATTTGCTACAGTTAAGTACACCTTCTGTAAGTCATACTTTCGTAAGGTTGGTCCGGACCACTGTCAGCTAAACCTTATCACTTTTGACAGTTCACATGTCTTTACATCTCATTCTATACGAATATAATAGTTGAGCAAAATCAAAGACGGCGCCATCCACGGAGCCATATACTAATAGCCATATACTATACTCTGTAATATCCTAGTAGCTGTTGATTATATATTTATCTTGTTGCGTTTTTATAGTAGGTCATCCAATAACAGAAATGAGTGATTTACACCAATATGTGATGCGGCTGCTGGGCGATCAACCCTGGGTGTGGAGAAAATGAAGACACTATGGAAAATGTATTATGATATTATAAATGACCCATTCAAAGGCCAGTGAAGGCATACTGCCAGTTAGTGATATAGGCTATGTTTGGGTATGAGGTTGCGTGTTCGTGCACTCACTTCAAAATTATATAAAATATCCAGGGTTGGATTTAGTTTGCAATTTGGATATTTTTTTTAAGATCCCATGAGTCCTGATAAATGCAATTTCAACTATTTCTGAAGTGCTTCTTGTTGGAAAGCACTCTTACCACAGTGTTTTTCTGTTGAACTTGTGTAGGCCAAGATGTTATTTTTTCTCTCTCTCTCTTCTGTTAAAAGCTGTTAAATTATTAAGCAGTGTCACGTGTAGGTTTTTTTCCCTTGTATTTTATGAGGTGACCACTGCGAGGTGCTCTGAGAATATATTTTTCTTTCTTGGTTTTCTTCCCTGACGTGACGTATGTTGCAAAGTGAAAGTAAAAGTTTCACGCAAGTTTGTTGCACTCTAACAGGAAAGAGTTAAGTGAAGTGACATACTGCCAAGTATGGTGACCCATACTCGGAATTTGCGCTCTGCATTTAACCCATCCAACGTGCACACACACACCGTGAACACACACACACACAGCAGTGAACACACAGACCGTGAACACACACCCGGAGCAGTGGGCAGCCATCTATGCTGCTGCGCCCGGGGAGCAATTGGGGGTTCGGTGTCTTGCTCAAGGGCACCTCAGTCGTGGTATTGAGGGTGGAGAGAGCGCTGTACATTTACTCCCCCCACCTACAATCCCTGCCGGCCCGAGACTCGAACCCACAACCTTTGGATTACAAGTCCGACTCTCTAACCATTAGGCCACGACTTCCCTCTGTGTGTTTATTCAAAATCAACACTTCTTTTATAAAGAACACCGCTTTCTCACATAACACAGTGAAGCAGCCCCTGCATAGAATAAATAACTGATTCTCGAGCCATTTATATCAACCTATTCAGCACCACAGCCATGGACAACACCTGGTAACGTTGCACGTCAGAAGGAATATCTTAAGCAACCTCCTAAGGTATAGTTCGGGAAACACGCCTAGAAATGGTACACCTTTAGTTAGGGTTAGGTTAGGGTATACTTTTAGAGTCTTTGTAGCGCACTAAAAGACAGTGTTATCGAGAAACGCAGCCCTGGAATGATTGCCTAAATGAAATTTCACAAAAGTTCACAAAATTAAATTTATCAAAATATTGGTCATGGCTTTTTACTGAATTTGTAAATAAAAATAAAGAGAAATAAAAGAAAAGAAAAAATTGCATCATGAAATAACATTGAGCAATCCCAGAAAAGGTAATAAGAATTAATTAAATACTTACCATCGGTTCTTGTACGTTTTGCTTTGTTCTTCGATTTTGAGGTCTCTGAATTCAAATACATAAGGGTTATCCTGTTAGTTTGTTAGACCATAAATTTATTCTAGCTTTAGATTTTCATGCATACTATTTTCATTTGTTTAGTTTTAGTTCTCTCATCATAGGCAGTTCTTTGTTAACTTTGTGTACCATTCACAGCCAGTTAATTAGTTTTTCCTTCAGAAGTTCTGGCAGTGTCAGAAATGTTGCTACAAAGTCATATAGTGACTTAAACTGTCCTGTCCGCTTTCTTCTCTAGTATTTCTGTTGCCAAGCTCTCAATTCTCAATCAATATAACAAAGGTACCTACACTAACAACCACACACACACACACACACACACTTCACGAGTTCGCCTTACAGATAATAAAGCGGGATGAATGGTACACAGTAAAACCTCCAGTGTTAAATCAACACTCCCAGTTTATATATAATCCACACTCACACCCAGTTTCACAGACAAGGTTTAAGACTAGTCCAAGACTAAAATGTAAGTCTTAGCTGTTTCAACTTAAATAAACTTGCACTGACTGATCATCAAATATATCCGTGCCTTTGTTTTGTCTCAACATGCACACCAGTAATGTTTTTATCTAAGCATGTTTATAAAAATTATTTAAATGTCCTAATTAAACTATGGCCTAATCCTGCTTTAGTCTAAGCCCTGTCTGTGAAACCAGGCCTCAGAGTGATAAAAAGTAACATTGAAGCAGTGTTAAAGTTAATGAGATAATTAGTTTAGTAATTAAGTTATGATTGAGCATTAACATTAACATGAAGAACACCTGCTGTTAACAAACTGAACCATTGAAAGAAAGAAAAAGAAAGAAGAACAGAAAAAAGAGACGAGACGAGCAGAAATACAAGAACTACAGCTGACTTCAGCCACAGCCTTAGATGAAATCAACACAACATGAAAGAAGACATTAAATCTCTGAAGATCTCAACAGAGGATGATTAAACAACTCCACAAACAGCATCACCAGCTTCACACGTTACTAACCAGACTTTGGGCTCTTGACCCTTGACTTAAAACATTGCTATTCATTTAGACATGTTAGTTATGGCAATCGGGTGTTGATGGTTATGTTTGAATAAATAAATCATCAGCATTTAATGACTTTCGTAACTGATTTCATTCAGAGCCTCATCATTGATGGTTTAGTACTTAATTTTGTTCACATGTAGTGATGTTACGTTCGTGAACGAATCGTTCTTTTTGAACGAATCTTTTAGGTGAACGGATCATTCTCGTTCACGTAATCCATTGACTCATATTTCTCGTTCACTGAAATTCCTCCCTCCACCGCAGCGCGCCGCTATTGCGCGCATGCGTAGCTCTGGACCGTTTCATCTGTCAAAGAATGACTAAACCTCGAGCCAATAGCCTTCGAGTATGATACGAGGACGGAGCATGTGATTTGTTGAATCTAGTGAACGAATACGCCCTTCATTGAGTTGCTTTGAGTTTGAAAGAGTCAAATGAACTGTTACATACATACATCTCGTCTCATTATTACGTTCGTCGTTCGAACAACTGGTTCTTTGTTTTATTTTTTTATATTATTGTTTTATTTTTTTTTATTTATCATTTTGTTTTATTTATATTATTGTTGTTTTATGTTTGAACAGTTACATACTTTTAAATAAAAAAATATTTCATTATGTTAGTCATGTCATGCACTTTTGTTTGTTTAAAACCTGTGAAACATAAAAAAATATGGCAGTATTGATTATTTGCGTCACGTCATCCCATCTCATTTGCGTCACGTGACTCACGTCAGCAAATAGCATTTCAGCTCGGGTTTGGAAGGGGCATGTAATTGGTTGGATCGAACGAACGAATGTAATAGCATCATTGACCGAGATGGCTCTGTTTTGAGTCTGAACGAGAGAGAGATCTCCCGTTCGTGAACGAATTGAACGAACTGGTAGCTATACCCAGTTCGTTGACCGGGTAGCTCGGCCATTCTGTCAATCTAGTTCATCAATCAGCAGAAAGCGGATGCAAAGCACAGGTATCCGTACTGTGCACGCTTGTTTATATTCATATTTTACATACAGAATAACTCCTCGTTTAACATAATCTCAGATTTGAACGTGTAAATCTCTGCCTAAACAATTAAATGTTAACTAGCCTAGTATGCAAACAAATAAAAAAACACTTGTGCTTTGGTCATCCGAAAAGAGTGTAATTTAAAAGATAAAAAGAGTAATGACTTTGATCACTTATTTAGACTTATTTTATTCATTTAATGAGAAGGGCACACTTTTTAATGAAGCCAAATCGGTTTTTATTTTGTAACAAGTAAATACGTTAGTTGAACAACACATTTTGCCACACATGCTGACGTATTTGTGTAATATGGAAAAATGGTCACTGAACGAATTAGTGAACGAATCATTTTGGTGAACGAACGAAAAATGAACGAGTCTCTGGAAAGAATCAAAATTTCCACCATATTCACATGGAATATAAAGCTTGATCCAACAGTTTTAAGACTAATCTGAAAGACTTTTAAAAGTAAATTGGCACTGGAAGCTTAAAGTGCATTATCATACAGACATCAAGAATCAGCGTATGAATCTCAGCAATGGTGACAATCAACATATTCAGATAAACAGATCAACTGTGAACATCACAAAACACGATACTAAAAGTCACAACAAAATAGCAAAACAAAAGGAAATAGTAAGAATAAAAGAAAATACTAAGACAGCTGCATAATTTATTCATATCGCATTGCATGCTGGGAGCCATGGATGAGTTTTGATTGGTGCTCCCATAATGCACTGCAACATGGAGCTTTATGTTGATTGTCACCATTGTTGAGATTCATATGCTGATTCTTGAAGTCTGTTTGATGAAGAAAAGTAAAATTTTCAGTGTAGAATAAGTTTCAAAAGTTTTTCAGATTAATATTAAAACTGGCAGATCTTAATCTATGTATATCATAAGATCAATAACAAAATTAACTAATACATCTAGCAGTGGTTATGCTCCAAATTACATCTGTTACTCAAGACTAGTGATGGCCAGATGAAGCCTCATGAAGCTTTGAGCTTTTCAGCCAAGTGGTTCACAAAAGGGTTCATTTCTGGAGGCTTCATTTGCTCACAATACCACCTGGTGGCCAAAGAGTGTAAAACAAGCAGATATATTACAGACAGAGGTGTAAAGTCCAGGGGTCAGAAAGTAAAAGTCCTGCCATATGTTTATTCCACCCATGAACTCAGCAGCTGACTTCACCAGAGGAGGAACCAAGTCATGACTTTCAAGACACAAGCAAGTCTCAAGTCAAATCCCAAGTCCACAAAGAGTTAAAGTTAATGAGATAATTAAGTGACTAATTAAATGATGATTGTGCATTAGTGATGAACACCTGCTGATACTGAGAATCACAGAGGATCAGATGTTGATGTTTTATTGGTTAAAATGATGCCACCATCATGGAGATCATGTTTACTTTAGTTGGGCTCTTGACCCTTTACTCTTGTGTTAGATCTCTCTCTGTAACATTGTATGTGGTGTTGTAAAGCAGAGAGATCAGTGCTCTATAGTGAGCAGCAATTAGTTATTTTTATATGACTAAAAATCATCATGAGCTGGCCTGAATACATCCAGAACAACTTTTTATTTCATTTATGTTTAGATTTTGAGTAATCAATCCTATGAAACTACAGCAAGGAAAGTATTGGTCTAATAGTAATAATGAATTATTTTTAAATCTACTGTACATAATGTATATAAATATTTGAACTCTTATTCTAATCAGACACACAGACATCACGAACCAGCATATGAATCTCAACAATGGTGACAATCAACAAAATACTTAACGCTGAAATGCATGCTGGGTAACACCATAATAAAAACTCCCATCATGCACTGCAGTATGAAAAATTATTGTTACCACTGTTGAGGATCATATGATAAGTGTTCATGTCTAAAAGCCTGAGCTGATACAACTTTTGTTTTCCCACAATATGTAAGCATTACAGTGGCATTTGTTTGACAGAACTTTCGTAACAGTTCAGTAATAGCTGAATGTCAGTCAACATACTTTCTGCTTGTAAATCATTTCTCATTGGTTTAAACTAATCTGTGTAAGCTTTTAAAAAATGCACAAATGTTTTCTGTAAACACTATCACAATTGCTTAAAAGCAAATAACTTTGTATTATTAAAAGGGTCAGGAGCCCAACTAAAGCAAACACTGATCTCCATGATGGTGGCATCATTTTAACCAATAAAACATCAACATCTGATCCTCTGTGATTCTCAGTAACAGCAGGTGTTCATCACTAATGCACAATCATCATTTAATTAGTCACTTAATTATCTCATTAACTTTAACTCTTGGAGGACTTGGGATTTGACTTGAGACTTGCTTGTGTCTTGAAAGTCATGACTTGGTTCCTCCTCTAGTGAAGTCAGCTGCTGAGTTCATGGGTGGAATAAACATATGGCAGGACTTTTACTTTCTGACCCCTGGACTTTACACCTCTGTCTGTAATATATCTGCTTGTTTTACACTCTTTGGCCACCAGGTGGTATTATGAGCAAATGAAGCCTCCAGAAATTAACCCTTTTGTGAACCACTTGGCTGAAAAGCTTCATGAGACTTCATCTGGCCATCACTACTCAAAACCATATATATGTCTTTATTGAAACATAACCAACACCTGATTACATTTTCTCTTGGCTTTTTTTTGTTGTTGCTGTAACTAACATGTCTAAACAAACACACAGTTACAGCAGTCAAACAAATAGTAATGTTTTAAGTCAAGGTTCAAGAGCCCAACTAAAGCAAACACTGACCGCGATAATGGTAATTCAAACAAAACTAAAACATCAACATCTAAAGTCAGTCTGGTTCGTAATGTGTGAAGCTGGTAATGCTGTTTGTGGAGTTGTTTAATCATCCTGCTGAGATCTTCAGAGATTTAATGTCTTATTTTATCTTGTGTTGATTTATCTTGTCTGAGGCTGTGACTGAAGTCAGTTGTAGTTCTTGCATTTCTTCTCGTCTCGTCTCTTTCTTTCGTTCAGTTTGCTAACAGCAGGTGTTCTTCATTAATGCTCAACCATCACTCAATTACTAAACTAATTATCTCATTAACTTTAACACTGCTTCAGTGTTACTTTTTTAACACTCTGAGTGTGGATTATACACACTCATCTTTTGCACGCTAATTGCAAAAGATGCAATTAGCATGTGACAGCTGCCAGAGTGGGGCATTGATAACCCCCCAAAACGTGCAGAAATTAAGGTTGGTGGGGTGCTGGACGTCGCTTGTAGTAGAACCATCGCGATGGTATCTAAAAAGAGAAAGTGGCTTCTGCGGAAGCAGGCACTGCTGCGGCAGTAAACGCAGAGATGTTCGGCTGGGGGTGAATTGGTGGGAATGAGCTGATTTTAAAGGACTTGGCTGATGAGGGTTCGGTGAGCTTCTTTCATATGGAAGCGGTCCTGCCGACTGTAGCTCTTGAAGGCCTCTGACTTCCAGTGGCAGAGTGTTTGGATCTGCGGCTGTGAGAGGCATTTTTGGGCAGCTGTGGTAGCCATGCCTATGCGAAAGGAGTGGCTGGAAAAATGATCTGCTGGGATGCTGGATAGACGTAAAATGGACTTTTTGGAACCAGAAACGTGTGGCGGGGCAATAAGAGTCATCAACAAAAAGTGGGTCAGATGGGAGTTTAGCCTGTGGGTTTCTGAAATGCGGGTAGGCTAAGAGGGGGCATGAGAGCTTGATTGTCAGATGTTTTTTACCTGAAAATTTTCGGGTTGCAACGCCGATTGGGCTGATGTGAAAACAGTCGAAGTCGATGTCCACATATTCAAGAATTTACAGTTTCTTTAATATTTCAGTTTTAAAGAAGTGGCCAAATAAGTGACATATAGAAACAATTGTCAGGCCATTGGCGCCCTCTGTAGGCTTGATATAATGCTTAATACCTGCGCAGTAAGGCAAATTTAACGTTTTCAGACATTTCAGTGTGGATGAGAGATTTTTTGGAAACCGCTAATGTGGGCAGAGTGCGTTTTGAAACAAAATCTCAGTTTTAAACGTATTCGGAGTAATGTAGATGTAGTGTCAGAGTACCCTAGCAACTTGTTTTTCTAAGCACCTAGCAACAAATTTAGCTATTTTACAAATGTATTTGGCAACTTTTAAAAGTTATAAAATGATAAAAAGACATTAATTTTCCTCCCTCTTTCTTCACAAAGAAGAAAGTATTGAAACAGTTAGCCAGCCAAGCAGCACATCAGCTGGTTGACACTTTGAGAGAGGTGCCAAGCAGTACGCACATCACATGTGACGGTTACATTGTCATGGTTACATAATGACATTAACATCCAATTATGTTGCGATGTCATTTAACAACTTTAAGCAACAAGTGACCTGCCTTTAGCGATTTTACCTGAAAAGTATTTGGCAACACTGGTGGCCTGTGCCATTAGCGGAGGCAGCCTCGCGTTAGCGTCTGCTACAGGAGCTGGAGGCCTTGCTGAAAGGGCGCTGCGGCCGAAAGAGCCACGGGGAAAGGTTGAGCTGAAGCTGGAAATTAGTGAAGCTTTGATCCGACCCAACGCTTGAGGAGAGCCAGGTCTTGTGCGGGACGATGGTGGTGTCGAGCGAGGCGAGTTTGGGGCTTTTCTCTATCTATTGGCCGTCATGGCGGCTGGAGTGGATTTAGGAGTGAGGTTGGCTGATTTGCAGGGTGACGAATAGATCATACAGATCGGATTTGTTTACCCACCGCGAGAACGGTGCTTTGGAATTAATCAGCATTTGCCTCAGGCTTAGATACGGTCCATTTTCCGATCGGAGGAATTGTGGGCACGGCCGAATGATACGAGGATGCCAGGGAAGAAGTTTCGGCATCGTGGAGAGTGTGTGGCTGGTCGAGCAGAGTGGCGGACGCGATGAAGCCTGGAGCTCGATGGCCCCAGGAGTGGGGCCAGCAGATAGCAGCGGAGGACCTGAAAATCTCAAGTATAGGTCTCGTTGTTTGGATGGGAAAAACAATGGTGTTATAATAGCAAAAGGAGCAAACCGAATGCTGAAAGATTGCAAAGAGAAGGAAGGTAAGATGGCTTAGGCTATTTATAGAGGTTCTCTCTCGAGTTCATAGGATTATAAGTTTATTTCCTCATGGGGAACAAAAAATGTCCCCACAAGGACAAAGATTTCGGATATTGCCATTTTTGTGGCGGCATTTCATCCCCATAATGTAGGGTTTACCAGGACCACACACACACACACACACGTTGGGTTTTATTGGGGCATTCTATAGCCATTTTATACTGTACAAACTGGATTTTTCTTTCGGCTATTTTAAATTATATCCTGTATGATTATAGAAATATGTATGATTAAGTGCCTTGAAATAAGTACTTACTTTTGCTGACTAGCACTCCTCAACGTGGAATTCATCCTTATAAAAATAAATAAAAGAACAACAAAAAAAAATAATAATATATAAACAAAATGTTTATAGTGTATTGGTGGAATGAAAATCTAAGACATCTGAAAGATCAGTAATGGGAGACAATCTGCTCCTAAACCGTGATGGCTTATGAATTACAATAATCTGATGTTGCAAAATTAAACAGAGAGCCATATAAAAATGATTAATGAGCTGAATTTGGCCTCCAGGTGCCAGATAAGAAACACAATTTTAAATCTCAGTGGTCCACTATTTCAATTTATTGAGAGATAAAATCTCATTTGCAGCTAATCTAGATTTCATTGTCAGTGTTGCTTATTGTATGCTTTTAATTAACATATGTAGTTTCAGTTGGTTTGCAATTCTCAGGTCAATGGTTTAGAATTTTGAGTAGCCATTCAAAAACACAACACTGGTTGAAGTGTCAATCAAGGTTCAGGTAAGGTTTCAGTATTGCTATACAGTACCGTTGTAAATCATTACATGATTTTTCCAATTCCTGCAGGCGAGAACTGTGGGTTAAAAGCACAGTGTTAATTGTCATTCTAAAAAAGAATGTGTGCTGGGTTTTGTTTCTTACATTACTGTCACATCCACTGTATTTTATCTTCCATTTCTCTGAAAAGCTTGTATTGAACTGTCACATTTAAAAATGAATCGGCAGTAAAATGAAGTCAACTGACAAACATAGTCTTACTGATTCGATCTGGATCTTCAATAAAACAAAAAGAAGTTTGTCCAAGTTTGCTTAATGTTAGTATGACAAGCAAGGCAATGCAAATACTGTGGGAGAGAACTTCACAAGGAGTGGACTGAAGCTGGAGTCAGTGCATCAAGAGTCTCCACTCTCAGACATCTTCAGGAAAAATTCAAATTCAAATTTTATTTGTCACATACATATACATACATAGTACGACATGTAGTGAAATGTATTGTACGACTGTCCAACAAATTCTCCAACAAAATTAAGAAAAACCTCAAGTTTACAAAAATACAAATAGAAAAAATACAGTAAACATATATATAGAAATAAACTAGCAATAAAATAAAATAACAAATAGATATGAGAATAAAAATAGATATGAAGAATAAAAATAGAATATGATTCTATATAGATTCTATAAAAAGTAAAGTGTATGTCAGTGATAAAGTGTCCGTGTGCTGTGCAGTGCAGTAAAGTGCATAAGTGAGTAAAAGGAATACTAAAGACAAATGGTATGTAAGTCCCACTCATTTATCCTTACTTAACCTTCTACAAATTAGTGCAGATTGAAATTGAAAATGTGCAAAGTGGAAGTGTGGGGTGATGTGCTTAGAGTGGAGAGAGGTTAAGACTCCGAATGGCCTGCGGGAAGAAGCTCCTCCTCATTCTCTCTGTGTTCGCCTTCATGGAGCGGAAGCGCCTCCCTGAACGCAGCAGAGAAAAGAGTCCATTGTTGGGATGGCTGAGGTCCTTCACTATCTTCCTGGCCCTGGTCAGGCACCGCTTGCTGTAGATCTCCTGCAGGTCAGGGAGCTCGGTGTGGATGGTATGTTCCGCTGAACGCACCACCCTCTGGAGGGCTCGTCTGTCCTGCATAGTGCAGTTCCCGAACCAGGAAGTGATGCTGCCCGTCAGGACGCTCTCGATGTTGCAGGTGTAAAAAGTCTTAAGCACCCGAGAGGGAAGTCTAAAGTCCCTTAAGCGTCTCAGATGGTACAGACGCTGCCTGGCCTTCTTCACCAGGGTGCTGGTATGACAGGACCAAGTCAAGTCCTGCGTGATGTGAACACCCAGGTATCTGAAGCTGTCCACTCTCTCCACTGGAGTCCCGCTGATCGTGATCAGCTGGTATGACCGCTCCTGCTTCGTACTGAAGTCCACTATCAGCTCCTTAGTTTTGCTGATGTTCAGGTGTAGACTATTCACCTGGCACCAACTCTCCAGGTTCTTAATCTCCTGTATGTAGGCCGTCTCGTCGTTGTCTGAGATCAGGCCCAACACAACAGTGTCATCAGCAAACTTGATGATGGTGGTGGAGTTGGAAGTGGCCACACAGTCATAAGTGTACAGTGAGTACAGCAGGGGGCTCAGAACACAACCTTGAGGGGCTCCAGTGCTTAGGGTGATGGAGGATGAGGTGTGTTTACCCATCCGTACGGCTTGCTGTCTGTCCTTCAGGAAGCTGGAGATCCATTGGCACAAGTATGTGCTGAGACCAAGGACCTCCAACTTGGAGGTGAGTGTGGAGGGAATTATGGTGTTAAACGCTGAACTGTAGTCCACAAACAGCATTTTTACATAATTCCCTTTTCTGCAGTCCAGGTGACTTGTTGTGGTGTGGAGCGGTTATGCCTGTATGCAAACTGTAGTGGATCCAGTGTGTCTGGTAGTGATGGAATGATGAAGTCTCTGACCAGTCTCTCAAAGCACTTCATCACCACTGAGGGCTACAGGGCGATAGTCGTTTAGGCAGGTGGGCTGGGGTTTCTTGGGGACAGGAACAATGGTGGACTGCTTAAAGCATGAGGGGACTATGGACTGTTCCAGGGAGAGATTGAAGATCTCAGTGAACACCGGTGCTAGCTGGTCAGCGCAGGCCTTCAGAACCCGACCTGTGATGCCATCTGGTCCTGCTGCCTTCCTGATGTTCACTCTCCTAAATGCCCTCCTCACGTCATGCTCCGTGATGGTGAACACGTTGTCCTCACCGGCTTCCTCAGCGTGCATGCAGTTAGCACTGCTAGCACCGCTAGCGTGATTAGCTGCAGCCTCGAAGCGAGCATAAAAAGAGTTCAGCTCGTCAGCCAGAGAAGCGTCCGTATTCCCCGATCTGGAGGGTGGTGTTTTATAGTCCGTGATGGTTCTAAGTCCCTGCCACAGGCTCCTAGAGCCGCCATGTTGGAATTGCGACTCTAGTTTCCTCCCGTAGCGCTGCTTCGCCTCCTTCACCGCTCTGCGCGCGCTGTAAGATGCAGCCTTGTAGTCATCCATGTTCCCGGTGATGAGCCCTGTGTTGTAGGCAGCGGAGCGGGATCTCAGGGCGTATCATTCTGCATCGTATCATCCATTAGTTTCTCTATAAATCCCACAACCGCTTCCGTAAACAAGCTGACGTCATCAGAGCTGCATGTCCCAGTCTGCGTCATCTAGCGCGTCCTGCAGAGCGGCCACCGATTGGTCCGTCCAGCGTTGGACCTCCCTCTGCACCGGGGCTTCCTGTTTCAGCCTCTGTTTGTAAACAGGCATGAGGAAGATGGCGGCATGGTCCGATTTCCCAAACGGTGGTTGTGACTGTGCCTTGTAGCTGTTCTTGTATGGGGTGTAACAGTGATCTAATGAGAAGGGTTAAAAACCAAAATAACAAGGACTACCAAACCACTTCTGAAACAGAGACAATGTCAGAAGCATCTTACCTGGGCTAAGGAGAAAAAGAACTGGACTGTTGCTCGGTGGTCCAAAGTCCTCTTTTCAGATAAATTAAAATTTTGCATTTAATTTGGAAATCAAGGTCCCAGAGTCTGGAGGAAGACTGGAGAGGCACGGAATCCAAGCTGCTTGAAGTAAGTGTGAAGTGTGTCCAGTGTGAAGTTTCCACAGTCAGTGATGATTTGGGTTGCCGTGACGTCTGCTGGTGTTGGTCCATTGTGTTTGATCAAGTCCAGAGTCAATGCAGCCGTCTACCAGGAGATTTTGGAGCACTTTATGCTTCCATCTGCTGACAAGCTTCAAGGAGATGCTGATTTCCTTTTCCAGCAGGACCCACACTGCCAAAACCACTTCCAAGTGCTTTGCTGACCATGATATTACTGTGCTTGATTGGTCAACCAACATGCCTGACCTGAACCCCATAGAGAATCTTTGGGATATTTTCAAGAGAAAGATGAGAAACAGTCGATCCAAAAATACAGACGAGCTGAAGTCTCAATAGTGCCTCAGCAGAGCCACAGGCTGATCGCTTCCATGCTGTTCCTCACTGATGCTGGAGTTTGTGATAAAGGAGCCCGACCGAATATTGAGTGCAGAAATCAACATACTTTAAAGAACTTGAACTTTTCTGTTTTGCAAATCCTTTTTTTGATTGAGCTTAGGATATATTCTAATATTTTGAGATGCTGTATTTTTGACTTTCATGAGCTGTAAACTCTAATCATTAAAATTAAAACAAAAAAACTTTTGAAATGTTTTACTTTACATGTAATGAATCTAGAATATATGAAACTTAAAATTTTTGAAATAAGTTACAATAAAAAAATGAACTTTTTCACGATATTTTCATTGTTTTTATAGATGCACCTGTACGAGCACACAGATCAACTTAAGACAGGGTTCATGTGTGATTTATGAAACATTCGTATGCCGCCAATCCCATTGTACGAATGATCATACGTTGATAAATGTGATGGCTGAAAGCAATCATTATTTGAATATCATGCACTTAAAAACACCCCAGTTTAGAAGCCTTGCGCCTAGAGTTTATGACACAGAGAAAACTAACCCGGCCAAAAAGAGAAGTAATCTCCTGAAAGTGAAATTGATCTTACTAAAAAAAACACCAGTTAACATCGTAATTACAAACAATAACATTAATTTATATGTATATAAAAAACCGGTAAATATAACAAAACATTTACAAACATTATAAACATAATATAGTCTATTTAGTTCCCGTCACTCCACAACAAATTATTTACATTTAACGGTATTCATAACAGAATTGAACAAGAATGACAAATAAGTAGCTATAAATTACTATATTAAACTATAAAATAAAACACAAATTAGGCTGCATTTATTGTAAACAGCATGAACGTCAAGCCAAAATGAATTGATTTCAAGCTAAACTGAAATGGAATTGTACTTACGAGTCTCTCATTCAACAAGAATCCAAATGTTTCCATTTTTTGTCATGTAACATTTAGTTGCTAAACTATTATTCATTATGCAAACAAGGCTTTGTACTTCACTTGTGTTCCAGTATCCACGTAAAACATGATCCTTCACATGCGCCAACATGTTTGTTTGGGTGCTGCACGCTAATTTTACAGCGGACCTTTGAAATTGAGCAGTGTAACTGTTTGGTTGACTTCATTTTAGTTTGATGGTGAATGGCTGAAATGTCATGTTGGCAGTGCCATAACTGATAAGTGTCTGCACGTGAGACGCCTGCTTGATCAGTTGGATTTAATAAAATAAACATAAAGAAAACAAATAAAATGCATTAAGAGTGTCAAAAAACAGCGTAACCTATACGTCACACAGTTTTTTTTTTATTTTGTTATTCTGTTCAATTTAACAGAAATATATTTTGTGTAGTTCTATTTATTTTATTCCTTTTATATCCATATTTTCTGTTGAGCTAACTCAAAAAAGAAAAAAAAAATGTACGTACTTGAGCTGAGACCTGATGTGAGATTTGATTGTAGTCACGCTCACATCTATATTTAACAATTCCAAGCTTTTCATAGAAATGACTGTATGCAGAAAAATTTGAAGAGACTGAGGCTGTCAAAGAATTTCCAGCAGGTTAAAAAGAGATGCATTCATCTGCCAGGATAAGAAATTGGACTGATTGCCTAAATGATATTTCACGAAAGTTCACAAAATGAAGTTAATCAAAATATTGGTGATGCTTTTTATTGAATTTGTAAATAAAAAATAAAGATAAAGAAAGGAGAAAGAGAAGAAAAGAAAAAAATAGCATCATGAAATAACATTGAGCAATCCCAGAAAAGGTAATCAGAAAAGATTAAATAATTACCATAGGTTCTTGTTCGTTTTGCTTTGTTCTTCGATTTTGAGGTCTCTGAATTCAAAGACATAAGGGTTATCCTGTTAGTTTGTTAGATCATGAATTTACTCTGGCTTTAGATTTCCATGCATACTATTTTCATTTGTTTAGTTTTAGTTCTCTCATCATAGGCAGTTCTTTGATCACGTTGTGTACCATTCACAGCCAGTTAATTAGTTTAATTAATTAATTAATGTTGCTACAAAGTCATATAGTGACTTAAACTGTCCTGTCCTCTTTCTTCTCTAGAGTTTCTGTTGCCAAGCTCTCAATTCTCAATCAATATAACAAAGGTACCTACACTAACAAACAAACAAACACACACACACACACACACACACACACACACACACTGTAAAAAGTGATAAACTGTATTTACTCAATAAAACTGTCAGATTACAAGCAATATTATTTTATAAATTCAACACATAAGAATTCATTCGAATTAATCAAAAGAGATGCTTACAAATTAACCATTCAAAATCAGTACAATATTACACAAAAATTAAGAAAAATGTTATCAAAAATATTGTTTTCATTGGACAAAAAAACAAAACAAAAAAAAACACTATGCTAATGAATACTATGCTATGCATGCCAGGCCAGTAGTTGGCGATCAAAGAAACACCCCACAAAAATCCTATACGCATGCACATGATGTCAACTTTTTCACAAATTTGCGTTTTTGTTGTTTACATGGAGATGATACAGGCAATGTCTTCAAAAGTTTGTGCTTTTAGGGCAAACGGAGTTATTGAAGACACCTCATGTTAACAAACAGAATCATTGAAGGAGAAAATCTAAATCTTCAGGTTAGGTTAGGGCTCTGGACACTTGACTTTTTAACATTCAAAATTGTTTGGCTGGTGTAACTGAATTATAAAAGCTAGACAAGCCAAGAGAAAAGGTGATTGGGTGGTGTCGGTTATGTTTTTACATAATCATCGTTTGACCTGAATCTCTGAGTTACCTTATCGATTACAGCCATCATGTGATTGTACAGTACGTGGTCTGGAATGTTCAGCATAATCAGATATATTTTTAAAAGCTCTTCTAATCAAAACAAAAAAACAATAACAGTAACTTTCATTTAGGCACACAGACATCAAGAATCAGTGTGAGAACCTCAACAAGGGTAACCATCAAAAATCATGTTGCAGTGCATTCTGGGTGCCACCATTAATGGCTCCCCATCATGCATTGCGGCATGAATAAATTATACGATTTTATTTTCATTCATTTTTGCTTTTTTATGTGTTTTAGTAGCCTGTTCTGTGTTACTCAGATTTGATCTGTTTATCTGAATATGCTGTTTGTCACCGTTGTTGAGATTTATACGCTGGTTCTTGATGTCACTGTGTGCCTAAAATAGTGTTTTTTTTTCCTCTACGTTTTTTTGATCCAAACAATTTTTTAAAAATCCTTCAGATAATACTGAAAATATCTGGTCTTATTCGGTAGAATAAGGTCCACTGCTGTTGTAATCAA